>NC_142817.1:8287666-8921333 GCF_057945365.1 Rhopilema esculentum | reverse complement strand
GCGCACTTTTGCATATTGGCCGCGCAAAATCGCCAGATTATAACATTTACCATTATCAACGCTAAAAACGCTAAAAAATCTATGCTTTCAGGCGCGCAGTCTCAAATTTTTAAAGTAAACTTGTCCGCGCAAGAGAAAAAGTTTCCAGTCTTGGGGAGGCAGATAATGATGGTGTGTGATTCAGTGTTTCCTAAACTTTTTCTTTTTGGTTTTTATGTGTGAACATTCATAAATTCATCTTTGAAATAGATACTGATATATGCTTAAGATTCAAGTCCATGTAAACGGAAAAAGCTTTTTGCTTATTTCGTGATACTGACGTTTTATTGTCTCAATGTCCTTATTTCATCCAAAATTCACCTTTTCATATACTTTCTTTTTCATAAATAAATTGTTTAAAATAGCATTCAAACTCAGAGTCATCCAACTTTTAAGAACATTTTCGAATCTCCCTCAGCCTCAGCTTGCATTTTCGGTCTAATTTTTCAGCTGTTTTGCCTGTTTTTTGATGTTTATAACAGGTAATCGCAGTAAGGAAATTTCTCGTTCTTCGTGGTTTTATTAAAAAGCGGGGGATGTTCCCCTGAAATCATATCAGATTTGAAAACAAATAAGAATACTTCAAGAATATCTTGAGACCAAAAAGGAAGGTTTCTTAATAATATAGAGGCTGGAAAAACTTTTAGCATTCTCAAAAAAAGATTCTATAAGCATATATTTTTTGTAGTTATTCAGTGAATCAGGCTTTTGAAGATCTTTGGTGCGTAGTGGAGATTTTACAGTCTTTCTCACACTTTCACACAAACTTTCGCACAATACAGGAGAGATGTTTGACGTTTGATAAGGGTCTGATATCAGCAAAAGACAGGAGAGGTGACTTTCCGCACGTGCCACGTCATCAAGAGACCTTTTTATTGCTAAAGTACTGTGAAAACCTTGTAATAGCCGAGAGAAGGAAAGAAAGTATTCTCTTTCATGAAGTATCATGTTCTTAACACCAAATAAAAATTCAAATTGCCAGTTCTGGTCGCTGTAAATGCGTGCGTTGTTGTTGGCTGTCATTGAGATTGGCAATTATCCAAAGACTCGTATTCCACGACACACGGGCAATAACGACGAAGGCAGAAGCAACATTTTCATATTATCAGTTGCTACGTGGCGGTGCACTTAGGCCCTGAAGTATTAATATTTCTCCCCACAGCTAAAATTATAAGCAAGTTCATCTTCTCATCGCAGACCAGAGACAGACTTCTCACCTACTCTGTTATTAGGCTCCATGTGCATGTTCCATGAGATAGTGCCCCGTTTAACAACCTTTGGTACTTGTTTCAAGCACTTGGCGATTGCTCTTAGGTATGTTTAAAGTAATATACGCCACTTCTAGAAGCCACCATACCAATGACTACACCTATCAAACCAAAAAACTTGTGTTTAAGATTCTCTATTTGCTCATTCAAGGGAAATCTATATCAAAATTAAGGGTTGTCAACCCTGCCTACACAGAGTTTATGCAACCATACATGTACTCGCTCGATAAGGGGGCTCAGCCCCAAAAATCTACCTGAATTTACACAGGGGGCTGAGCCTCCGAGATCTCACTCCATGGTACTCCTGCTGCCAATGACAAAAGTCCAAAAACAATTGACGGCGAACGACTGGAAGATTGAAAAGTTTTGTTCATTGGCTGGCGGAATGAAAAGTATTTTTCTGGAATCTGTCAATAACAGACAAAGTTAACAATTATACTAAAGATAAGATTAATTAAATAATAAAAGTTAATAGGAACTGTTGTTGTAGGATCATAGTATTCTTTATAGTTTACAGGATGGTCATAAAGGATTAGTTTAATCTGGCCAAGGATTAATGCAGATTTTGAGCAAACTTTCCCTAACTACCTGGATTAGCACAACGGAAGGTTGATTTTATACTGAATATTGGCTTACTGTCTTGTTTTTGTTGCATCCACACACGCTTAAAGAAACTACTTAAATAATTTTGAATAGATTCAAAAGACTGTTGGCAGCTACTAAATGATGTAAAAAGATTTTCCAGTCGATACATACAGTCTGAAACTAAACTGAAACTGTTCTATTGAATTATCAAGTTGTAATCCTGACCTTTCAGGAGCCACTCTCAGGAGCCAAAAGGTGTGGCAATTACAAACGGATCTGTCAGGTTTCTGGACACTAGGTTATTGTGAAAGCTCCATTTAATGAAATCTTTAATCGCAGACACCCTATTAGAGGGTGATCACTAAGGTATCTTCACCCCAGCTTTGCCGTGGCCGTTCATGGACATGTCTCATATTCCATTGCTAAAATTCTAAATCTCATATCCTTGATCGCTCTGCCCCGGCTATCCAGCAACGGTTTTCGGGCATGCAAGGCCGGGGCCAGAAACGTCTGCGCGTCCCTTGTTCTTTGTAATTTCTATGTTTTTTCTTCGGTGCGGGGCCCTTTTTGGCTACCATAAGTGCGGGGCCTAGGGCCATGGCCCCCAGGGACCCCCTTAAAAACCACCACTACGGCTACCCATATTGTGTTTTTATCAGGAATTAGGTATCCCGCCCCATCAAAAGACAGAATCCGCTGCTCCTCTTCCTCATACTTATAACCATATATTTAGTCTGTTCGGTGTCTGCTATATTGCGATTCTACTTAACAAGCATACTATATTTTCATTGAACGAAATTTGAAATTTGAGAATCTTTGACCATTGTATCAAATCCACTAACTCTATTTAGCGCCACCGTGTGGTGTCATATTCATAATTGCATCACCTTTATTCTTCACTTGTCATCCTTTTTTCGGTCCAAAATTCGAAGTTTGGTCAGAGCAAATCTCATGTTAATGATTCATTCTTTTATAAAGAATATTTGATTGCGATTTGATTTAAAGTGGCCATGGCCTCTCCACATTTTTGCGAAGCAAATAATTTCAAAGCTACAAGAAAAGGTAATAGAAGCCCTGCCCCCCATTTTTGCTAGCCCTGGCCCCCCGACCTTCAAATTCGTTGCATGGGCCTTGCATAAAGAACATTGTCACATCGAATGTACTGATTAAGGGAAGCAAGTGTTGGGACAGCATTCTGTTGCTGTGGTTGCTATGAGGTGTCCGTTGATAAGAATGGTCTGCTAATAACATGTTACACGAGAAGAATGACATTTACAAAATTTGTTTTTAAAAATACTTGGAAGGGCATCTCTGTTATAAGGTAATGCTTAAGAATCATGACAAACATCATAACAAGGTCTATCAAAAGTCACGCAGACAAAGACTAAAATTGAAATTCCTCCAGCAGAATGTCTGTTGCTGAAATGTTCCTTCGTATTTGTATTTTCAGTTTTTCTCAGCAATGATTTTAACAAGATATTAGTACGATCTTGACAATGAATAAGTTGTGATGGTAAAATACTGCGACAAAAGGAATTCTGGTGTTAAGGTATCCTCACCCATAATCTGAGAAATTTGTGAATATGTGAACTTAGCTTGCCTCCCCTCACCACTTCAACGATGGACCTTTCCTTTAAGGTGAATTCCAAGCAACTTTCTAAACACACAAGTAGCATGGCAACATATCAGTTTTCTATATTTTAGCTAATAATCATTTTTAATATATTAATTATAACTAGTAATTATTATTAAGCAGTAGCACATAATTATTGATAAAAGACCGAGTTGTGTTCAGTATTATCAAAAATATGACTCGAGGATCTTTTTACGGAACAGTTTTTGTTTACTTTATACTGAGCAATTTTTTTCGGTCGGCGCAAATAAAAGTCTGATTAAGATATATGTATGCTTACTTAAAGTGCTATTTGGTCTCTATGAAGCTGCGAAGGAGTCCCGTTTTGCTCTATTGCATGTATTCCGAACAACTCCTTCTTTTCAACCCTTTTGCAACACTCTGGTACCGATGTTAGTTTAGGCCCTGATAAGATTTGGGTTTGAAGCCGCGTTCTTTTTCACATGCTGAAAAGCCTTTCAACTTAAAATTCCTTCTGTTAAATGTTGTGAAGAATATAAACTATTTCTTACAATTATTCGTGAAATATCTGAAAGCTTTTTGGCGGTTCTCTGTTTTCCATTCAAAAATAAAACAGTGCTCCAATGATCAGTTTCAAGTAAAAGCATATTAATTTTTCAGACCATCCTGTTTCTATGTCCCAGACATTTTCGTGATTTTAAGACTTACAGGCAGCTTATACGATAAATAAAGTCATATGTCTGCCGGATATTGGTCGCATTAGCAACGGATGAAAACGACAAATCCATATAATAGAATGATAATGTGTTGGCTCTTTGCAAGATTGTAAGTGTGCAAAGTTATTCAAGTAGCAAAATAACGCAAGTACTTCACCGAAAAAAATAATTTTTTTACCGGCTGTAGAACCTTTCTCTAATTTCCATTAAAATTATGCTTCAAAATTGTTGAATTTTCCAGGAACTCTTGTAAACGAATTGCGTCATTCATTATATTTGCTTTGCTCCAAAAGTTACTTTTAAGCATGCTTCAGACAATATTTGAAGTGATGTAATTCGTTTCAAATGTTAGAACTTTCTCAGCACTCTCTACCTCTTCATTGCAAGATAAACTTTTCTTATCCAAACAATGTTTGTAATTTATAATTTTTCCCTTCAAAGACCTTTGGAGTACTTTATAGCGCCTTGGGGACCTTAGAAGACTTTTGAATTCCCTTATAAAACTTGCTTGCAGTTGCAGTTGGGGGTTGTTTTGACAGATTAACAAGAATGGGAGCATTTCCTATTTTCTCTCACGCCCATGCTTTGCAACTTTGATGTTTTCGAATTCTCTGTTTTCTTGGTTTGATTGATAATTCAATAAATTCTTTTCCACTTCCTGGAAGTGACACAGGAGCCTCAATCCAAAAAACCTATATGATTTTCTAATGTTAATAGATTTGTATGTGGGTAATCTCGCGTCTTAGAAGATATTAAGGAGAATCAGTCCGAGGCTTAAAATTCCCAACATTCTGACCTGAGTGGTAGACCTTGATGGGAACATTGTGACTCGTGCCTCAGGTCAGCTGCTTTTGCAAATGTCGAGTCAACAACTGGTCAGGCATCTTGTCGGCTGTTCCAGCTTGTGTTCCATATAAAAGGGTGTTTTTTACCAGACCAGAAGTTAGGAACGACAGGCAAATCATTGCTTTTAACTACGTCTGTTTCAACAGATTTTACTTTTTGCTCTCTTCTCTTCATTCATAAAGGCCAAACCCAGATATCCCATTGTCTATAAGGGTTTGGACTCTTTGGCCATGCTTGCCTTTGAGATTTCGTCTTCTTCCAAGCAGGGTCTGAAAATTGGAAAATGCTTCATGTCTAACAAACGTTTAATGATGACAAAATTCATGAACCCAGATAAATTTTGCTGCATATTCATTTTGCTGTTTAGATGAAAGCTCAATCGAATCGCTACCCGTTTTATCATTTGCGTTACTCTTTGCAAATTTTAAGCCTTTATCGTTGGAATCTAATGTAAGGTTTTAGCTAGAAAAACAAGTTTTCCACAAGCCTTTTCTGCAACTTTGTGTGATGTGTCAATTGACCCCTAAACCGCAACAATACTTACGCTAGTACTTGCTGTTAAAGTAAGAGGCCAACAATTTTGTAAGGCAATCTTCACAAGCTCAACTATATAAGGAACAAGATCATTCACATTGACTCTTGAATTCTTAATGTACCTTTCATCTGTCAAAGTTAGATAACTCGATATGAGGCAATCAGGAGAGACCTAATGCCATGCTTGTGATCATATAAGGTTGAAGAGAGCGCGAAAGGAACTTCGAGGCTGTTAGATCAACCATTTTTACTGACGAGACCATTGGCTCAGGTCGGCTAATGAGCGCCTGTCCCAGTGCTGTCAGGTCCACAATGAAGTGTCAGGCCTGGATGGTAAATGCTATTTCAGTTGTATTTAACACCCACTCAAGTGATTCAATCGGAATATTTGTCTGAAATATCATTAACTGTTCATCTTCCTAGCTGTACATCGCGCTGTTTGCCATAGAGTTGGGTCATCGTCGTGGAGGAAGGAGCCAGCAAAAATAAACGTGAGTTGGCTACATTATTTCGTTGACCTTAAATGATTTTTTCATTTATCTTATAGACATGCAGCCAGCTTTTATAGCCAGCATCGTAAAACACATAGATCCAAAATGCATAAACTCTTAGCTTTGCGGTAATTGTCTTCAGTTTTTCCTACAGATATATCTTAATTTATATTTTTAAACTGTTATCAAACGCTTAATTTCCTGATAGCTACACTTTTAAAAAGGGTAATTCAAAAAATGCAGGATTTCTTACTCGTAGTAGAAAGCCACTTTTAAAGCGTGTATATGCAATCACCCTCTCAATTGCGGTGATCGCAGTCATTTGGAAGTTTTATACATACAAGAATGCTCAAAAGTGTAGAAGTCAACTAATCGAAAACAATGACTCATTTTTTACAAAAAATAGACAAAAGAATCAAGGAATCGTCGTGGAATGCAAGAAAATTTTTTGCCTCTACAGCTTTAACGCAAATGACTCGTAAACTATTCAGACTTACGTAATACGTCCTAAGTTAGTCTCTTCACTCAAAATCTTTTCTGAGATTTTCTATTTTTTATTGAGATTTTCATTGGTTTCCAGACTAATATATTCTGCAGTTTTGCTTTATTTACTTTTGCATGATTGGTCCACAAAGTCAGGGTATACAAAAATATCATGCGTCTTTTATGATTGTCATAACAGATTATCTTGATATTACATAAGTTACCTACTGCCATTTGCTATGCTTCATTTTTCATATAATGCGGTCTCAAATAGAAAGAACACATCCCAAAATGGCAAAAAGCCATTGTATTGTCAACTCGCTTATAAAATCGTGAATTTTAAAAAGCATTCCAGTAGAATGATAGTTTGATGCCTTTGAAAACGTCTCCCAGATCTTTATTTTGATTACCTATTATGTAGTTTGTCTTCCCAATAGCATTAACTCGGCTTTTTATTCATTATTGCTTTTTAAACTGAACGCATTTGATTGGTCTCTTTTGACCAATCAGCAACCACATATCTCTCATGAAGTTTTCTGTCTGAGTAAGATCTCATTACAGTTTGAAAACAGTGTTTACCAATGCTTATAAAATCTCAAAATCTAACATTTAGAGAGTTTTATGGCAGATGACACATTTAATTAGCTTATTATGCAAAAAATATGCATTTAGCAGAAGTGATTAACTAAAAACGGAGAATTATCATATATTAGCGTGTTTATTTCTATATTTCAACGGTGGAGAGCTGTCGATAGTGCACAATTGTTTACAAGAAACAAATGGCTATCCACGTCTCAACATTTATATATCGTTATGGTTGATTCCATGGCCAACATAGCCACTTAGATCTTCAACTCCAATACATCCTATATAAGAGATACTTTGTTTCTATAGTGACTGATTAGCCATTGAGATGCACTTTAGGGCTACTTCATTGTAATAGAACTCGCCTATGAGATCTAAATGGCGATTTAAGAATTAACAGACGCGTGGCGTACGACTCATCGACTCGAGTTATGCGAATTGCCCTGTTGGGAGGTGACAAGCTAACAGAAAGAAATATTAATGGCTTTAGTATAATATCATGACGTCCTCTTACAAAAGGAAAAACAGTTTTTATAAACAATAGATTTCTTATTTGAAACTGTAAAGAGCATAGCTTGCTTCTCATTTCAGACAGAGATCAAAACATCAAGAAGCACTACCCAGTGTACCGACAGGTAAGAGAAAACTTTTTTGTTTTGCAATAAAACTTTCCTTTTATGTTATTTTATATCATATTTTTTATTTTCAATCAAGGTAATAAATGCGAAAATATATCCTTAGCGCCGATTCGCATGTGCCTTCAATCCATTCTTTTACCCTTTTTTCAATATTTGTTAATATATTGTTAATATGTTAATGTTAATAATTTGTTAATATGGTTTACATATTTCTTCTTTTTTCTTTAAATTTAAGACACAAATGGTATGTGATTTTAAGGTTAACAGCTCAGTCAAAGCTTGGTAACAGTAGAAAAGCAAAAAATATAGCTTGCTTGTGAAAAGTAGAGATGAAAACGGTGAAGCCTTCGGAATAATCAACGAAATGGGAGCCTGTCGTGAGAAGCACACTTTCTATTTCATGTTAAAAGTATAGTTACGGGGAGCTCATTTTCTTTAAAAAAAACATTTACATTCTAAAACCTTCCTGGAAAATTTTTATTGTTTATAAAAAAATTTTGAAACAAAGGGCAAACGTATCTTTTATGTTAATAAGAAAAGGAAACTTGAAGATTCTTACCTTTTGAAATTTGATGGTAAAAAATAACATTCAATGCGAACTGATTGGTTAAAATAGGAAATATAACAACATTCTTTTCATCTGTAAAACATTAAAAAAGGTTTCCTCAGCTGTTTTACTAACTTTCGACTTTCTTAACTATTCGCTTGCCAAGGTGCTGTGTTTTTTACAAAAAGCTTCTTGTAAAAATTATGTATCTCCTTTTGGGGTTTTTATCAGCTCTGAATATGAGGCAAAAAAGATTAGCGACATATTGTTTAAACTGTGTACTTAGCATTGGCACTGACGGATTCGTGGTCTTGACGGGCAAACTTTTTGAGAAAAGAAATAGTGCAATGGACATATCAAAATCACTCCTTGCTTTGAACATTGTTTTAATTCCATTGTCCGAATTTTGAGATATTGGTCAATTATCGTCTGGCTAGGCTATTTGGAAGTTGTTTATACTGACACCAAAATGACTGCTCCACGTGTCTATTTATTACGTCATGCACATTACCTTCTATGGCTAGTAATAATTATTGCCAAG
Source organism: Rhopilema esculentum (assembly GCF_057945365.1). Classification (NCBI taxonomy): domain Eukaryota; kingdom Metazoa; phylum Cnidaria; class Scyphozoa; order Rhizostomeae; family Rhizostomatidae; genus Rhopilema; species Rhopilema esculentum. The sequence goes on along the minus strand of NC_142817.1, from coordinate 8,912,466 downwards.
GTGGCTAGAGGATTCTACCGTCCTCAAGCGTCTGCTGATAGTTACCGAATTTTTTCATGTTCGGCGACAATTTCGTAAAGAAAAGCGCTGACCACAGCGACGGCAAAAACGGTGAATTTTAAGAATTCTCTCGTAGATTATAAAACGTTTAGAGCTGGGTCATACTAGGTGCAAATACAAAGAAAGCTTTGCAACAAGACCACCAAGACAGACAGGGGTATTCGCGTATTAAAAAGTGATGCAATATTACAGGAACCTGAGAAAAAGAGCCTAAGAAAAAGAGCTTTTGGAGTAGCACAGTGATTAGTTGGTAAATTGACCACGCCCTTTTCATAGAAGAAGTGGCTTGGAATTCTTTTTAGAACACTCTGATTTTTAGACCATCATATTTGGAACACTCCAATTTATGTCTGACAACTGATCGCAGAAAATCAAGTTAAATAAATAGCAGACCAACAATTTAGCTGAAGCAAATTTGACTGAAAATCGTCCTTAATGATAGTAGAATAGGACTCATCAGAAATACAAATGACATAGTTCGACCTGAAAGACGCCATTTGCAAGTTTTTGAACAAATTCGGAGGGCACATTGCACTGTTGCCCTCTGTTTTCTGCGTCTTTGCAATACTTTCGCGTTCAAAATGAACATTCTTGCTGGATAATTCTTACTCTTTAGATAAATTTCCACTCAATGAAAGTGAAATTGTAATTTTGATTAAATACGGTTTCGACAATGTATGTAAAGGCAATGGCAGTGTCTTCCGCTCAAACTTTGTTACTCTCAGAAAATTGAAAGAATTGAAACATGCCACTTGGCGCCCACTGCCCAAGCCGCATTTGAGTTTTTCTTGGACCTTGGAAAATTTCTCTGAAAAAGACGTGCTAAATCTTCTAAGAATAAATAGATTAAAAAGATCCGGGGCTGAAAACACCTTCGAATATATACAACGCATATCGTAGTTCTTTTCGAGACTAAAACAGGCATTCTGAATGTATTTTTTGACTGTATAAATATATCTATGTAACTATTTTGATCACTGCCAGCAGAAGCACTTGAATTTGCGGGCAGCTTATCGAATATTATTTTGTTGACAAATATCTGATTCAGAACGACGCATTTATATAGGCTGAACGCCACCATCAGATTGTTTTTAATGATATGGGCATGCAGTACTCAGCTTGAGGTACAAGCCCTAAACGTAATGGTGCACAAATGTTAATCAGGTTGAGTTACTGTTCAAGCGGTTTACATGGGGTTTCTCTCCACACCGCAATGAAGACACCTCTAAACAGAAAAGAGAGAAATGAATTATGGTTGCACTCAAACCAGTAGAGAAGAGAACTTTTGTTACCTGCACACTTTTTATATTGCTTTTAGCTTGGCTAGATATATTATATGACCCGTCTATACTTTAATCTTATGTATAATTGTTACGATGAGTAAATTTGATTTAGTTGATCTCTGAGCTTGGAAGGAAACGTTTGTCGTTTCTCTGATCCTTCCATGTCAGACCATTTATTTTATTTACACCCATGAGCGTAGCGGAGGCTAAACTTTTAGGAGGAATTCGTATGGGTCTTGCCCGAATATTGTTACTTCATTGAGATAAAAACGCCCAAACGAGCCTGTGATTCGACAAATCCTGCCTGATTTTGGAGGCTGCAGCCCTATCAAGATTAAAGTCGTAATAAGAGCATTCAACGGATGTTGGTTGTTTTTGTTCAGCAAGTGAAACCAAGGACAGTGTGGAATTATTCTACGTGTAAGCGTCTGCAGATGATTTATCAGTTAGAAAAGATCTCGTTAAACGTAAAAGTGTCCACAAATGTTCTCAGATGTCACAAAGTGATCTCAGAAACTGGCTTTTGCTTAAAGGATGAAATGAACTGGAAAGAAGATAAGAAAACAAGCAAAAGACTGGAAATGGAGGAGATTTTGTAGCATTGCTCTGTAACATCTTCAAACATCTGCAAACATCTTCAAACATCTGTGAGCATCTGCGAACACCTGCGAACATCTGCGAACAACTGCGAACATCTTAAAGGCACTAAGAGAGATCCAAACTTGACAATGACCGTGGTGACATGAAAAGTAACCTGTTGCTGAAAGGTCAGGTGAATCGAACATTTCAGTTAAGTGGACAACCGCCCTACACCTACTGCTTTAGGAAGAAACTTTGCACTTTGCAAGGTTTTTCTTATTGACTGGTAAACGCTTATCTTCAGTTGAGAATGGCTTTGAAAAGCTTAAAGAAGAATACAGCTGCAGGATTTTACAAACCAAATATAGAACTAAGGAAGAATAAAGGAAAAGTTGTGCTTATCAAGCCTACTTTTCTGCTAAATTCACAGTTTGTCGACAGAAAGTGACCCCCAAGCTACCAGACAAGGAAGCCTTGAATAATTTTTGAACTGACGAGGTATCAGATCTTGCAAGATTTCGTGTTGTTATTCTTGCTATTCATATTTCACTGGAAAATGAGAAATATTATCCAGCAGATCTTAGCTTTGACAACCGTGATCGATCAAAGCTTAAGCTGGCAGAAACCCTTCACATAAATTTTATAAACTTCAAAAGGACCGTTGAATGAATTCATAGTGATAAGAAAATTTTGTCTGAGAAATGGCGAACCTCTTTCCTATGTTTCTTGGCATCTCATCAAAATGTATTAGATCTCTGAGTTTTCTGCCTCTGAATTCTATATTTAAAAGCCAAGTGCTAATTCAGCGGAGTTGTAAGCCTGGACTTGTTTTAGACAAGATTTTATCTTCTCACCGTTTCTGTTTTTCGTCCTCATTAATTTTGATATCTTTAAGTTTATTGACCTCAAAAGGTTGGGTTTAATTTTTTTCCAATGAGTGAAAAGAGAAGCAAGTATACTTACCTATATAGGCTAACGAGCTGCATACTTATTTCAAGTTATGCTGTCACAAGACATTTTTAAAAAGAACAGAATAGAAGAAGACCTCATACATGCTTCATACATGTTATTACAAGTATTTATTGATGACAATGGTGACAACATTGAAGACATAGTGAAATATCGATGCCTCTGAGGTAAGGTACAAAATTTCGTATGCAGCAAAGAATCACGAGGACATAAAGGCAGCACATAGCAAAGCATGAGCGAGCAAAGGGAGGCAGTTTTTCATCCTCTGGCACTTATCTTCTAGAACAAAACATCATCAAACTAGATTGCACCTACCAATGAAACATTCTGTGATCAAACAAAATGTATGCAAGACCTCTGTAATAACAGCTGGCACTTATGCCTATGGAGCTTGGATGCTTAAATCTTGCATAACGTAATAAACAGGACTGGCCGCCTTATTCCCTTCTGCCTTTGCAATTGGCTAGAAGGATAAGATAACCTACGAAAAAGCATGAACGAAACATTCGCAAGAATTATGGGACAAAGTGCAAGGAGGCAGTAGACGTAATTTGATAATCCTATGATTTCTAACGGCATCTTTTACGTATTGCAGAAGTAAAACGATAAAATAAAGAAAAAATGAATGAATGCTTAAAAGTGACAGTCCTAATTGAAATTTAATTGATGACCAAACTCAAAAGAATAGTTATTTCTGAAGATACACGTCGAGGTTTAAGAGTTTACCAATGTTTTTTTTCGATTATGACATAAAATTATTTGCCATTTGTTAAAGGAGCCTCGTTTGAAGTCTCTTTTAATCTGTAAAACGAAAATAAATTTCCAAGCATAGTGCCGTTGCCAACAAAATTCTGCCTTAAATCTGCCTGTATTGTTGCAAAGATAAGATGGGTGATCTAAAAATAACGAGCAGTTGAGGCATTACATCATTTGTTGAGGGATTGCGTTGTTTGTTTACATTGCTGGATGTATTGGATTTTTGTGCCATTTGATAATACGTTTGGTTTATATTTAGAAAATTGTTCAGCTTTTATTTTTGCACATACACTTAAAGCAATTAATCTCGGATTGTAACTATTGAGTTTGCTTGCTTAAATGCATGAATAAGTTGAGATGATTTTGGTCAGTTATCTATTGAGATCATCTATCAAAACAAGTATCAAAATTGTCTGAATAATTAATTGAAAATTCAGAGCTCCCAAAGAGGACAGTATTTGTATGGTCAATTACTAAATGGTTTTGGTGATGTTGATTTTTCAACTTGAACGGTGATATATTCATTGACTATCTATAATGCATGAGCAAAACAGTGAAGTAAACCCACAAGCCATGGGTGCATACCCCGTGACTTGACCTGACCTCGAACAAAATATTTAGTTTCTTCAAACACTCATTTGATAAGACATAAGAGACACACCCAGCTTCTGTTTCTTTTTTTGCACAAGAAATTATTTCTTGTCTTGATTTTTCTTACCTCTTCCATAGCTTATGTGGAATTTAGTCCTATCTTTCCTGTATAAACCATGATTGAATCTAAAAGCAAGTATTTTCTTTCATGTGCCTTTCAGTTCAATGCCTTGAACGATGCAAAACACCAACGTTTAAATTCAAAGTTATTCTTCAACCAGTAATCCCGAATGAACTTCCTCAATCTAAATCCATATTGATATTTATGCTAATATCAGCACTTTATCTTATCACACTCAAAATAATATTAATACTCAAGCTTTAAGGAAGTTTAGCCTTCGTTTCCAAACTCCTTCCTTTATTTAAGGGCATCACGTATGATATTTAGATTTTTAGTACCCTTTTGAAATGAACTTTTGAGATGAGCTTTTGAGATGAGCTTTTGAGATGAACTTTTGAGATGAACAGAAATATACAATTGCTTGATTACATTCAATTGGTCTCAATGTGAAATAAATGAAAAGTGAAAATGCCCTAAATGCTCGCGAACTTTAGGACACGAATTAATTGCAAATGTTTGAACATGGTTAAAGTTCCTTAGAAAAATTAACAGATTAAATTTTAAATGAGCTTCTGTTAAAAATGTTGCACCAGAAATTTCTTTGAAAAATGAATGCGGGAAGCAAACAATCAGTAGCTAACCAGTAAATGCACGTTTGCGTCCATTTAAGATTATGATAAATGTTTTCTTATCTACTTTGCTGTCAAGAAAACCTTATACTTAAACACTGCCAATAAACTTCATTCTAAAAGTTATGCCATTGTCTCAAAAGAATGATTTTAATTAACTCAACACGAAAGCGATAATTAGTTTAATTTAGTTTAAAAGCGATAACTATGTTGATGATATGTTTGGAAGAAGTTGAATTTGTTGAAGGGCGGTGGAGCGTTTTTGGATTCGTATGAAAGAAAGAAGAAAAGAGAGAAAAGCAGAAAGTGAAATACAAGAAGTTTTTTGAAAATAAGTTAGCATCTGGAAGAAGTTTTAGAGCACTTCCTTTTATTACAGATATTTTTCCAAATTCTCATACAAGTTGCTCCTTGTTACAATACCTCTTCTCATTTCTAATCAGTCTACATTACAACTACTTTATGAAGTCAGTGTCAAAAAGCACTCTTTGCTTTACTTTTGACTGAAGACTGAATATAGGATGAAAACCAAGCCCAGGCGGAAAGTTATGTTTATGGATGTGTTTATTGCCAGGTTTTTGGTAACATGCTTTACAGACTTTTGAAATTGTGTATTAAAATAAAATATGATCAAAAAATTTTCTAAAAAATCGTTTTCCCTCTAGCTATTGTTTCAAGACATACATAAAGAAGATTTTCTTATTAGAATGAGCCAAATGCCTATGTCTTGCTTGAATACTTTGTTGACTAGCAATTGCAATGCTATTATACCTCTGCAAGCCAGCGTGACATGAAACCGTTAGGGTCACCTGATTGTGAAAGAAGACAATAGAAATCCCGCCTCTTTAACAGAAAACCTACAATCTTCTTAATAATATCCTTGTCTTAAATACAGAATAGAATCTATTTTTACCCTATGAAATCCTTAAATAAGCCATTTTTGTGTACGATGATAATTGGCTATTGATCCTGATTCAGGAATTAGATATTGAAAACACTTGGCAGAGATTAAATCATTTCTGATAACCTAAAGCTGGATATCAGTTATCGTTTCATTTGAAAGTCATGCCGTCTTATCAATTTCTATCTATTAAATTGAAGATTCATAATAATAGATTGCACAAAGGGGATGTGTATCAAGTATACCGATTATTACAGGCACTGTGTGATACTTTTCCGAAATGTTGCGGCTCAGGCAATTGTCATAACAATACAAAAGAGATTGTTGAGCTTAGAAAAGAGAAACGATTCAAGAATACGACAAAATTTCAACGAAATAAGACCAGTCAAGTTTATGTTCCTAATGCTTGATATTTCTAGTTGAATATTTTTGTCTCTGCTGTACTTTATAATGTCCCTCCCTTCTTTTATATTCGTGGGAATTACTAGGTCTGTGAAATGAGCTTCATTCTCGGAGGAAATTCGAGCCAGAGTGAGATGGCGTGCGTGTATAACTAATAATGGTGTTTGAAGCAAAACTAAACTTTCACTACGAGAAGTGTTTTTCTTATTTCAACTTGCAATGAGCAGAGACTGTGTGCTGTATGCTGTATACTAACTTTTGCTGTGTGCTGTATACAGAGGCATTTTTACACTTTCCATATAAAATGGCCATTTAACGTATTTTTACTTGGAGATTCTTGTTTATGTTGTAAACATAGCTATATTTGTGTTGATCGCAAAGCCATTTCTGTGTATGTTTTACCAAAGTCAATAAAGTAACGGCCAAATATTTGAAAATTTCCATCAAAGACGCGGTCATGTCAAAAAGATTTGACACATGACGAAGTTGTGTTTTCTTCTTTAAGAATACCCTCCTAATCATTTTGCTCCATTTTAAAGGAAAGCCATCTAAATAAATAAATTTTTTCAAAAGAAAATCTCATCAAAATTTCAATATGATTTGTTGCATTCATGCTAGAACAAAGATGCTCTTGCTAGTTCTAGATTTTTGCAATTCCTCTGTATTTACAAACTTTTTATTGTTTTCAAACTTTTCAAGCTTAAGGGCATTAGTAGTTTATTTTGTACATGACACCAAAAGCAAACCAGTTACATTATTGTTGTCGGTTCGATCAAAGAAATTAGCGAAGTCAATCAAATGTTGTAGAAACTGGGGAAGAGTGAATCCATGGAAGAAGAGAAATCTCGACGACTATTTTGTTTATACATGCTGTAATTTGGTCTGTGTTTCAAGGTGTTGAAATTCAGGGAAAAAATGTTTAGTTATGTAAAAGCATAGCCTTCCGATTAGAATTATAGATTTGTTGCACGAAAACATGAAAAGCATGTTTTAAAGATTGGCTTTGATAAATCTGTTCCTTGGAGATATCTAAGGACTGAGACGCAATTCAAAAAAGTCTGTACTGTAGTGGTAAAAGATTCACTCTCTGTCAACCACTTTCATATGTGGCACATATGATTAGATAAAAACTTTGAATTACAAAGGGCTGAATTTCTTCTTATCGTATTGAAGCGAATAATGGCAGATAAATGTTCATTAATACTGATTCTATTTGTTCTAAGCTTCTGGGAGCATCGAGAAGGGACTTCGAAATCATTTAAAACCTGCTTTTGAGGTGCAATATGTTCGAGAATTCTTCTTTGTTGCCACCATGACCCGAAAATACTTATTTTTATCTTAGCTGTAACCAAGATGCCTATTAATATTCCATTCATGACAGGTCTCGATCAATGAACATCCTTTCCTCTAAATAACTACAATCTTTTCTAATGAGTGGACATGGATCACAAAGCCCACACAATCGCAAATCTTGAAGCTTTGAATTGCATTGGGTGATCTTACGAATGGTCTATTGTTTAAAATTGTCAATACTGTTGCATCGTCCTATTAATAGCAAATTTTGTTGTCCTTCTGATGCACTACTCTTTACAGTGAATAATGTATCGGAAGGGTTTTGTTGTATACAGTTCGATATGCTGATCAAAACATCTATCATTGAAAATCTTTGTTTTGAGAATTCTCATTTTCTCAGCTTCAAAAATAATAGAGATGAAATTCCTTGAAATTAAAACACACGATATCACTGGGAATGTTTGCATTTTTCATTTAAAAAAATATTTGCAGGCTTTGATAATACGATGTACTTTGTAATTTTAATATGATGGTTGTACATCCGTACCGTTGAGAAATAGTTGATGCTTCTTTTACGGTCTTGACACAAAAGTATTCGAGTATTGTATGCTTGCGTGTTTCATTTACGTAAAGGGATCATGTAAGAAAATAATTGTTGAGAAAATTTTCCATTAGGTCAAATATCTTAACTGAGTTATATGTCTTCGTGTTCTCATAAACATGTCATTTAAAAAATCTTGCTTTAAATAATTTATTCAATATATCCATGATTTGTTTTATTTCTGAATAATCATTATTGAAATGATTATTGTGCTCCATTTCTATGATAATATACATAAAATTCTAAAACCTTTATAGAATTTGTTATTACTAGCCAAAATTGTAGAGCTTGATAGGAATTTAATAGTTTCTGCTAAATATCAATATAGAATTTGTTTACAAATAACTTTTCAGTATAAAATTCACATCATCGCTAAAGCACTACAAGATACTGTTTGCATTTGAGGTGTTGCTTCCTGTCTCTTATATGCAAAACCTAAATTTCAAAGATAGAACCCTTTTTTGTTATTGTTTCAAACAAAGAATGAGCTACTAAAAGTCTTGACGGCCCTAACAACATGTTAAACATCCAGCATGTGAAGCCACCCATTCAGACCAAAGATAGTTTTATAAAACCTAGGTATATAATATACAAAGAGCATCCATAAGGCTTTGTTTCCAAATAATCTCAATGTTTCAACGTTAATCTTAAACAAAAATTGTATTAAAATCGTTTCTTTAGTCAAATATTTTCTAAAACTCAGGCGGTGGTCAGTTTTGATCAAGTCAAAGTTGTCTATCTTGGCGATAAAATCTGCATGGCAAAAATAACTTTTCCTTTTGAGTTTGTTGCTGCATATAGCCTCTACATGTAAAAAATTGTTGAATTCACGCCCCTTGGCGTTTATTCTCATTGTCAGTTGAGTTTTTGGAGCTAATGGGAGGGGGGGGGGGATAAGGATCAAAGTCAATTATAGCGGAATAATTGAGAAAACTTTTATAAATTTCTATATTCTGAAAAGTATCTAGTAATGTGGGCAACTAACAGAAGAAAACTATTCGTGACCTACTTTGAAATGTCATTATCCAAATATCCGAGAGACGTTAATCACTATCTATTGACGCTTTAATTTGAAATAGACCTCCCTTATCACATTTATATGTGTTGGAAGACCGGTGCCAAATCATCTATCGTACGTCAAAGCTTATAGCGAAAAAGAAATGTCTCAAGGATGGGTCATTGTGGAGCTTCGGGTCGTTTCCGTTGACCTGTGAAACATTGTTTTCTGTGTTTTAATAAGTGTTTAATAAGTATAATAAGTGTTTTCTGTGATCGAATGCCATATGGCTTTTTCTTATATTTTGCAAATATAAATGTCCACCTTTCTTTGATAAATGGAAATTCATTTTTGATGGAAAACCTTATTTTGTTAACGCTTTTCCCAATAAATGGCCAATGTAAAGTGACAAATAAAACATGATACTACCTACGCAACACAAAAGGCCACGCAGTTCAGCCACTTTTAACCCACTTAACACTTTGTCATTCCACATTTCTGATTGCACCTAAAGCTGTTACTACAGAGTTTGCATCAATAAATCTACTTAGATTGTGTCAATAAATGCATTGTGTTCAATTTAATTGCTGAACCACACGTTACAATCAAGAAGATATACAGATGGCCACGTGTCAAGAGATTAATCCGGTTTTAAGTGCTAAATTTTTGGTATTCATTGATAATAACCATCAGAAAGTGACGCTTTTTAGCACATTTCATCATGAATTATATTTGCTGAAGCTGTGTTCAAGGAAATCTAATTAAAACTTTTCATTCTGTCACTTTGCCACTTAACAAGTTTACTTAAGGATCTATTTAAACTCAAATTTTTCAAATGAAATTTCCTAATCATATTTCCTCTTTTACAAAGCCCTTTTCTCTCTCAAAACGATATTCATTTTCCTCTGTTCTATGGTATTGGGTTCTTTCTAAAGAATCTAGTTTCATTTATTTATTTAACGAATGCAATATTAAAAATGTTAAATCTTATTTCATTTTGAGTCACTGCTTTCTTTATAAAATGTTGGCAAATCAATCGTTAATGCATAAAATTTTGCTTTCTTGTGTCCTCATAACAACCCTTTCATGTTTTTTCTGCGCTCTTCGCCAGCTGTTTTTTCTTTTCTGTTTTTGTCACCTTGTTGTTTCTTTCGTTCATGTTTTTCCAAAAAAACATTTTGCCTTCGACATATTTTCATCATCTTTATTCAAAAAGTAAGTTTATTTCCCAAATTTTTGATAAACTTCATAAGACCTAAATAAAAACAAACCCATATATTATTGCTTAGTTACTGTTTTGTTTTAACATTTCAGAGGCCATGTTGCGGTTACCACAAAGTTTAACCAATGTCAAACAGTAACTAAACAGCGGCAACAAATAATGTTCTATTTAGGATAATAAATGTTTTATGTCTTGGATCTAACTCGATACTTTTTTCAGCTAATACTGTTAATAGCTTTTTCAGAAAATACAAATTTAAAAGTCAACTATAGCAGGCTAAAATAAATGTACTAAGGCACAAATTTTGCTTAATACGTAGAGGGGACAGGACCTAATCAACTAAACAACCTCCTCATAGCGTGATTTATGCTACACACCTAGAAACGTCAATAGAATAAAAAAAAATAAGCGTCGATAAACATAAACCCCATAACTCGTCTATTCGTTAAACATTATCATCCATAAGACATTGTTCAAGAGACTTTGAATTTCTTTCTTGTTTTTAATTTTTAAGCATTTCTTGGCAACTTCCTTCTTTTTGCAAAGCAAACTGTGTGGGAAACGAAGCAGTGCCGACACCCTCAAAATAATTTGCAAAGTACGATTCCATGCCCCACAGATAAAAACGATTTGTCATTGGCATGTGCTTCGTAAACAATTTAACTTATTTCTTTCGTTGCTTTACAAAGGGGATTTATCAGTTTCCAATAAACGTTCAAACAGACTGTGGAGTTATAAAACACTGCTTTCAAATCTTGATTGAGTAAATAGAAATCCGAAAGCTAGCATTGTAAACTATCTAGAGACTATCTCAGGTATTTCTACCGCAATTATGATTTAGATGCTCGTTTGAAAACAAAAATGGTCGCATCTGATCAAGTTTACAAATTGTTCTGAAAATAACGTCATTTCTAGCTTTTGTTTTTATGCTTTACTTACTCCAACTGCTTCACATCAGCTAAAAAATGTCCACACATTCTAACATTTGTGATTCTTAACTTTTATGCTTGTTTCTCGATGAACTGACTGGGTTCAGAAATTGTAAATGCAGAACAGGATTGGGATGAAATAATTCAATGCTTTCAGACCCCCTCGAACACTTGACATAAACAAATATAGCTCGTGAAATTTATTGAGTAAAGCTGATCTTTTTATCTTCTGTACTAAAAACCGATTATCTCATTTGAAAGCGGATGGAAAGCAAACAAATAAGCTCATCGTCTTCATATTATCAAGAAATTCGTACGTATGTGTGTGTTCCATGCATAAATCAGGCTGCAGGCAAATGCCGTTCGTTCATCTTAGACTAAAACAGAAAACGTTCATCTAGTATATTTGATTGGAAATTTGGAAAAAAGTTTGTTTATTCTGAAAATTCAAAATCAATGTTGCAGAAATTGCATATTCACATATTTCCGAACTGTCTAAAAATTTTTTATAGGGACAAAAAATCTAGCAAAAGTTGAAATGCACTTAATGGTGCTATCAAATCCGTTTTGAAATCTTGAAGGTCAGAAATAACAAATTGGAATCTTTGCGTACAGACAACCGACAATAAAAGGAACCTGCTCGTACTTATACATCTGGATATCGTTTGACTCACGATAATTTCAAACTCCATTTTGATTAACAGTTGGAATCACAAGGCAGCTACATAAACAATTCTGTAACATGAATTTATCGTGTTACTTCAATAAACTTAATTATATTGTACTGATCGTCCAGAAATCTTAGTTTCGTCTTTGTTTCTTCAATATATTTAATAACGCTGAACTGATAGTATCGGTTGTAGACTAAAAAAGCCATTATATGTTTTCATTTCAGTTGCTGCAATGATCGTATAGGTGAAAGAAAGATCAAAAGAATAAATTATATTGTTTTTCTGATCCCCGAAGTATTTTGGTGTATTTCAGCAGAAAAATGAGTAAATTTTGACTGATCAAATGAGACTTTGGTGCCATGACCTATGCAAATAGATACAGGACCTGCATTCATCGGCATTTATTTACATTTCGTCCTCATTATTAATGCCAAATATTTCTAGTTAAGTGATGCCGATACCGTTCTGTGTGTGCCTAAAAGCCACTGGTATTGCTCTTATTGTTCGCATCATGATTTACTTCTCCATAAAATCTGTTTGTCCTAAAACAAGTCGCCGATAGGTGAACGTGTTTCAGGCAATATTTGATTATGTTTAAGGCAATCATAAAGATCTGGAGACGATCTGTTCTTGGATTGAACACTTTTTATATAATCATTGCAATCATGGTATTTTGTTTTGCAACTGTGTTGGACAAAATTGAATTGATCTATGAGGCGAGTAGGCCTATGCTTACTATAAAAACATGGTCAACGCAGACAGGCGATAGAAAAGCGCTACCATTTCAAGCGTTCTTTCCAAAGATAAGGAGAATGTTCCTGTGGGCGTATATAAGAAAATAGAATTCGAGGCGACAGACTGTGCTTTCATAGATTTAAGGAACGATAAGTAAGGATCGTGCCCAGGTCTTGTAATTCAATTTCTTTACCGTAATTAGTGCGTCTACAGCATTTCTCTTTGGAATGTAAATCTAAATTGTTTCAATTTAGATAAGGTACGAATAAAAAGTGCGAAATCTAATAACATATTTTGAACAGAAGAACCAATACCCTTTCAAAAACAAGCGAAAAAGTGATCTATTTTGCAGCATCTTAGAACTATATAATGCCGCTTGAACAGCATTCTCAAACCTAAAAATAAGTTCCTGTTTCCCAGATTTTCTTTGGAACAGAAGGGGCATGATATCTCTACGTCTCATTCACATTTTGAATAACTTATCAAATTTAACAATGCAGTAACAGTGAAGCTTTCGCATCGTTTCTCGACTTCTAATCACCGTGCAATTTACAATACCCAATTGATGATGCAATATTCTTCTGATTACATTTGCTGTTGCTTGTGACATCAGTGCTGACATAAATTAGGCCAGCAAACGCCATATTTTTACGGCTATTGTCACCGATTTCCAGCAATGTTTAGTTCCTCCTTTATCAGCAGCTGAACTATCTATTTCTGCTTGTCTGCTTTACTCTGCAATTCCTTGAAAGGCCAATTTTAAGGCGAAAGTTGGTTGGAGGAACATAGCCAGCATACTCTGCCGAAAAGACTCTCGATATATTTTGCAGGTTTGCAAGAACCTATTTCCAGACCCAATGCTTTTAGTTCAAGAGTGTAACTAAATGTCCACTACTAAGCATTCCGTCTGTCAACTTTGTGACATATGAAATACGGACCAGTTAAATAGTCGTCTTTTATTGGTTGTCACAAACTGGCTTCGCTACAATATTCTCAGAATCTAAGCCGCCTTTTATCCGCCCCTGGGAATCAAATGTTAAAGTGTTTAAGTGTTTCAGACAAAGGGAAGCAATTTGGGAATAGCCAGTCTTGTTAGATACAGCTTGTTTTTAAGTTAGCCGAAGTAAACAAAATTGTTCTAGTCATTAGCGGCGCATAAGCACAAGATTGGATAGCGACCTCCCTGTTCGAAGCTCAAGCCGAAAAAACCCTGGAGATCTGAGCTCCTGTTGCTGTTGCTGCTGGGCTCTGTCACGCAAGGGGCAGCTCACTCTTACAAACAGCTGATGGGAATATCTCCAACACCAAAGTATTCCCAGGGATTTTCAGATAAAACAGTATTTCACCAAAGGTGTACCAGGTTTTATTGGAGTGATTTGCCCCCCATTTTCACTGGCCCTCCATGTAAAATGTATCTTTACAACGGAGTTGAAGAGTACAGCAATGTACTATATTTTTTCTCGCAGAAGTAGTATGTATAGAAAAAGCCCCTCTGTTGGTCTCATAGTGCTGTTAATTCTATAGTCAGAAAGTGCAGCTTAGCCTAAAAAATCAAGATACTGTCAGTAAGATCAAGGAGATTACAAAACAGGCAATATTGATTAGTTTCATGTAGAAAGACTATAATACTGATTGCCTGTCCTTCTTTTCATGTATCTGGTAGAGAGGAGTAGCAAAGCTTGTGTCTTTTTTAATCGTCAGCACAAAAAGCAAATTGTCTACTTGATTACTTAAGAATTTCAGTAAAGAATTTTGTTCTGGCATTTTGAGATGAATTCCAAGTATGAAGGAAGCATTGTCAAAGGATCTCCAAAGAGATACAAGTATTGATGAAAAGCGAGTTTAGAACAAATGGCGCGAAGATTCCGTTGGGCCCCTTGAGTCTCGTTACTTAACAAAGAGCGATAAAGACTCATTAAGAGATAAAATGTTTGATAGAAAAAGATCAAAACAAATCAACGTCGAGGTAACTTACTCGATCACAAAGATCGTGCCTTCAAGCACACGGTATAGAAAAACGACAGAATTAGCTACTAGTTAAAACAATATTTATACGTTCTTCATTCGTTCTGGTCTCTAACTTTCAAGGAATTAGCAGTGAGGCTACTTACAATAATGTATTGTGTAACGCTTTTTATATTGATGAATTAATAAATAATCCGTTATATAAAATAATATCATTTAACATCCTTGCCTTTAATTTCATTGAAATCACTCCTCTTAAAATTAATCAATGGATTTCTGTTAGCTTTTCTGTTTTCCTACCCCTCCGTGCAAATTATCAACTCTCTTGCAAGTGACAGGCCGAGCCTGAATTTCCGATACTATTCCTAAAAGGAAATAAATATAGAATAAATAAATATATAAAAATATATAAATGTGGATGGAAAATTCAAAAAATAAATATAGACGACATAGTTTTAAACTGGCTCCCTTATTTTCGCATGTTCCCCACCATATTAAAGATCCACATCTTATTTGCACATGTCTTTTCCTTTAACACATTTGACGATAACTCTTTGTTAAAAATAAAGAACAGAGTTTATGCAATACTGATTACGTAACCGACTCTTTCTAATTTTCAGCACCTAGCACAATCAAGCCACGCATTGTTCTCATACCAAAAGCACTGTGTGAATCATGATAATTTGCATTTGTCTTTGTGGTTCTATGCCCATAAATTATTTGCAACCTTCCTCCTACGTGATTCTTCTGCATTCAATAAATAAAAAAAAACTTCACGGCTACAAGCAACTTTGAGGTTGATGCCTTAAGTGGTCCTTTGCAGTGATAAATTAGTCTTCGTTAGCGAGGATCTTACTAAAAAAACTAATTTCGGCATTAGTTCTTTGTTTTATTTTGTTTCTTTTATCTGTCTCACAGCCACCTTCAAAGCTCTTCATTGCATTGTTGTGAATAAAGCCATTCATTGTGTCGACAAAGAAGGAAGGATATTGAAAGCGAGGGCGATTTGCTATATAAAGCCTGCAGAAAGATTGGATCTGTTATTGGGTTGAGTACGCGATACAAGCTGGTTGTGTGTAACATAAGAATCAAACAGGAGGATAAAGTCGCCGTATTTGGTATAGCATTTAGCATTTCAAAATGACGTCCTACGCTTATTATCTGCTATGCCTTGTTTTCGTCATTTCAAGCAATCGACCTGCTTCTTCTATGGTGAGTTTTTCAAAGTTTATTTTCACAAATTTTTTTCGAAAGACTTGATGAAATATGAATTATCCAGTCATTAATCTTTTGTAAAGTAAAGTGTGCGCTTTCCACCATTCTCTGAAATTCAAAATATTAAATTCTTTGTTGCTCTACTAAAATAAGATTTTCATTAATAATATTTTGCTATTACGAAAATCTTTTCGTTTGGCAAGTATAAAGAGGATCGTAACCTGTTTTTCTAAAATCAATCAAACTTTCAATGTACTTATAATTATTACAAGAATTTGAATTTTTATGAAAAATGGTAATTATTCGCGTGAATTCCCCAAAATCGATCGTTTCTTCGAAGTCAATATATCTCCATTAAATGAAAAGAAAACACAACTTTCTAACGTCAGAGGATTTATTTGTTTTTCGTGGTCCTGTACACGATATCTTTTCGATGTGAATGTGGGCGTACTCATTTCATCTGTATGTCACTATCATTTATATAACGTGTCCTTTAACCTGAAGGCAAACTCCTTTACTTGAGATTGAGACGCACTTTTGAACCGTCCTTGTTATCAATTAATCTTCTAGCAAGAAAAATTTGCATTTTCCCCACTTTGCAGTATCGTTCAAAGAAAACTCGTTTTTTGGTTTGGTTTTCCTTCGGTTTCTTAAACAGTGAAATCATTTATAAGAAAATAGACATATTTTTATCAAACTTCGCATCGCAAGGGGCATGAATATCCTTCATGAAATTTGTCGTATTTCCCTCTGAGAAGTTTAAGAGGAAAGGCTTATGAAAATAATTTTCTCTTTATTTTCGTATAGAACACGCTGCCAGAAACCACTTACAAATAAAACTTGTTTCAAAAGAATGCCTATATTAAAGCAAATATTTAAAATGTTAGAAGTAGAAAAGTTTCGAAAGTCCTGCTTTATTAGAAAAACAGAATTGGTGTGTGCTTCGCTCACCCTTGGTAAAAGACGGAAAGGTTTTCTGATTCAACAACTGAGGATCTGATCGCTGCACAAAAACCAAGCGATATCTTTTAGAGTTTCAGTCAAATATTTTGAAATTCACAAACAATTTCCACATTCCGGTCATTTTACCTCAATGCTCAAAATAAAAGTTCTTAACAATAACTTAATTAGGAAAGAAAATAATACATAATAACGGTTTATTTCTAACTCCAGAGCTTTTCTTTCCATCATTATTTTTGCCTGTTCTTTCTTTTCGTCTTCCTCTCTTTTCGATATCCCTTGAATAGAATTTCTTGTTTTCGTGCCACCATCTAGTTCTCTCAAGGTCTTCAAGGGAAAAATGAAAGTATCTTTCGCCTGTATTAATCAATATTTATCATCGATTTTAATTTCTCAAATAATTACAGCGTGTTTCTGCCCCTACTTTTTAACCTATTTTCGGTATCCAACCTATTAGCGATTTTGTTCGCTTATTCGTTTCACGAGCACATTCTCCTGATAGCTGGCGCCTCTACCCCACCCGGGTCTCTGTTGCCAAGCAGCAACTATGCTATGCCATCACTTCGATAACGTGTACGTTGTGGAATGCACGCACCCAGTCGCATGTCACTCTCTTGATGACGTCATTTTTCGCTGGACTCATCAAATATTTGGGAAGTCGAGTCATGGTGCAAGGGAAAAATGCCAGTAGGCGCGTTTCTGTCCTTCTCAGTTTAAATATTTGATTGATTTATCTTTCAAATTTTTCGAGACACCCAATTCCATCTGCAAATAACTTCAGACCGACCACGTTAAATCGGCCACATTGAATTATCGATTACAACAAACATTACACAAAGTTAGCTTTTCTTATAAGAAGCGTCGGTGGGTCCATTATTTTTGCCTGCAATCATACACTGCTAAGAATACCTTTCCTGGATCTTCTCACGAACCTAAATCTATCTTTGCGCGGAAAACGAAAAGAAATTCGAGCTTCGTTGCTTCATTTTGCCTGCACGGGGAAAAGCCTAGCGGGCAATTGCGCACTCGAGCTACTTATGAGGGCCAAACTGGCTACATGAAGATGAATCACAAAAAGATTTGCAGAAAAAAAATCTAATTGCGGCATTCACAAGTTTGATTTTCCGCAAAACCGTGGGTGTTCCAAGAAATTTGCAATAGAATCGCTTTTACCTCTTGTTTGGAAAATGGGTAGTTGTAACTTTTAATATTTTTTTACAGTCGTTTAAATAGTAGTAACTTTGTTTTGTCGTCTGATCAGAGTATTTAAGCCTTATTAATTTCCTTAATCAAAGTGACACGTATCCTACTCCCACTTGAACTTAAAAATGTACTGACTGAAAATTGAATAAGACAAAGAATTATGAGATTTTCTCGTATAGCCAGCGAAAAGCTATTTATGGCCTCGATGGCTAATACTTATCTTTCCTATCTAAAAAATTGAAAACCAAATGCATTAAGCAGTCTCTCAGCCTAAAGAATCTTTAGAACTGAATGGTAACAACATTTTGCTAATTCCAAATCTTTTGTCTTTAATTATCTGAATATCGAATGGCATTTGATTCCAATTGGTTTGGATGGCACAAGACTTTTTGAATTTCCTTTATAGCAACGGAAAATATCCTGCAGCCATTTTGAAATTAGATTACCAGTGAGTTTATCGAATTAAAACGTAAAATTAACGAAGGTCTACACTTGGCATACCCTCTACAATAGTCTAAGCAATTATAAAGAAGGGAGTGCAGAGCAGTTGTTTCGGGGTGTTTCTTGGCAACCATTTTTCTTTTCTCTCAAAGCATCACGAAGAAGAATAGGTATTGGGCAATCCATTAGTCTCTTGGTACTTTGTCTGATAATTGAGATTTTTTATTCTTAATTTGCAAAAAAAATAAATTTGGGTTGCAAAGAATTAATTTATTTAGGGAAATCAGCGAAATAGATTGAATGACGAAGCTGACTCCGTCGTGAATTGCGCAGAGATTAAAGACTTTGAAACTTCTGTTAATTTGATATGGCCAGTTTTTAAAGATTTTCATTAGGAAAACCCTAAACTAGCCCCTTACCCACAAGCCACGTTCTGTAAAAACAACTCAAAGATTTCTGTTGAAGCAATCATCGTGATCTTTCATATTTTATGATGAAATGGATAGAACTAATTTACCGAAAGGAGATTATTTGATGTTTAATGGAGTCTTTTAGATCAATTAGAGAGTTCAAGCAAGAACAAAACACCTCTTATTCGATGAATGTCTGGTTGTCGAAAGGCCTTTCATCTTACTTCTAATGTGGCTGGAATTGACGCATATTTTACATTGAGTTACACTGGCAACTGGAACAAATTGGATGATGTTCCCAGTTTTAGTCACTTTTGGTATTATTTGTCGGATCGACGGACATTTTGATATCGTTAACAGAATGTTTTATCCAAGAGAATGTTTCTCGTCTGCATTCCATGCTATTAAAAAGCTCTAATCAACACTAGACAACCGTCTTCTTTGGCTTTCTTCGACAAAGCAACATATACTTTAGATTCTAATATTGAATTGTTTTTTGGGAAAAGTCTGCAGGTCATTGACAGGTTTTGAAAGGAGAAGACCAAGCCGATCTTTATGTCAATAAATCTGCTACTCACTGCAACCTTAGCCAAAGGCACAGAATGGCTTATTGTGACTTAATGGAGGACCTATTTTTCGTTTTATGGGTGAAAATCAGCAGGTCAGTCAGTGCAGAGCTTAATATCCTTTGGTCTTTAGCGCTGAGAAAGAATGTAAATAGGCGATGATCATAAAAGGCTTCACCTTTGCTTATGCATCATAGTACCCAATGTACAGTACCTGAGAGCAACAGTCCAGCAACGAAGCAAAGCAGTAATGAACAAATAGAGCAATTATGACGCAATGAGGTCGCAGTAAAAGAAACAGGCAGCTTCAAAACAGTTTGCCGCTGCCGTTTACTCTTTGTTGTACAGTTCCCTTTAAAGGCAAAAACATAACGCTAGCACAGAAAGCCTTTCCTTTTGCATTCGATTCTGTGAATGAACGATAGATAATCTCTTGAACAATGTATGTTTCGTAATCATCTTTTGGTTCATTATAAGATGCGATTATGGATTCGAGTTCAGTTTGATCGAGTCTTGTTTGTTGTCATGCTCACTGCGTGTTGTAGACCCGTACATTCTATTTGGGGGTAAAACAAGGTAGAAGATTACAATTTTGTGCAGAACTTAACATTTATGAATTTAAAGAGATAATGTCAGAGATAGCAAATTTATATTTATTAAAAGCTTTCATGCTGCATTTTTCTTTCGACTACCAACTTGGAAAGATATTCCCTTGGCACTGTAAAGTAACGGGTGATTACTACACGAAAAGGATTTGATGGTTGACCATCATTGTTGTAAAAACTGCATTTAATTTAAAATTACGAAAACAATGACCACCTCTACACGATCCAGAGTATCAGAGTTAGGCTCCACAGCGTGGGAAATATTCCGCATATTGACTTACTTCAGTGTTTTCATTCTGACCATTTGCAGCATTGATAGAAGCTGCTATTGGAAAACAGAAAAAATTAGAGAAAGTTACACTAGACCTAAATCGTTTTTGCATTGTTTGCAAGGCTGGTGGTAAAGGGGGTATTTCAAGAGGTAGTTTGACAGCAATTACGTCATTGGATTGCTTGCTATCATTGGTTAAAACATTTGTATGGGATTGCAAAAAAAAGTGGAATGTGTCAGCACCTGTATATGCGAAGAAGCAATGCCAGCTGTCGAAATTGAGAAAAAAGTAATTCTCACCTAATAGATGATATAATTTGATTACAAATATTTGCGTGTTTATTCCGCAATTACAGTTTGAAACGCCCATATTTCGATCACAAACAGGAAAAAATCTTGTAAGGATAAGTGAATGAATGACAACTGGACATTAATGCGATAATCTTTTTCTTTCTAAAGAGTGTTTTGAAATGGTCTAATCATAATCCTAAAGCAAATTTTAACGAGTGATTGCCGAAAATTGCAGTGACAAAATCCCTTTAGCAAACCATATTAAACAAACACAGATGTCATGGTGCTGGAGTACGCTTCTGGTGTTCTTGAATCAGCTTGCCAATGCAAAGTATTTTCTAGAGGTCCCTCGTTAATGCTTTATCTTCCATATGCCTGGGATTCTCAGAATACAATGCCTCCTACAACCCAAGATCGTTAATGCTTTTCACTTTTACTGTATAGGACTTGGTTAATTTTGAAAACCTCTTTTCAGTTGGTATACAAACATCAGTATGAGGATTGTCTTTGTCAATCATCTGGCTTTTTTTTGAAATTATATTTTTGTTTTTCGTCCAAGTTCAAGACGAACTATGCGGATATATTCGCTAGAGAGCTCCTAAATAATGTTGATCCAATCTTTTCCTTATGAATTTTTCTGGCAAACTCGAATAGTCTTTAGAGTGAATTAAACAGCTTTTTGATTTTTTAATTGTCTTGTGACATTAAATAAAAATTAATCATAATATGTCATTATTACTGTAATTGATTGACCCATTGCAAAAATGCAAAACCGAAAATATTGATTGGCTTTGTTAACAGCGATGGTTAAAAATGGATGATTAAACAAGTTCTTTAGAATCCATTAGTTTAGATAACCAAGACTGGTACTATGCATGCTCCTTTAATCAAACAGTGACGATGAAAATTTTTTCTTTCTAAACTCACTATTTAAGCCCGATAACTTTTTCCAAAAAAGAGTGACAAATGAATCTGGTTGCACCACAAACGGTCTGTTTTTTCGGAAATATTAAAATCTCTTGCCTGATAGATACAAAGCAAGTATTTACAACTTAAGCACTCAAAGTGACCTGGATATCATGTTTACTTCTCTTGTTTTCCATGCGAGCATCCAACCCTATAATAAAAAACGATCAGAGCACCACAATCCAATTTTATTTAATGTACACCCTTGGCAATTCGCTGTTAAGTCGAGCCAAATTTTAGATTTGGCGACGCGATAATTTTCCGCTAAATCATGCCTTTCTCAGTTTCCAATATGCTTGTTTTCATCCAGAAAGTTTCCATCGAACCTTATTTGTTTGGACTGCCTAACCCAATTTTGCCTATTTCATTTTTCTCCTTATTTAGTACTGTTTCATAACTCTGTGACATTTCGGTATATCAGTCGGTGCTTTTGTCCTTAGAGACAACCAGAATCTGGAACTAAGTCCAATACATTTGGCCACTTTTACTAGGCCACTATCCTAACACCGTCGTGATGACCTCCATCTATAAAATAACTTCAAATATTACGGAGCTATTTTTTAAAGTATTTGTTTATTTTTTTTATTGTTTAAATATCCATTTAGCATCAAGAAATCAATTTGCCTTATCAACTTCACTTCCAATCGTGTTTGTGATGTAACATGTATGTATGATCAGACACAAAGGCATAGCCTTCTGTTCTTGCCATCAATCTTTCTATGGACATTAATATCAAACGTAACCCTTTCTGGTAGATTGCCAATTATATTACCCTTTATTGTGTCTTCTTTTAAAGGAACATATCTTTTCCACCTTTAGAATTGATAAAGCGTTTCCTTTTTTAAAGCTAGGGAAAACCTTAAACATTATAACAATGCAGAGAGACCACTGGTGCCTTTTAGTATTCTGGTTGCTGAATTTTTCTGAGATTAGGCCCGAAAACGGAAATATACCAAAGATTAGTCCCATGCTGATTCTAATGCCGTAGATGGGCCGAAATTTTTTCATTTGTTCCGTACATTGGCAAAGGGATTTTCTCCTTTTAACAAGCTCACTACTGATGACTTAATTCTCTGTTTAATCTTCTTCAAGTTTGTTATAAAAAATTTTATTTGACGTTTCATAGTTAATTCTCTCTTCAAAAGTATGAACGATTTGTTTATGATGCCGAAACTTCGTTTAGTTGCCGTGGCCTTTGCGAATCGACTCTCTTTTACCGACTTTCTCAAACAGGTTGGTTTTACCAAAGATACAACTTCTTTTGGGAGGGAGCAGCCCTGATAAATAAATTTAAAAACAGCTATATTTTACAAAATGAAAGTATTTTGCTTATGCCACTTAAGTTTTTTTTTGGAGGGGGAGGGCGAGGCCCCTGGCCCCCGGAATCTCGGTCCTTGGGTTTTACAGAGCGGAGAGTTAGCTCACGGTCAGGATTTCCAATGAACGTGCAATAATCGTTTGAGCTATAGCACGGAAAGTTGACTTTTTCACTGTTTACACACGCTAAAAATGCTGTCTATGCATCTAGTTTTAGTTGGCAAAATGAGTTGTTACTCTTGCTATCACTTGGGGTTGCAATGTCCAGGGTTGCCAAATTTACCCTTCTTCTTAGCTCAATTAGTTCCTCAACAAATTATTCCTCAACCCTTATGATAATTCCACTTTATACAACGACCCTTTATCAAGATTGCATTTGCCTTCATTCAACGCGAAGGCAACTCCACTACCGTTCTGAGGACTATTTATTATTAAAAGTTGCAATGACGTCAGAATATGTTATCCAACATTATTTAGGATATCGATTTTGGCAATAACAATGATAGATTCTGTTTCACTTGTTCGAAAAAGTTTTCGTTTTAGCGCCCTAGAACATAGAAACCGGCGAGGGCGTGCCTGTTTAGTCCCCACTTCTCTTTAAGTCAGCAAAACCATCGACTTTTTTGTTTTTGCTGTTTTTTCAAACTATTTAAGTCTTTGAGGTTGCTCCATAGAATTTCTTCCTCTTATGGTGTCTCTTGCGTCTAATTTTCCGAGATTATCCTACTGAAATAAATTAGTGCTTCGTAACAAGATAAACAGCAACAACATCCAAGGTGGGTGCGTTTCACCGCCAAAATAAACTAGCTCGCTCGAGTTTAATGTGATGAATTTTTACAGAATGGGTGGCCTCGCGTCATAACACCGGGAAACTCGC
Organism: Rhopilema esculentum; assembly: GCF_057945365.1. Lineage (NCBI taxonomy): Eukaryota > Metazoa > Cnidaria > Scyphozoa > Rhizostomeae > Rhizostomatidae > Rhopilema > Rhopilema esculentum. Next base: position 8,888,640 of record NC_142817.1, on the reverse strand, counting down.
TCCGTGGGCCTTTATTTTATACAGAGCTCTTCCCATTATCCTGTCTCTTCACAACGAGGTCCTCCGAATCCAATGTAATATGGCGGTTTCTTTGCACGTGTTGTTATCGACGCTATAATTGCCGGCAATCCAAACCAGAAGCCGTTTGCTATCTCCAAATGACTTATTTTCAATAGTCGCCTCCTTAATCAACGTGGTTGCATTTAAAGATTAGCAACTGTTAGAAACAGTTCTAAGTATCGTCAACAGTTTTAATAAAAAGGATTAATATGGGAATTACTTGTTTGCGGGGATTCTTCAGCGCGCAGTCTTTGAACACAACTTTTTGTTTACCAGGCTCCGCAAATTACAGTGATTGCGCTATTATTCTCTTTTCTTGAAACTTTTCACTTAACGCTCAACTTGAGCGAGTCTGTAGAGTTTTCGTAAAATGTAAAAGTGTTTAAGTTCATTGTTTTCAAGACACTCGATTGCTGTGTTCTTTTACCAAAGTTTGTTCTATCAAAGGGCATCATGTGCACTTGGTTAAGATTACAAAAACAACGAAATGAGCAAGTTGATATCTTAATACCATTTATGGTATAAAAACAAACATTTATATAAATCAACTTTCAAAGATAGATCACTTCTTTCTGAGATAGAGTAGCATGGTTGGAATGCCTGATAACTCGGATTCTCAAAAACATCGTCCATGTAAAAAACCAGATGTAAACAACAACTGGACGTACTTGACAAATCACCTTTAGCTGTTGTTGAAACAAGTAGAGTTTAGAAAATCTCACGAAAGATTTTTATGAAAGGTTATATATGATATTTACCTTTTTCTTCCGTAGATGCAACCTTGTGAAAAGAATTCACAATGCGGAGAAAACCAGTGCTGTGCTTTAAGACTAAAGCTTTTCGGTTACAAAGGATACTGTTTAAGAACAAAGTCTCTTGGAGAAGTTTGCAGTCCAAACGTAATGGTAAGACGAACAAATTGTAGTTTATATTTCTTGAATTGAAAAGTCAACCGCAAATTCAAATGCATTTGTCAAATGGAAGGACGGGTTTTGTTTTAAACATCTTTGTCAACAAGGGCATGTAGAAGGTGAGAAAAAAGGGAATATGCCATTAAAGTTGGTAGCTTTTGAAGTTTTACCAGCAAGGCCATTTTGGATTCGAATCGAGGCTATAAAATGCACCTTTGGAATGAATAATCTACGTCATCATTGTTGCTGACGAATCTAATCATTAAAGATCTTACTGCCTATTGATTGAGAGATTTTCTCCATGCAAGTTGTTTACACATATGTTGTTTACTTTTCAGTCTGTTATTTTTAAAACAGACTCAATCTCTTAATTTACTTTAGCGTAAATCATTGTTTACTGCTTTTTTTATTGTCTAGTTGGCTCAATGTAAGCTGCATTTTCTTGTTTGCCAGCATTCCTGTTTCCCTTTGCTAGAATTTTTCAATGAATCCCGACTTCCCTTCCACGACAGCTCTTGCTTTTATGCTTCTGATCGGGCTTTTATTCTTGCTTTGCCTATTAAATTTCCCTAATCGAGCAGTGTTAGGCTACCAGCAGGCTCCCATCACCCCATTAAGACATCTGCTCGCGTTCCACTCTGCAAATCCCTACTTCCTATATCTATATTCTCTCGATGCATCATAATATGAATATGTAGTAAAAAACTTAGTCAGGACAAAAAGCTTTGCTAGTAGGGTGCTCCTTGCATAAACACTGAGAATAATGATGCATTAGAGCGAAAGGGCTAATTATAAGCAGACTTCCTGTTTGCTTGAACAGTATTCTGACTTGATTTACAGCATTAGAAATCATTTCGTTTCTGTCTGATTTAGTAGTTAAGCTCATGCTTGTGCTCTTAATTGGCTTCGTCAATGGAATGTCTGCATTTTGTTTGTTTTTCTCACAATCTGCAATGATTAACACTCTTACACCTTCTCTTCTGTGTGCGCCTTAGATAGATTACATTAACTTTATATCATAAAATTTCATGATTGCTTGACACCTGTTTCTTTACTTTTAGAATGGAAAACACTTCACGTGTAGCTGCACTGTGGGCCTTACCTGCGCTATAACGGACCTGGATAAATTCAAAAACCCCAAGTACAGATGTGTGCGAATACCAACTGAGGTTCCCGAAGTCTCTGAAAGGCCAAGTAGGCCCGTCGAAGACACCCCACAAAACTCACCGTACGCAATTATGTTCAATAAATACTTGCAGAGCAGACTAAATCGACTAAGGAGTGAAAGTCCACGATCACGATCGTCTTGATCACTCTTTTATCAATAGCATGTTTTCTTCCTTGAAAGAAACTAAAATGTTCCGTTAATTAGCGGTGTGTCAAAGTATTTTACTTCGCATGGATACTGCTATTCGTAGCAATGCGGCCATCTGACAGATACTCTGAACGCCAAAAAAACGCGGACGAAAGTACAATCTCCTGCAAAGCTGAAAGTGCTACAGATCATTTATTTATGACGAAACTTGAGTTCTGGTTGGCAACTTTTGCAAGCTGTTCGCGTCATAAGGAGGCTCCTCTATGATGGCGGTCGGAGGTATGAACTACCAGAATGGCAAGGGTGTATGAGTGAACAAAATTCTCCAAAACTTCTTCAAATACTGAAAAGTTAATGGACCGACATTTACAGATAATATGATAATGTATGTTAGTTGAAAATTTAAAATATACTGTGGTTTTAGAAAGTTAAATATACTAATTTATTCATTGTAAATAGTATACTGACGTTATGCCTACTGGGGTTATGCATACACCAAATAATTCATTTGAAAATTACAATCATTGCAATAACTTGTTATTTTTTAAGAATTATCATTAATGAAGTCAAAAGCAAAAAATCTTCAAATCAACAATTTGCTTAAAAAATCATTTCATAACTGATTTTTTATTTGGTTGCCAGAACTCCGCCTCCCACATGAATTATTATAGACTCAAATATAAGAGAAATAAACCTAATAGCTAATTATGCTTTCTGATCATAAGGGTGCTTGAATAAGGAATTTTTCGAGTTTTTTCCACATGGACCTAGAAAACGCATTAAAATGGCTGAAAAAGTGTACTATTGAGGAGAAGAACAGTGATTTGTTACTTTAGAAAGCAATAATATTTAGTATAAGTATATTTGCGATATACATAACCCCAGAGTCATGAAGCTTACGTATCATTCAAACACGAAAAGACACTCAGTATCAGAGACTAAGAAGAGTATCAAAGAACTGACTTAGAACAGCTTCAGGTGATTGGTACTTCCCCAGGTTTTAGCTCTGAAATTCTACCTTGTGCTTTCTGTATACTAAGATGGCCGTGTTCCATATCTATGGCATATTACTGCGTGTCTTTTCTTGCAATTGAGCATGTTAATAAAATTTAGGCGTTGTAAAACATAAACAACGATAATCTCTAGGATATCATAAATCAAAATGAAACATATGGCATATAAAATATTGTGTATTCGCTCTATTGTTCTCTTGTTCTGTTATCGGCTGGCTCGATGAATACCCTAACCTGTACAAATTAAAAGTTCTGTCATCTGCGTTTCCAGCCGTGACATAAACAAGGAAGCTGCAAATTTTAAATTACCCTGCAGTAACCTTGCAGAATACAATCCTTTTATCAGATTCCTTTTGATAAAAGGTTGATATCGAGCCAGCGGACCTTAATCAAATTTTCTCAGAATCTAACATTATAAGAATACTTCCGTGTTATGATAATGATGACCTTGTTACACAGTGGACCAAGCCATTCGATGACTGCATCAGTTTCACAAGAAGCTCTAAAAAGTTACGTTTATCTGCGCTTGTTTTTATTTTTGCTAAAAATTTCCATGGAAGCGCTTGCATATCACAATCATTTGTCGCTTTATTGTCTTCGGGAAGTAAATACTGATTGAAGACAAGAAAAAGCAACTTTCTAGACATGGTGGGAAAATTCACTAACATAGGACCAGCAAGGACGTTCGTTTGTCAGGACTGGGAAAACAGACTTAGAAAACAAATTTCCCGTGTATTTGATTGTACACAAAGTGAAGCGGGATAAAAGAAAGTGGTTGGGTTTGAGTCCAAAAGAAGACAGGAAGGGAAGATTCTTCAATATGAACTAATTTAGAAATTTTGTAGTCGAGAACTGAGGATAGAGAAATATGCTTTTATATCTTTTCGTTTAGTGAGGATGCCAATCTATTCTCAGCTATTCAGTATGAATCACTTTGGACACCCAAACGGATCTTGTTCTGCTGATATACTCTTTAAAACTTACAACATTCGTCTCACCAATGATTTTGGCATTTCTAGCAACAGTTATGTCGACTTTTCTGTTGGTGGCAAGAATGCTTCAAGATATTTTGTTGCGTAGATTTTATCAACACGGCAACAAAAAACAAGTTAGATGGGCGATCTGTCTAGTCAGAAACTAGTAATTTACCGCAAGTTACTTCTCAAGGACAAATACCCAGAAGTTTTGTACTAACAGAGTGTAATAAGAGGAAAGACACATAGCTTAGACCATTTTCCTTAATCTCTCCACGATTTTTGTGCTAAAACTCTTGAGTCAATTAAAAACAAAGTGAAGGACTGGATGTTTTTCAACGAGGAGTATATGATGTTTGTTTAGGTTGCCCGATTGCTGACCAGGGTGGCATGAAAAAACTGATGAAAATACTTTAATTCAATTTAATTTGGTTTGGCGGATTCTTTACAACTAACTTGTCCTTTATTAAAGGTTTTGGGGTATCAATCATAACTCCTTGCATACGTAAAGATGTAAACACTCGGATTCAGTCTTTTTGGCCCACCGACTGCGACCGTAGAGCTGCATTACCCTCAGAACAACACAAGGCATGGAAATTGCAACAAACATAGCGCGACACGAACACCATAAATTTGAGACACTTTGGACTTCATTTCTACCATGAGAATTCCTTACTTCTACTTTCGGCCGCACACGCCCTCAGTGCATGTGTGTTAATTGGTGGATATCTCAAAACTTTAACATCGGATGATAGCAGTAACTCTGTAACAGTTAACAATAGCAATAACTTTGCAGCAGTGAAAAAAGGGTGCCTAAAATAGGGAGTTTCCACGCTAAAGAAGGGTGATCTAGAATCACAATCTTTAATAAAACGTATCCTGCATCTGCTACCTTAATCCAGTTAATGTCCGCTTTACAAATTTATTTTATTTAAGGTTTTAGCAGTAAATGATTTGATTTAAACAGTATTCTATTAGTGCATTGTATTCTAGCAAAGAGATTATCAGAAATTATAGCGAAAAATGCTCGGTACCAATATTTAAGTATATTTTCCGATTCCGTATTATAGCTCCCAAAACTGTGCGACTTTCGTGAAGATTTCTATCGAAAAAGCAGCTTCCAAATGAATTGCTTTCCAACTATCCTTTGTACCAAAGATTAAAAGCAATATTAATTTTGATAATGATATTATGATATATAATGTTAGTAATATAATAAAAATAGTACGAATCCATATACAGAATTTTATACTTTAACATGTTAATGCTGTTATCAACGGTGGTCTTGATTGAATAAAATGGAAAGGCAAAGGCAAAGTAAAACAATAAACACAAAATAGCAATGAATATCTAGAATTAAAGATGGAGATCTGAGCGATTTACTCCAGTGGTAGTGGTGCCATAAGCACCACGAAAGTCACTAACTGTACCAGTCAGGCTGAATCTGAAACATTTACCGATTAAGAAATTCCTCCATGGTTTTCATCTGCTAAAAAACATTTTTCAGGACAAAAAGGGCCCTTAACATGACATGAAAACACAAAAATGTATCTCCGTCAGCATAAGAAATTGCAGACATTTTATGGTCGCTATGGTGAATTCATAACATTCTTTTAAAATGGTTTACCGTCCTTTGGTTTTAGCACAAATTAATTCCTTCTCTTTATATCCAAAATCTCGTTAGGGACATTATGTCTACCATTCAAAAACACTAAAAGGTCTCTAGTTGTAAACAGTGAGCACGTGGTTTGGGCTCAGGCAGTGGCTTTTTCCTGACTGTCTTCCCAAACTCTGAGCGAAGATCTATACTGTATGCAGGCCTCATTTAGATAAAAAAATAGGTTTACCCCTGAACCTTTAATCCTTACAGGTTGGCCTTACTGATCTTTCATGATTTTGAATTTTATTGATAAAACAGTACTTTGATCTTATAACCTTCAAGACAATAATGGATTTCGAGACTCTTTTGGTACAAACTAAGAAAAACATGTTTTAAACATTTTTAGAAGTGCACAAAAACAAATATATTCTCTTGAAGTATTATCAAATCAACCTTACTTCAAGGACTTTGGCTAAAACAGAAAAGTAGAAAGTACGAACATACAAATAAAGTCATTTTCGAGCTTTCATCTAGTGTCAATGGCATTTTGAAAACTAAATGGAATCGCTGTCTGTTGGCATCAAAGCATTTCTCCTAAAGGGTTCTTGGCAACTTTCAAGGGGAATTAAGATTTGTCCTGAGGTATGTCAAGAAACGAGACACGGTGTCTTGTTTGGAGCAATTTGCGGTTTTTCAGATTTCAGTCATTATATTGGTGCTAAGTAAAATCACATGCAGCAACCTTGGAACTAAGGTTGTAATTTCCAAAAATCTTGAAAGTATGGTGGTCTGCCTAATAAACAGAATAAGAACCTACTATTTCCAATATTCGAATGTTTCCCTTCTTATGTCAGATAAGAAAAGTAATTTGGAAGTTGCTGATCAGACAAATCTTTTTGTAGGAGCTGTCTATCTCAGAAAACATTATTAGACCATTTTTGAACCCTAATCCTTATATCACCCATCGGCAGCCTTTTTCGTAGATACGGTTACAGCGACCTGAGAATCCAAAACATCTTGGTAATTAAAATAAGGGAGTTTACTTAGTGTTTGCAAATTAATAGATGTACTAACTCTCCTGTTAATAATTGCCTCTTTAGCATTAGTAAACCCAAATCCTTTGCTTGTGGTGCAGCAACAAATTGTCGCTCTTCTTTTGAAAGAGAGAGCCAGACACACTACACAATGCATAAATTGACTTTTGAGACAAACAGAGCAACTCAAAAAAATTTATCTTTAGGATTAATGAAAAAACCCAAGACGAAAGAATACGGATTCAACTGTGTTTCAAATCTTAAAAAGAAAGTGCAGTTGTCACATACTGCCCTGAGCAGATCAACAATAGACTACACAATCAACAAGTCAGCAAGAAAAATCACAAGCTAAATGTCACAAAACGTGTTGTTCACGAAGCCTTTCGCTAGAAAATGTCAAAGAAAATTGCACAGAAAAGGTGCAATTATAGTTTGTTTGATATATTATTCAATATTTCCATTATGTTCATATTTCCTCAGCCAGCAAAGTTTATTGCACTGGAATCTTTCGTTGATTGAAGATTGATTGGTAATTTTTTGCAAATGTGAGGAATATATGCAGTATATTCCCTCATTTTCATTGTTTATCAGTTTTGCCCCTTTATTCATCTTTGTTAAGTCTCTTTTCTGTAAGGGCACAAAGTGAAACTTGCTGCGAACCACATCCCACCCCTTCTCGCACTCTCTCTCCAAAAAGGCATCGCAGGTACAAAATAGCTCCTGTGCATTGTCACTGACCAAGGCCGCAATGCCTTGTGCGATACGCGCCAATTTGAAATTAAAAAGCAGCCATGGCCTATCTGTTTACAAGGGTTCTGCTAGTCATTACACCGTAAGCCGATGAAGTAACACAGTGTAAAATGTAAAAGCGTACAGAGGTGAGAAGGTATTTAATTAATGGATAACACCTGTGGTTATAAAGGGGTTACAACACACGATACTGCGGCGTGCAGATGTACAACTCTGTCAAAAGCCTTTCTCGTTTTTGCACGTGCCTAGTGTCTGATTATGTGAAGTTGCCCAATTCAAATTCAAATTTTCATTTCACACCAATTCATTAAATAAGATTAAGCAATGAAAAATATAAAGGGACTGCTAAATTTAAGATGGTTCAGTAACAGGAAAAATATATTTACATATATTTATCTATACCAGTAACTATTACAAAATTAAGGCTGTATGTAGGACAAGTGAAAAAACTCATTAGAGCTATCTCAAACTCAAACTCAAAACATTTTTTCAGCAAATCAATTAATTACATGTTACGTCATTTAAGTAAGTTGTTTAAAATTCAATTATTAAATCCAAAATTACAATAAGAACATTAAAGAAAAAGCAACCTTATATATAATTGAATCAGCTGACGGACACATGAAAAAAACTCTTTAAAGCTATCCAGCCACTTGCCCCTGTTTGACGTGAATTTGTGTAGTTTTAAAGTATGAATTTGATTTACAAACTATAAGAGGTCAAAAAAATTTAAAAAAAGTTATTTACTGTCTTGTAATTCCCCGAAGTTGCTTGGACGCCTATCTTGAATTTGCTACCCTTCGGTGATAAAAAACTAAAAGGAAATGCTAAACTTCCTAAAAATTAGAAAATTTTATGTTTGCCAGGCGTGTTGTCTCCTTCCCCGATTGCTATACCCCCTTATCCTTTTGCTACACCTAAACAATATTATTTGGGAGTTGCAAGAACTTGTTTCTTCTTCGATAAGCCCCACTGTCAAAAGAGCCAAAAAGACATTATTCTACAAGGTCCTCCCCTTGCCTGCTCAAAATCTCAATCAAATGTCATTGTTAATGTGCAGAGGCTTTTAAAAAATCAGGCTTGATTCGATGAAAGGGGTGCTAATAAGACCAAACAATCGGAAGATCAATCAAATTCTTCAAATCAAGAGTCAACTTCTACAATGTCTCTTTTCCAAACTTGTGCCACTATTGCTAGAAGACCAAAGGCTGTGTTTGGAAAAGTATGTTTCTTAAATAGTTTAATCTGTGTTTTTAAATAATTTATATGTTTAAGTTTGATTAGGATTGTTACATCAGCCATGATTCATTTGCATGAAACTGTTCTGTTCAAATGATGAAATCCACAACATATATCAGAAGAGGAGGCTCTCAGAAGAGGTACCCCCTTAGATGAGCACATTTATGACATAACAAATGCTACTCTAGAAATTCACCAACTAGTTGCCATCACTGATATTTGTGTGTTTGTTGTTGTTTTTTCTCATTGCATTGCGGTGTTCCTTATACACTACTAGTTACCAATAACCTTTTCAAAAAGAAAAAATACATCATCAACAAATAACAGAAGGTTCCTGCAGATTTCAGCAAAACCTCTTGCACCCATATTCTCTTTGATGTTGTCAGCAAACCTAGTTTTTGGTCTTCCTTGTCCTTGTTTGTTATAAACAGTTTTTGTCAGAATATCTCAGAATATCTTGATGTCAGCAGTCTGGTTTCACAATTCATTTTGCTTTAAAACACCTTCATTAGTTATCTCCTCAGTCCAGCTGATTCTTAAAAGTCTACTGTAACACCATAACTCAAAACTATTGAGTCTCTTTTTACCAGCTTCTTACTACACAGGGGTCAGAATTGTTTAAATTTCTTTCCACAACAGATTTGTGGTGTCAAGGGCCCCATTCTAAAATGGGCAGTAGTGCCGAAGCATATTAGTGGTTGATCTATGTTGTGCTTGAAAGCAAATGTTACAACTAATATCAATGCCATACCATATAGTAAGGACCACTAGAATAATGTAAGATGTAACAATGCAGATGTTTATTACCCTTAGTTATAGAGTATTATTTGAACTAAATTGTCAATATTTAATTAAACAGCATATTTAGTACAACAGTATTGAGTAGCTGGCAACTATGCTACTGCTCAAAAGAGTAATGTTTGGTTCAGGATTCTTCTGTAGATGATAATGTGCTTATTGCTTGAATCAGACCTGGCCATTTGAGGAGAGCCATAGCTCTTGCTCCCCTCAAGACTCCCCTCAAGGCTCCCCTCAGATGCTTGAGGGGAACTATTGATTGCTCTCCTAAACTGTTCAAAAATTTTATTGCCCTCCTTAAAAATAAGTTTCCTTTATTTCTATTTTTATACATCTACAACAGCTCACCTGGAATTTATTAGGAGAGCTTTTTGCTATTCCCCATGCTAAAATTCTTATGACCAGGCCTGGTTTGAATAGTACTTAGAAAAGGGGAATATTTGAAAAAACTTTGACATGATATTTTTCAAGTTTAGGTCACCTAAACTTGTTTAGGTCACTGTTAGGTCATCTAAAAGCTAATTTTCCTTCGGTCGAGAATATTTCAGGTCTAGCAATTTTTCTTGGGTGACTGAAATGTAAAGAATATATTTGAAACACAGCTAAGGGTTGCATGCAAAGGTTCTTCATTGTAAGGTTTAGCAGTCCTGAAAAAATGGTCCCAAGATCTCCCATCAGTTAAGACTTGTCTTGACTTGACTTTGTTTATCCACTAGCTAGATTTGACAAGGGAAAATTCTCTTTCACTTTCGTGGAAAAGTAAAAAATTCTATTAGAAGTTGTTCAATTTCATTGACCCCAAATTCAGTTTTTACTTGAATCAGCATCTAAATAATATAACTTAAGCTGTTGTTGTGTCAACTACTGATTTATTTGATTATAAGCCACTGCTTGAAATTATTTTTTGGCATGTTTTGCTGCAGTCTAGAATCAAGGATAACTTATAAATGAGCGTGGCTTAATACATGATTTTCGCCAGATTCTACAAATCTTTCCATCTATCTTGAAGCTGGGAGTAATAATGTAGAAGAGGAGGAAGAAATACTTTGGGTGCTATTGAGGATGTCATGCTGGACGATGTTGTTGGATGAACTTTTAATTTTTAGTACACAATCAGATTTTTATCAGTTTATGCAACCATCATATCAAGCCAAGTATCTCTGCTTACATTTTTTATGAACCCAATTTGCTGTGACTTGTAATTGAATCAATAAGGTATGACTTTCTTTAGTAATGAAGCCTGTATCTATTCTTCAGCCATATTTTGACATAATCTCAGATTGGATTTTCGTACCTAATTTTCTTGCTAAAATTTTACAATCTATGCACAGCTCAGAGCACAGCAGCATCTGGAATTTCAATACTTCCTTGATGTGCGAAGGTATTTTTGAAATTCAGAATCAGAAATGTTTCTGGTGTTTGTTTCCATATTTCTTTCCTCAGTCATTTCTGGTTCATCATAAATGTTCAGATGAATAATGGAATCCTTTGTTTTGTCAGATTCCTCGCTATCCATGCTAGTGCAGCTGCTTCCCTCTTGGTTTTCCCGAATGTTTCTTTTGTCTGTAGTAAATAAACATATTAGTGTTTATTTGTCATTAAAATTTTGATATTTCTTCTATTTTATTGAAAAAAAGTTATATTGATAATAAATGTAATATATAAAATACATAAAATGATATATTTATAATAGAATCAAAATGATATGATATTATAAAGTTTTATGTAAATTTTAACATAGTATAACTTAATATAACATAACATAGTATAACAAAATATGATATGATATGATATAATATAAATATAATATGATATAAGATAACATAATATGATATAAGATAACATAATATGATATAAGATAATATAATATAATATAGTATAATATAATATAATATAGTATAATATAATATAATATAATATAATATAATATAATATAATATAATATAATATAATATAATATAATATAATATAATATAATATAATATAATATAATATAATATAATATAATATAATATAATATAATATAATATAATATATTATAATATAATATAATATAATATAATATAATATTATATAATATAATATAATATAATATAATATAATATAATATAATATAATATAATATAATATAATATAATATAATATAATATAATATAATATAATAAAATATAATATCATATAATATAACATAAGATAAGATAATATGATATAAGATAACATAATATGATATGAGATAATATAATATAATATAATATAATATAACATGATATAATGTGCTTTAATATAGTTTGATATGATATAAAAAGTAAGGTATTTTAATGTAATATAATACAAGGCAATAAAAGATGATATGATGTAGTTAAGTATAATGCAATATGTTATGATATTTCATGATAGGTTATCAAATGATATACATAAATGTTATTTTATGATAGGTAGCATAGTTGCATTTGGTTTAATAGCATATGCTATGATGTTTTAATCAAAAAACCGAATAAATTTCTGAAAACGCAGTTCTTGACTTTGTTTTTGTTTATACTCAACAACACTTCTAATGTAATTAATTTTATGCTATCAATTTTCATAGCAAACTTTGCATGTTTACATACCGACTTTTGCATACAAGGCACTGAATGATCGGTGAATGTCTGTTATCTCTGCTGGAATGTCATACTCGTCGTCTGTTTCAGCTTCAGGATTAGGTCTCCAGATATCAGTCAAGCTGATTCTGTCTCGCTTTGTGCTGTATATCGTATCTCTCTGGCGTGGTTCAAAGCTCCGTAGCTTGACAATCGGTGGCAAGGGGGGTGGGGTGCGGTGTGGGCTAGTGCCAGCCCTGAACCCTTTATTCTATTAATGTAAATGCAAAATAGCGTTACAAATTCAGATTTTCAGGAGCAAATTTTGTTGATCTTATTTTAGAAAGACGTATTTCTTTTTGAAAAATACCCATTTTCTTGTTAACTGTTGCTTTGGTGAGATTATACAGCACTGTTTACATATTTGAAAAGTTTTCAATCTTAAGAAGTCTATTTTGTCTTCCTTAGAGCAAAAATAAGAAATTTTTAAGAATACGTTAATATACCTTTAGTATATATTGACCAACTGACATTCTTTGAGCCATTGCTAAAAGGGAAATATATAATTAAAAGAAAACTTGCTGTCAATCTGCTATAGAAAAATTGTTTTAACGAAACGGCATCGGCTGAACAGCGGACAATATTTTAGCCTTTTTCTGACTTGTCGAGCACTTGTTTGCCTTTTGAAGCCATGCTTATGTCTTCAAACCTTCCTCTTACTTAGAAGAGTCATTTATCTCCTCAAGCCAGGGCAGCAAATGAATTATGACCAAGGCATTTATGAGCTATCCTATTTTTGTAACTTATTCTACAACTTCACTGTAACTGTTTTATTTTGAAGCCGTATGGTCAATACTGTACTAAATTAAGCATGGTAAAACTTTCAGACTTCGAAAAAGAAAATCTAAGTTAGCAACGAAAAGTAGTGGCAAGTTTCGAAAAGTTTTGTTAAGACGCTCCTAAAAAGTTAAAAATAGAAAGCTATAAGGTCCCATACCATATATCTGGTACAAATCATGTTAAACAGTTTTTGATATCCTTTATTGGACAAGCTTTCTTCGCTTTTCCAAGCAAACATTCTAAATTTGTCATTAACTTAATAACGATCTTTTCATTTTTTCTGCAAAATCAGTTTAAACTGGTTTAGTAAAATAAGGAAGTTTCTTTCCACAGCCGAGTTTGTTGAATGCTTTTCGTAGAAATTGCTTATTCGCCCTGCTCCTTGATTGCCGGATTACCATCACTCCATCTGAGGAATCTTTTAGTTAATTTAGATTGGTTTTATCAAAATCTAGAACCATTTTTCTTTGCTTGGAAACAACCTTCCTCTTATAGCTGAAAATGCTGTTTGAATCAATTTACTGAACAATTATGTATAGTTACAGAGAACTTGCAATGCCCAAATGAAAAAATCATTATTTTATCTCTTATATGGAGGTGGACATCGACCAATTCAAGCTGTGCAAGCATCAATCGGAATTTATTTTGCATTTTCAGATTATTTTTAATCTGACCAGTTTAGATTCAGAAAGAATTGGCAAAAGTAGCAGCTTGATTTTTTAACTTCGTTTGGTCGGAGCTTCTTTTCCCATATAATTCCACAAGTTTTAGTTAACTTTGACGACATATTACCACTAAGGACAAATTTCCCTTACCATTTCTATGTGCCTCGCGAATTTTGTTCTTTTTCCTAAAACACATAAGTCAATGATATTACAAATTTTCCAAAAGTTAGCATTATCAATATATCTTCCTAGACAGAATGTTTCTGCAGAGTGTTTCAGATAGTAATTCATTATACATTGAAACCTCTCTTAACGGACATCTCTTTATCGCGGACATCCCAATTAAGCGGATATACCCTTATAGTGAACAAATTCTTAAAGAGAACATCATCTTTTTTTAAACATTCTCCTCCCTACCGCGGACACCTCCATATATTGGGAATCTGTATAGAGGAGAGCACTTTATACATCTCAGTTAAGCGGTCACTTTCTTATAGCGTAACCCCTTTTCGCGGACACCTCTTTTTAGAAGACACCTCCAAAAAGGATGATACTATAAAGCGGACATTTAATGCTGGTATTGTTCATTTTGTGACGCCATTATCGTTTCACCGCTTGTAATGGTATTCTTTCGCGACTGCATGAAATATCTGGAGCTTTTAAAATCCATGGAATTCAAGGAGAACTGGTATTTATTTTGTCCCGCAACAATTTTAATCTCAATGCAAAAAGTTTATTTTTAAAGCAGAAGTAACTATTTACTAAACTTCCTCATGATTTTTTCCTAAAATATTTCTCTCTTTAGATCAAAAGTTTTAAAAGTAGTTGAGACAGAGTCTTTTTAAAAAGACACAAAAATGGAGTTTGCAGTCAAGAATGAACACATTTCTGTGATTGTGAAAACAAACGCCTCTTCTTATGTCTGGAAAAGGATTTAAAGGTACAACACATGAACTACTTTTGCATAGTTTAGAAAATAAACTTTCCTTCTTTCACCGGTTCCTTATTTTGAGGTTTGCGCACACGAGCCGCTCGTTCAGTACATTGGCTCATTTCGGCGAAGGAATGTTGATGTATGAAGATGAAGCATGTTGAGGACGTGCAGTGTCTTATTAAAGGCACTAATATGTTTAATTTGTAAATAATCATACCAGGACCCAAAAGTCATGGCGGTCACAAGGTCAACGACTACGAGGAAGGTCAATCGAAGCAAAATCCTGAAGATCCACCTTCAAACAATCTGTCCACCTTCTAAACATTATCGTTATGTTTTTGAGAAAGTTTTGCAGACCTTAAAGATATTGTGTGCGGGGATGCAGCTCCGTGGTTGGGGTTGCAGACTGAAGATTCAAGGGTCTGGGGGCTCGAATCCCCTAAAAATTACCAAACTTTCACCCAGAGTGAGGGGAGTCGCCAGTACCCTGAATTTCCATTGCTCGATTAAAAAAGCTTCGCAGTGCCCTAAAGAACTACCTTCGAAGAAACAAATACAAATTGCCAAGGGGTTTGCATCCATTACTTGAAAATGCTGTAACATACCTTCTTAATACCAGTAATGTAATTACCAATGCCAGGATGCAGCAGAATGCAGTGCCAGCAATCACACTTGATATGATAAGGTATTTGCCCTGAGCCGCATCAGCTTCAGTCTCCGAGTAACCTCTCTTCGAATTCTTTATAGGCAAAACGATGCTGCTTTGTGGCAAAGCTGAGCTTGCCTGTAAGATACAACAAGTTTTCCATGTATTTCTGAGTTCAATCTATATTTTCAATGTGCTCAAAATGAAACAATATTGAAATTAGGGAAACGTTTTCGAAACCTTACACTTTTGATTGGGAAGGTCAGAGGATTTTTCTTAGAGCTGGGCAACTGATGTTTTACTAACAAATAATCTGAGCTTACCAGCTTACCTGTAAGATACAAATAATCCAAATAACGCTAAGATCATATAGACTTGAGCAAGCTAATTATTTGTACGCCTTGTACTCTCAAAGCTATAAATTCCTTTTTTTAACGAGACTGATGCTCACAGGTCTAATGGCACAGCAACATACACGGACATGTTTTAGAAAGTTGGTTTTTTCATCTCAAAAACAAGGTTTTGTTTGCAGAGAGACGGTTCGTTTTCAAAGTATTGCTAAAGAGATCCAACTCTGTTAGGGTGGATTTCATTTTTCATTTTATCGATATTTATAAACGAGATACCTTTCAGCAAATAAACAACCTATTAACAATATTTGCTCAAAAATAATAAGAGAAAAAAATAATAATATAAATTGCTGCTCAACCAAGAAAGAGGTCGTGTTTGGTTCCTATGAACGGAGTTGTGATGTGCTTGTCTTCTTTCTTCGATCGTTCTGTTTACGATCTTACAGCTTCGCATTTAAGTATCTTATTGATCATAAGCGCTAGTTTAATCATGGGGTAGAATGTTTTTCCTAACAACATGAAAGAGCTTGGTAAAGCTAAATCGTATAACTTTAGGTATTCACTGTTGCTATACATAAAAATGAATCTTTCTACGTACGTATGTCACGCTTCTAGAGATATCTTTGAAAACAGTATTTGTGCCTTCTGTTTGTCGTTGCGAGGTTGTTAATAAAGGCGTCCTGGTAAAGGCATGAAGAGTGCTTCCTCTTGTAGATCCAAGGACCACGCTTGTTGCCATGATAACATTGCTATTTTTAGCCGACATTGCGAAAACACTTGAGGTCATCGTTGTGATTGATTCGTGATGTGGCAAAGTCGAACTAAGCATCCTAAATGTGGACAGGCTTGTGTTGAAGAGAGTTGGTCCCAGGGGATAGCCGCTAGAGACCGTTGGTTGAACATGGGAGGAAATGATCTCTTGGCACTTTTGTGCAGATGGGTCCGGAACTGTGCCAACTGGAAAAAAAATTGAAGTTGGATATTATTAACTAGTTACTTTTTTTCCTGAAAATGTTGTATTTTTACATGGCGAATACACCAGTAAAAAATGCAAAACAGAAGTTCGGAAAATGTTTTGTTTCGGTGAATAATTGCTGTATAAATCGGTGGAGCGGTGTATTTTTTGTAAAACACATTGCCAAAACTGTTCAAATCTATCGTTCCGCAGATCTGTGATTAATTTAGGATTCCACTTGGTTTCTTGATAAGCTATGACAGAAATTTAGTTGACACCATTAAGGATTTAGTTGTGTTTATAGCCTCTCTATAGACTACTTGATATCATTCAACTTAAAATTCTTTTAGATTATCGACTAATTGCAATTCAGGCTCTTGATATACGTTTTTAGTATTCTCACTTATGTATGTTCCAGCGACTTTGATAACCATGCACGATTCTTCTTTGACGCTTTGAGCTGCTTGTTTGTTTACGTTGCACTGGAGCTTTAGATACAACAGAAGACCCTTTAATCTTTCGTTAAAACACTCTTTTCCGTTTACCTGCGAAAAAGCAAGGGTGTAAGTTAGTTAGTATAATGCCTACTCATCGATTTGAATGCTTCTGCCTGTTGCATAAATTTTATGTAATGTGCTGTATCTTCTTCGTCTTAGGCGATTTTAACCATCTTCTCGACAAACCTGCAAACCAACGACGATGGGTCTGACATTTAAACCAAGTGACACCATATTGTATGGTCTTCAGAATTGGTAAGGAAGGAATTTTGTGACATTTACCGTTAACATGTTATTTTCGAAGGCCAGTTGGCTGTTATTGTTGGATTGTAACACCTTCCATCCATTCCTCTCATATTCCACGTTGGATATTCTGCAATTTTCCGCTTTTTGACATCCAGATTTGGTGCAATGAAACATTCTTAACCCACTGCTCAAATCTTTCAACGATGTAGCCGTAATTTGGACCAAGCTCCATGGGGCATTCTCACTTATTTGTGCCATAAAGCTGCAGTCTGTATTAAAACGAGACTTATTAAAGAAACTGGCCCAAAAAATTTGTAGAATATTACTTACCACTTAAAATATACATTTTTAAGTGTTTCGACATTTACTTAGTTATTCATTTTGCTTGAAATACGATAACTACTTGTTTGATAAGAGAATTTTACAACTATTGAAAAAAAGATGCAACTTTATCGATTCAAGAAACCTATTTTGGACACTAAACTGACACTTGGCTAACAAGGCATTCCTTAAAGTTTCTTTAAGTGAGTTTCTTAAAGTTTCCAAAAGTTTCTTCATTGATTCAAATTTTTTTAACAATGTTTGACGTTAGTCACCTTCACGATTTGCTTGATGCTATGTAGGCCAAAGAAATGTTCTCTTTCGTCCTTGCTAGGATTTGAAGCAAATTGCATAACATTTCTTATTTATAAGAACGCAAGCCCTTGCTGTAATAACACCAAATTATTACTATAAAACTTTATAAACATGACCGAAAAACGAAAAATCGTTTCCTAATAACTTACTATATGCATGTTGCTTTGAAGTAAAGAAGTATTGCTGCTGCTAACAGCGCCCTATTACATTGAAAATGCTTGTCATAGAATTAAGAAAAACTCTGTGACGAACGCCGATGCCCCAATTCACTTATATAGATAAAAGGCTTTCCTTTGAGTAACAACTAAAATTGGGAGTTAGGCCCTTAGCTCCATGCTGGGTCACTGAGCTCTCTACGTGTCCTGGGCAGCTAGTTATAAGTTTTGTTACTATGGTTAGGTACATTGTTTTTTTTTTAATATTTATAATCGTATCTTTGATGAATATATCGTTATCTACCATGTGTTCATTACATCGTAAATATATTGCTGATTGAATTTGAATAAAAGCACAATACATATCGTGTGTTATCAGGTTTTTCATAATAAGATAATTGAGGCTTAAAAGGCACTGCTTTTGTTTTTGATGAATTCAATTATTAACAATTTTCTAATTACAATAAATTTGAACAATATAAATTGTAATTGAATCTGCACTTTATATGTAAGTTCTGTACTGTCATTTTAGGCAAGATTTACGACTTCAAATATCAAAGTTAGCTGCAACCAAACCGACACATCTATTTTCCTCTTTGTTTAACAACCAGCTAAACTTTTCAACCCACTTAAACGTGTATCAAGAAAGATAAAAACTAGCTATTCCATGTTATCATGACATCTCTCTATGCGATTCAATTAGGGCATTAAATGTCCGGTTTCTGAGCAGCCCACGTTTTTCGGAGAAACATAATGGTTTTATGTGTTTTCGTGGGTTTTATTGCATAAGGAACTATGCTGAGGATATTGCAGCAGGCGCGAAACCCCGCGTTAATGAGCTTATCGTCTGCAATGTTTCTGTAAGTATATTCTCTAATTGGGATTAATAATCTCGAAAGGAGAAAAATTTCATATTCTGTCAGTTAAAATTCCCTTTTGTGACTTACTGTGGGAAAAAGTGCAGCAAACGCGATGATGGAATACCTTTAGGAGGATTTGTTACTATAGGGCTATTTTTTAGTACAACATACTGTGTAGCAACATTAAAGTGGGATGTCCTGGTCTGTTACCACTGTAATAAAGCTTTTTATCTTGTTGTAGATAGAAGTCAATGGTTCAGATAAAGTATACTTTAAACATAATTTGGAAATTATCAACCTGGCATAGCCTCTGAAACATTAAAGTGATCAATGTTGTTGCGGCCGTATCAGACTTTTTACCAAAATCAGAAAAAAACCACCAAGATATGACAGAATAAGAACTACGTTATCAATTGATGTTTCATGATTTAAGGAAGATTAGAGTAATTGATGTCTATCTATAACTTGTTCAGAGGTGACGCCCATACATGGACACGTCAATTCTGTCTCGTCAATAAATCCTGATAAGACAAGACGTGACATTGCGCCCCAATCTATTCACCTCGCACTTTCATTTCCTTGATTTAAAGTTTCTAAGTGACATTACATCTATTTTGTAAATTGTAACACTCAATTGTAACCGTTTTCACTATGTCTTAACTAAAGGTTTCCTTATCCCAATGTTATTTCCCAAATTTAAAGCGAAGATCCGTCTTCAAAATAACTTAGTACCACAGGTTGATTACAAGAAATAATCATCGATTTTCTCTGCATTTGCTACTATCTGTTTCTTATTATTTTTATTATGCTTTATTCATATTTTCATTCAAACAAAATTTTGCATCAACTTTTCAACATTGATTAGTGAAGTTTTTGCGAAACTTTCTGCATCTTTTTCCAAAAAAGGAAGTTCTGCCTTGCTGTGACAGAAGCGATATACGAGTTGAAAATTGAAGTTGTATGGTCTAAAAGGAATTATTTTTCGCCGACTCGAACCCTGTAAATAAATGACCCTGTAAATAAGTAAATAAATAAAATTGAAGACTTGTGTACACGTATTTATGTTCTTCAAGGGTTATCGTCAATCGGATGAAGTTGTACTTTGCTAAAGTTAGCTGTAAAAAAATGAGGTGTGTCTGATTTTCAAGCCGATTTGCTAAATCTACTTGAATGTATTCCCAGAGAAAGCAACCCTTCAGCGTTTTATAGACTGAATTTTTCTAGCAATTGTCAACAATAAACCCTCATAACGTTGATAAGACCGCCTATGTTTTGTCACATCGCGAGAAATAATTTCATCTACAACAGCAAGCCAAAACTTTGATTTTTCTGTTTGGTTGTAGAGATCTTTCTGAAGCGTGGCCTCCATTTTGCAGCCCGATATTAAGTTGGGTCTTATTCGGTAAAAAGATACCTTTGTCTGTTAGGAAAGAATTTGTTTTCTTGGTAAATTCGGATCTTTAAGGTGTTAAGCAAATGGTACGACTTAGCGAATGTGCGACTAACCTTGGTTACGACTTGAGCGAAGCTTTTTGACTTGATCAAGCTATAATGATTCAATGCGAATTTTAAATCAGTCCGACTTAGTGAAAGTCCGATCTACCCGCGGTACGACTTGAGCGAAGCTTTTTGACTTGATCAATCTATAATGATTCAATGCGAATTAAAATCAGTCCGACTTAGTGAAAGTTCGATCTACCCGCGGTACGACTTGAGCGAAGCTTTTTGACTTGATCAATCTATAATGATTCAATGCGAATTAAAATCAGTCCGACTTAGTGAAAGTCCGATCTACCCGCGGTACGACTTGAGCGAAGCTTTTTGACTTGATCAAGCTATAATGATTCAATCCGAATTTAAAATCGGTCCAGCTTATTGAAAGTCCGATCTACCCGTGGTGCGACTTGAGCGAAGCTTTTTGACTTGATCAAGCTATAATGATTCAATGCGAATTAAAATCAGTCCGACTTAGTGAAAGTCCGATCTACCCGCGGTACGACTTGAGCGAAGCTTTTTGACTTGATCAAGCTATAATGATTCAATCCGAATTTAAAATCGGTCCAGCTTATTGAAAGTCCGATCTACCCGTGGTACGACTTGAGCGAAGCTTTTTGACTTGATCAAGCTATAATGATTCAATGCGAATTTAAAATCAGTCCGACTTAGTGAAAGTCCGATCTACCCGTGGTACGACTTGAGCGAAGCTTTTTGACTTGATCAAGCTATGATGGTTCAATCCGAATTTAAAATCGGTCCAACTTATTGAAAGTCCGATTCTTCCGTATTACAAAGTGAATTAATATTTTTAAGGTAGATATTTGTAGTCGCCTTGAATTTTAGCTTTTTAAAAATTAAAGCAGCAACTCTTACCCTTTGCTATATTGTTTTCAGCCACGCAAGTGCTATTCAGTGTCACATACGTTTTTCCCGTGTCACATGTACACTGGCAACATTTCGTTGTCTGGCATGTCGATGAATACTTGGCACAGTTCTTCCAGTCGCAGTTTGGATTTGCAAAAGAGTCTCTCTCTCCCGATTTGGCTGGTCTGGTTATGTTTATAGCTAAGGTAAGTCCAATTTTTATCACTAGCAACAAAATGACGGCTTTCTTCTTCATTGTGATCTGATATTCAAAAGCACGTTCCTCCGCCTCTGATTTCTATTTGGGATCCAAATTTGTCATAATATGACGATAGCTAACTCAAGCGTTTTTGAATCTTACAAATTGATCAAAGATCGCATCGTCACTCCACAAGACAAGACAAATTCACCAAAGCAGGAAATATCTTGCCTTTGTTTTGATGTTGTGACTGCTGATTACCTCATGTTCGTACACTGAGCCCTAAAAACTGCTGACTGTATGTGACCTAATTGATCTGGCAAACGTTGCTGTTAGGTTATTGTACTTTTTTATATCAGCATTTCGGTTAAAGACAAAGAAAGGCTAAGGTTGGTTCATGTGGCATATTCTTCCCAAACGTGCAGCTAATTGCCCTTCATAATGTTTATGATAGAGATTCTTTGTTGCGAATCATTGTCCAATTTGCGTGCAGTTTACGGCCGCGGAATGCAATATTTACGATGTTCTAATGTCTTTTTGCGCAGTTACAGCGCGAAATCGTCATCTGCACTGTCATGATCAACAGCAGAAATAACAACCACCACAACAATGATAACCAAACAACGACAACCACAACAACACCTTAGTCCACCGCATCAGTCAAAAACCTTCGCTGAATTATGCCTGTCTTCTTCCAGATACACTTTCTTTAGCACGCTTTTGCTGCTTGAAACGTGTACCTTGTTGACAAAGGTCACTGTACACAGCCTCATAATTCTGCATTAAACTTTCTAGCAATTTCTTTCAAAGCAATGAATGCATCTTTTCTCTACGCGGATTTACCAGGCTTTCTTTCCCCTTATATCATAACTGGCAACCAACGTCGTCCTGACTTGGCATTTTTGGCAACATATGCAGCTAGCAAAGTTTGAAGTTACCTTTATAATAAATCTAGTACATGTTTTCTTTTGGAAATATTCTCGAACACATGGCATATGCTAAAATTACATTGAGAATCTGGTGTCCTTTGAAAAAAGCAAAATAAAAGCAAGCAGCTATTTGTTTGCTTTTTATGAAATTTGAGTTTTTTAGTCACCCTTACTTTTCTTCAGCTCTTTAGTTGGTTAAGTTCCTTTTCCCCTTGGTTTCTTCAGTTCTTTAGCTGTAAAGTTCTTTGATTTTCAGTATTTTAGTTCCTTAGTTCTTAAATTCTTTAGTCGTACAGTTCTTTTTTTCTTTAGTTCTTTAGTTCTTTGGTTCCTTAGTTCTTTAAATCTTTAATTCTTTAGTTCTTGAGTTTTCATAGTGTATGTTCAGTTCAGGTTGTGGGATACATAACATATTTTTTATCTGCCGGCTCTTGCCGATTTCTTGCGCAACTTTACTTAAGATGCGTTCGGTTAGTTTTTATTTCTCAACATCATATTTGCCAAGATAAATCAATTTTGCCCAGATAATTCTCTATTTTGAAATGAGGCTCTAAATTAATCATTTGTCGTACAGAAGTATAATTCATAGTTGCTTCCTAACGGGTCTGCTCCCAGACATAGTCTTGATAAATTGTTCAAACACGTTCGTACTGTTATTGTTTTGATTTCAGTTTTTATGTGTACTATGCATGGTAAATATTGCGAAACATTCAGTAATTGCAACGCAGCCTGCCGAAGGGTATGCCATGTTTAAAATGAGAGCAATGCGCCTAAAGAACAACATCATCCCTGCCTCTTAGTGAAATTACAGTTATTTGCGTTAGACGAAACGCCATTGTTTTATTTAGTGAAATTTTTAATAATTCGCTCTTAAAATGACTTTTAACTGACCAATTTCTCAAAAGTGAATCTTTGGAGTCTATCTTGGGGATAGGGACCGAGTTTCACGGCTAAACGTTTACACGGTCTATCATATAAGGTCGAAGATACACCCCATATCCCTCCCTCATTTTAAGTTCGACCAGATGTATTTTTATCCTAAAAAGAGATAACAGTCCACTTTGAGCTGCAATTCTCAATACCATCTGTCAAGTAATGTAGCCCCGAGAATAGAAAAATCCTTTTACAAAAAAGATTATCTTTGCTTTATAATAATTTCACAAATTCCTTTAGTACCATTCTGTTATACCTATGGAATAAAATCTAGAACTTGCTTCCTTCTGGAAAATTCTCGAACACATTGCACATGCTCAAAATGCATTGAATTATTTGTACGTTTCAGTGAATCATTTCTTACTTATTTTTTACTTTTAAATTCCAAGCCCAACGCCGCACTCGCAAGCAAATTTGATTGTGTCAATAATTATATATGTGGTTTTTATCATTTGAAAGAATTTCTAAATCCAAGTTAAATACTGCAAACTTTTTCGCAAGCCTGTGAATTTATTAACATCCAACATACATTTTGGCTGAAATTATTTTTCTTAAGCAATCACGATATTTTGATGGTTGGACACTTGATACATTTTTATGAGTTGACAAAAGAAATGCAAAGAAGATCATTAATTTTTTTCAAATTCACCTCTTGTCTTTTCCAAATTATTACATTATTTGTTGATTATGACATTTCCTAATGTAAATTCCTAATGTTTCATACTGAGAGTAGCCTAAATCACCAAAGTCTAATAGTGCACAAATCCTTAATCACCAAAACTTGAACGTTTCTTTGAAAAAAGCAAACGTTTCACTGAATTTTGTCTATTTAGCAACAATGCATGAGCATTAGAATTTCAACAGAAGAACTATAATACAGGCCTCCCAGCCAGTCCTGAATTGCTAAAAATCCTCAAATTTAGTCATTTTTGTCAAAAATCATAAAATATTCCTAAAATTTATCAAAAATTTTAGTTATCTTTGCCAGTTTTAAATTTTAGCACCAAGTATAGTGGAAGTAGACAAGGAACATTGTCATTTTTTTGGAAATCTTATTGAGATCAACGATACATAACCTTATACTGTCCTCAATTGTTCTTCTTTTCTTCTAATTGTCCCATTTATTTTTCAAGGTTGCACAAAGTCTTTGCGTCTTGCCTATAATGACTATGAATCAAACTTTCAAACTCTTCTTAAAAAAGACAACTCGACGTCTATCCATGATAAAAATCTGCAGTTGCTTCTTACAGAAATATATAAAACTTTACGTAATTTCAAACCCAGGTTGAAATAAAATAATTACTGTACTGAAAGACGTGCTATAATCTTAAAAACATATCCCGAATATCGCTATCAAAACCAAAAACAAATTGTTATGGTTATAGAAAGTGCAACCTTTATGGGATCCAAGCTCTGGCAAAAGCTTACAGATGACAAAAGAACACCTTCTAGCCTCGCAGTATTTAAGAAAAAGATTAAAACTTGGAAAGATACAAAATGCAACTGCAGACTATGCAAACCTTACGTTGCGCAGATTGGATTCTTGAAATAGTCATCAAATAATTGTTTATTTTTGTCTAATGAGTCATCCTTTTTATTTTGTACATTTCCTATATTATTTGATCCATTCATTGTAATTAATTTTAGATTTGCAAATTTAGTATAAATAGTAGGCTTTAATTAGCTGTTATATTAGCTAAAAAATTTGCTTCGCCTACTGTAAATGATTTTATAATATTAATAATAATGATAATAATAATGCTGGGAGGCTTTAATACTTTTTAAAATAAAAAGGCTAATAGCTTTGTAAAGTTGATTGGTAAAATTTTTCCATATCTTATATCCAACCTCCAAGAGATAAAGCAAATCATTCTGTTACACAGAATTTCAAATCATAGAACTTTGATAAGCAATAGTAGATTTCCAAGGTACTCTGGGATGGTATTGGTATTTTCCTGCGCTGGGTTCAAGAGCGGAAAGCGTTCTAAATGGGATGCGGGTTTTCAATGAGATGCAAAGAGTCTTGGTTTGGGCTTACTCTGCGCACTCCATCCCAAGAAGGTGTATCTTCGTGACAATATATAACAAATATAGAATATAAATTATTGTCAAAAGTGAATTTTTCTTGGTTACTACAGAAAGAGCTAAAATTTTATTATATGTTCACCTCGGTTACAAACCAAAACAGTTATCAGGGCCCTGTTAAATAAATAGATAGCTTGTTAAATAAATGCAATAAAGATCACATTGAGCAAAGTAAAGAGAGCAACCCTAACAAAGTCAAAAAATTATTGAACAGCCTTGGAAGAAAACATTGAATTTTTAATAGAAACTCTTCAAAAAGCTGGAGGGGGCAATCAAGGGGCAAAGAAAATTTCTTTGAAGCCATGCCAGCCCTTCCCCTCTCCCCCCCTAGGAACGTCACTGTGTGCATTCCTCTATTTGACCAGTGAACAATATTCTTGCTACGGTACTGCGTATGATCACGAACAAAGGATCCCCGAACTGCGTATTCTAATTTACATTAGCAAATGTCCTAAATGCAATTTAAATCTCTTCATGTGACTTTAAGCACTTTCATACTCCCTCGAACCTCGGTTGAGACAAGTACTGAAAGGCTAACTAATTAATTTGCCATATTGTCTAAATAAGAAATTGGCTATTTGTACTAATACCTAGTATGGTACTGATATTTAAGAAGCATAAAGCTACTGTTTGCTTGGGTAGATGGTATAACGCTGCAGCTCAAACATTTTAGGAAGTATAACGCTGTTATACCGCGTTACCCCTCCACAGCACCACTGATGCTGAGTAGCTTGCTTACAGGAGCAAAACATGCCTTGAGCACACGTACACCTTTAAACCGCATTTCTATGCTTTCACTACGTCATCCGTTAACATTTCTTTACATTTTTTTGCTTCCGTCTCGACCCAGATCGACCCAGATCCCTTTGAACTAGCATTTGTATGCCAGATTTCTGTGGCTTTGCGGTATGTGTTAAAAGAGATGGCAAATAACATAATGCAGCTCAAAGTTGACGTTTAAAGACTTTTTGGTTCCTTTATTAGGCCTTAATTAAACATTTTTAATTATGAAAAGACATGCCATGTGACCCAAAGGCGAATCGTTATTGTTCTAAAGCATTTATTTCTCCTCATTAAGTCGGTCATTTTGAAGCCCATTTGACGCCTACATCAACAGACAATGGGACTTGCTTGGAATTGCATTGTAATTTTCAATACTTCGTTGTTGATTTCGTGTATCGTCGAACGCAAATATATTGGATAAACAAGGAAGTACGGTATTTCATGTACGATTTGAAAGTAGATGATACGATAAAGGATAAATAATATGGTCTATGTCGCGTATTAGTTTTCTGGATCATATATGAATCAGCAGCGATTGTTGCGAGACTATTGGTGGCTTGTTTGGTGTCATTAAAACTTTTATAGTCTGCTAAGGAATCGGTGTTGTTAAATTTTTATTATTCTGGAGATATTCGTAAAAATCGTCGAACAAAATCTTGGAATACTCAATGACAGCATGCGCTTGAAAGAGTTGACGTCCGTTCTGTAGATTCGAGTCAAAGTCGAGACAATCGAACAAGGATAGAACTGAGAGGTAAACAATTACGTCATCAACTTTATTGTGCCTCGTATTTTTAATGTTTACATGCTCCAGACCTGAAAGGCTTGGTCGTAAAATTATTTCATGGGAATGCTTTCACCTTAGCGACTATTTTCAGTCTTAGGTCTGCAAATTAAACATTGACTAAAAAATATCATTTTGCACCGAAATATTTTATGCTTTTTGTTTGCATTCCTTTGCATCGAGCATCTAGACTGCTGCTTGATTACGTCAGCTCCACGTTGCGTTCTTTTGACCTGTTGCAAAAAATTAATAATGTATGTTTATATTTTGTAGGTTCTAGCTTCAGAAAGAAGCAAGTTGCATATCTGTAGATAAATCATCCTCAAAATGCAGTGCTGGTTTATCTATCTTTTCGTTATTTCACTACTTGGGTACAACTCTAGTGCCCAGATCGTCACTCGATACATAGGGACAGTTTCCGGTGTACCAGTCACGGATAGGTTTCCGAACCCGGATGCTACATGTGCCAGGAATGGTTGCGCCCAGGCAAACGGATACAAAGAGTGCCTTGATTGTTGCTATTGTCGCTGCAATGATGGTTCCTACTGGTCAGCTGCAAAGACATGCATGGACGATGATACAATTGCAAAAGGTAAGAGTAGAGTACTACTTTGCATGTCAAATGCCAGTCAAAGGTTATGTCCTTTGCAATGGCATAACCGCATTCTCCACACTGAGATGGCCTTAAGACTACGCTATAGATTTATGCTTTATCCAACAGCCTTTCAAATATCCAACATGCAAACACATCACAACCCAGCCAAAACCCACCTCGATCCCAGAACACCCAGCATACACACCCCTGCCAACACCCAACATTAAAGCCTCTACCAACACCCAGAATTTACACCCCTGCCAACACCCAGCATTCAAACTCCTGCCAACACCCAGCATTCACACCCCTGCCAACACCCAGCATTGAAACCCCTGCCAACACCCAGCATACACACCCCTGCCAACACCCAGCATTCAAACCCCTGCCAACACCCAGCATTCAAACTCCTGCTAACACCCAGCATTCAAACCCCTGCCAACACCCAGCACTAACACCCCTGCCAACACCCAGCATTCAAACCCCTGCCAACACCCATCATTCAAACCCCTGCCAACACCCAGCATTGAAACCTCTGCCAACACCCAGCATACACACCCCTGCCAACGCCCAGCATTCAAACCCCTGCCAACACCCAGCATTCACACCCCTGCCAACACCCAGCATTGAAACCCCTGCCAACACCCAGCATACACACCCCTGCCAACACCAAGCATTCAAACCTCTGCCAACACCCAGCATACACACCTCTGCCAACACC
This sequence comes from Rhopilema esculentum, assembly GCF_057945365.1. NCBI lineage: Eukaryota > Metazoa > Cnidaria > Scyphozoa > Rhizostomeae > Rhizostomatidae > Rhopilema > Rhopilema esculentum. Next base: position 8,860,196 of record NC_142817.1, on the reverse strand, counting down.
CAGCATACACACCCCTGCCAACGCCCAGCATTGAAACCTCTGCCAACACCCAGCATACACACCTCTGCCAACACCCAGCATACACACCCCTGCCAACGCCCAGCATTGAAACCTCTGCCAACACCCAGCATACACACCCCTGCCAACGCCCAGCATTCAAACCCCTGCCAACACCCAGCATTCACACCCCTGCCAACACCCAGCATTGAAACCCCTGCCAACACCCAGCATACACACCCCTGCCAACACCAAGCATTCAAACCTCTGCCAACACCCAGCATACACACCTGTGCCAACACCCAGCATTCACACCCCTGCCAACACCCAGCATTGAAACCCCTGCCAACACCCATCATTCAAACCCCTGCCAACACCCAGCATTGAAACCTCTGCCAACACCCAGCATACACACCCCTGCCAACACCAAGCATTCAAACCTCTGCCAACACCCAGCATACACACCTGTGCCAACACCCAGCATTGAAACCCCTGCCAACACCCAGCATACACACCCCTGCCAACGCCCAGCATTCAAACCCCTGCCAACACCCAGCATTCACACCCCTGCCAACACCCAGCATTGAAACCCCTGCCAACACCCAGCATTCACACCCCTGCCAACACCCAGCATTGAAACCCCTGCCAACACCCAGCATACACACCCCTGCCAACACCAAGCATTCAAACCTCTGCCAACACCCAGCATACACACCTGTGCCAACACCCAGCATTGAAACCCCTGCCAACACCCAGCATACACACCCCTGCCAACACCCAACATTAAAGCCTCTGCCAACACCCAGCATTCAAACCCCTGCCAACACCCAGCATTCACACCCCTGCCAACACCCAGCATTCACACCCCTGCCAACACCCAAAATTGAAGCCTCTGCCAACACCCAGCATTCAAACCCCTGCCAACACCCAGCATTCAAACCCCTGCCAACACCCAGCATTCAAACTCCTGCCAACACCCAGCATACACACCTGTGCCAACGCCCAGCATTCAAACCCCTGCTAACACCCAGCATTCAAACCCCTGCCAACATCCAGCATTCAAGCCCCTGCCAACGCCCACCCCACACCCACTACCAACATCCAACCCACACACCACTGCCAGCGCCCATTCCAACACAACCCTACTGTCGCCCTCCCCTCACACAATTGCAGGCCCTGCCATCGCACCCCTTTCAACACTAACCTCTATTACCCTGTCAATTAGATTTTCTATTTGCACTAGAATTGCAGCTAACAGATTTTATTCATATCTTTGCAGATTGTGAGCTGGTACTTGGAGCCAATGCGTACAAAGGCTACGTAGTTGCTACGTCATCAGAAAAACTGGGAAATGGAGAGACGATTTCCTATTGCTTAAACAGTTGGGACCAGTGTACGACAAAAGTAGATAAATGCGTTGTAAATAGAGAAAGAACATTTTATGAAAGTAATGGATGGAAGATATTGTGGCCTAATTCTTCAGATGTTGATTTTAAAATTGAGAGAAAGCCGGGCTCCAGTAATATTCTGCTGGTAAGAATTTGTTTTGTCCAAAACACTGTGAATTGCAGCTTGTAAGATTTGTTGAATAAATCAATAGATTTTCGCTCTTGTGTATATTTCATTATTCGATCGTCTTCCTGGTTGAAATATTTCGTAGTTCTAAATTACTGTTATTTTAAAGATGTCTTTAAAATAACAGTAATTTAGAACTACCAAATATTTCATAACTGTGATGTGTCATCATTAAGTATATCACTGCTTTTCTTAATATTTGGCTTGCCTCCTTTATGCAGTGGAAGAAGGAGAACTGCGCAGCGTCAAAATACGATGGGTTGCTGGTGTCACTTGGGATCACGTGCATTGCCAGTGGGAGAAGTGTCCAATCTTGTCTTGCATTGAAGGTGTCAGGGAGCTATCAAAGTATGTAGTGTAGTTGGTCATATACGTGTATCATCTTAAGATATATGCACGCCTTACTTCGAACCCAGGCTTTACTTAACATCTGCTTACTCTCTAAAAGTTGCTTGCCTGAAGGGAATATTTAGGGGGGGGGGGGGTGTTTGGCTTCAAACAACGGCGAAATAAAATGGTAACTATCATTTTATAAGCTAGAAAAATGCTTCTTTCTTGCAGACAAGCCCCTTCTTTCGAATTGTGCATTGGATTCGTCCTAAATTTTTATGCGAAGGGGCAGGAAAAAGAGGTGTATTACCTCTTTGTATTTAGAAGAAGACAGTTGCCTTTGTTAGCCATGGGATGTTTAATGATTTGTAAATGTTTTTCTTTCCATCGATTTAAATGTTTATCATCTAGTTGGAAGTAAACCACTGTTACGAACAAACTGTTCTAAACCAACAACAACAGAGGTAACACAAACAACATCAAGTACAAAAAAGGTATCAACAACACCTAATGCAACGACACTACAAGAAACAACAAAAGCAGCAACTGCAACAACAGCAAAGCCTTCAACCAAAGAAGAATTAACAACAAAAGAAACGTCAGGCAGACCTACCTCAAATTTAATGACGTCATCCACCCGGAGGCCTTTAACTTCGACGAAATTTTCCACAGAGAGAGTAAAGCCAAACGTCAACTTATCTTCTCGTACGGTATGTATCTGTAGATTTTCGATTTGTCGATCACAAAATTTCTGATGCCCTGTTTTTTTCAATTCAATTCCCAATTTCCATCTGGTTTTATTAAATCCCAGGTTCGTTTGCAATCGGAAATTTATGCAAATTTTAAACGTTGATACTTCCTTATGTATCGGAAAAAACCTTGCTATTAGATTAATTTTATTCATGAGTTTATACTGAATTTGTTCTACGACAGTTATCACTTGCAACCCTCTTGCGTTTGTAAATAATGAAGCAGACAAATTTACCACTTCATCACTAGCCAGGAGACGCACAAACAAAATATTGGTATATAGGTCAGTGATATGTAGTTACGCTATATAGGTCATTGAGAAAGAAAAGGCCCCTTCTTGTCTTATTCTCACCGACGTTTTCTGTCTCTTTGATAACCCGTGTCCACCTCCCCTCCATTACTCATTGATTCAGCAGCCTTAGGCGCATCATATTGCTGTCCTTAATCTTGGTTCCTTATTTTTACCATCAGATTCGCAATAATTCATTAACACCGGCAAATACTAAGGCTACTCTAATTTCTACAACACCACCAAATGGTTTTAGAGAAGAAAGAAAATCAGATACAAACTCAAAAAATGTCGTCATCGCAGCCGCTAGCCTTTCATCTGCTGCGCTTTTATTGATTGTTTTTGTGGTTGTTGCTGTTTGCAGTGTCATGAAACGAAGGTATTTGGAAAGCTGCTTCATTTGCATTAAATTAAGTATGAAGATCATTTGCTCTTTCAGTTTATTATTTCATTGAGACGAACTGTGTGTATTTTGCTGTCTACTGTATAACGTTGCTGCATAATATAATGCTTTGTAGTGTACTATACTGTGCTGTTCTGTACTGTACTGTTCTGTACTGTACTGTGATGTACTGTACTGTACTGTACTGTACTGTACTGTACTGTACTGTACTGTACTGTACTGTACTGTACTGTACTGTACTGTACTGTACTGTACTGTACTGTACTGTACTGTACTGTACTGTTCTGTTCTGTACTGTACTGTTCTGTACTGTACTGTTCTGTACTGTACTGTGATGTACTGTTCTGTGATGTACTGTGCTGTTCTGTTCTGTACTGTACTGTTCTGTACTGTGATGTACTGTGCTGTACTGTACTGTGCTGTTCTGTACTGTACTGTACTGTTCTGTACTATACTGTGATCTACTGTACTGTGATGTACTGTACTGTGCTGTACTATACTGTGCTGTTCTGTACTGTACTGTACTGTACTGTACTGTACTGTACTGTACTGTACTGTACTGTACTGTACTGTACTGTACTGTACTGTACTGTACTGTACTGTACTGTACTGTACTGTACTGTACTGTACTGTACTGTACTGTACTGTACTGTACTGTACTGTACTGTACTGTACTGTACTGTACTGTACTGTATTGTATTGTATTGTATTGTATTGTATTGTATTGTATTGTATTGTATTGTATTGTATTGTATTGTATTGTACTTAACTATACGGTAGTGTACTGTTTTGTACTCAAACTGTACTAAGTTGCCTTCTATTGCACTGGGCTTCTTTGTTTGCATCGTGTATCGAATTACGTTTTACGTTTATTGCCTATATTGTTTTGCATTTCGAAAACAGAACTTTTTTGGTAAGGCAAGTCCAGGGAGTTTTCCAAGCTAAATATGGCGTCCTTTTTATATTTTATTTGTCCGTTGCTCCTTTGCATGACAGACTGCTTTTTTGGTTAAAACAAAATTTAGCGATAACGTCATACAGCAACGTTACCACCTTGTAATGAAAGCTCTCGACCAGATAAATTCACTGATAGTAAACCCGCCTGTCGATATGGTAAAGGATTTTATTCAAAGTAGAAGTAAAGTTGCGAAACGTCATTTACTTCAAGTAGCTACAAGCAGACAAATAACCTTTTCAAAATTACTTTTGACCGCTATCTGAATCCATGAACTGACTTTGGCTTTTTAATATCGAGATCCAGTGGGAAAAACTGGCTTTCCATTCTACGATATGGGATTTTTAGTCTGATGGCGCCGGTAAATAACGAAGGAATGTTTACTGAATTGATCTTTTATAATTCATTTTGAGTTGTATCTCCAAAACACTTTGCTGCAAACACAAGGAGTAGAGAACGCGCTAGCAAATGAGGACAGCTTTTGCCGGAAGCACACTCAGATGCTCCTCTTTGCCGACCTTATTTGGGGAGCCAGGGCATTTGTTCCACAGAAACGGTTCACGATGTCTGCCGAAGGTCATGGTAAATCAGGCCAAATCTGCTATATTGACAGAGGCATTTCTTCCTTCCATGTTTACTATATCAAAGATTAGATCACTATTGTGAATCTATTAGACAGTTCACATTCAAAGTTTTTTACCCAGCATAATTTCGGGGTTAATAAATACAATTTCGGTATTTCACAAATGAGAACTGTAAATTTTTGAAAATGCTTTGACTACAGGATGTTTCACAAACTGTTAACAGGATCTTCAAAAATTATAGAATCGAACGTTCCGGATGTAGTGTTTTCTTTATTTGTGTCAAGCGAAATTGGATGAATGACTTGCGAATTTTTCCTCTTCACGTTGGTGTGCATTTGTTAATTAACTGTAGTGGTTTGTATTTTCATTCCTATATATGTAAATGACCATTGGAGTTACCAGTGCATTCGATTAATCACGCGCGCAATGCCTAAATGCCATAATTGTCTTCCCTTATCAATACAGTTTCCTTCCGCGAAGATAGGAAGTATTGTGCCTACTTGGTCTCCACGCCCAAACCATTCTGCGTACCAAAATCACTCTTAACGATCGCCCGCATTATTGACATCAGAGAAATTGCATAAAAGTATGCGCAATAGAAGTATTGAGGACCGCAATGGTTACCTCATCTAGGGACCCGTTGATCTAACATGGTTTTAAAGTGGTTTATTTTCCTAAAGATTGAGAAAGTCAACAGAGTAAAGCGAAATTGTCGAAAGATTCTGTGTTTTGAGTTTCCTTTATTATAACCAAGTTTTACTGCAATCAATGATAAAACCTTCATTCTTTTTTAGAAGAAACTCTGCTGCTGGTCACAAGAAGTTCACTAGTCAAAATGGTTTGTTGACTTTTATGTTCTCTCCATTGTTCCCAGGGGTGTAGTGCTATGAAAAAATCAAGGTATGACATTGCAAAAGTGAGCCAAAAAACAATATAAAAAAATAATGGGCTACTTTTTGGCAATCTTTCCCCCTCAGAGCCCCTTAGTTCTTTACCCCTGATTGTTTCTGATGTATTTTTTCAGATTTGTTCTGCTAATATAAACACAGCAAGTTATTCTTTTGCTTTTAAATGCGACCAGTGTGAAAGGGCATTTGTTATTTTCCTTTGCATCGTTATATCTTTTATATTAATTATCAACTTCTTGCTATTTTCTTTCAAGAACTGGTTATCTCAGACCCTCTTCCACTGAGTGTGAGTTTTTCATTATCTTTTTTATAACCCAACCTTGAAGCATTTATCTTATCAAAAAAGAAGATACTTTCAGGTAGCAGAAAGCCATGGTGTGAATTTCATACGAATTTCACTCTATAGGCCCTGTTATTAAGATATTCTATTAGACGTGCTATGATGAGACGTTCTGTTTATGACGCAATCCCTGAAAGCACTGCCGAAGATATTGAAGGAAAGTTGACACATTAGATTTTCCATCGGATATTCCATCATGTGTCATCAGATATTCGCGTTTTTGATTCTGTTTAGCAAGGTTTTAGAATTTGTGCACAATTACACGAAGATTTTTTCATGAGACGGACTTATTGGGTGCTGATAAATCGAGACATGGGGAGGAAAAGGTTCTGTGACCCACTTGCATTTTACCAACATTTATGAATTAATACAAAAAACTTTCAAATATAAACGCTAGTTCATTTACACCCAGAGAAAATTACAATTGCAACTCAGCATTATTTACTGTACAGTGGGAATGAACTGGGCTGATGCTCGGATTTTGCGTCTGTATTCCTTAGATTTACATAAAATTGAGTGGATTTGAGTATATTCCCAACTTGCTTGGATATTCGATATTATAAAGACGCTATTTCAGGAATAGAGCCATAAAATCTAGGAAGAAAATCCAGTAGTGTAACGTCGCCTTTGTGAGGTTCAAGAGAGAGACCGGAGTTTTGGCTTGACTGTAGGTTGTCCTAGCCAAACACACGTATTTGAATCACTTGCTGCATTCCCATTGCAAACATTATAAGAAGTACAAACATTATATAAATATACTACTTATATATACTAGCTTGCGTGTCGATCAATATAATGTGACAATGTAACTTGAAAATAACTTGAAATTGTACGAGAAAAGTAGGCAAATTTAAATTAGATGTATGTTCTCCCTAGACCTCAACAGCTGTTTTAGAAGATGGATCAAATGTTGACAATAATTCTAGATTTTGGACAATCAATGGAGATGGGGAGTTTACTGTTGCCAGGAGACCTCCTTTGTATTCGCTTCGCTTGAAGCGTGAGGCCCGTAGCCTCGACGAAGGCGTTTATGACGAGCCAATCACAGACAGGAAGAATTCTTGTAATAAATTATATGCTGTCGTCAGTAAGTAGCCTGGACCACGTCAAAATACTTTTATGATAAAACTGTGTTTTCTAAATCAGTCAATGTGGGCTTTATTAGCGAAAATGATGTGGTCGCATTTGCCCCTTTCCCTCAGTGTTCAGAGTCGCGGATTATACATCTAAGGGTCTGGTGTTCGAGTCCCTGATATGACCAAACTTTCACTTAGAGAGTGAGGAGAGTCTCCAGCTCTCTGCAATTCTAGGCGTAGGAATCAGGTGTGGTCCTCTAATTTTTCAGATAAAAAGAACAGACAAGAAAAGACTAGTGGTGACCTTGGTGACATCATAGAAAGAGTTCCTGACCCACAGCCTTCTTTGCCTTTCGATGCCGCACATCATGATGGAGCAAGTACTCAACTGCCGAATCGCAATGAACCCATTTATGATGAACCAGACATTGTAGTCAGTAATCCAGTTGTCTCAGAACAAAGTAACTCACATTCGAACGAGCCAATCTACATGCTATACGAGCCGTTCCCTGACAACCATGACACATCATAGTTCATTCACGTGTACTGTTGTAAACAGAATGTATCATATCAAATAGTTTTTCAAGCCAATGTTTATCAGCTGTTCCCGGAGAACCATGACATTTAATAACTATCTTTCTTGATTCACATGTACAAAAACATTGTATAAAATAGTTTATCACATTAGAAATACTATACTTATTATTATTCTGGTTGTTTTTTGTCCTTTCATCTAAATATATTGATTAATGAGCGTTTTGTCCACCATGCTTCCAGCTGCAAAAATATGTCAAACGTTGTGACTTTGGGGTTCATAGATTCCTCTCTTTCTTGCATCTCAATTACAATATGGAAACATCTTCTGCCTCAGTTTTACCAAAGATTAAGATCATTTGGTTGGAGATTTCAATTTCAACAGATGAATCCATAGGATGGAACAAAACCTTTCCCTGAAAAGCAACGCAACAAGGTAAGAAAATTTGCGATACTTGAAATATTTATTTTGGTTCAAGTACTAATTTAACCTACGATGCTGTTTCAGTAAATCGTAATTTAGCGTATCGTCCCATTTCGTTTTTAGAATCAAGTAATATTTTAATATATGCACCAATTAGAAAACATTTCGAGATGTTTTTAAGAACTTTCGTTGTCTAAACATTTCCAAACTTGTTAGGTTTCTTGCAAGGACCAAGATTATCAATGCAAGAAAAAAACCAGTTAAAATTTTCTTAACTCCAAAAAACAAAATGTTTAACCGCTGACAGGCTTCACGTTTTGGCCTTTCTTTACCATTTACCTTTACGCTCAGCGTGCTATATAAAAACTGAAAAAAGCAGATTCTGATTTCTTTGTAAGTATAATGCATATTGACGGCTAGGAGGAGCCATGGAACTAGAAGGTGCATAGCCTTTCTAACTCTATAGCAGGTGTTTTCATACTAAACCACTGGTCATAACCAAATCCTTCATGAATCAGTACCATGGAAACCTTTGTTTTGAAGTCCTGTATACATCTAGTCAATATGTTTAAATCTCGGATTTTTTCTGTGAATTCTAGAATAATTTGAATCTTCACGGAATTTTAGCCAATAACTGCAGTATCCACATCATTAGATACAGTAACGAAAAAGGCAGCTGCTTGGTGGTGATAAAATGTGATCGATGAAAACATTTGACATATTTATAAATTCGCCAAATCGTCGCATTTTCTAATTTGTACCATGATTAATTTGTACTTAGAATTTTTTTGCCAAAGAAAACGAAATTGAAAAGAACAGAGTAGCGAGAAGAGAACTCCTTCCTCTGGAGCTATCGAGTGCCTATTTTGTTAAAAGCAACAGAATTCTAAGCAGAATTAATAGGTAATGGTATAGATGCTGTAGTTAATGTACATTAGACAATGACCTGATTCTAAATCGAATCCTTTGGATCATTGATGATTTAAGAAACATCGTTTGATCATGTCGATTCATGTTTGGTAATTTTGACTTCTATTCATTCATTTCCTTGCGTCTATACACCAAAAGCGTATACGTTTATATCTATGAATTTCAAGCAAAGATTTTTCCATTCAAGCTTTTCCGAACAAGGGAAAACCCCAAGATCTCCCAATTTACGAATCAAAGCGAATTTCTAATTTTGAACGCAGTTTCTCTAGGAAAATGCAAAATGCACCAGTTTCTCTCAGCGTTGAAAGTTTCAAAATTGATTGATTGATGGTTCTATTCACATCTCATACTGATTTTGGTTTGCCTAATTGTTATGCCATTGTTTGATTTTCTTTGCTATTTATAACCACTGTGGTTCTGTAGCTGTTCTAGGCTCTCACTTGCGTCATATAGTAACTCGTTCAGAAATATTCTATCGTCGTCATTTTAATACATATACCAAGATATTCTAATGTCACAGTCACTTATTTCAGATATGAATGAGCATAAGGACGTTAAATTGGGTGGATCACGTCAAGTGAATTATTTATTTTCTATCATTTTGAGTTATGTAGTGAAAACAAAACTTACGTTAAAACTCGTGTTGATAAGGCTTGAAATTTGAAGAGAAAATCACAGAAAACATGTTGTAGCTCCTCAAGTTGATAAATACCCAGAAATAAATTCAATCGAAATTCGCTTTGCCTTGATCTTGATGCTTATCAAATGCATCTGTATCATTTAAAAAGTCACTCAGAAATTGCAAGACAAAGGATCAAAATAGACATTGCCAGTCTTTAACAATTTACGACACCGGAATAGTATACAATTTTTGCTTACAAAAATTACAAAAAACTTTGATACGTTATTAGGCAAAACTAGCCTCTCTGTTTTCAAATGCAGTCATTAACAATGCGCAGATTACTTTGAAAACATGGAATAATTTATAAAATTACTATCCAATTTTTGTTTCTTTTAAATCCTCAAGGATTAGCTAAAGAAGTAGTTATGCAAGTCTGTAATCCTGAAAGTGTGACAACATCGAATTCCCAGAAATCGTCTTCATTTCTGCCTTTTGCTATCATTTGTTTTCTATTCTATCTTTCTAGTGAATGTTTTCATCAAAACTTAATTTCTCGTTGATTCATATAATCGTTACTATTACTTTTCCTTTGGCAAATAGACAAGTAGAGGCTTCAAACAAGCTACGTATTCATGAATTACCTGCATGCCATATTATATGTCCCGCGTATTAGTGCATGGGCCCTTTCTTGAGGAATACAGTATAATTTGTTGTTGTCAAATATTAACTCTCTGTTACAATCAGTATAATGTGTTGTCAATCTTCCTTAAATTTTTCTTGCGATTAGCTTCATGACCCTAGGGGTATTCTACGGGGAACGAGAGGGGGAAGCACTTTCGAAGGGCTTTGCGATTTTTCCTCAACTTTAGATTGTTCTATGTCACTGTCATCACTATCCCATACATTCTCATACGACACGCTGCTAGTGTCGCTCTCGTCCTCTTCGCTGCCGTTAATAACTCTTCGGTTGTTGCGATAAGCGAAGTTTATGTTCTCGTAATCATCATCTCCGCTATCGTTTTCGCCAGATTCTTTTGCGTCGCCTTCAAGCATTGATTCGTCAACGTTCGTGTATATATGGCTACCGTTATCCGAGAGCTCATCCACGTTGCTGTAGATATGATCCGAATCGCTTTCGTCGATTCCTTTAACGTTATCGTAAATCGGACCGTCATCATCAGTTTCGTTGCCCTTTACATTCTCGTAAATGTCGTCGCAAATGTCATCGTAGTCGTCGCTGTCGCTATCGTTGCCCTTTTCTTTAATCCCATTCAACGATTTTACTTGGTCAGGTGATGAACTGTCCAAAAGTCCATTGCACTTTGTTTCGGCCAATGTTGGCGTGGACGAAGTGTCGTTTTCAGGTATCTCTTGATCGGTACTCTCCTTTTCTTTGGAATCAACATCCTGCTGCAGCATTTCTTTAACAGCTTTCTCTTTCCTCAAGGCGTTATCACGATTTCCAATCCAGTCTTCTGAGAATCGCCCTGCAGATCGAATCATAGGTTTAAGTCAAAAGTAATACCCCAAATGTGTGGTCGAGTGCCCCTTGGAATTAAGCATACAATGAATTTAGCATTGCATAGCTAAAAAGGCTATCATCTGTGTTCAAATATTTGAAATGAATAAAATATAGTTACAAGGACTGCTTAACAGTTACAATATTTTTTAGAAGCATTTAACTGCTTATATTAATATCTTGAGAAATGATGCTTATAACCAATAATGCATTGCACAAGTGTTCATAACGAGGAACACCTGAATAAAGCCTTGAATCTTTATAATGAAGAAGATTTGATTCTGATCAACCTCATTTCCTTTTACCCAGCATTTTCTTTTACTTCGAATTCCTAAGTATCCTCCATTCAAGTTATTTTATCATCGTGGGTTTGGTGTTCCTTCCTTTTTTGTAACAGTTTTGCCACCATACACCTGTTTCTCCGCCCTCTTTCCCCCTCCTCGATCCTTCTTTTTACCTCAATAAAATTACCGGCAAGGAAATAGAACTAACGCAGAGTTAGCGTAACTTTTAAATAATTTTAAATCCAACTTACTTTTTGCGTTGTGTTCCTTTATACTCGTCTGCGGCAAGTACAGATCTGATGTCGACTTTCGCATTGGTATTGACAGAATGCTGTTGCTCCCTTGGTAGCCCTTGTTCGTCAAGCCGTTGACCATCTTTGTTCCGTTCGAGCTGGTCTCACATGCTGCCTTCTGTACCTCTACAGTCCCATTCTCTTGTGCCAAAGGGACTGGAGCGGATACGACAGTTGGTGTAACTTGCACCTTCACGTTTTCATCTTGTGGTATCGGACTCTGAAATTTTAATTGATCATTTGAAGGTCGAAATTTTTTGTATCCTGAGCTTGATGAGAAAGTGTATTGGACCCATCAATCGGAAATATTAGTTTAAATTTGTAACCATCTCTACCTATTTCTATCGACTTTAAATTTTTACAGTGTAATTTCAATCTTGGTTATATATTAGCTTAGATATTAATTTACATAGTCTTTTGACGCTTTCGAAAAAATTATCTGGTTTATCTATCTGCGAAAATATTCATTCTCGCTTTATTTCATCTGCTAGGCAAAACCCAACCAAAAAATTTGACTGAGTCTAGGAATAGTCATGGTGCACCCTTAAATACTCGTAAAATAATCACAGAACACTCCCGTATGAATAAAAGATTACACCAACAATAACAGTCAAATTAAATAAATTTAGCACATCTAACTGTTACAAATGAATTTCAAATTTATTGTGATTTATCCAAAGTAAAGCAGACTTGCACTTTCAGTAGTTTCTCGACGAAAAGGCTGAAGAACAAATGTAATCCCTGAGGTATTATATATATATATAGAAGCCCAATAAAATATTAATTGCTGAAGAATCAATAGAAATTACATTAATATTGAATACTGAGAATTAATTTTTTGTAATTATCAGGTGTTTTATGTTGTTTATTCCCACAATTACCACGTGAATCTCTTTGCTTTTCTCATTAAGGCCTAATTACGTTATATTTGCTTTACAACGCCTAGATACAGTTCAATTAATTATGAAAAGAGCAATACCACATTTTGCAGTTCCAGCACTTTGATGTGCAAGAAAATATCAAATCTAGACAAGGAATCGGGGCTAATATGAACAGAAAATCTTAAAAATCCTTGAAAATATACAAAAAGATGCGATAACCCTAAGAAGTAATTAATATATCTGTTTGTCATTTCAATGTTGATATAAAAAGCAGCAAAAATTTATTTTCTCTTCTCATCGCTGCCTTTCTTAAAGTATATTTAAATCATCTGTTACTGTAAAGGGCGGGGTTCTGCAAATATCTAACGAAATGAAATGAGAATATTTGTTGCAAAGAATACTTTTACAGTTTTCGTGTCCTTTATGTCGTTCATTTGCAGCGGTGAATGGCAAGTTTTCATCGCGGAAAAAGCATTTTATTGTTTTTGTTGTTGTTGTCGTTTTAAGAAAGAGGTACCTGTTTACAAAACACATTGGTACAAGACACAGGGAACTGACAAAAGAATTGTTGGAGAGGTAGAGACGATGCTTATCGCTACTACCAGAAATATTTGACAACCTAAATTTAAGTTAAAATCTAACGAACTACCCATTGTCAAAGCGAGAGATTTGGTGGATAGTGAGCTGTATAATGCTTCTAATTGAAGAATGCGAAATCTTGCAAAGAAAACGACTTTTTAATAAAAAAAATACGAAACTTGCAAATTGCATACCCTGGGTGGCACTGCCAAGTCCGCTGTGGTGGCGTCTAGTTGCAGGGGAGCAGGCTTGGTTGTCTGTCGCTTTGCCAGTTGTGATTCGTACATACGTTGCTGAATTATTTCTTTCTCTGCCATTACTCTAGCTATAATTATACAAAAAGATAACCAGTTATCGTACTCAATTATTGATTTTGCAAAAGACAAATCCATCAAATAGAATTTTATTTTGAAATATCAATCATCAGTGCTAGTTGGGCATGTGCATCATATTTCTGCCAATTAGCGCCTCCCAATAATAAGTGTCGCCCCAAAGTTTAAAAGAAATTTAATCAGTGCCTTCTTTTTTTAAATAGTTTTTTAGGCTGCACGTCCTTCAAATTTGAGCCGCAGCTATAATGTCAAACCAGACATTAAAAGCGCTAATGAAGAGAAGCGATGGAGGAAAATATAGAATGACGTCATTATTGTAGTCTTGGCACTGTATACACCTTCTATAGTTTTTCAGCAAAAATATGTTGCTTCGAATAAACATTCTTTCTCTTTCACACAATTTTCATCTAACGCAGTCCTCTATTTAACGCCTCACTGTTACTCGCAGTTTTTCTAAGTCAGTTGGTTTCTATGTCCCAACAGTAGCAACGATAATCTCAGGTACATCTATCACAGCTCCTAAAGGCATTCGGCTGCAGTTAGATAAAGATCGGTCGAAAAACAACCACAGTCACATTTCTTATCATAGGCCATTCATTCATAAACACTTTCTAAAAAATCTTACCATGAGCCTTTTCGGCCTGCTTTCTTCTCTTTCTCCTTCGCAGCTTCCTTTTGCTCCATCGCACCATATAGCTGAACAACGGTATGAGGAGAAGGAAAACCGAGGCCCCGACCACTATCAAAATGTATAGTCTGACGTCATCATCCCTGTTTTCTTTTCTGTTGTCTTCGCCAACCCTTGTCAGATTAGTTGGTTGTGGTCCATAGTCACCCAGTGAAGGCATATCTATCGTTGGCATCAAAAGCTATGTATTAGAATCTGCCATAGCCATTAATAGGAAAATTTCGTATAGGCTAAAAAGCTCTGATCATACAGTTTTAAGAAACAAACCACTGTTACAAAGTGATAAAGTAGATGTGAAGTTGATATGCTTAGCTTACGAAGTCGGTTTTTTGCGGCTTAGTTTATTTGGTGTTTTTAAAAAAGCTCTGTTATGTTAATTGTTTCCCCAGCAAATTTATTGCCAACATGTTCACTGACTCATCAGCCGGACAAACTTCTCAATATCCTTCAGTGATATTACGCGTTAAAAGAATTTTCTTTAACAGACTGAGAAACTTTTTCCGCATGAAGCGAACATTTGACATTCGGGTCTTCCGTGTATTTTCGAGTACCTTTACCCATGAATATTAGCAAAAAAAAAAACGATTCTGTCTTCTCGTATTTCGCCAAACCCACCTGAGGTTAGAATAATAGTTTTTAGATTTGAAACTTTGGATAGCAACAAGATATGCCTCAAAATGAACTATGTTTTTTAATTAATGCAAAACCACGAATTTTTCGAAATATTGTTTTACTTTGTATTGATCGGTTACAATATCACCATTACAATCTATATCAAGCAACAATGGTATAGAGAACTAAATATTAGTAGAAGATCTTTTAGACATCATTTGTGGGAACAAAATTACATATTTATAAACAGTATTTTTGACATTAAAATGCAATCAACTTGCGATGAGGGAATTTTCCGCGTCCAGCATATATTGCATCTAAGCATGAGAAGGATGAGACTCCGTGTGCAAAGTAAGGCAAGATACAAAGTCTAGCCAACCATTACAAAGGCAAGATGTAGAGAAGAAAGTCTTTCTATTGATTCAAGTATGAAGAAAGTATGCAAGTAGTGAGGTTGGCTAGGCTTTTCGGTTAAATTTACTGGGACCTCCTTGCACCTTCTTTCATACCGAATCAAGGCAATTTGGTATTTCTATTAATCAATAATGCCTTTAGTGTGAAATCAATGTACCAAAGCATGCAAAATATATCGAACATTCCTCATTTTTTATAAAATCAGCCAAAAACTAACACGAAATTCCTCCTAACCCCACTTGTCCAGACACCCGGGCGACATAAAGCAAGGCGAAACCGCCCCTCAGGGTCATGGCTTTACAATCAAGGAAACAGATGCAGAGTTTTGAGTTCGTTGAATACATCCAGTGCAATAAATGTCGCCTTTTGATTTGTTTTATGACTTTGATAATATTTTAATTACACCTTGTTGTTTTTGTTTCGCAATGCTATTCCGGGCAACAAACATGCGGAAATCAAAAACAATTTGTTACAGTAGAAATAACTTTGCGTGCCAAATTTGGGCAGTCAGAAAACCAGTGCGCCTCGTTTTGTTATTAATTGCAGCTTTTCATTAGGGATATAATTGATAAAGCGAAAAGTTTAAGCAGAAGTAAACTTTTAATGACTCTTGGTCAACGTTGTTTCATTATTGCCCAACATCCCCAGGGGGTTACGCTGGTCCCTCTTTTATTGTGCTGTTGTAATATTATGTTTATTGTGCTGAATCATCCAAAAAATAAGAACACGAACCTCGACAGAAACTATTTGGTTATTTTAAAAAGGTGGTAGAGTGCAAGACTCCTATCCTTAAGTGCAGAGCATGAAGCTTAATCCAAATGCTTTTGGATAAGTTCTTCACAATCTTTGCTTATCGCGCGGGTCTCTGGGTACATCTCTGGTTAATTTTGACGATGCAATGGCCACTGACCTACTGCATTTGCCCCTGGACCTATTGCTGAGAAAGAAATCCCCCGAATGTAAGGAGCCATAAGCACGTTGGTGGCCGTTGCTAAACCTACTCTGGATACCAGAACCTTTTTGGAGTCGAGGCTAACTGCAGAGGGAGAAAATAGAACAGAAGAAATTCACGAGTCGACTCCTTAGACCTGGACATGCGGAACCGTTCAATGCTGTTTAAAATGTATTTCAACAAATTCTACTTGTTGTAACATAATATTTTCTATGAATTCTAACCTTTAAAAGGTCTTCCTTTAACAGTCATGAAAAACTTCGAATTGACCCCAGCCTTTCAGAATGGTATTTTGATACAGAATATCGAAGATTAGAAAAAGCCATCCAGCCCTTAAATTCATAATTCAAGCTACCCCTATTTTTATCATCCAATTTCTTTGAAAACTACACTGTGTACATTAATGCAGAGATGTAAACTCATTTAGAATTCGCTGTCAGTTAGAGATCTGCCTTGCCTTTAATTCAAATATTCAGGATACCAACCTCAGCCTGCAAGTTTGTAAACACTCAAATGTTGTCAAATCGAGCAGATCTTCCTCTTTCCACTTCCAATCAGGCGTTTTTGTCAACTGCCGTTTCTTTTCAAACTTTGCAAGAATCTCCAATTAAATTCCGCTCTGCAGACATACCTCAATCATGAGAGTTTTTTCGATGCTTGATCTAAAGCCAGATTCCCTAATTACAGGCGATGTAATACGAGTTTCAATTGCCATCAGACTTTTCCTCGTTGCAAATCAAACAATAAATATAACAACGACGCGAATCATCCAATTTCGGCCATTAATTGCGCAGTTATAACTTCAGGAGATATTTGATTACATTCTTTGTATTTTCATCCAATGCGAATATGCCATTGTAACCACTGCCTTCGTTAATGAGCAAAGTAAAACCATTTTCCAATGAATGCAAAACCATAATTACGTACCAATACCCTCGACCACGCTGCGACAGCTATGACGAATACCACACAGCGGCCCGTTATTAAAAGAAACTCGAAACTGCACGAAAATTATCTCATTAAAAGCGTTTCTCCAGCTCATGAAAAGCGTCATTACCAGTGTACCACGATTTGCATGCTACGGTAATTGACCAAAAGGCTCTAAATTCGGCCATGCGTTTATCATAGGTCCTGTGAGGTTTACGTCACCCGTTCTAAATCCCTTTGCCAGGATGATTTAATGCGCTAAACTAAAATCATTGCAAGTTTGGACTGGCCACGTTTCGCAGATATGGCTGGACAACCGATTATATTGCCAATGATCAAATTCGTTAATATTGCCGATCGTTTCCAATGGTCAGCCATGGCGGTCCACGAATTTTTAAAAAAAAAACAATTTTGAGGAAGAGATACCATTAATCTAGCTTTACTGTGATTTATTATCTGTATTGTCGTATTAAGTGAGAGAACAATCCACCAAAATTTTGAGAGTACTTTATTTAAGAATTTTTATATTCCATGTTTGTAACGAAAATTTCGTCGAGGAAAGCTTTGATTCAGCTTATTAATTTTCCTTCCTCTTTGCATTATCAACTCCTAAATTAACATTGATAAACATGTAGCTACGTTTTATTGCCAATATAGTTGAACAATTGCTTGGTGATATTTTTAACCAATGCGGTAATCTTTAAATGTCTAGAATATTCAGTTTCAAAAAGGTCTTTCCAGTGACCACGAGTAACATTTCTATAAAGAGTGAAACGAAGGTTTGCCAACTGATTGTGACGTAGGCCCGGAAAACTTGTAGATGGTGAGCCCAACCACTTCCTAGCAAAATATGTAGCAAATGAGATATTATGAGGCCCCTCCCAAAATTGGCTACCCCTATACAAGTATAGCAAATAAGAAACACCGCAATACGCCGATAATAAATAACAATAAATACACGTAAATCAGTGACACGTAAACAAACATCATATTAAGTGAAATTTTTATTAATAATTATTTCAATATATCATATTAATTCCTCATAATTGCTCATTATTGGCTGCATAAAACAACAGCAAATCTTTCTGAAGCCTTCTGTGTATCAAATTTGTGTACTTCTTGAATCGGAAAATGCGAAGTTTCATTCACTTTAAAATCTATACTCTTTATAAATGTATTTAATCTTGAAGACACGAGCTACTTCAAATTATATAATATATTTCTACCTCTTTTTCTTTTCCCAATAGTTATTAAAAGTTTTCTTTTTAAAGGAATAGATTTCTCAGCTTGCCTTAGGAAAACATTCCAATGTCAATGAAAGTTGTACTATTTAGGGAGACTTATGATTTCTCGAAATTTCCAGAAATGTTATTTCAGAAAGTTAGCAACAAATTTAGTTCCCTCCCGCCTCACGCCCTTGTCATTGCAATCCAGGAGAATGATTTACTAAAAACGTGCTCTTCAATTCTTGAAAAACAAACTTTTTAACCCTAAATGCATATATTCATCAAGCACATTCGCATCCTATCGCTATCCGCTTTCTTATTTCACAGCATAGAAAAAAATGCTCTTTGTCTTCAAATATGTGACAAAATGATACAGAAATTGAGCCAAATACATTATATGTGATGTTTTATATTTAAATGAAAAATCAACCCAAAGATGAAATTTTAAAGAATATGGATAGGAGAAAAAGGTGAGATTTTAAAACAACTTATTAACATGTGTTGTTTTTCTTTTTGGTTCATGCAAATTGTTCTCTAAATCCGTGCATTTTTAATCAAAAGTTGCAATAAATTTGAAGTGCTTCTCAGTGGACGGAACAATTCCATCTTCGTCTTCCTGGCGCTATCCAGCTTTCAAACACTGAAACGATAAAAAACGTAAACAGTTCAAAATGTGATTTACTGATTTTATTTACAACCAATTAGTAATTCATATCTGTAAGCATTTATTATCCACAGTAAGTTTATCAGTATGGTATTGTGCTCTTGTCTTTGCTGTGATAAAAATGTACGACCAAATTCGAAGCTTTTTTGTCAAAAATTTATGCCACACAGTTCTTTGTGTTTTATGTATTCAACGAAGATTTTTTTGCAAGAAATCATGCAAATGTTCACTCACCTAGTTTTGACTGAAACTTTCCTCTTTTTTGCCTTGAGAAAGGAAGGCAATTTTTCAATGATTAGATAAGGAAAGAATAATGCAACAAATAGTCAGCAGAAATAGAAAGGACAGTGACAAAATATAAATCAGTAGCATCTTCCTTATTATCAGCATCATCAACATCATTACTTGATTTGAAATAAGATAATACAAGCTAACTGACGCACTTTGCGACTGGCTACTCCTAACAAATTAATGCTTCTACAACTAAATATATATTTATATTTATATATGTATTCAAAAGCTCTAGACTGTTGTGTGTCCATGCGTGCCATCCTTCGGTCTTCTGTGTATAGTTAGGCACAGCTATAGGAACTAAGTTCGCTTCAGCTTATGCAAACCTCTTTATGACTGGGTTGGAAGAAAAATTGTTGAAGGAGTCAGTGGACACACCCATGGTCTGGATGAGATTCATCGATGATGTTTTCTTTATCTGCACTCATGGCGAAGGGAAGTTTGAGGCCTTCATCAACTTTCTTAACAGTAACATTAGCACATATATCCCCTACGAAGCCCGCTACGCGCGCTTGCCAGTGACCCTACGGTAGGGTACATAGATTAGCCTCGGAAAAGACAAGAATTTTCTTAACGGCCTACAAGCAACAGCGAAAAACAACAAAAAACGACAATATTTTGGTCAGCATGAAAGCAGCAGGCAAAAAGTATCTTTGTGGCATATATGAAATACCGCAATACGCCGAGAATAAACAACATTAAAAACACGTAAATCAGTAAAGGCTAATATTTGGCCCCGGCATACTTGGCTTCATCAGAGCAAAAGTTGTGCTGATGAACTAGGAGCCAGTCGAGCAGCCTGCTACAGTGGCCTTTCCTTCATTCACACAAAAAGTATCTTACCGTGGTTATAGAGAAAGGACACATCAGCAGGCGTTAGGAGGTTATACCAAGCGGCAAATCTGTCAATGTAGGCTTCAAAATCTCCAGCTCCTTGGTACCCAAAATCGACATAGCTGTAATAGCTGGTGGCTGTTGTAACGCTTGTGACAGCCTGCAATATGGTAAGTTTGATAAAAATTTGCAAGTTTTTCTAAATGTTTTATGGGATGTCTTTTTAGAAAAGCCATTGAAATCTCTACAATCTACCTTTACAAGACAGTTGGCAGACTGTGCGGCGTGGGAGGGGGGGGGGGTGTTGTTTGGGTAGCAGAAGTAATTGCTTTATTTAACTGATGTCAAGTGCGTTTTTCACCCTGTTTATATCTTTTACGTTTTCTCAGATAATTCTTCCCGTTAAGCCTACTCGATTATGTTGGACATTGAAGTTAATTTTTTGGGCATAGCTTATAATGTATTAAAAATTGAGCACACATGAAAATGGAATTGACTCCAATGTCATCGAAAAGATAGCCAATGAAATCAGAGATAGTTAATTGTGAGTTGGCAAGTACAGTGACGAAGATCCAGCAGCACCAAGACCAGTAAATGTGGACAGAGAGAGACCAGTAAATGTGGACAGAGAGGACGATATTCGAAGGACTTCATCCCGACAATAAATGGCAAATATTATCACAATCAATGAATAAATAAAGAAATCAATCAATTACTACAATCAAGGAATCACATCAATCAATCTATCAATCAACAAATTTTTACAGCCAATCAGCTAATCACAAAAAGCACGCAAATTTTTAATCTCTTGCGGTGCTCCAAAATATTTTTTAAATGCCTTCGTAAGTCTTGCTGTTGTGTACATGTATAAAAAGACATGCAATGACAGGATTTACGTTATACTTTGACAAAAAACTTTGTTTCCGATATAAACTTGCAAGCTTTCCTAATCCGCAAATGCGGCTAAAAGAGGAAAAATTTGGATACATATTTAAGCTGACGTACCGCTTGTTTAACCGCAACGCCATCGATGTAAATGATAAGGCCAGACACATAGCTGTACGTGAACATAAAATGGGTCCAGGTCTGCAAACTCGGATCGGTGCCATTACCCCAAGTGGCTATGCATCTTGATGAATAATCTCGGACAGTTACCGTAGCTGCGTTTGAGGTGCAGCCATTGAGCAACACTTCAAACCCGGAATAAGAACTTATGCTGCGAGTTGATGCTGCAAGGGTAATTTTATGCGCTGTGGAGCATACACTTTGGACAACCTTTTCTTGGCCTCTTTTTGACAATTTGAACCAAAACGAAACTGATAGGCCATTGTTTGGTGACGATCTGCATGCCAATGTATATCTGAACGAAAAAAAATTACAATCAGCTATTTTAGAATCGATTTGAAAATAAATACCCCAGTATATTGTTATCAATATAAATAAAATAATCGACCTTACCTATGGATTTCCCAGTGTTCTCACTTGGAAGGAAATTTCTTATCAAAATAAATTTGAGCATTTGTAAGGAAAAAGACAAAATCGAAGCCACTAAAGAAACGGCAAGGCAGATTGAATTCTACAATAGCCAAGTGCAGAGAAAATTTCCATGTGATGTAAAGTCCTCCAAACTAGTCGATAATTTTTTGTTGTGCTGGTTTTGCTATGGATGAATTTGGAAAAGTAGTAACTGCACTCGTGAAGAACTCGGGAAAAAATTGCCTCTTATACAATAAAAAATGCGAGTTCACTGGCCTCGATAAACTCCAACCTAACCAGAGGGGGGGGGGGGGGAATAAGCCTAAAGTAATGAACACAATTTTTTTAATTCATTTATTTGATGTAGACCGGCTGGATGGCCGGATGGACGTAGACTAAAATGCGGTGAATTCCACAAGTAGCAAACAGCAAACAAAATATACAACAGCAAACAAAAACTGCAAACATATCAAGCACTTTTTTAGAATCTTATCAAATTACATGCTTTCTAACAACGTATAAGCTATTTTTCATTGTTTTAATTATGAATATAAATATCTCAAGTTACGCGGATATATTCCACATGGTCCCAATCATTGAAATTCAGCTTAATTCCCTCTTTGCTTTTCCGCATTGCTTTTGAGAAAGTTTTTGTGTACAGTGTGAAACTTGCAGTTGGCGGATTTTACTTCCTTGCTTTAATGATTTAAGGTAACTTACTGACAAAAATTGAAAATTTTCGTAAAATTTTTGAAAAAACTTATATCTTCCTTTCAGTTTTTCAACATACTCTGATCAATCATATTCTTAGAAATTGCAGTTTTATGTCGAGTGGTTCCTTCTTAGCAACTCATTTTCTCAACAAACCATCCAAAGGCCAATTAACATTGACTTTCCAGCAATGTTCTGAAAATGGAAAGGAGCGGGTAAATTTTGAAAGATTTCGAACAATAGCCTTAGAAGTTGGTAATTGAGTAAACTCAGGGCCCCGCACCCAGTGGCTTGAGGCACGTACCCCACCAGCAAGCAGGAATCACGGGGTCCGACGGTGATCCAACTCTTCAAAGGGGCGCCAAAATCACGCGAGAAAACCAGCGCCGTCGCGAGGCAAGCCTAGTTGGGGGGGGGGGGGGGGTGGACTACAAATTTACCTGATTAACAAATTATTCCCTGAAATTCTTTAGCTGCAGTCACAAGCTTCTGCAATACATTTTGTGAATCTAACTCTGTATATAATTCGCAACTTTTATTTTTATATGATAATAACGGACTTTCCCAATAGTTTTGTCCAATCTGCATATCGGGACGGGCAAAGGACATAGTACCCTGGGTACCAGACTCACTATATAAAATAATAGAGAGTCTGGTCTAGTGCGCCCCATTCTCGTTCGGGTGAACTTACTTGAAAGAACTGAAGTCTATTTAACAGACTAGGCCTGTGAAACAAGACTGTCGGATAAATAACAAAGATACTCAGTAGTCGGAGGAGTTTTGGGAAATCTTAAAGCCAATGTATTTTATATAGTTCTGTAAAGTTGACATTATTAATACAGTGATAACAGACTTTTCTGCCTCAAGATTCCAATCAAATCAGGTGTAAAACGCCTTGGCAGCAAAAAGCATATGCGAAGCATGAAATTAAAGTTAGCACAATGCAGTTACTAAATGTTAATCATTGTTAAATTTCGCATACAACTGAAAATAAGACTTTTGTAATTTTCCACATAAATTGAGTGTACTTTCAGTCTACTTCCTCACTGTGAAGGCAGCGCGCTTGGACACCGCGGCGGTTAGAATCATCACGTTGGAAGTTCGCCACAGCAAATATGGCCAATATGACAAGCGAAGCCCCGTATGCCGGGGAAAATATTAGCCATAACTGATTTACTTGTGTTTGTTGTTGTTTGTTCTCGGCGCCTTGCGGTGTTTCTTATTTACTGCATTTCACTACAAGGCCTAATTTCTTTGCAATGAGAGGCACTGCCTGAAATATCAGAGACTTTCCAAAGTCAGTTGGCAATATGGCGAAGGTGTCTCTTCTCTCTACAAACAAGGCTTTCAATGTTGTTCTGTGTTAAGTTCCACAACATGCGGAAAATATTCTTCAAACTAAATCGTTCCAGTCGCTAGCATTTATTTATGTTGTGTTCTGTTCAATGTTTTACACCAGAGCTAAGTTTATTGTTTCGCTGTGACCTTTGAACGTACAGAAATCTGTACACTCGCTCCTGATTGGTTAATATAAGCACACCAGAACGAGAATGGGGCGCACTAGACCAGACTCTCTATTTTATTTCATATATAGTGAGTCTGGTACCCAGGGTAAGGACATAGTTACTACCTGAGGCGGCACTATGGTTCCAGTTCCTGGCTTTGAAAAAAGCAAACATTTAGTAAACTAAAGCTTTTTGTCTGACACTCTTCAGAGTTTAAAACGTCAGAACATAGATCGAAAACTCTACACTAAGAAATATATATACCCAGTTGTGGATCGAAATAGGCCAATCAGAAACACGAGCACATGACTGTAAAGGTTGACCAATCAGTGCCGCTTGCCTATTAGAATGTTACCAGTGGAGTCCTAAGGTGAAAACGAACTCCTTTTGTCTACACAGTAGCGGTTTTTTCGTGCTTATGTAGATATCTCTCTCATTCCCTTCAATTTTTTCTTTTTTCCCTTTCTTTAAAGAGAGAGACTTGTAGCAAGTCCAAAAGCTAGGTAACAAGCAGCACTGGTTAACGATTTAAATCTCTCTTTCCATCTTAGCATGCCTTTTGAATGTTGAAAAAATCTGGAGCTCATAGTGAATTGCAGTTGACGCATCTACCGAGGAACTTCAGGGGGAATGGACACAAGGCACAATTTTACCTAAATGGACACAAGGCGATTTTATTCCAATGCCAGACAGAGCTATGTAAATCACAACTAGTAAACATAACACTGCCAATAAAAGAAGTCAGCACGCCACCTCACTCGGAAAGCTGCTTGTACACATTGCATAAGAATCAAAAGACCCTCTTAAAGCCCCCACTGTCTTCCGTTCGGTATCGTTCCATTCGAAAATTTGGAACGCTATAGAGTTCTAAAGTGATGACGTCACAAAAATATATTTTTAGAATTTTTGAATTTGGCTCCCATAGCCTGAAAGAGCACCATAAAATACCTCTAAATTTACAAAATCAGTCAAATGTGTTACGAGTTGGCTGAGATATTGCCACATGTGCATTGGCTCTTTCCCCATCAAACCTCTCTATTTTGGTCTCTGTTCATGACTTTATGAACAGAGCGAAAATAACAGTGATTCGTTAGCAAATTTCAAATTTTTCATTGGTAATATCTCAACTGATTTTGGACATACTTGACTAATTTTGCAGATCTGGAATTATTTTATGGTGATCTTTTATGCTATGTGGTTAAAATTCAAAAATTCTAAAAATAGGTTTTTGGTGACGTCACACTTTAGAACTCTATTGGAACTGTACGCGATTGTTTCCATTTTATGAGAAGCTAAACAGAGACCCCAGGGGATACCCTCCCCTCTCTGGGGTTGGTCCTCAAATAGTTATTGTGGGACACTTGGCACTTTCATCGAATGGTGCGTTGCGATTTCCCTTTCTGTTTTGACGTAACAATCGTATCATAACTGTAAAAAGCTAAAAATTTCTTGAGTTTTTCGATGAACCTATACCTAAAGGAATTTACTAGTATTTGTTTGATGCAAGTAGCCGTGTAATGTATCAAGTATTATTCTTTTTTATTGCAATGATCAAATAAAACCGCATAATTTCTCTAAGATATTATTGAAAATGGTCTTGTGAAAATCAGTTAATTCCAGAAACTGTATAATATGAATTGGAGAACTCAAATTTTCTGGCTGAAAAACATTCCTTAGACAGGAAAGGGGTGTAACAGAGCTACAAATTTCTCATCAATTGATGTTTTGTTGAATAGGTGGTTTGCCTGTCAACCTTGTAACATTTATGGAAATAACGTTTTCAATGAATAGTATTGTTTATACTCATACCGAAGAAATAGCACGACACGAAAAGATCTTTTCACGACCTATCCTGCCCATGATACCTCTTTGTGTATTTCTCGCAATCATTTCCAGGCCTTGGACCCTTGTGGAGCAGCTATTCATTTAGTCGTTAACCCAAACATGACATGAAATCCTCTTAAAACAATATTTTCACTTACAGTAGACAGTGAAAAATCTAAAAGACTCTTTTTGCAATAATGCAGAATACAATTTTGTTTTTACTCACCCATGGCAAACAGAACTGTAACCTGAAAAGCTCCCATACGATCCTGACTTGCCTGGCAGATACAGAACAGGAGACTTCCGGTCTGGAACAGACAAAATTTTGATGTCTCCGCTTTTGCTGAAAGTTTTGCTAGTTATCCTGTCTATTGGAGCTTGGCTGTCGAATTTGTAATAAACCTGAGCAGTTTTTTCAGCAACTGGAATAAAAGCATGTTGTTGAATAAATACATTTTAAGGATGCTATGTTCCTCACAAAATCAACTGCGTCCACTCTAACAGAGGCGGATCCAGACCAAACTTGAAGAAGAGGCAGTTGGTGGAGGGGACGCTGAAAAATTTTAACAAATTTGTGACGATAGTAAGCTGTATACAATAATTTCAGACATATTTTCGGAATAAACAACATAACTTTGAGGAAATCCTTGAAGCAAATTAACCTATCGATCGCAGAAACTTTTTCACCTGATTCTTATTTTTCGAAAAGGGCGCACAATTTCCGAAAAAACGGCGCCTTGCTGAAACTAGTCGAGGGAGGGGCAACTGCCCCTTGTTGCCCCCTTTAAATCCGCCACTGCACTCTTAAAGCTGAAAGTTTGCAATTTACTCATCCCTACGTAGCCCTAACCTTTCAACGATGCTGTCCCTACATCGATGCTGCAAATTCCATTATAATTAGGCTGCCCCTATTTGCTCTTACCTTCTTCCATCTTCCTTTAACCCTCATAAAGAAGGTGCAAGGCTTACAAGCAAAAAACATCTATGCTTACGATAGCTTATGACGAAAGATAGTTTTGAGAATTATTTTACTGCCATGAAAGAACGAGCGATATTAGTGAAGATTCAACGCCTCTAGGAGACAATTCACTTTACAAT
Source organism: Rhopilema esculentum (assembly GCF_057945365.1). Lineage (NCBI taxonomy): Eukaryota > Metazoa > Cnidaria > Scyphozoa > Rhizostomeae > Rhizostomatidae > Rhopilema > Rhopilema esculentum. The sequence goes on along the minus strand of NC_142817.1, from coordinate 8,833,369 downwards.
GATTTCTAAATTAGCATGAATATGATCTCAAACTGGCTACCACCTTGGTCAGTGTTAAGTGATGAACTGAAGGGATTAAGGGTTAAGAACATGTTTCAGGTGTTAGCTTTCGACTCAAACCAGATTAAAAAAACATTTAAGAACTGGAATTAGAATCATAGAACAAAGAAAAAATTTCAGATCTTTTAGTAGAACAGAACTAATTGATTATTATCGATAGAACGGACTCGGACCCGCTGAACCCCGCTTCTCTTTTCCAAAGAAATACAGTAGTTTACCTTTAAGCGTTTCACAGTGGGTGCCGTGTATTGTAGTTGTAAAGTTACTGTCCTTGCATGCACACTTGTAAGAGGCTTCCTGGTCCAACGAGATGCATGTTGCTCCATTCTTGCATGGATTAGATGCGCAAGCACTCTAAAATTAACAAAAGGTGACTATTTAACAATTTGGCATATAAAAAGTATTTTTTGTGCACTTTGTCGCTTTCCAATTTAAAGAGGTTCATCTTGCTATTGCGGAGTATTACGTTCCAGTGATAGAGGCGATGCATTTCCAATGAACATAGTTTTAGCTACATATAATGACAAGGCAATAGTTGGGCAAAGCATTGTGAGATACGTAATATTGTCTCATGTTTTCAAGCTCTAATTCTTTCTTGTTTGTGGGAGCTATTTCATTTTTGAAGATCAGCAGGCCCGCCCAGGGGCGTTACTTGGTAGGGGAATGGGGGGTGGTTCAAAAAATAGGACCTTTTTACAGGGCAAAACTGATTTTTGCAGGGCAAATGCTTTCTACCAACTGATCTGTTTTGTTGTTTTTCTTATGTAACTGTAACAAGAAAGTAGGTTATGCTTGTAATGTGTCTACTCCAAAAGTAAAATGATACAGACTACCAGTGACACGAAGTAGAAATCGCAAGAGTGGTCTTGGGCTGGATAGAAGAGATTTCTAAATTGATTCTGATTTCTTTTCACCTTAAGTGTTACACCCATTTCTATTGTTACATCCTTGGTTGATATCTGTGTCTTATTTAAAAACCATACTAAAAAGACAAGCACCGCTTGCCAGAAAACTAAGACACTGTAAACGGGGCTATTTGGGTCAAACTTTGATGGAATTGTTTTACATATTTGGGTCTAAATTTGCTTTGACTATAACGAAAAGCGTGACTTTAAGAAGGGAGTTGACTAAATTCGGTTTTTATATCAATTTTTTGTGGATGATACAGGGTGTATTGTATAAACTCCTGTATGTTTTCAAGCTTGTGTTTGCCAGATGAAGATTATGTAATCGGTAAATCTTTTGCAGAATATTTGACTACGCCCCATCGAGGCATTGCTCAAGATATGTTGTTCTATTGTCGTCATAAATATGTTGGCATAATTTATGCTCGTCTCCCCAAGGCTAGGCAAACACATCGGTGAACTTGTGGACACACTGAGCAAGGACCTAAGCGGTAACAACTTACCTTAAAGTGCCACTGAATTGAAAAAAATGAAATTTTTTTATTGTTGATTCTGGTAGACTAATCATCGCTGATTTCGAAAAAAAGTTTAGTTTTTTAATTTGGAGCCCACAAATAGGGGTTTCTGGGGTTCTTTTGCGAGTAGGTCGTGCGAAAAGAGGCTGGGGCGAGTGACGCATTCAGATTTATATAGTCATTTCAGCCATAGTGAGGGCTGTAAGAAGATAAAAAGTTACAAATTGTGTAAAACATGATACAAGCATGAAACCTGATAGAGATAGGCAGTTTGATACGCTGAAAAAGATGGGGTGTGAATAGACGCTGACAAATATTCCCTTGTGCTATTTATAGAGTGGGGTACTAGGTTCCAAACCTCTAAGCAGTAATTGACATAATTTAGCCATTAGATCGCAAAACTAGCATGGAACGTGGTAGTAATAGGCAGTTTGATACGCTGAAAAAGATAGAATATGAATTGACCCTGAAAAATCCCCCTTGTGCTATTTATAGAGTGGGGTACTAGGTTCCAAACCTCTAAGCAGTAATTGACATAATTTAGCCATTAGATCGCGATACCAGCATGGAACTTGGTAGTAAAAGGCAGTTTGATACGCCGAAAAAGATAGGATATGAATTGACCCTGAAAAATCCCCCTTGTGCTATTTATAGACTGGGGTACCAGGTCCTAGACCTCTAAGCAGTAATTGACATAATTTAGCCATTAGATCGCGATACCAGCTTGGAACTTGGTAGTAAAAGGCAGTTTGATACGCCAAAAAAGATAGGAAGCGAATAGACGCTGAAAAATACCACTTATGCTATTTATAGACTGGGGTACCAGGTCCATAACCTCTAAGGAGTGATTGTCATAATTTAACTTTTAGATCGCGACATCAGCATGGAACTTTGTAGAGATGAGCAGTTTGATACGCTGAAAAGGATAGGATGCGAATAGACGCCGAAAAATTTCCCTTGTGCTATTTATAGACTGGGATACTAGATTCCAAACCTCTTAGCAGTAATTGTCACAATTTAACCATTAGATTGTGATACCAGCATGAAACTTGATAGAGATAGGCAGTTTGATACGCCAAAAAGATGGGGTATGAATAGAAGCTTAAAAATATCCCACCGTGCTACTTATGGACTTTTAATCAATTCCATTTAAAATGAACTTCTTTACTTTTTGAGGTCCCCTGACCACGAGGTTCTGGGGCAACTTATCCCATCTTGACGGCCCTGGCAATAACTGATGCTTTGACAGTGGCAACGCAAGTTGGAAAGTGGGAAAAGCGCCGAAAAATGTGCAATTTGTGTGGTTCTATAATAGATCAACTTTTTCCCTTGATCAGTTTGCTCACTTTTATTCATAATTTGTAAAGCTGTTCGTAAAAGCATTCTTATTTGACACGCTCAATAATTCACAAAAGGTAAATGATCGGCATGAAGTCTTGGTAAAAACTGCACGCAAAAAGTTTGCTTATTTCATATGGGTTCGAAATTTTCACAAGAAAATACCTTGCACATGTCTTGTAGTTAGATAGCTAGTGATATTTAGAGCACAAGTATCGCACTATTTCCATCCACTTCACGTTTTTTTGGTTTTTTATCGCACTCGAAATACAGTCTTCAGTACTGAAGCCCGCATCACTTCCGCGACTTATAAACGTTAATGCGTCACACATTCCTGAAATTCCTCACAGACCGCGCACAAATTTTCGCACACAAAGTCTTGAAAATCGCAACTTTGAAGCGTTGTAGCTTCAAAACACTTCACAATTCCGAAAAGCGAACTTCAGCATCGGATTCAGGAGCACCGACTTGACTTAGAATATCAATAAAAAAAATTTTGATTTTTTCAGTTCAGTGGCACTTTAAGAAGTATTTTATTGTTACGGGAACTGAGGGCCAGTTCCCAACATTTCCAACTTTTGCCAGGGAAAATTTTTTTCTGCAGGGCAAATTTGCAGCCACCCCTCCCCCCAACATAAAGTATGAAGTAACGCCCCTGGGCCCGCCGTGATATGTTCTGGGGCCTAGGGCAAAAAGAAAGATGGGCCCTGTGATGTAATCATTAAAACTGTGATTGTAATTTTTATTGTCAATTTTAGGTATATTTTTATCTTTTTGGCCCCCTCAGCTTAGTGCCTTGGGCAATCTGCCTTCTGTTGTTCTTCAGAACCCTCTTTTGATAACGATCTTCGGCATTGCCGAAAAGCTTTTGTCCTTCTATTAGACCAGGCTACAGTGGCGGTAGGTGCCACCTCAGGGCGGAGAAATTCAAATGGATATTTCCAGGTAGCTATTGGTCTGGTTACTTGGAAAAGTGATGGTGAACGGGGAATTGTTGGGGTTTAAGGGGTAAATACGGGGGTTAAAGTTCATCATATTAGCATATTAGCTCTGCGGAGGAGCCACTGTTTTGTTTACGACTTCAGAGCATGGCAAGTGCTTGTTATCATAAAAAAGTAATCTAGAGGGAGTCTTTTAGAGCCCCTTTATTAAATTCCGACATATTGCTACAATTAGAGTCGTCACGTGACCAATTTTTACCCCTTACCATATTTGGAAAATGAGCCTTTTCTAACAGAATACCTGAAATTTTTTTGTTTAATACTCTTAAATGTTACAATAATGTACAAATCAGCAAGATTTTTCTACAACCGAACTGTTGTTGATAGATACCCTGAATAACTTTGAGTTAATGACTGTTTTTAACTATGTGGTTGCGAATGGTTGCGAAGACATGATAATTTATTAGGTCCGTTTGATTTCATGCGCATTTGGTTATTACGTGATGACTCCACATCTCCTTCAGATGCTGGGCAACTTTTTTCGCAATTCATCGCTTTGAAAATATTTGTACAAATAGTAACACAAATATGTAACGCAATAAACTCAAGAAATCACGGAAATACGTAGCAGAGCAAAAAGACCTGTGTGCATCATTACCAAGAAGGAATTGTTTTGCTCTAAGCGTCATTTTCAGTATTTAAGTTGTTATTTTCGCTCTGAAAATTGGATACTCTGTGTACCTTTAAAGTATTGAGGAGGTCCTGTTTTATTTATATTTTTAAACATGCAAGGCCTAAGCTGTATTGTTCATTACCCGAGCAAAGATTGTCTGTACAGTATTATTAAAGATTTGTCTGACATCAATAAAGATAAAATTGCAAAGGCTACTCGTTTACGACTTGGTGGCAAAAATCTCCACGAAGAACAATGCAGCTCCATTTCTGACGAGGTTGATCCAAATAAGCACGGAGTTCACTTAGAACCTTGTTATAAAAAATTTACAAAGATCCTATCCAATGAGAAATTCCTCGCAGAAACTAGCACTGAAGCTATTCAGCGTCCACAAACACTAAAGACTGCAGCTACTCAGAGACAAGATGTTTATCCCCAGATGTGTAATTTTTGCCAAAAGTACCGGGTAAAGAGGCAACAGAAACATCATGTACCGTACCAATAACGATCACGACGAAGCAGGCCGAACTAACGTAAAATAAGCTGCTGAAGCCAATATCGATCAGAACATTTATTATGAAATTAAAGATGTTGATCTCATAGCTAAAGAATTTTAATACCATGAATTCTGCTACAAAGAGTTTACAAGGAAAAAGAAACGCTTTAACTCGGCATTCATCGAAAAAAGTTGTTGTACGCTCTCCATCCTCAGACATCGACATCTTGGTAATTTTATTAAGTATTATTAAAGAGCAAAGTCAAGTATATCTCGATTTTGGAGTTGGTTTGAATAGAAAAGGACTATTTTTGTCTGATATTGAGATGGAAGATGGTTTGAAGAAGTGCCTGATAGGCTTTCATGCATTCACAGGGAATGACTATGTGTCATCTTTTTTCCGCAAAGGGAAATCAGAATGTTGGAAGGTGGTCCAGAAGAACAACAGATTTGTTAACACATTTTCGCTACTTGGGCAGGTATGATAACTTGATGAGCAAATATTTGTTAACCTTGAAGAATATGTTTGCCATTTATATGGATACCGGCAAAAAAATGTCAATGATGTGAGGAAAAAAATATTTGACAAGAAGTATGTAAGGCAAGACAAAGCCATAGACATTTCACTCTTGCCTCCATGTCAATCATCACTGAGGCTACACATATTGCGATCAAACATCATTGCAAAGATTTGGAAGTCATCGGATGAAAGGTCCATAAATTTGCCAGATCTTTCTACTTTTGGCTGGAAAGGGAACCTGACTATAGACTGGCAACGACAAGCATTTCCAGACGAACTGACTGACTTGTTCCTGGATCTTGAAGAAGACGTGACCTTCAGAGATGATAAAGAAAGTGAAAATGAAACCTACAATGGATAAACAATGACAAATGCAGGTATCTTTGCCTTAACTTGCATCTTTTAACATTTAAGGGTATCAAACAAAATAATACGTGGTACAAAGAAAAGAACAAAGGTTTTCTGTTAAAAAAGCTCACCTTCCAAATATGGTAAGGGGTAGACATTGGTCACGTGACTACTCTTATTGTAGTAATATGTCGGAATTTAAAGAAGAAGCTCTAAAAGACTCCCTCTAGATCATTTTTTTATGATAACAAGCACTTGCCTAGCTCTGAAGTCGTAAACAAAACAGTGGCTCCTCCGCAGAGGTAATATGCTAATATGACGAACTTTAACCCCCGTATTTACCCCTTAAACCCCAACAATTCCCCGTTCACCATCACTTTTCCAAGTAACCAGACCCATAGCTACCTGAAAATATCCATTTGAATTTCTCCGCCCTGAGGTGGCACCTACCGCCACTGTAGCCCGGTCTATATATAGTAATGGCCTAGTTAGATACACTACCATGACGAAGAAATGCGTCGAATTCTTCCTTTCTTGAAGCAAAGACGCATTGGACCACCGGTTTCCGTCAATCAAATCACATATCATGTCACTAGCATTGACTGGAAGGTGGTGGTTGGCTGACTTGCACTGGGGGATCCTCACGCACTCTTGTATACAGCTTTGGTTGGAAACGGCTGGGAAACTCTTGATCACGTGATTTGTACTGTTCAAGTAGAAGCCCGCCATGGCGTCAAAGGATCTGTATTTTATCTCTGCAGTGTGGCAGTAATACCTGTTAGGACATTCATTAGCAGCTGCTAAGAAAGTACCAAGCAGAGCGACAAGGACCAATCCTATATGTAAATTCATCTGTAAAAAAGATGATTTAGCTTGTAAATAAAGGCTTTTTGATTGCAATGTTTGCTAATATTTTTTATCTAAATAGACAAAAGAACAGAGAAAAGTTGGTCGAGAAAACGTCAACAGACATGATAACTTTCTTGAAATAAATGGACGAAAGTGAAATTCACAGAAATTTACAATGTTGGTTGAAAGTTTATAAAAAATAGGGTATGACAAAATTCTGACCTCCTGCCAATGGATTGCCGCTCAAGGGATTTTCATTTTTAGTGTAAATGTGTAAGAGGGTAGAGGTTGGAATAAGCTCCAATTTTCAAAAGGTCTACGCCAGTTGAATATTAAGTTAGTGTCATATACCCTTCGATATGGTTCATGAAAGTAGATTTGCGCCTAAATAATTTTCAGCCTAAATACTTTGCTGCCGGCAGGATATTTTTCAGCTAGTAAAGGTTTGGTTTTCGGTAGAAATTTACCTTCGATGTCATCATCCACGCTAGGCTAGCTCCAATGTCAACATCTACGCTAGGTACAGTTATGTATCTAAGATGCGCTTGTTCCTATGATGCACTAAAAATGATACTTTCTGTGCCTCAATCAGGGCACCAATAGAAGCCAAAGTTACAGGCGCATATCAAGCACAAGGAATACAGCAAGTATGTTTTAAGAGGCCACATTTTAATCACTGCTTCATGGAGCAAATTTAATCCAGCTGATAAACAAGTGGTAAGCTGAGTGCTACTTAACTCTGGTAAACTGAGTGCTATTTTTCAAGTTAGGCTAAATGATATCATTTTGATTTGATTTGATTCTTGCTTTTTGGCTACAACTCAGTAAGTTTAAGTAAATGTCTAATTTTGTCAAAGTCAGGGAGTGGAGTTTTCTTAATCGGTTGGAACAAGCATTGTGACGTCACTAAGTCTAGAAATAATGTGCTGACGCTTGTCTTGGTTTTTTGTTTTCTTTAACAAATCATATCACCCTGAAGCTTAAATTGAAAACGAAGGAAGAATTTAAAATAAATTGTGCAGGTGATGTACATGATTTCTGCAGAGTCTGACAATTGTATTTACAAAAGATGGCCACATCTCGCACTGGCAGATAATATTGCAGCAATCCAATAAAATATTTGCACATAAGGCAATACCAATTAACTAAAAAAAAGATCTTGTTTGAATAAAACAGTATTTCAGCATAATTAGAGACAAAATCTCTTGCTGCATGATTCTATACGATATTTAGAATACCACTGATAAAATATGCAATGTTGCAATAGCCAAGGACAAAGAAGGCGTACTTGGTGTATAGCCAAAGCAATGTATGACTTACCGTCGCGTTCAGCAATCACCTCACTTCTTGCTTTCACACTGGATTCCAAAGTTTGTCAAAGTGCGTAGACTGATGTCAATTTGGCATGTCAAACAATTTTTGTTATCGTTTTTGGTTGCAAACTAATAAATGTTACCCATGGTAACAGGCCGACTCTTTAGTAACCCGTCATCATGTCACCAGTATGCATTCATTCTTAATGTTTTCAAGTGAATGGCAAACCTGCTGATACGGGTACTTTTTAATGATTGGCAAAACGCAGAATTTTGCATTGACAAATTGATTGATGTTTTCTTTACGTAAATATCATTGGCAAATGTGATTCATATAGCTATTCACATTTGAAGAAGAGAACAAAACCACATCGTAGTCTGCCAATATGCCAAGCGCCCAATAAACCCTGGCTGTACAAGCTTGAAGCGAACTTAACATTAGAAACCAGTTTTTTGGTAGTGCAGGTTTTTTTGTTAGCTGGTTGATGGTAAAATTGTTGGTGAAATTTCATGAAGAAACTACTTGATAGAGAGCCAGAAATTTGCAAGATGATTTAGCTAGTACTGTCAATCTGAGACATGCACTGTGACTAGGATTTTTATGATGTTACTTAATGCTAATGTTAGTGACAAGGATGGTGATGACAATTTTTCATTCGTCACCATCATCGCAAGCTTCATCGCCAATTTTTACCAAAACTCATTTCATTTGCATTATTCTGACAATAATTTTTATCATCTTGGAATAAATCAAATATGGCTTGATAGCGGATCTAGCTGTACTGTGGTATATGATCTGTGCTGTTATTTTTCATGAAAGTTAAATTCAGAAATATTTTGAGGGTAGTTTTTGTTAATCGTTGATAATTATTGAAGCCCTGGTTACTTTAACAATAGACAATATACTTTATAACGAAAGTTTCCTTCAGAAAAAGCTTTCATCTAGCTGATAATATTCTTTTTTTCTTTGCATAATAAAGAGTAAAATGAAAATAAATCAATTTGTAGCATAGGTGTAATGCCACAGTTGAGCAGCTGTTGGAAAAATCTTTATACCAATGTCATAATGTTTTCACTTTCTTAGGATTTAAATGTTTAAATGTTAAAAATCAATTTAAAAAAAGTCGTATCTAAATTTTGTTAAAGTGGCCTCGATTTCCACTTTCATCAAGAAAGACAGGAAGGTTATTTTTAAGAAGTCCCAGAAATTTAATAGAGGGTGAGGTGCCTGATGAAGTGCCTAGCATGTGAGATATTAGAATGCCTTATCCTAAGATTGGCTAAGAGAGAATCTTTCCAAAATGCTTGGCAATTGCTCTACCTCTAGAGGTGTACGCCAGTGTTAATGGTTTATCCCGTTTTGATGTTATCTCGTATAGGAGCGTTATAAAAAGGGATGAAAGCGACAATAACAAAATGTCTTGCTACTTATTAAGAATATCAATGAAAATTTCTCTCGCATTTGAACACGATGTCGTAACGGCAACAGAGCTGTACATGTTTTTGGTATTTAGAACAGGATGGTCCCTATTCCATACACCAAAAGCAATTACAATATTATGTTTGTATCATTTGCTTTGTTTCTAGTTGCTTTCTTATAGTCTCTTATCATATCATATTCCTTGTTATAGTTCTTATAGTCTCTTTATCATATCATATTCCTCGCTATAGTTCTGCTTTACATCACATGAACAAACATCTAAATAAGTCATATTGATAAGTTTTATAACATATCATATTGCCCCATAAACATCATTAAGCTCTGTCATTACAACTAAGTGGCCTTGCCTTCTTTCTAGCGGTAAGCGCATTATTGCCTGCATTAAAGACAGAAAATCGGTTTATTGAAAACTGTTTATCTTATAGTCGAAGTCTGATTTACATACTTTCAAATAAATTGTTTTAAAGTTCCCTGTGTATATCAAAAGCTTCAATTTTTCAAGTTTCCTCCACCTACTAAATCAATAGTTTATGGATGTTTAAAAAACACAGGCTACTAAATATTTTATATTTTCTATCTTTCCTCCCAAAGTTCTTTTGCCACAGTGAACAGAATTTTTGCTAATTTTCAACAGCAAAAGTCCTTAGCTGGTCTGACAGAACAATTTTAATATCAATGGAAGAAAGAGAACTATAGAAATTCCCAACAAATGTGTTGCCTTCTTGCCCCACTCCCTACTCGCTGCTTTTTAAGTGAATGGCTTGCAGATGTTCTTTTCAATTCCCTAAAAATATTCCTGAAACATGTTTAACCCCCGAATGATCTCCCGCCTCTTCTTGTTCCAAAGTATAGAAAAAATGTGCTATTGAACGGTTGAAGTTCAAATGCTTTTAAAATGAAAACTACTCTTTACCGGTCTATCATAAAAATGTCGTATCCGAAAATAAATTTTCAGCCTCTGCTCTAATTGAAATGCACTTCAAGGCCTCTCACCCGAACCAGTTAGAATCTTAGAGATATTCAATAACATTGTTGCAGAGAAATAATGACATGACATGACCGTTGTTAAGACAGTTGCTTGTTTCTCGCCGCTTGTCATTAGTTTGTTTTGTCATGAATATTAATAAATGCGACCCACTTCAATGATATTTAGAAGTCATTAATAATAAATGACAGGTGTCCTTTTATATGCTAGACAACTAGCATCAATATTGATTATTAGCTGTAAATCGTCATCACCAATATGATTATTGTTATTAGCATAAGCATCAGTTAACATCATCATCATCATCATCATCATCATCATCATCATCATCATCATCATCATCATCATCATCATCATCATCATCATCATCATTTTCATCATCATCATCATCATCATCATCATCATCATCATCTTCATCATCATCATCATCATCGTCATCATCATCATCATCATCATCATCATCATCATCATAATCATCAATCATCATCATCATCAGCATCATCATCATCATCATAATCATCAATCATCATCTTCATCATCATCATCATCATCATCATCATCATCATCATCATCATCATCATCATAATCATCAATCATCATCTTCATCATCATCATCATCATCATCATCATCATCATCATCATCATAATCATCAGTCATCATCATCATCATCATCATCATCATAATCATCAATCATCATCATCATCAGCATCATCATCATCATCATCGTCATCATCATCATCATCATCATCATCATCATCATCATAATCATCAATCATCATCATCATCAGCATCATCATCATCATCATAATCATCAATCATCATCTTCATCATCATCATCATCATCATCATCATAATCATAATCATCAATCATCATCTTCATCATCATCATCATCATCATCATCTTCATCATCATCATCATCATCATCATCATCATCATCATCATCATAATCATAATCATCAATCATCATCATCATCATCATCATCATCATAATCATCAATCATCATCTTCATAATCATCATCATCATCATCATCATCATCATCATCATCATCATCATCATCATCATCATCATCATCATCATCATCATAGCAAGTGTCATCGCCATTTCTTGCAAACACTTTCATTTCCATTCTTCTGACAAGAATTCTGGTCAGTTTGTCTGTTTCACTGGCATTTTCTTAATAAATATTCAGTTTTCTTTCTTCGCGTATCAAAATTATATTTACTTCATTAATCCATCAAAGAAGTAAAATTAAGGACCGTTCAATTGTGTTTCTAAATTCATGAGATGAAGCATCAATATTTGGAGTGATTTATTATAATTTTATAAACTTGTTAACATCTTTTATCTACAAAAGAATGGTAAATCAATCCAAAACGAAGAACCTATAACTGCTAGATTCATGAACAACATTGTTGTCAGATTCTGTTCCCCTTCGCATATTTTTCTAATGCCCTGCATGTGTCTCAAATAAAAAAAATCTTCTTTGTAGTTCAATGCATGTATTTTTCATAACGATAAATTCCATGCTAAACATTCATGAATAATAATTCTTTTTCTCTGTCAAACTTCTGCATATCATTTGTTGGTAGCACTGATATTTAAAACTTTTTCGAAAATCTAAGGCTGGAACTGTAAGCAGTACAATTGTTAGCTTTTTCGCTCTAGGGAGGTGTTCAGGCCTCAATTGCCAACGAAATGAGTGAGAAGATCAGGCCTCGATATATTAATCTAAGCATTTTGAGTCGTTGACGCTTATTATTTAATCGTAATGAGCTCAATAGAGAGAAATATACAGTCTTTTTATCGTTTGCTTTTTAGAGATTGCTTCAAATAGCAAGAAACTCATATAAAGTCTAGGAAGTTAGAGTATCATTTTCGCTTCATTTGAAAAATACATCATTATTACAAGGGAAAATGTTTTTCAGATTATGGTAGTAGAGAGAAGGAGGCCGACACGAAATTAGTTCTGCTTGCAAAAATGTATTGACAAAAATTGGAAAAGATGGCTACAATCTTTTCTTATTGTGGGGACACTTGATACAGAAGATTTGCTATGTTTTATTATTTCCACCCCAAAATGATTTAAAGCATAAACGTGGTGTCTTTGCTCTTGCCTGAGAGCATAATTAGATGGTTTTGTAAACGAGGCTCGTATCAACTGGTACGAAAACAGATGGATGATGTCAGAAGAATGGTGTGGGTATATCAATGAGGCCGTTAATATTTGGTGTTCTTGGATATAAGCACGGCCAAATGGATGCTGCGGGCGATGCAGTTAGAATCAAAGCAAACGTAAGGCATTTTCAGTGGTTATTCTTGTTCCGAACTGAAGGTTCCATTACCACAAGGCCAACATAATTCATAGATTCATAGGCCAACATAACTCTCTTGGTGCCTAGGCCTTTGAAGAACTGTCTATAGTTTCAACCTGTTTTACATTTCGACCCTTAAAATCATACACGCTTTGTTGTATTTCTTCAGATAATGCTTATTTCAAATATAGCGGTATTTTGATCCGCATTGATAAATAAAATAAACTGCATTGATAAATATGGAAAGGTAAGACACTTGAAACTCAAGTTTAAAAATTATTTTCAACATGTGCAAATCACTACAGTATATTGCATTTACGACATGGATACGTAGTTTAATGTAAAAATGCAAAAAGATAAATGCCCTGAGTGTTATTTTATCAAATCGTAAGATGATGAGTGCATGAAAAAGTCTGAAGAGCTATCTGAAGAGCATGAAGTTTTTCATGAATTCTGACTGTGCTTTCTAAATGTTGATATGGAGGTCAACGATAGATTTTCCTTAAAACCCAAAGAATAGCTTGTACAATTTGCATTCACAAAGCTTTTCGGATTGGAAGCTCTATCTTTGGCCAAATGGCTTCTTCAATGAAACACCAGGATTCCATGTTGTGTTGATCAACAATTTATGAGTGGTTGATTGTGCAACATGTGAGAAAGTCTCATTCAAATAAGAACGCCAAAACAGGGGGGGGGGGAGGGGGCTTACTTTATTCTTTCTTGCCTCTGACTTTGGAAACAAATTGTTCACCAAAAGTTCAATTTGATACTTTATAATGATAAAGCTAAAGGAAAGAAAACAGTTGATGATTCCTATTTCTTCTCTGTTGTGCAATTTTCTGTATGCCAAAATTTGATTCACCCAAATTGGGTGATGGCTTAAGCTTGTCACAAAGAAATATCACCTGTGAAAGCAACATTACCAAATAGTTATGATGCTCATGTTGAAAGAGAGAAAAGTCTTCAAGACTGGCTTTATAGAAACATGTTGATTTTACCACAATTAATTTTTTTGTAGTATGTTGATTTTATAAGAAAGTGCTAATTAGCTGGGAAAAACAATTTTTACTGAAATTGTCTAATAAAGGGTGATATGACTCTACTTCACAGAGAATTCAGTTTGTACATCTAATCTAAAGAGATTGAGGGAAACTTTAAAACAGTAGCAGAACAATAACAGAAATACAAGTTTATTATTATTGTTGTTATCATTATTGTTTAAGAAGAGATTAAAATTATCAGAAAGTAGATGTAAAATTGTGCTACCATCATGCCAACAAGCACTATATTTGCATTCCATGCATGCAAAGCTTATCACACATGACAACACAAGTTTTGTGCTTAGATTGCAATCAACTGGCGGGACATTACTTGCATGGAAAATTCCATAATCATTACCATTGCCTTTCTTCAGCTTCAAGATTTCAAGAAGGACTCCTGCTGGGCAAACTGTTGTTATCCCCCCAGTCATAACAGTTGCTCACCCCGAGACATAACAGTTGTTCCCTAGCAATAGCTGATGAATCAAAATCAAATCTTGATTGAAGAAAAGCAGTGTGCAATATTTTGAACAATTGTCTTGAGATTATTGTGCTGTCTAAAAATGCTGAACCTCCAAAGGGATTTCATAACTGAATTGAGTTTCTTGAACCAGATACATTAACAATTAAAAACTTGTGTACAAAAGGGCACATTGATTTTCCAAAAAATATTCGAGGACCAGATATCTCACTGCACCATCTTCTAACAGCACTGTCACCACAGAAACCGGACAGGTTTAATGTAATTTTTTCTCTGCTACCACTTCTGTTCAGGGGCATGGTGGGAATTGTTATAGGCCAGGAAAAAAAGTTTCTAGGGGCACACCATTTTGATGCTGATTGTTTCTTATTGTTGACAGTTAAAATATGTTAGAAATAAGTGTCACAGAGGCAGCATGGGGTACAAATGGTAAAAGCTTAAAAGGAAGAAAAATCCAAAGGGGCCCACATAAGAAGTTGTAATGGGCCTACCAGGAAATGTCCCAAGCCCTGGTGGGCTAACATGTCCCTGCTACCGTTCACAGAATTTTGTCTCTTTTTCTAGTATGTGGTTGAGGGCACATCAACGTGGAAGAACATGGCTGTCGATCCGAAAATAACAAGTCTCCAAGACCTAACACTGTTATTGAAAAAGGCATTCAACTTATTTGGGTAATTTTGTTTCTGTCAATTTTTCAACCCAGCAGTTAGATTTCTTCATAAATATGTTAAATATTTAATAATTGCAATTTCACCACCTAAAATCTGAATATTATTTATTTGCAAAGATTTTGAATATTCATGCACTGCAGACAATACAGTGCAAAGCATTAATTTCCTTACAGATGAAGATAGTTTTTGAAACTAGTTGTAGTGTCATGAAAGCACTATAATTTTAGTATAGGTAAATATTTTTAAACTTGTTTAAACTTGTTGAATGTTAATGTGTATATTATTGAGCAAACATTGTGTCGTTTGATAGTGTTGGGGCTTGAGCTGTTTGTAAGTTGATTGTTTTTGAAAATATTTTATATTTCACCCACCCCTAATTACATTATATACATACATTATTTATCAACTTCTTAATATTTCAATAAGCTTGAACCTGCAAGTGAACTTTGTTCTAGTGACCTCCATTTGTCATACCTGTTGCCAAAATCTTCTTGTAACAATGACAGAGAAGACTTGTTTCTGACAATAACATCAGACTGGGATTTGGATGCTGCATTTCGCAGTGTTTCTAGCCAATTCTTGGTGATAAAGATCAGTCAAAGTCAAGGTATGTTATCTTAACCATATGTCAAGGTATGTTATCTTAACCATATGTCAAGGTATGTTATCTTAACCATATGTCAAGGTATGTTAGTCACACTTTTCAGACTATCTGACTTCAGAGCAGAAAATTGAAATCCAGACGCAGATCAGAAGCAATGTGAGAAGAAGAATAACGTCTTTGGTTGGTTCTTTTGTTTATTACCAATCAGTGACACCTAACCTTCACCTAGTTGAATGGTTCCTAGATAGAAAACAAACTATTTCTGTCTAAACAAGTCGGGATATTTTGTTTTGGTGTAAACAGATGATTTTGTTTTGATGACTTAAAAGACGACCTTACCTGTTCATTGATTTTGAAATTTTCCTCACTATACGTTTTGGTGGATTTTTGAGCATATGTTGACTAAATGCTTTAATTACACAATAATGAAAAAAGTTCAGGCTGGATAACCCAAAACTGCTCAGCAAAATACCTTTTCAAAATATGGAATGGAAATGATGTTTTCCAGTGATTACGCATCTGTCAGAAAAGGGGCACATTATCTCCTATTCTCTTCTATAGATAAATAGAAGAAAGAGCCTCTTGTGACTTGTTAAATGCTCTACTTCATGTAAGCTCATATTGCATTTTTGTGTAACTGAAAAGAAGCTCTTTAAGATTTGGTAAATAGGGAATTTGTAAGGGGCCTTTCGTACTGAAATCAACAAAAAAAGACAAGTAACCAAGTTCTAAGTTTCTGTCAAAAATGAGAATAGGTTGATGTGAATATGAATCAGAAAAGATCCAGTGAATAAATGAATAGATGTTGATGATTGCCATTTCCTCCCACCACATATAAAGACACATACAAATGGGCAAAAGCTCAACATCCCTTTCGATGTTTGTGTTGCCGACCTTCTGCAAAATCCTACTCGCCTAGTTCCAATCCATTGTTACCTTCCTGACTTTATTTTAGGTAACTGGGCCCTTGTGGAATCAAAGGATGTTCCATCGGTCGAAGACATCAAAAGCAACATGCCGCAGTTGCCATTTGGTGCTACCGTGCGCAATGAAATATACAGGACATTTAATCGAATAGTTGATGCATTTATAGATACCAAAAAGCATCCTGTTTTGACTGAAGGGGAGTTTGCTACTCTATTCAACACAGAAGGTAGACTTATAGATCAGCAGCAACTAAGACTGCGTATTTTTAGTGGAGGCGTTGAAGGGAGGGCTAGAAAGGAAGTTTGGTCGCATCTATTAGGAATTTATCCTTCTGATTTATCATCAGTTGAAAGGGGCAGGTTTTTGTTAATGAGGAATCAAGTTTACCATCATTTGAAGCAGAATTGGTTAGAAAAAAGTCCAAAGAGTGTTAACGATCTAATTCACATGATACAGAAGGATGTGCTGCGTACGGACAGAAATGTTGAGTTTTTCAGCGTTCCCGAGGATCATCCAAATCTCGTTTCGTTGTTTAACATTTTGACTATATATTCACTGAATAATCCAGAAACGTCATACTGCCAAGGGATGAGTGACATTGCTTCTCCAATTCTCCATGTGCTTGATGACGAAATGTTGTCATACTGGTGTTTCTGTGCACTCATGCATAGAATGAGACACAATTTTCAGCGGCAAGGCTTTTCAATGAAGGTCAATTTTCATATTCTCTTAGTTCTCTTGAAGAGAGTCGATCCCGAGGTGTCTTCACATCTTGAAGACATTGGCGCCGAAAACCTTTTCTTTTGTTACCGGATGTTACTTCTGGATTTAAAAAGAGAATTCCCTTTTGAGGAGGCATTGGGCGTTCTTGAATGTGTGTGGAGTTCCATACCACCAGACAAGACCGATCCAGAGTCAATAACCGCATTTTATCATAAACTGTATCAACTGTATTACCCTCCTGGCACTGCCACAAATGGGACGTGGGAAGGCATATACACCAAGCGGAACAGCAAGGATACCAAGAGCTCCATCGTGTCGTCGCTGCCTCATCCTTGGCTTGTCAATTCAGGCTCACCAATGACACTCCTGCTTTGCCTCGCCATTTTGATGATAAACAGAGAACAAATCCTGAAACAGCCCGATTACAGCTGTTTGGGAATCTTCTTCGATAAAATGGTTCGAAAGCACGACTCATCCAAGGTCCTTAGCAAAGCAAGGGCTCTTTTTATTGAGTACATTAAAGCATTTTTAGATGGTCAGACTGTCGATTCGGATGTTGCCACTGATCCGGTTTGTCCATTCGCAAACTCGGATAAAGCACACTGCTAATTTTAGGTCCAACTTGAAATTGATATACAGAAAGTTTCCTGGTTCTCTGCTCATGCTATTCCGGTCACCGTCTTGTTTACATAATAAGAACATCGATCAACATCATAAAGACGATTTAAGAATGTTTTTGCATCATCGGTATTGAGATCCTGTTTAAAACATGAAGTAACGTAGTATTGACGTCAACGGGCCTGATTCTATTGTCACGAAATGAATTTTCAGGCGAAAATAATACAGTCATGTAGGAGATAACTGCGCAGTATCAAACAAGAAGAATGTCAATTTTTGTAAAGTAGATTTTAAATCTAGCGCCTCCACAGTAATTGATTGACTATTTTGATAAAAAGAGCTATTTAATAGTTCGTTTTTACCTCTAAGTATGCAATTCCAGTATTGTTATTACATAGTTGTAAATAATCTATGTATGCATCACTTTGGGTCACTTAACAAATTTCGGGGTTCATTTATCGATAATGCAAGTAGATGATATTACCAATCTCCTTGGTCCATATAAGTTAGCTATTAAACGGAATTCTTTTTAAGCTTTTACTGAGCAGTATTGAAATATCGTCTCTAACGCCTTGTCGTTTTCCCGGTCCGCATCATTCTGCCCATTGAGACCCTTTCGAATCTCAATTAGATATGTGCATCCCAGTAGCCAGAGGGCAATCGGGTGCTAATGAGCACCCTTCTTGTGTCCCGAATCAACGAGGAACTGGGGAAAATTTCCATTTTGCAGAGAAGACTACCCCGTTCTCTCTGTTAGAAAACCTGGCCACGGGCCTTATGAGAAATGTGTGAATGAAGAAAAGGTTACTGTAGCAGGCTGCTCGACGGGCTCCAAAGAGTTCTTGGGGCGAAAAGTCGATAAAAATCAGAGCAAATAAGAAATGAGAAACCTGGTGGTAAAGTTCGTCAAAGATTGCCCCCAATCTCATCAACTGCCTCGTATACAATCAAGATAGGTTGGAGCTGCTAACTGGTTAAAGCAATTCGAAGTTTGTGAATCACGTGGGGTTGTAGATTAAGGTCGAGCCATTCAACCTTCTTCATTCAACATTCAATCTCCATTCTTTTGCTGATGCCACATCACCCTGACAACTTTTTATAATCGATTTCCATTCATATAACTTGGCTTTGTGCCAAATATTTTTAATAGTAAGAATTTATTCCAACATTTAAGAAACGTATTTCTTTTCGAATTTTCATCTTATTCTAGATGGCGAAATAATATAACTTAACTAGGTATCAATATTCTAGGAATTCAATTGCAAATTGTTAATGAAATTATAAAGCAAAAAGGAAACAGAATATTATGATTATTGAAATTGTGTTTCTTTCTGTAGTCACGCTCAATGACTTTGAATCGGCTATGGGATTTGCAGAAGTACCCTTGCAGATGTTCTGCTCAGACGGACCTTACTTTTCTTATGCTTCTCAGACATGCTCGCAGTATGTTCTTCTTTCACGACCAGTTGCTATTTTTGAAGCGAGTGTACTCGATCAGATAATTTGAATTCATAAGCCTTTATCTGAGCCTAAATCTGGTTCAATTAATCGTTAAGATAAAAGCAGAACGTGTCAGGCCAATTCAAAAGACATATAAGTATGTGGTGAAATCATCTTGTCATATAACAAGCCTTACTGACTCGGCCAGTTCCACCTTATTATTCGAGTTCGCGATGCTAGGATGGAATTCTATTATTCTATAGCTAGTTCAGTTCAAATCATGGTGGGTAGAGACTTCTTTTTTTGGCCGTGAAACCTCTTTACTTTTAAAATACTTGAATACTTTTAGGCCCCGTTCACACGGGAACGCAATCGTTCCGTTCCGTTCTTTTCCGTTCCGAAAAGCGGAACGCTCAGGGGTTGTGTTCACACGGGAACGCTTCAAACGACATCGTCCCGTTCCAAAAAGTGGAACGATAAAATATATGATACGAAAAGTGGAACGGTACGCAATCGTTCCGTTCTGTTCCCGTGTGAACGCGCAGAACTGGTCCAGAAAATGGAACGATAAGAGTTTTGCCCTTGGCGCATGCGTCTGTGTTGTTGTTGAGGGAAGGAAAAGGTGACAATAATAAAATCAGCGAAAAAAATGGAGGATTTCAAAAACACCATTGGTTGAATCTCGCCGTTAGTCCATTTAAAAGATTCAACACCATTCTGCAAACATTGAAATTCCTTCCTTTTAGGGTTGGCTTCAATTTTCCCACGAGCTTGCTTATTTTGGGGCGCCTTTGTATTCTCCATTTTTTCAAATTGTTTAAAAAATTCAGAGATAGCTCAGAGATAAATCGAAATGATGAAATCTATCTCCATTATGGACATGCACATTAAAAATCATTCGCTTATTTTGGCGCGCAAATTGCAGAACGGAACGATTGCGTTCCCGTCTGAACATAAACAAAAATCGATACGCACCGTGTGAACAGTATACCTTTTCGTTCCAGAAACTGGAACAAAAATGGAACGGAACGATTGCGTTCCCGTGTGAACGGGGCCTTAGAATGAAAATCTAAATTTTGTTGATTAACGATGGACCTTGTTTGGGCTACAGAGAAAATTGATAAATCTCGATGACATTTGCCGCCATTGTATTTACTGTGGTTTTGCCCCACTTGTGTCATGGCGTCGCGAACTCCGGGATGGTCGCGGTGGTAGTATACACGAACGCGAACAATTTCGTGGTATGACTAAAACCAGGGGTGGTGCCAGGGGAGGGCTAGGGGCTACAGCCCCCCCCCCCCCCCCCCGTCGGAGCGAAATTTACAGGTATAAACTAGATAAGGCAAAACGTGCGGTTCCTGTTTCTTTTTTACTTGGCATAGTTATTGGAACGCAATTCTATTAGTGTTGGCATAGTTCGATGGCGGTTTTTACTTGCTTCCTCGTGTTTCAAGGCTTTAGTACCAAAATAGTTAGCCCACCTCCCCCTCCTCGTCGGAAGCATCAGCCCCCTTGTCGGAACTTTCCTAACGTCATCCCTGACTAAAACCAGGAATGCTCGTGATCCTTTCTGTCATATCTACTTTATACAGTTGAACAATTATCACTCGAGCCCGTAGCCAGGCCTTTGGCGTAGGGGTGGCAAATTCAGGCGAAGTTTAAAGTGAAGTTTTGTGTAGGGAGGGGAGCGGGGTGCGGAGAGTTAGTGGAAACAAAGAAGCAAAAAAGTTGTAAAATGTCTTCAGAAATAAAACAACTTTTTTCCTCTTAATTTCTAATCAGCTAGAAAAATTTTAATTGTTACGTATTCCATCAAGATTTCATTTTTAAAACGCAAGACATGCAAGATTGTTCTCCCTCTCTGTCCGCAAAAAACTTCGCTGAGAGGAATCTATCCTTGTTTATGCAGCATTTTTCAAAGTCTCTATGTGTTGATGTGAAGCCAACAGTGACTGCAACTTTTAGAAATTAGTAAAAAACGAGTATCGGCTAGATGAGCTCGCTTTCTGGTCACTTCACATCTTGAAGCATTCGAGAGATGACTTGCACACTGCTTGGAGAAAAAACATCAAGCTCCTCGAATGTTTTCTCCAGAACAATAGATATTTACGCTGCATATTTATATAGAGGTATCAGGGTCTCGTAATAAAAGTCATCAGTAAACAATTTTCCTTCCGTCAGAGTTATCTTGACTCAAATTGTCATGACAAGCCAATGAAAACGACGAAAAAGCCCATTAAGAAAATTGGAGAGAAATTATACGGGTGGCAAACAGCTGGTATACTCTTGCCACCCGCTGGCTACGGGCCTGTTTGCACCACTGATCTATAAAAAAGACTGGATCGAGCTTCTTTTGTGACCAGAGTGTTGCCATCCGAATAGAGGGCCCCAGAACAGCCCATGCAAGGAGACGGCCTTCTCTGTCACCCCTAGCAATGTTTTCAGCTACTCTGGCCTTGATCTTTTTCAGCAATCATACACATAGCATTGCAGCTCTCGCATATCCATCTCGTTGAAGTATTGGTTTTGAGGAATGGCTTCCCGCTATTGTTTGGGGCCCTCTTCCTTTTGAAAATGAACGGGGTTCAAACTTTGGTGTTTCAAGACAATGGGAAGCTCGATCCAATCTTTAATATAGATCAGTGGTTTGCACTGCAATTTGCGCTTTCGAAGGCTTCATGTCTGCACTCAGTTCAGAATCCTCTGGAGTCTAAATCTAGAAAAATAATTCAAGATACCCCGAAAACTCAATCTGAATCTGCGTCCCGAGTGTAAACGAGTACTAATTTGGTTAGGGTGCTTTCGATTTTCGAAGAGCATTACTGTTCTCGAAATCCCTGATGTTCCCCCGAATCAGTGGCTCCATTTCCGTGGTTCGATGGCACGATTTCCTTGTATGGCATGTATGAAAGCGCCCTGGCACAATTGAGATATTGAAGAAAGGTCCTGCATCCTCTAGTCAAAATTTCTGAGGTTTTCCAATAAATTGGGTGCTTTTTGAGGAACTATAGCACTCCTACTCTCCCATGACTGCGCACTCGCCCAAAATTGCCTCCAACAACAACCATATCCCACAATTCCATTACTTCTTTCCTCCCGCTATTTCAGAGAAGTGACGTCAGTGCTATTTATGTGGTGTTCTAAAGAAACATGGAAATGGAGGACAAAAAAAGCTTGTCCCCGTACTTTTTCGCATAGGAATAAAATTATCAAAAAGGTAAGATTATTTCAATAATATTTTCAGAGCTTCATTGCCAGTCATATTTTTTTTGTTTTTGTGATGTTTGTGTCACGTTTTGCTGTCTTGCTCCTCCAGTTAGATTTAGGCCTATAGTTATAATTTTAGTTATAGTTTTATTTACAGTTAGGCCTTCAGTTCATTTAATTTCAAAATTCTACATCATACAATTCAATAGCAAGTTAAAAACAACAAATATTAATAACATACAGTATAAATATGTCATAATTTGAGGGAAGAAAAAAATAATACAAAGAGAAATTACAACTAAATCTGATAATACTAGAAAGTAACAACCATGCAGATTAGACAAGAAAAGATTTTGCAAGAAAAAAACTGTCCCACAAAACTTGCCCCCATTTATGAATCAGCTAAACAATTTAAAGGAATTGTATGCAGGGGAATTTCTCAAGGAGAAGCTCTCTCAGTAAGTAGCTAGGCTAATCGAGGAGGCCTCTAGTTTTAGGCCTGGGTTTTGTAAGACCACCATAATGGTCAACCAAAGGCAGATGCCCAATAATAACATTGGTGGATTTCTAAGCTATACTATCCTGTACTCATGAGCATTATTACTATACTACTCCAACTTTTGTATATATGTATTGATAAATATCTTTAGCGTAAATAACAGGACTAAGTAAAGCTTGTCTTCAGCCTGGCTTATCAAGGGTTTCCTTGAATAATAATGTATAGATATATTATATAATATAAAGAAATTATCTGCAGGAATACAATTTTGTATATATTGTGCGAAATGTGATGTCTTTTAAGGATGTGTTGAAGTATGGCAAGTTCATATGTTGTCATATGCATATTTGAAACTGTTCACAGATATCAAATTCTTAAAATTGTTGGGTAGGTCATTCTATGGATTTACCACACTTAAAAGAAATTTCCATTTAGTACAGTTCTAAAAGGTTGCCCAACTTTGCTGGTATTGCACCTTTTGCTGTGATTTTAGTTGTTCTTCTTGTTGCACGAGTGTGGGTACCAGCAGAGAGTGAGAATTTTTTTCTATCAACATGGTTGATACCTTTAATGATTTTAAACGACTCTATCAGATCCCATCTAGCACGCCTTGCCTTCAAGGATAGTTGGTTCAACATTTTTAATTTTTCTTTATAAGTACCCTGCTGACCAGATACAGCATTTGCAGCATGTCATTGCACATTCACAAGTAAATCAATACCCTGAACAAGCCATGGACTCCAGGCCTGAACACAATATTCCAAGTTAGGTCGTACATTCTGTTTGTATAACTGGATGAAAATGTGACGGTCTTGAAAGGTGAAGCTCTGACCAATCTAATTGCTTAGTTGATGTACAAGAGCTTGTATCATTGGCAAACTTTAGCAAGCAACAGGGGAGAGCATCAACTGCTTTATCAATATTATTGATGAATAGGATGAAGAGGAGAGGCCCAAGAACACTTCTTAGGGGCATGACAGAAAATACTAGTGCCCAATACAACTCCGACCAGTTCAGTACTACTCTTTGATTTGGCCCATTGAGCCATGATTCAGTATATTTGTCCAGTGATACCATGTGCTTTTATCTTGGAGGGAAGATGCTGATGTGGTACATGAGCAAATGCCTTTGAGAAGTCAAGATAGAAAACATCAATGTTGTGGCCTTGATCAAGAAGACTAAGTTAGTTTTTCCATGTATTCAAGTAGGTTGGTCAGATAAGATCGGTGTGATACAAAACTATGTTTTGATGTGTAGAGCAATGTTAAGGATAAGATGTGATCAACTATGATCTTGTAGATTAGGGATTACAAAATCTTGCACACAATGGATGTCAGACTTGTAGGTCTGTAATTCTCAGCTAGTAATCGGCTGCCCTTCTTAAAGACAGGTGGTAACATGAATGTTACCCATGTCTACTGCTACTCTCCAGTCTTCAGGCACTTCACCAGTTGTCAAAGATTTGTTGAAAATTTTAACTACCAGTATATCGACAACTTCCTTGAGCTCCGAGAGAACCCTAGGGGAGATCATGTCAGGACCAGTTGTAGCACTGGATTTTACATTTGAAAGTAAAATAATATACTTTTTGAATGTAAATCTATAGAAAACTGAGCAATACTGCTCATTTTAATTTGCTCTTGGTGCCTAAACTTCTTTTGTGCTGCAAAGCAATCTCATTTGTTGTAAGACTATTGTTATAATTGTTAATTGCTAAAATGTTCCCTTATTTTAGCACAATGTCATTGAGACAAAGTTCAAATTATGTTTGGTCTGTTGCTGATGTCATTGGGCATGGAGCAACAGGATGTGTTTACATTGCCAGAAGCAAGGTAAGTAAAGACTTTCTTTTATTTTCATTCACTTGTACTAATCTACAGTCCACATATCAAGCCTTCAAAATATAAGCAACATAAAATATTAATCTTTAAGCTCTTTATTTTTTGTGCAGAAAGATGGAAAACCATATGCAGCAAAAGTTTTTATGATGTCCGTACAAATGCGCTCATCTCAAATCAGAATGAGGGAAACTGCCTTGCTGAGAAAATTGCAACATGAAAATGTTGTAACACTTGTTGCTGAAGAGGCTGAGGTAAGAGCTGTTTTGACTCATTTGGAAATGTCTATTGGAGGTGGATGGGGTAAATTTATTTAATAAATTCTGCAAAACTGTATGGGCCACAGCGATAAATTACCTAGCATTGTATTTAGGATAATAGACAGAACTTCTGATCACAATACTCTGACAGAAGATCAATGAATCACAATACTCTGAATTTCCTTAGCATCATTTCTTTGATACATGGCTGAAATTGCATTTGTATTCGGACACTCATGCATTGTTTATGCCTTTGTTTTGATATTCCCATGTCCTTTGTAAATCTAGCTCAAAAATTTTCTTGTTGCAGTGTAGTTTTAATATACCTAGGTACAGCTGATTGTTTTTTCTACTTTAAACTGGGCTGATGTTTTGATTGCTTTGTTTTTCCAAAGGATTTAATTTGGCTCTTGTACCACAGAGGAAAAATCTTATTAAATGCGAGAGAAATTATTTGAATTCATTTGTGAAAGGATATTTGACTATTTTGAATTTATCTTTTTTGTTTTTTGTTTTTATATAATACTGGGGCAAAATCGTTTGTCATTGCCCAACAAATTAGAGAAGCCTTTTTATTACTGATGAGTTTCTAGTATTTTTTTAGATTATGTACATGTAGAAATTCATTCCAATATGGGTTGCAAATTTTAAAACACTGGATAAATTGGAATGGAATTACCCATTGGTAAATTGCTTTTCAGGTTGGCTCAAAAGCCACAGTGTTGATCATGGAGCTGTGTGATTCAAGTTTGTACCACATTCTTGAACTTCCAGAGAATTATTATGGCTTGTCTGAAGATGAATTCAAATGTGTTTTACAGGATGTAGGTAAGCAGGAAGTATACTAAGCTGTTGTCATTTGAAGTTCTTTTGTTTTGTTTATTTTTTATGCTAACTTTATTGGAAAAAACCATTCATTTGCAATATGACCAAGAATTTTTTAGCTTCGCCATCATCTTCTTGCGTTGTCTTTGAGTGGTCCCTCCACTTGGTGGAGAAAAACATTCTTGGTCATATCCAAAAAGTCTGCTTGATCCTGTTCAAGTATATCAAAAGCCTGTAAGTTGTATTGTATTACCTTTTCAAGAGCAGTATTTTTGCCAAAGTCATAAATTTGTATTCAAATCCTATTTGCTTTTGTATTGTTTAGCTTCTGGAATGAAGTATCTCAGAGAGCACAATGTTGTACATAGGGATGTGAAACCTGGAAATATTTTGCGAAAGCGATCATCAACTGGAGGGTATATATTTTTGAATTTTTAAATTTTCAGTATTTGATAGCTAAGTACCAAATTGAATTTTAAATCAACATGACAAGACAGCTTTTTTCTAATTTTTGAAGATATTCAGATTTTTTTGAGTTCACGATATAATTTTCTTCCAGCCACACAAAGTAAAGAACACTTCATATTGGCCCAGGGAAAGTTTTTTCTTGATGGAGGCAACAACATCTCTCTATGGCTACAATTTTAGATAAAAATTTTGCTGCAAAATTACCTTATTTTAGCTAAAATTGACTCAGAATCATAAATATTTTATATTTATACAAATCCACAAATTAAATTAACAAATCAATTCAGAAATGCATCTAACAATGGAGCCAATTTTTGCTTGCTGAAAATTTAAGCGATATTTATAGAGTGACTCTGCAAATAATTCAACATTATCCAATTGTTCTTCCTGTGATTTAATAGGTCAATTTACAAGCTCACAGATTTTGGGGCGGCAAGACAATTAAATAATGCAGACCAAAGTTTTATGTCTATATATGGAACTGAAGAGTACCTGGTAAGTATACATTTCACTCTTATTCAAGTTGTAGAAGAATGATTTTTACAAGGTGAATAGATGCAGATAAAAATTGTACAAAAATTAAATTTCATTGACAAATATTTTGATACCAAAAGAGAACTTGTTCATCCTTCTGTTGAGTAATGTTAGCTAGACAGTGTTAATGAACCTGGGTTTTGCCAATCAGAGGGAGCTTTTGGAGTTGTGTCAGAATGGCTGTGTCAAAGGCAGGGGCTGGAAATCAATAGAATTTGTGTATTTAGATCATAATTTATTTTTAATTTGTCGCAAACACCTGATGGATTCTCTTGTGAATTTTTTTTATATGTGAACATGAACAAATAATAAATATATTGGTTATCAATGTTCAAATTTTCTAACATCCATTAGTAAGTTTCGCCCTCTTTTTTTTAAACTGTTCCTTGTATTGATTTTTAGCATCCAGACGTTTACGAAAAGGCAGTGATGAAGAATTTTAGCAACAAAAAATTCACCGCAGCAGTAAGTTTCCACATGATTGATTTACCAAGAAATGATAGATTAAAAGTAGCTACAAGCTTACGTGCCGTAAAAATGTGGCTGTTTTGAACGAAAAAATCGATTCAACTTACGCTCTCGTTTCGAAAAATACGTCCAACTTCTTTCTACTAAATTTTGCGCTCAAAATCGGATTGTGATCAGGAACTTTGGCCTCCTTCAAAATTTTTCAGGAAGCTAGTGCTTTTGATATTAATTTATGAATCGGAATGGTTTTCCCGGATTAATCATTATCTTTTGTGTTTTTTAGCTTTTGATATCATTCTCGTAGGTTGATCTGTGGAGCATGGGGGTCACATTCTACCACGCTGCGACAGGACAGCTGCCATTTAGGCCGTATGGGGGCAGACAAAACAAAGACACAATGTATGTATATTTACAATCGTAATGTCCCTTTGATACGTAAATTCGTTTTGTATATATTGTCATGTGGTGTTACGGAGTACCTAAAGAGATTTTTGTCTCGACGCCAAACTCAAAAACTTCCTGGCTTGAATTTTTTGCATCCTCTAGAGAGCATTTTGAAGGTAAACGTCTCTTTTTGGGGCTTCAGGAAGCAGTTGCTTCGTTTTCGATCACTTAGATTTTGCCAGTTTGTCAATATGTTGGTTGTGAAATGGAGAACACCAGCATGGCCAAGCAACCATTTCAACGTTGGCTGATCAGCATATATCCAGCAACTGCTTTGGCTCTGAATTCTACCAAAGACTGCTTGAATGTAAGATTTTTAAAATCCTCTTTTAGGTTCGAGATAATAAGTAGAAAGGGCCCGAAAATAATTTCTGGCATACAAAGAAGTAATGGCGGCCGTATAGAGTACGATGATGACCTACCGGAGGAGACAAGAATATCAAAGGGTTTGAAAGTCCTATTGCGGCCAGTGTTGCAGGAGCTTTTAGAAACAAGTGGAGAGGGTTTGGAGGACCTTATCAGTTTTGAACAATTTCACAAAAAGGTTGAAGACATCGCCTCTCGACAGGTACAAAGTTTCATGCTAGTCTGTGTTAATTTTGACTTTAAGTCATCTTTGTGACTGATGTATTTTTTATGGATTTTATTTCGAAGAAAACGTGGCTTTCTTGGAATGAAATTCATAATCAATTTCCACAAGATACGTGCGGCCCAATGTGATGCACGTATCCTAGTCTTGCTTGTATACTTGCTTTCCTGCATCAATTCAATAAGGGGTCTAGCATTTTTAAACACAAAAAATTAACATTAATATATGCTTCGTAGATATTCCTAAAATGACGATCTAATCTCCGATTATCAATTTTGAGTGTAGGAAGTTAAATCATTGTATTATTTGCCATTGTTCTTTGGCAAAATTTGAAATTTAGGGGAAATTGGTAGGTCAAATTGATTGAGGTTTCCTTTAGCAATCTGATCCGAATATTTCTACATCAACTAAGGAGCTGATATGCCTAGACCAATAAAACCACTATTTATATATTCATTTTCTTTTAATTTTAAAATAGCTGATTCCTTGTATTTATAGCCGATAGTTTATTCATTTAAAAGTAAGGCTCCTAGATTTGTGACATTCAAACGAGGACATCATTACCTGTTTGGTTACTTGCGATATCATTTCTTTTTAGTACTGAACACCAATTATTATTTGTCTATGCTCTTGAGGTCGTTGGTTGATCCCAGTTTAGTGGACAAATTGACTTGTGTAAAAATGAAATGATTTTTATGACTATTATTATTATTTTATGAGGCTTTTTGAGATATAGCTCAGATGAATTATCCTTTTGCTAACACTAAAAGCCAGGACCTTTTCAGACTCTTTGAACTGTTTAATGATCTTTGTGTCTTATCGTGTACATTTTGATCCGCACAGCGAATAATATAACATGTTGGTTTACCTTTAAGGTGGTCGATGTTTTTGCTTTGGGTTCAAGCACATTTCACAAGATCTACATGAAAAAAGATGAGCAGTAAGTTATGTGTTTTTTTCTGTGTCGAGTTAACATAGCCTTATATTGTGACCAGCTCTTTGTTTACTTTGCTTCTTATTCACTTTTACTTTGTTTACAAGGTATCGAGATCGCTTATATAATTGTAATTTAGATTTTATGGTGTCTTAAGAACATTTTTGATTTAGCCTTGGTTATTGTTTTGAAAATAAATAGCATGAACTACTACATGATATGTTAGTTTTTGCTAATAAACTTACTCGTTTGTTAATTCATAAACAATATATACCCATAGATACCTTTGCACTTAATTCAACCGTCCTATTCTCAAATATACTCTTAGTCCTAATAGAATATAAAATCTTGCAAAGAATTTCGGTGATACAAAATTTAAAGATGGCTTAAAAAAATATTTTCTATAGGCAAGCGGCACTGATTGTGAAATCTTTACATTAGTGTGCTTGCGTTTCTGATTGGCCTATTTCGGTCCCAGTTTTGGTATATATATTTCCAAACTTCCAAACGAAAATTTCCCAGAATTATTTTATACTCTGAAGATTGTCAGACTAAAAGTTTTGATATTTCTAAAAATGGTGGCTTTTTTAAAATCCATATTTAGTCAAAACATTATATATTCAATTACAGTTTACAGTATTTTACAGTTTCATTTCACGTTCTTTAACATTCAAGCAATATTTCGGCTTCACTTCTCATTAATGACCTGGCAATAATTGATAAGTGGGGCAATCGCGTTAGGTTTATTCAATTTAGAACCATGCAGGCGTTTTTCGTGTAAACGCAACCCTGACTTTCCTCTTTTTCCCGAAATGGTACTGAATTGAATATGATGCCTCTGCTTCTTTTTTACAACTAGGCCTTTCTGTATCATCCAACCTTAATAGGAAATCTGACATTTCTTCCATTACTAAACATTTAGCCCAAATGCTACGTATCTTCTCTACGTATCAAGTGGACTCTTCTCACTTTCACAACTCTTAGTAATTTGATAAGTTCAAAATCCGCCTTTCTTTGGAGTACTGCTCCCTTATTTTGGGTGTTGCTCCAAAATATTCTCGCCCCTCCTTGACAAAACCCAAAGCCGTTCATCTCATTAACAACCGCTCCACTACAACCTAACAAAGACTCTAGTGCTCACTATTTCCAAGTCTTTTTACCAAATTCACGAACACTGTCCTTCATCTCGTCCTTCATTCCCATACCTTGTAAACTTCGGTACCTTTTACCCTCTTCTTGCTCCCCAGACTTGCTCAGCCTGTCTTTATTACCCACTAGAATAGAGAAAAAATATCTTAACTCTCTCTTTTGTTTATCCCTTCATCATTTCTCTTGTTAGAGCTTTGTTATAGGTTCCCAGGCTTTTGCCTAACAAACCATCTACGAATAGTGGATTTACTAAGCGAATTCATTCACCAGACTGCTGGTTTGGAAATACGTTGTGTATGTTTTTAGATGAAGCAAAATCTTTGCTTATGCCTGTTGCGTTAGTTGTAATTTCGTTTCTGTGCTTTTGCTTTAGGTTTGAAGATTTGAAAAAAGGCATTGCGACCCACACTGACGTAAAAGAAGAGGAACAGCTGCTATTTTTAGCCAATGATGAGTTTAACCCAAGTCAAAACACCCCTTTACATGGATTCCCGAAAATATCAGTATGTTATTAGAGTATTCAAAATTATTCTTTGCTCAAATGAATTTCCCAATTTATTCATCCTTGATTTGTAAGTTTTGGAATATATATTTTCAGCCCCAATGCATTCTATTATTAGCCCCCAATTAATATTGGTATAAAAGTACAATCTTTGTACAATTGCCATTTTTCTTAAATCTAATATTTTGAGTTGACATTACTTTTGTATATTCTACCTTTATAACATCCTTTTATTACAACCTTTTATTTTTGCTCTTTTCGCCATTCTTCTACTTTCTACCTTCTTATTGTTTTTATCTTAGAATGCCCTCTTGAAGATCTTTTTCGTCTTGAGTTTTCTTCTTCTTTAAATCCCTTCATTATGCTTCTTCTTTAAATCTCTTTATTGTTCTTCTTCTTCACATTTCTTCATTACCCTTTTTCTGTAAATCTCTCCATAGTTTTCTTCCTTGTCTTGAATTTTTTCTTCTTCACATCTCTTCAATATCAATTTCCTTCAATATCCTAAATCTCTTCATTTTGTTCTTCTTTAAATCCCTTCATTATTATTCTTCTTTAAATCTTTTCCATATGCCTCTTCTTTAATTATCTTTATTGTTGTAATGTCTCGTCTGTTCTAATTCATTTAATCATTTCATTATTCTTCTTCTTTAATTCCCGTACTTCTGTTCTTCTCTAATTGTCTTGAATATTCCACTTTAAATCGGTTCATTCTTATTCTTCTTTTAATGTCTTGATTATTCTTATTCTTGATATCTCTTCATTATTCTTCTTTTTGTTGAGATCCCTTCATTCTTATACAATATTTTCTCGATATTAATCCGCATCATGCTCTTGCAGCGTGAGAACCCTTTGATTGTCATTGGAGGAAGATCCACTCCACACGCGCAATTATATCAAAGAAAAATAAGTATGTTGTTTACATATGCATTTTCGTTTTTAAAGGGCGCCTGAGAAAGTTTCACTAACTTTGATTCATTTAAGAAATATTTTTAAAAAGATCCATGCTGAAGACGGTGAAGATAATTGCAAATCAACAAGCAAAGAAAATCACTTGCAATACTAATATATGCGAACAAAGTAAGCTAACGTTTTTCCCCGGCATCTATGGCTTCGTAGAAGTGAGTTTGATTTGGTAAAGGAACTTGTTTTAGTATTTGCCTTGTTAAAATAAAACAGCTTTTAGCAGTTTTTGCAAACCATTTCTTGGAAAGAGTTATAAACTCTAACCTAGCCCCTCTTTTATTTTCTTGCTGATGCATGTTGCACCAAATCTTTTTAACTTTCAGATGAATGCTACTATACATTGTTACATAAGACTTCTGCTAGCTAATTTTTCAATTTCTCTCTCACCCTTATTTTTATATTCTGGACATTAATTATCTCTTCCTAGTTAGTTCTTTATTTTTCTTTTCATTAAAGCGATTGTTAAGCGTAGGCCTACACCCAGAGAGATTTAATTTAAACGAGACATTTTGGTAAAGCATTGAAATAATGCGCATCTGATAGGGCTCAGCCAACACCCGTCTTTAGTTCATCACAAATTAAGATCTTAATTTCTTTTTTTGCAGCAAATCTACCTAAAATTCCCACCGGAAAAGCAAGATCAGATAACGATATTGACATTCTAAAGGTTGGTGTTGATTTGCACGAGTTAATTTGTTAATCCATAAATAATTTGTTTGTTGAAGGCCGTAACCTCTCTGCTTGTTGACTGATTGCCAGAGTTAGCCAACAATTTGTTTAGCAGTTAAAGCTTCAAAGGAATTTTCTGTGATTTCATTCATTTCATTCATTGCCCATGTAGCTGTTGGTGAACGCCTTTTTAGGAACATTCTTTTACAAAACATATTTAAGCAAAAGTTTATGAGATATATCATTTATATCAACATAATTAATGTATTTAAATAACGATCAATGTAAGTACATTGTACCAGGAAAATTTTTTTAAAATAATTAGCGACGTTTCGAGCATAGCCCGTTATAAATATACGCATTTTAGTATATTTATATAATTAATGTATGTTGATAACATCTAGACTGGACGTTAAAGCCTGTATCTGGACTTCTATGTGAGCTTGTTTTCTCGTCGATCTAGTGTTCCATAAATGTCACATGCCTGCTTTAAGAATCTATTTCTCATGCTAGTAGGAAACTCAAAGAAGATTTAGTGATCCATATTAATTCATGAAATACTGCACATTTATCACCATGCTAGAATCAGGACTATTGTTTTCACCTCATTGCTGATTAACCGAAACGGTCGAGTAACAACTTAATGTTTATTTAAAGCCTTCAAGCATTCGAAACGGCTTTTGCAGTTTTGTGCTGGGAGAACTGGTGCACACTGCCATTGATGATTGGGTTTCTTGCAAATTTTAGCTCAGCTCTCTGGTAAGGCTCTTTTGACCGAACAAACGAATCTTCGACATGATGTTGACTATTCACGTTCTTTTCCTCCAGATATACGCAAGCATGTGCTTTGTTTATCAGTTCAGTGCCGAGGAGCTGTACCACACTGCAGTGGCAATACAGCTGGCATTTGATACCACATCGTGAGTACAGTGCTCATGCTTGATACCTCTGTGGCCCTCGCCATTCTAACAGCTAGTGATTTCACTAATAGCATGTTTTGTCCTATGCGCCATAATTATACTTAAGTTATAAAAAACCAGGATTATAGGAATGCATTGATGACGAACCAATTTTTATGTTTCTTTATCAGGTTTGTTTCATGACTCTGAAATTGTTCTGGGGAACGTAGAGATTTTGGGTTTCACTTCGATTACTTGTTGCATTAAGACTGTTTTATGCTTTTATAATGCATAATATTTTTAAAATTCCTTTTTATAATTGATGGTCTGATTGGGTATTGTCCGTAAACTTTTTAGAGCCACCTCGCTCGATGTGTCACAGGAAGTGTATACATGAAACTAGATTTTTGATCCAAGAATCTGAACTCTTTCTGTTTTCAATACAGATCGATCATAAACACTAGACTGAAGCAAACGAAGGAGCTGCACAAGAGTCTGGATAGACGAAAAATGCTCATCGATCAAGTAGTTTTTAGGTATTTACTTTTTGTTGTGACAACTGTGTCGTATATCGGTCTTCGTATTTCATTTGCAGCATGTAGTTTGGAAGAATATTTGACAGACCAGCAGCATTCGTGGTTTATTATGAAACATTAAATATTTGGAATATTATCAAAAGTAACAGTGTTTGCAACATGTTTACTGGGAAACATTGCTCGATATCTACCTTAATTTGATACTTGCTTCCACTTCATTCAAGGGCGAATAAGGAGCTATTCGACATGAAAACAGCGCAACACCCCACAGTCAATGGTATGCAAAGCTAAATGCATTTTGTCAACATTGAATAGAATGGATGCAATCAATTTATCTTGTCAGCTGCTTTTTTCAGTTTATTGCATGTTTAATTATATTATATGTATTCCATTTGCGTTTTTTTACATTTTCCATCCTAGTTTGTTTTTTCATCTAATTTAATTGATAAAGTTGAATGTTTACCAAGTTTTACTTCTATCGCGAATAATCTGAAAATGAGGAAGCAGATTCTTTCAAATCACACTTTACTCATTCTTTTTCACACCTATTTTCCCAGGAGTCCAATCTGATTCATATCTACCAGATAACCAGGTATATTTTTAAACATATGTCATATTTGCTCCATATGTCCGTAGCCGTGTCTAGAAAAGTCTTTATCCTTCTCAAACAACACCCCCGGGTTTTGTGTGGTACACGATTACTTTTGTTTTATTGGTTTTCTACAAGGTTAATAACTGTTTGACCGCATTAGTATCTTGACTGGTAGACGTCATGTTTGCCCCCTGGGCCGATGCAAGACATCATTTTTGATAATACTCATACAGTTTAAATTAGCACACATACTTAACAGTTTCACGTGAGAACAAGATAATTATTTTGATCGAGGCTTCTTGTTTTTTCACCGGAATTCCGGACACATATATTATTTTTCAGTTCTTACCACAAAATTTCCGTTGTTTCAAAAAAGTTGACGCTTTTTTTTGTTTTTTTATCATGTTATATCTTAATTATCTCATGTTATATCTTATCTTATAAATCCTATTGAAATTAGATTTAAAAGGTTTATAAGGAAAGATTTATAACAATCTTATATCTTAAAGCTTTTTCGTCTGACACTCCTCAGAGCATAAAACGTCAGAATAGGTTCCGAAAAAACACGATGGAAAAATATATACCCAGTTGTGGATCGAAAAAGGCCAATCAGAAAAACGCAAGCACAAGACCGGTATAGTTGACCAATCAGTGCCGCGAGCCTAAAGAAAAATTACCAATGGAGTCCAAGAGAGAAAACGAACTCCTTTTGTCTACACAATGGCGGCTTTTTCGTTTTTATGTAGATTGACTCCAAAACTGCTAGATGGAAGGACGACCGGGCTCTGCCAATTATCCGAAACATGTCGTCATTATAGAGTTTTGCACAATCTGGGTTGTCTAAAAGATGTTGACCAATGGCAGAATCACTTGTTTTAACAGTGTTTCTAGACCTACAAGATCGAGGAGGCTGTTCTCTTTGAGGGGCATGTTCCTTCCAACATACGAAACAAAACTGCCCCTCAAAGAGAACAGCCTCCTCGATCTTGTAGGTCTAGAAACACTGTTAAAACAAGTGATTCTGCCATTGGTCAACATCTTTTAGACAACCCAGATTGTGCAAAACTCTATAATGACGACATGTTTCGGATAATTGGCAGAGCCCGGTCGTCCTTCCATCTAGCAGTTTTGGAGTCAATCTACATAAAAACGAAAAAGCCGCCATTGTGTAGACAAAAGGAGTTCGTTTTCTCTCTTGGACTCCATTGGTAATTTTTCTTTAGGCTCGCGGCACTGATTGGTCAACTATACCGGTCTTGTGCTTGCGTTTTTCTGATTGGCCTATTTCGATCCACAACTGGGTATATATTTTTCCATCGTGTTTTTTCGGAACCTATTCTGACGTTTTATGCTCTGAGGAGTGTCAGACGAAAAAGCTTTAAGTATGTTGTAAAATGTTTGCTTTTTTCAAAGCCATTTTCAAATTCTGTACCGCAAAAAAATTGTTCAAATCTTATATCTCTGCCTGGAAATTCGTGTTGCTAAAAAGTTAGGATACTTTTCTAGAACGTTTTTGCTCATATTTCCTGAAAATTAAATATCAGTTTTCTTTATGATTTCTTAAATATCAATTTATTGGTGAACACTTCGCAGTTTTGACTTTATGTTCAAATCTTGTAGCGAAATTGTTTGGAGCAACTACAAAATTTGCTAAGCAGTACAAAACCGGCCCTGGATGCTGAAAATTGCTGTGTTCCGGAAACCTACAGTCTTACAAAAGCTTTTCATTGGTAACAAGCAAAATGTCTTACTTACCCCTCTTTATTGTGAATAATGTTATGTTTTGTTTCTGCTAACCAATGCATTTTGAAGTTTGGAGAAAATGTCGTCGAATGTTTGAGGAGAGGTAGTCAAAGAGGAAAGGTAGTTGGAGAGGAGAGAGAGGTAGTTGGAGAGAAGAAGTAGTCAGAGAGGAGAGGTAGTTGGAGAGGAGAGAGAGGTAGTTGAAGAGGAGAAGTAGTCAGAGAGGAGAGGTAGTTGGAGAGGAGAGGTAGTTGGAGAGGAGAGGTAGTTGGAGAGGAGAGGTAGTTGAAGAGGAGAGGTAGTTGAAGAGGTGAAGTAGTTGAAGAGGTAGTTGGAGAGGAGAGGTAGTTGAAGAGGAGAAGTAGTTGGAGAGGAGAAGTAGTTGAAGAGGTAGTTGGAGAGGAGAGGTAGTTGAAGAGGAGAAGTAGTTGGAGAGGAGAAGTAGTTTGAGAGGAGAGGTAGTTGGAGAGGAGAGGTAGTCAGAGAGGAGAGGTAGTTGGAGAGGAGAGGTAGTTGAAGAGGAGAAGTAGTTGGAGAGGAGAAGTAGTTGGAGAGGAGAGGTAGTTGGAGAGGAGAGGTAGTTGAAGAGGAGAGGTAGTTGAAGAGGAGAAGTAGTTGAAGAGGTAGTTGGAGAGGAGAGGTAGTTGAAGAGGAGAAGTAGTTGGAGAGGAGAGGTAGTTGGAGAGGAGAAGTAGTTGGAGAGGAGAGGTAGTTAAAAAAGAGAGGTAGTATGGGAGGAGAGGTAGTTGGAGAGGAGAGGTAGTTGAAGAGGAGAAGTAGTTGGAGAGGAGAAGTAGTTGGTGAGGAGAGGTAGTCAGAGAGGAGAGGTAGTTGGAGAGGAGAGGTAGTTGAAGAGGAGAAGTAGTTGGAGAGGAGAAGTAGTTGAAGAGGAGAAGTAGTTGGAGGGGAGGTTGTTGGAGAGGAGAGGTAGTTGGAGAGGAGAGGTAGTTGGAGAGGAGAGGTAGTTGAAGAGGAGAAGTAGTTGGAGGGGAGGTTGTTGGAGAGGAGAGGTAGTTGGAGAGGAGAGGTAGTTGAAGAGGAGAGGTAGTTGAAGAGGAGAAGTAGTTGAAGAGGAGAGGTAGTTGAAGAGGTGAAGTAGTTGAAGAGGTAGTTGAAGAGGAGAGGTAGTGGAAGAGGAGAAGTAGTTGGAGAGGAGAAGTAGTTGAAGAGGAGAAGTAGTTGGAGAGGAGAGGTAGTTGGAGAGGAGAGGTAGTTGAAGAGGAGAAGTAGTTGGAGAGGAGAGGTAGTTGGAGAGGAGAGGTAGTTGAAGAGGAGAGGTAGTTGGAGAGGAGAGGTAGTTGAAGAGGAGAAGTAGTTGGAGAGGAGAGGTAGTTGGAGAGGAGAGGTAGTTGGAGAGGAGAGGTAGTTGAAGAGGAGAAGTAGTTTGAGAGGAGAGGTAGTTGGAGAGGAGAGGTAGTTGAAGAGGAGAAGTAGTTGGAGAGGAGAGGTAGTTGAAGAGGAGAAGTAGTTGGAGGGGAGGTTGTTGGAGAGGAGAGGTAGTTGGAGAGGAGAGGTAGTTGGAGAGGAGAGGTAGTTGAAGAGGAGAAGTAGTTGAAGAGGAGAAGTAGTTGGAGAGGAGAGGTAGTTGGAGAGGAGAGATAGTTGGAGAGGAGAGGTAGTTGGAGAGGAGAGAGAGGTAATTTGAGAGGATAGATAATTTGTCATCATTAGTTCTAATGTTTTAGATTTTCGGTTATTTTAAAAGTAATGTTTGCATTTACTTACAGTTGTTGGAGGCTTAATGTTACCATTAATTAGTTGTATAGCTGTTGTCTAGCAACATTAAGTAAGGTTCGTGATGATGATGATGATGCAAATTTTCAGGCTTGATGAAATCAAAGTACTGGTTAATGACGTCAATGAAACTTTCATGAATATCTTGAAAGAAAAAGCTCCAGGTAGGCTGCTCTTTAACATGTAGCTACCCCCTCCCAGCATTAACCATATCCGCCAATTCTTGAAATCTGAAATGCTAAAAATTGTTTCTTTTGGTACTTTGTTCGTTCTGTTGTTTTTCCCTAAATTGTGGTGGCTCAAACTCAACAATGGAGACTTTGCAAAGTTGCCTAGTTCTATGGTCACCTAAGTTCATTCTTAAAGATTCTCAATTATTGGTTGCAGTGTTTCTTCTTACAGTTGAATAACGATTCCATCGACAACACCCCCCCCCCCCCCTCAATATTCATTACAACAATTTTTTTTCCATTCAGAGATCAATATATTAGGATTCGTGTATTTGTGTTTATTGTTTGATTCTGTGCCGTAAACCTTGATTACGCCCCTTCGAATAAAAGACTTGGATATCCAAATGTAAAATATATG
The DNA here is from genome assembly GCF_057945365.1 of Rhopilema esculentum. NCBI lineage: Eukaryota > Metazoa > Cnidaria > Scyphozoa > Rhizostomeae > Rhizostomatidae > Rhopilema > Rhopilema esculentum. The sequence goes on along the minus strand of NC_142817.1, from coordinate 8,794,721 downwards.
TAAGAAGAATAAAAGCTTAAATTTTAACTCCATGTTTTTTTTTGTTAATCCTGTAAATGTTCATGAAAGCCTGCAGTAGGTGAGCAAAAATAAAATTAAAATCTTCTTGCAAGAGCAAAATTTTGCAATACGTGCCACATTGAAAAAAAGCTCTTCTTAATAATCGCTCAGTCAAGATGTCCGGAAATTCAGTAATCATCTAGGCACTTTATTGAAAATGTAAAGTAAAGCGTACGAAGCTGTTTGCATTTTCTTATTCTACGCATTTTCAAACACAATAGATAAGCCAATTTGAATCTAAGTGTCCACAGAAATGTTTGTGCCACTGGCTTCCTGGCTAAGACCTTTTACTGTTTACACTCCCGTATTGTGAGAATTCACTTAATATAATATACTTTTTTTCTGTAATGTTTAATTTGTGGCGTAAGATTTAAGTTGGTCTACAATTTTTCTCTGTCAGGGATCGGAAATCTTGAAGACCTTATTCACATTGCCAAAAAGTAAGTAAAACCTCCATTTATGCTTTATTCGATCAGATAGATTCGTGTTATTTAAAACATGAAATTTAAAACAGTTTTTTGCTCTAAACTCTCCTTGGCTTGAAAACTATGAGAATTTGAACATATCTGCTTGAAATAATGGCCAGTTTTCTTTCTGTTACAGTAATTTCTTCTTCAGAATCCTAAAATTTATTTTTCTAAAAGTATGAATGTCCAAATGTATAATCAATATATAATAGTTGATAATAAAGCATAAATAATTCGCTTTTTAGTTCTATAATAAAGCATAAATAACGCATAAATAATAAAGCATTTTTAGTAATAAAGCATAAATAACTCGCATAAATAAGTTCTTTCAGATTTCAACCGATGTTAACATTGATGAAACACGGCTGTTAACACGGCTGTGAATGCCATGGAATAAGCCTCTATAGTTTTTGAATTAATTTCTTTACCTCAATTACGCTCCCCTTTTGATTAAGCCTCCTTTGAAAAAGCCTCCATTTGAATATCCCCCCTTCCAATAAGCCCCTACCTCCGAACTAGCTTTACCAAATAAATCCCTCTATATGCCCCTTAAATGATCCTTTTATTCCTAGTCCAGAGTGAGGATTTGTTCTGATGCTGATAGAATTGACATAAAATGTTGACTATTAAATTTATCACCTGCATAAGTTTTTCTAAATGCTATATGGTCGTGGTAAGAACACCCCTCCGCCCCCCTCCCCCCTCTTTAGATGAGTCCTCTACTACTCGCATAAGCCCTAATCCTGAAGTTTGTTTTGCCAAATCGCTTTTTAGGCAGCAGATATCGGATTGCATCAATACAGTTAAAGAAAGAGTCGAAAGTCTTTCAATAGTCCGTCGTGATCTCCACTTGAAATTTGACAACTGGTTCTTGTAAGTTCGTTCATTTATCCAATATGATCGTTGTTTACGCGTTTCCTCTGATGACGTTTCTGATTCTGATTGCTTTACCTACGACTAAGGCAATTCTCGTTCACCAGATAGCAAAATGTTTTCATGAAATGAGAATCCTGATAACATATCATGAATAAGACACAGCTTTAGTTTTTCCACTGAAATCATTTTGGTTTGTAGCACTATTTTTCTTGTATAGATACCTTTTTTTAATTGAGTAAAAGATGCTGCAAGATAATAATGTGAGTGATGTAGTAGCCACTTCTGAAGCTGTGTCGTGACAGCCTCCTTGCCAGTCACATTAAACAGGTTGAAAACCCCGCATCCTAACTGGCAGTGCTTGGCGAACCTTGAACGTAACATCGAAAGTTTGTTCTTGGGACTGAAATGGATCAAGAGGTCTGTCCTGCTGTCAATTTTCCAGTCTGGTTTTTAAACTGATCAATGTTTCATATCGCTTTTAGATCTGTCAAAAACAGATTGCAAGACTTAGGGAAAATTGGATATACTCTCGCAGCGGCAGAGTCGAATGACTTCGAGAAGATCGCTTGCCATGTGATCGATCAGGTACAACCACTGATATTGCCTCATTCTGTTTTCTTCAGATGTTTCATTAGTTCCATTGGATGTGTGAATTGTTACTGCGTTTAAAGCTAAGATTTTTATTTTATAATGATATTGTAAGGGAACCGAGAGCTTTCTTTCTTTTTTCGAAAACATTGCTCTGACCTGAGGTGTTGATTAGCAAGCTAGTTCGGCGTGATGTACGTCGAACGAGATATAAGCGAGAATTTATTTACTTACGATGCGACTTTGTAAACGGAAATGCAAAATTTTGGTGTAATGGTTGAAACTCTGAATCCTGCAATCCATGTTCACATGTTAATAGGACTTGAAAAATTTTGTTTCGAAGCTATCAGAATCCAGGCATGCAAACCACTGAAGAGAATATCAAAATGACACATTATATATGCAGTTTTCTTTTTTCATCAAACTTTTAACTTTATAAACTCTATTTAACTTTTATCGATAACTCATTTTGCTCTCAATCATCACTACCGTCATTTCTTTTCCTGGCTTCTCCCCTTTCTCTAATAACACGTGACTTGACAACTAGATTCCAGAAAGGTTTTTGCAAAAAAGTGTCATCATGAAACCTAATATTTCACCCAGAAGCCGCCGCTGTTTTCTGGGTACGGTAAATGAAAGTAAACCAACCTTACAAAATTTGTTGCGAGTGTCATCCAAAATTGCTTCGCTCATTTAGCAGTACACAGCTTTTCAAAACTTCTGCTTCGTTTATTTACAGATTTCGGCAGAGAAGATGAGACTTTTTGTCGAACGAAATCGAAACCCAGATTCAGGGTTGGTTCAAATTGAAGCTGAGTAAGTTCCTTCACCATAACTTCGTTTTAGAATATGGTTTTAATCAGCTTTATTTCGAAAGGTTAAACTAAATTATATTTCCAGCCCAGGTCTCACTGTGTACTGTTTATATTAAGACAACTTTTTTATATATTCAAGTGAAAAATTATAAAACACTGTAACTTATTTGTTTTAGGGTCTCGTCATTGGAGAGAATTCTACGAGATGTTGTCGTTCTTGTTGAAGAAGGCGACCAGAAGTTGATGAGTTCAAAAGAGATATTCGAAGAATTATCTACATGTGGCTCATAAGAAAGAAAACGAGAAACATCATTAGAATAATAGAGATGAAATATCAAATACCTTACCGGTGAAAGTTATCATTTTCTTAATGTAAATTTATTTCATGAAATTATGCATCTTAGGTATAGAATAGGAAAAAAAGAATAGGACAAAAATAGATTTGATTTCCGTATGACAAAAGCTTTTCAGGTGATATTCTGTTTAAATTCATGAAGTTGATCCTCCAATCGTCAGTCATGCCAATACTTCAATCAGAATGTCATATTTTTCTATTTACAAGCTCTAATGCAGTTTTGGACAATAAGTTAGACAGACAGTCATTAACAAAACACTCACTCCCATCGTCTTTCTCAAAATGACATTCTACAGATCCAACTCTCATTATTTAAAGCGAGAGGAGAAATTAAAAAAAGCGCGTTTTCCTGACGCTCCTACGCCGTATGTGATTTTTTTCTGTGCATTTCATCTCCCACTGCTTGCATGAAATTGAAGTATGTATTGTCTTTGTGAATTTCACCTTTCATTAGGACCGCTGAGGGCCATAGCTTAAGCGGCTAAGGCGCAAGTAGTTGTCTCTTATCAAATGTTGTTAAAATATGACTAATGGCCACTACATTTAGTTCGGTTTGCAGACGGTGATCTAGTAAGCTTTGGGATTGGAAGTGGACCATATGCAGACTAAACATGAATATTTCATTGCCCTACACAAGAAGGTCGATTTAATTTCAAACTGACACTGGAATACTACTGCGGACATTTGGTCACTTGGTGTTGCCCGGCCCAAGGGCAACTTCCCCCTTGCCCCTTCCGTCTCAGTTTAATTCTTATTCAGACGAATGCATAGGCCACGTACACAGTCGACTTTCATTGCTGGTAATAACAATTTTTTATTATGGTTGGCGAGAAAAATCTACTGTAGAGTAGTGATTATCACACAAAGACAATGACTTTGGAATAATGGAACTTGCTTCTCGTAACACCAAGAAAAGGGGCGTAGGAGTTTCCCTCAATCGATCAACTTGCTTATTGAGGGAGCCCCCCTCTCTTCCTCTTTTCTCACTTTTACTTCCCATACCTATTTAGTATGCCTAAACTTAACTTTAATTATCATTTTTTGTAACGTTTTCTATTGAATGAATTAATTTTTTTTTTACTGTTCTTAAAGTAACTGTAGCTTAAATTGGATGAATTTTAGCAAAAACTGCACCGAACTGAAAAAGAAAGAAAAAGCATTCTAGTAGAACCAAGAAGAAAATCAAGGAAAAGCTGTTGCATTGAGTGCAAGACAATTTGCCCAGTGGAGATGTGGCATGATTTTGGTTTGTCCCAGGTCGCCAATATCCCTCATTGTTGTGATTATAAAAGGAGTCATAAAAGTGTACCCATAGATATTTTAATTTTGACCATATAAAAGAAAAGACCATCATAAAATATATTGAAAAATTCACTATAGGACCATAGATATTTTTACGAAACGATGACTAGTGCATAAATATTTTGTTTGCACCACACAAATTTATCGATCGCAGAACAAACTGACACAATACCATTCTTTTTACGTGTATGCGGTCACATTTTGGCTCCCAGAGTTACTTGCCCCAGAGCAATTGCCCCCTGACCCGCTTATCTCTTCTGCAAGAATCTGCCAGAAGTAATGCTAGTTGTAAATTGGAACTAACTTTTTTTATGAAAGTTTCGTCGAATCAAGTTGTTTGGAGCTTTCTTGTGTCAGTGAATCGCCCTTTGGATGTACATTGCCGTGAATTATTTCCCATTTGTTATCAAAGAATCACATTGACATTAGACAGTTAATAGCACCATTAATTATGAAATATGTACTTTTTAATCTATGACAACATAAACAAGGCTGCGAGCCCGTGGAATATTTTTTGATATTGATAATCAATTTAATGGTTGCGTCGTTCTAAACTAAGGAAATGGGTGTTGGAGAATGAAGAGGCTCTCTTTATTTGTTCTAAAGAAAACACACAAATAAAAGACATCAGTTTTTCTAGTGCTTGCTAACTCTGCATGTAGGGAATATATCGTTCTCATGCAAACTTAAATTCTTTTAGAAATGAAAAAACCATAACTCGAGTTACGATTCTGACACATTCACTGAGAACATTCACGTGATAGAATCGATGGCTAAACAGTCTGGAAAGCATGTATTTTGGCCCTTTTTTTCTTGAGCGGCTTTCAGATTCCCGTCGTCATGATTCTCTTGATGTTTATAAATGGGTACATGGTTTTGTTAGCATCTCTATTAAGTTGTGCATCAACCAGTTGGCTGAATCTATAATGTGCCATCGTGCGAGTGATGTAATAAATATTGAAGCATAATTGTAACTGCAGTCATCTTTTAAGACATCTTGAATGTCCATTGGAATCTTTTGTCATGTTCCGTGCGCACTTTCAAATAAGACTAGTTAAGAATCGTGAGGCTCCTTAGTCACTTTACCAGTTGAAAAAAAGGTTCCACTTTGAAGAGGTGTCTTGTTGGTACAAGCCTTTAAGAGACACTGAAATTCAAACGCAACATATTTAGATCGTTTATCAAATTGAAGGGATGTTAAATTTGGATTAAATTCGAGCCTGGCTATAACTAACCTCTATATTCTTATGAAGTTTATTGTTTAGAAAAATTAATCTCTTCATTAAAGCTACGAGTGATATAAAAAGTTTTCTATAGAGTAAGTTTAACCATCTAAAATATTAACCAATTGTTTGTTCAAGTTTTTTAAAGGGTGCTACCTCAAAAAGGAAAGATCTAAGTGTCAGCGTCGTGAAATGGTAGCCAACAATAGGATAGTCTACCAAAGTGGAGACTTAAGGGGGGGAGGGGGGGGCTCACCGGAAGATCTCCTGTGTGAAATTCAACGACTAAGGTGCAGAAATCTGCGATGTATAGTGTATTTTCTTCTTACTCACACAAGCTTTTTATTAAACACTGTTGATGGCTTTCCAACGATCTAAATGTGTTTTCTCCCATTTCAAAATAATTTTAGTGAGGTAACTAAAAACCGTTCTCTTTCAACGAGATATACGGACCTGCGTAGCTAGAGCTGCCCTGCTGTTCTGGAAAGTCTTTCAAGGATGACTGCACAACGTCCGTGCTCTTTTCTATCCCTGCCTGTTCTGCGATGGAGCTCCAAAGGGAATCCTCCAGTTGGTAGACTTTATGTGGCTCCCAGATCAAGTTGATTTTCACGTAGCTCTTCCCCGAGTTCCCAATGCCGTACAAATCAGATTTGACTGCATCCCATGCTTTCACATAGACCATGTCAGCGGGCAATGCTGGAATGAAATGAAATTGTAAAAACAAAAACAGGTTTAGCCTTCACTAATAAAAACATGCCCCAAGAGATCGTTTGAAAAGTTCTTGTTATCTTTTGTTGATATATTACTTACAGTTACTTACAGTATGATATATTTCGAAGTGAAAGTGTATTGATACCTTTAATCGTGGAATCGTCGGTTCCATTCTTAAAAAAGCACGATGGTCTGGAGCTAAAAGAGAGATGTAATACTGATGAAGTCTCAATCTGTGCTTTTGGTAAAAAAAGTAATAGTAACTTTTTGTTGACCATTGGTTATAGATCATTTTCATCCAATGGTCATCGTCCAATGGTTACCGATTGGACTATTGGACTTTTACTGTTATTCTCGCAGTGTGTCGTATTCTAAAGCCCAATCTCCAGTGAGAAAAAAAACTGCGAAATGCGAAAAAGTTCGCGCGAAATACGTCTTAGGCATGCGCAGTGATCTTTTGCTGGGATTTCTCGCGAAGAATTTCTCTGCGAAAAAAAGTTAAAATGAGTTTAACTTTTTCGCTTATCGCTTGCGAAATCCTTCAACAGCCAATCATATTCCGTATTCTTTTGTCACGCTTCCAAACTTTACATTCCAATGTCGTGAGGTCAACAAAAGCATTCAAAGGCATTTGTCGCGTGGAGTATTTCGCAGCAAAATTTCGCAAGACTTTTTCTCACTGGAGATTGGGCTTAATAATGAGGAAAGTTAGCCTCTGGCAGGCCTATCTAGATCGAAGCATGTAACTTACAGGTATTTGTGTCTGTTGCAGAAGAAAACGTATTTGTTCTTAGTAGCAAGAATGACCTTTTGTCCCATTGACAGTCGGCTGCTAGCAGGCACATCTACAAAGATAAACAGACATGTACTACTAGGAATTGTAAATAGCTGGGAACAAAGAGAACACTTTGTTAAGGCTCTTCCTGTGCTTGTAAATGATATATTTATCATGTGATCTACAATGCCTGCCAAAAGTCTTGGAACACTGACATCAATTTCCAAGGTCAAAACCAATCATCCCCCTCTCCCCCACGGAACAATGTTGGTTTACTATCAAACGGGTTAGGATTTTAGGAAGCACTTTCTTTTGCGCTTCTTTTATGATATTTCTCTAAATCATCAACATTGTTCGAGGGGGAAGGGGGCGGAAGTAGCAATTTTTTTTCATGAAAGGAATGAAAAATATCAAATGCAGCGTAAATTGGTGGGTGTTCCAAGTACTTTTGGCAGGCATTGTAGCTGATTTTGACTTTGCTTTCCAACGGCCTTATCGACTTACCAACGGGATGTTGGTCTGGGAGTGCTCTAGGGGCCTCTAGGTAGCTGAGCTCCCCTTGTCAATGCCGAAAATTGCTCTTTTCTACATTTTGCTGTTGCTGTAACAGAAATTCTTTGAGAAAAGTACTACTCACCCTCCTGGCCATTGTCTATTTAAATTGCCATGTGGCAAAGGCCAAGTGGCAAAGGCCAAGTGGCAAAGGCCAAGTGGCAAAGGCCAAGTGGCAAAGGCCAAGTGGCAAAGGCCAAGTGGCAAAGGCCAAGTGGCAAAGGCCAAGTGGCAAAGGCCAAGTGGCAAAGGCCAAGTGGCAAAGGCCAAGTGGCAAAGGCCAAGTGGCAAAGGCCAAGTGGCAAAGGCCAAGTGGCAAAGGCCAAGTGGCAAAGGCCATATGGCAAAGGCCATGTATGCAAGTCTGAATCAGCATGCAACGGTTCTCGAGCTCTTCTATCTTCTATGATTGATTAATCAAGTCGATATTAAAAATCAAAATGTAATTCAAAACTATACCGTCAATTAACTTAAAATTCGCATTTGGAGTACTGCAAGTTGAAGATGCGTGCAACTGATCTCCCTCTTCTCCTGACCCCATTGGTGCAAAGCACGGGACATTGGCCGCATAAATGGCCTTTATTGTACCAATTTTTGACCTCTCAAAGCCTTGTCCATATATACATGCCCTGGATGTCAGTGTAAAGTATCCCTCGGTATACCGAGTACACACCGATGATGTCACATGCTGGATTTCTGCGTTGTTGTTATAAACATATTTTTCGTCGCAAGCTCCCTTCAATTTTGCTGGTGCATCGTCAGTCCCTGAGAATGATATGCATCTTCCAGACGGTACGTGCTTGATCAAGAATTTATCTAAAATATAGAGTATTTTCAAGCTGTTAGCCAAAATTACATATTTATTAACAATAAAAGATTTCAGGTTTTGAATATCAGTTCAGAAACGATAGCAACAGCTCCCAGGGATGCCAGAATTTAGTTGGTAGCTGACAAGCCAAAAGGAGTGGCAGGCCCCGAGGTGACTGTCTCCCTGTCGTTGTCATTGTGTTCTCAACAGAGTGCTTCTATATTAAGTTTGCGTTGCGGGTCCCTACGTAAAAACACATCTGCCTGTTATTTGACTTGAGCTTGGGTAGCCCAATATCTTGTGGAGGGACACACCAGCTTTTTTTCTAATGTCCGTTTGCTGCAAAAATTTGTATCATTTGCACATGCGCAGTTTAGAGTTTTTATTTGTTGCTATGAAGCGCTATGAAATGTAATTTTTTTCCACAAGCTTGGACCTTAATGCGCATGTGGATATGATGCACTTTGTCATTGCTTCAGCTAATGGATCGAAGGTAGCAAGATGGCCAAGACATGAACCTTGTGAAACACAAACTTGCAGTTTTTAAATCAACCTCATATTATTATTTTTAATTGACAAATCCCTGTAAGTTACGCTTTACTCCCTCCACTGGCCTACGCCAGGGAGTGGCTGTCTCTTATATCCTTTCTCCTGGAGCTGTCTGATCCATTACGCCCGTATGTGTGTTTCCGTTATTACCTTATATGACACATGGACCTTGGCCTATGACCTACCACATATATGCATTGTTTCTTATACATGGCTGACCTGTGACCTTTGCACTTATTACGTGCTACTATTCTTCTAAATTGATAATCAATGAAGTTGTGCGTGTTGTACGTCGAAAATGAACAAAATTTGATGCAATAAAATAACGACTTTGTGCAAGAAATGAATATTTGGTACGACGTTTCGAACATAAATCTCCATCAGGTAAAAAGAAAAGAAGCATTTGCTATTCTTCTAATTGCACGCGAGGGATACTTAAACTGAAACTTCACAACACAACCCTTAAGATTCTTAGAATTTGCGATACCTTTTGAGCAAGGGCTTTATGGCTGTAGAAGAAATATGTCTAAATTAATTAATAGAAATTTATTTCTAGTATCATAAGCAAACACTGGGTCAAAAGACTACTTTGTACATAGCTTTGCAAATGACTCCAGCAATTGAAATTTAAGAGTTCACTCCCTTGCGCCTTACGCCAGGAACCCCCCTTCTCGTTATGGTTATCGCCTTTTGTTTGCTAATTTTTTCAAGCTATAACATAATATTTATTCTACAACATACTAAAAGCTTTTTCGTCTGACACTCCACAGACGTCTGACATTTGCTTTTTTCAAAACCATTTTCAAGTTCTGTACCGCAAAAAACTTTTTCATAATATTTATCATCAAAATTTGTGTTTGTTTGCTTTTTCATTGATTTTGAATTATGCCGTTGTCTGAGGATGGCGAAAAAGGCTAGTATTAAAGGTTCCTGGCAAAGCTTTTGAATACTTCTCAGTTCTCATACCATCTAGTTTCTCTTTGCCCTGTTCTGAGACATCATACTTATGAACAATGGGTTTCTCGCATTGCTTTTAGACAATAGTTAAATATAAAGAATTTGTTTTTGATTACCTCTGATTTCTCGCATGCGAAGACTTTTAGTCAAGTTCACCTCAAGGTACTCGATGGCTCCGGTTGGCGAGCATGCAACATTGTCGCAATATGACAAATGAGCAGGTATGTATGTATCGTATGCTTGCCCTCCTTTTAACCGCAGTGCTCCTCCGTCAAATTCGACGAAAATTTGGAACGAGAGTTGGGCAGCTACTCCAATTTTTGGAAACTGAAATGGTAATTTCTCTCATTTTTTTATATAAAAATGGTGCTGATACTCTAAAATACGTTTTGCTTAGTTTTACTACATATTCTTTCCCGATGTGGTGGCTAGACCTAATTGGCCCAACAGCTGTTCAGTGTAGATTCTAGTTTGCATGGTGCTATTTAAGCGATGTTTTATGTATTCATAGTTGTACTTAGAAATACTTGTCAATGAATATTCCAGAAGATAGCTTGTTGGAAAGAGCTAAAAGGGCCTACAATTTCTGACATTATTCAAAATGAACTGCAACACTAATAGTCTATTGAAAGCGATTTGCGTGCATCTCTTTTCACTGCATCAAATGACAGAAGGCAACCAATGAAGCAAGCATTGAAAAATGAATTTGATCTCAGTTAAATTGACTGGTGGTTTTGGAGAAAATTAAGATTTTGGCAACATTCGGAAAGACAGAAAGAATCCAAAGCAAGTTTAAATGCTTGCAGACTAAAATTACAATGTTAATGAGCTATCAATGAATTTTTAAATACGTACCTTACATTTTTATCAGTGTTTTGAAAAAGCGATTAAAGAAAAGTTGGAGAGGCGTTTTCAGAAATCACACATTTTTCGTTTAAATCGAGGAATTCCTATACTACTCAGAACTTGAAATAATATTTCTATGAAAACCGGAAATAAAAGTAAAGAGAGAGTGCTTTTCTAGGAAAACTGGTGGTGGTTTGCGAGAAAAATTGTCTGAGTCGCCAAGCCTATATAATTCAATCCTCCACTTTGGAGGGTCGGTAGGCTCATCATAACCTCGAAGAAAAAGCTTAGGGTGGGGATTATAATCAGTCTTCTGTCCAAAAACGAAGTGGTTTGAGCAAACTGTGATATATTTGGTTACCCTGAACAATTTCTATTTTAACCTTCTCCAAATACTTATCTGTTAATCATTTTTGACCAATATGTTGAGATATGCAAGACCGAAATCGCATTGACAAGGACCATCAAATTTACCGCTTTGTTCTTTCATAACGTCGGGTTTTTTCAGTGCTCAATCTTACAGTTTATTTCGGTACTAAATCATTGTACGATTGAGCACTGAAAAAATCCCGAAAAAAACTTATGAAAGAACATAGTGTTGAATTTGATGGTCCTTGTCAATGCGATTTTGGTCTTGCATTTCTCAACATATTGGTCAAAAATGACTTGGTCGCAAAAGCCTTCAAAAATTGTTTACCACTAGCCATCCCAGAATGCAAAGCGTTTCAAAATGACGGCGTAACCGGAAACAGGTCTTTTATAATTGAGCGATAAATATTAACTAAACTGAGCTTGTTCACTTACTGTTAACACTAGAACATTATTGTTCTCCTCTGTAATGTATTTAGGACTTCCATTTGGGTACTTTCCAGTGATATTAAATGTCCCCTCGCGGTATTTCACATATGCTGGCAGGTTTATTCTCAGCTTAACATTATAAGCGTTGATGCGAGATGTACCAAGATGACTGACATCTCCAGAAATCTTCACCATGGTTCTATAACAAAAATAATAGTGTCTCCATTGCTTGAAGTATTTATTTTCCACATGTGAGGCCTGTGAAAACTAACAACTTTATTTGAACCTGTACATGCAAATTTTGATTTTATGCTAAATAATTTGATGAACGTTGCTTCATTTTGACAACTACAATGGTAAGTTAGAAGAACCCCTGTAGCAGGGGCCCTGCTTTAATAGAAAAAGTTGCGCATTTTATTAAACATGTTGCATTGCACTCTTGTGCACCAAAGGTAAACATGTGAAGGAGCTCGTGATGTTGATTTGAAAATTTACTTTTTGGCTAACTTGTATATTTAGGCTTGGTTGCGTATTTAAAAGCCTTTGAATTTGTTGCTTGGCGAAAGATAGAAAATGAACAAAATGTTCATGAGCTTTGTCGAATGCTATGGAATAAGAGATATGGCAAACCTACGCAAAAAAAATCTCAAATCCAGTATGATATTTAAGGGTATATTGGAGATGCGGTCGGTCTCCAGTTTCTCTGTAGATGCTTGTTGCTTCTTCGCTCACCCAAACATATTCATCTCCTACCTCTGCAGAGCACCAAACCCACAGTGTGTCGCTGCTAGTAGCACCAGGTTTATCAACCGTCTAAAAAAGATCATTTTCTTTCTATGTTTATAATCTCATATAATAAGTCTTCATCTAATTCGTAAAAACGTAAACGACTAGCATTGCATTTCGCAAGATCTTGAGCTTAGCTGCCATTTTCAACAACGGTGTGGTAATATTGATTATCTATGATCACCGTAATACCATTATAACGATATGGAAAATGATTTTTTGGAACCGAAAACTTTGAAGATGGCACAAATAGAAACATTGCATACTGAAACAGGTGGATCGAAAACAGCGTGAGAAAGGCGCAGACACGTTTGATTGGTTCTTTTGTCTTTTGACAATCAACGACCGGGAACCTCTTACTTAGTTGAAGAGTCCAAGAAAAGAACGAACTCTTTCTCTTTGCACAAGTCAGCACCCTTTGTTTTGAAATATAAGTAAAGACGACCTAGCTTACCGAACAAATTTGAAATTTTAGTCACTATGTGATTTGGCACACTCTTGATTCGTGAGGTAATTTTGACCAATTGCTAAATCACATTTTGCTTGCGGGATTGTGTTTTTGCAATCACGCCATGGCTGGACTCTGTTTGGAACTGATTTGCTCCAAAACTAAATTGGGTCATGAGCTTGAAAAAAGGAAGTTCTGTTCGAGAATGGCTACCAAGAAGATATCTTTACCACTTTTTCAGAGAAAATTTCTCGGCTCGGAAAAGTTTGGCCCAGAAAGATGCCCTGTGTATTTAAAAAATGCCGTGGACTAACAACATTTCATCAAAATTTGAAAGTCAAATAAAAAGGCCATAACGCTGTTTTCATTAAAATTTGAAAGTCAAATAAAAAGGCCATAACTCGCTGTTTTTCCACTGGGAAGTTTCGTGTGGTCTGACGTACTAGAATACGTTCCTACCAAGGAAAAACGTTTATCTGTTTAAAAATGTTCGTGCCGACCTGAAGCTCGGTATATAGGACGCCCCAGTCAGCGATTAGTCGATGAAATTAAAGAAGATATTCCCGCGAGCATCAAAAAAGAACGGTTCCAAAAAGTGTACAGCCACGGCGTATTTACAAAAATAAAAAAATCCAAGTTAAAAACGGTAACTCTGAAGATTGTCGGACGAAAAATGATGATAATGGTATGTTGAGTAACCCCCACCTTCATTGATGCCACCAAATTCAAGGTATTGTCTAAGGTAGTCGTTACACCAGTGCTCGTCCTTGAAATCGCTGTGAAGTTTTTGTACATAACATCGTATTGTCCATCCTGGGCTGTAGTGGTTTTTGATGTGCTGATGGTGGTAAAATCTGGCCCATTCACATTTGAGCCTTTGCTAGTTGCTGTCATGGAAACACCTGTCATACCTGCAAACAAAAGCAATCCTCGATTTCAGTCTCAAATAAGTCTGTTTAACTTTACATAAACATTATACTTTGTTTTGTACTGACAGAAGTCGCTAAGAAGGCGCATATGCGATTCCCCTTGTCGCTCCAAATTGATTCTGCTACATCTAATAAAGTCAAACGCCGCTTTTAATAGACTCGGCGTGTGTAATACATCTACATAAAACTCCTAATAGACTCGGCGTATGAGAAAAGTGGCGTCGACTTTGGCTTTGATATAAAGAGATATTCATACTGCCATAATCAAACTAGTATGCATGTTATGTTGAATAATGTATAAAAGAGAATTTTAAGACACGTAGCTTCTTGGGAAGCAATCTGCTTTATTGTGTCCTCTAGAGAGCACTGTAGTGTTTTATAGTTACTGTTATTGTAATGTCCATTGTAAGACCCAAACCCCCGGGAAGTAAGGGTGGGTGGAATCGAAGGGCGAAGAGGAAAGGTATTTTGTTTGCGTTCAATCTGAGATCTGATATATATTACAAGCACCATATATGCAGTGAACGAAATACGACAATGATATATTCAATTATTCAAGGAAGATATGAATCATAACAAAACCTGCACTTCCATCGCTGAATGGGCCATTTACAGAGATGACAGTGCGAGTAGCGGCATTCGAGCCGACGACCATTTCAATGTCGAACTCGGTGATATGTGTCACTTTGAGGTTCGACAACGAAGTCTTGGGGATGAATTTGAAAATCGGGTCTGAAATGTCAAAGAACAACTGAAAAGCAACTAGTATAAACGTCAAAGCAGTTGTTTATTGTATAAAGTCCGGCAGTGATAATGCTGTCCTATGCATACACTTTGGCCTAAGCATCATTTCAAAATCGATATTTTTAGACACATTTCTATCACTCTTATGAAATATGATGCCACCAGAGGCGGTTTAAATGGTGTCCTGGGGGGCCACTGCCTAAGACTTCATGCTTGTGGTATTCAGAAAGGGGCCCACATCTAGGAAAAAAGTAAAAATTATAAAGAACAAGAGCCCCGCATTTCGGTCCCGTGCCTTGCAGTCCCTAAAACCGCTGCAGGTTACCACGCTATTTGTCATTCTGTAACTTAGCAACGTCTTGATTCTACCTGCGATCCCAAAACGGAACTGGTTCAAGATGGCGTCTTTACAACAAAATGGGTTTGGGAAATATTAGTAAATCATGAACCAGCTAGATACCGCAGAGGCATCCTGCATTGGTCAGGTGCCAAACTGTACATATTCAGAAGTTAACAACAGTGTAAGAGCTCAGCCATTGTCAAAAGACGTTAATTGTAGTTATGTAATGGATCCTCACCTGTAGCCTTTACGCAGCCGATCGCCGCAAAAACCTAGGAGAAAAATGAAGGGGTTTCTCATCTAACTCGTAAAATTAGTTATAATTGATAACTCACCCTGTATCTTAATGAACAATTGGCACCGTATATTTGAAAATAGCACGGAAGAGCGGAAAAGTACCATACTAAAGTACTTTCTGTCCGATAATGTCCAAAGGTAAGAAGAAAATTTATATCCTGATCCACAACGGGATACTAACTCTCTGATTTCCTTTGATATTATCCGACGTTGATACTGTGATGAGTATCCGACCAAAAGTAGTACTTTAGTACGATGTAGCCCCAAATATACCCGATACGCGACCACCCTATTACCTTTCTGTAGATAATAGTAGGAATAGCCTAGAAAATACAAGAATTCTGTTAAAGCCTCCAATTAATTATAGTAAATATGATATGTTCCCTTCTTCGGTGCTTTTTTCATACTATGTATCTACAAATTGCTAAATCTACAGGACGGCTTGATATGATTTCTATTAAGACGGGATCAGAATGTTGCACTTAAGATGTCCTAAGCATTGTGACCAGACCTATTTGACAAAGTTTCTACATATTGTGAGTAGATACTACAGATTGAGTAGAAGGTTCTTCACCCAAAACCATATTGGAATGCCATATGACAATATCTGGATAGCAAAACTATGAGATTTATCAAGAAAAAGCTTTATTGGCACTAGCAATAGTGAAATGGTACAAACCATAAAGAAGAGACGATCCACCCGGTAAATATGGTGCAGCATTTTCTTGCTGAACTTCGTTCAGTACGTCCTAACAGAAACTGGGACTTTTGTCGATGATTTGTTGTGTGGGAGATTGACAATGAATGCTTCTCACAGTTACCGATTCATGTGCGGGTTCACGAGATCTTCATTTGAATCGTTTTAATTACTTTTGAATTTGTGTTACTGTAGGGACCTTTTGCTAATCGTTGTGAAATGACTACGAAACAGGTGGGGTGCTTCAATTATAACGCTATTGTATAATTTGAATGGAGCTTGCGAATACGAATAAAAATGTAAAGCATTTCGAAAAACGTTTAGGCCGTAATTAACCCATGAATCATATCCCAAAGGTTATTTGTTGGGGAGACGAACCAACATTTGTCTGACGGACCGTTAGGTTTTCAAAATTCTGCATCATATGCACATACCATAATTCATTCTGTGATAGGAGCATTTGTGGCACTATGGGATCTAGCTTGTTTTGAATCAAAAACGAAGGAAGGAAATTTAGAGAAAAGAATGTCATGAGAAGAGTGAGAACGAAACTCTGGTTTACAAATGCAACTATGATATGTAATAGATGTGATTAAATGCTGTGAAGCGCATGCCCATATGATGCACTTAGCAATATGCCAAAAACAAAAGGAATTTAACAAAAGGACTCGTCTCCCTAACAAGTATGGGAATAGAGAATATAATAGTGGACTTCAGAGAAACTAAAGGGCCTGGGCTCGAATTTCACAACTTTTTGTCAAGTACATGTTTCTTGACTGAAATGCTTATCAGCGGCTGAAACGGTCCTGATTTAACATCAATGATACACTTGTCAAAACCTGAAGCTTTTTCTATATTTTCTAAAGACGATACATCTTCAAATCTTCTACCAATTTCGACAAAGCATATCTGGTTCTGGGGGCCCATCTCTACTATCAGCCCCTTAGTTTTATCTATGACCATGACAACAAACCCTCAGATTTTGGGATAGTTGGAGGGTCATGGTAGCCAGCCTCCTGATAGAAGATGGTACCTGATAGTCAAAATAGTGCAATCGATAGCATCGACATTTGAGAATGAAAAGATGAAAGAAAATTTGAGTATATAGTTTAGTAGGTCAGCTCAAAGATAATGTAAACGGCCATTAAAATGAGAAAGGAGCAATGACCTGACAAATATTCAATCGCAAGTGATCATTTCTCATTCATATAAGTGGCATGCCTCAAGCTTGGAAGAAAATCGGGGACACATGTCCCCTAGCCCCCCCCCCCTTCCTTTGGCTCCTACGCCACTGGTAGAGCTTTTTCATTCACAAAAATATAATTAACCTATCCTACACATTTCAGATTTGCTTCTACAAGAAAAATTAAATCTTAAAAATTCTATATTTTCAGGTGGATGCTAGTCGTTCCCGGCTTCTGAAAACAAATTATTTACTGAAAGAAGCTGAGAAATTCCTAAATGGGGAACTTTGAAGGAGGATTTTGGCGCGTAAAAACGTTGCACAACTGCATTGAAAAGGCGGCCATGAATCTTGTATCTCTGAAGACGACTTATTCTTTGTATAGTTGCATTCCCTTCCATTCCCCTTGAGATCGTTTTATTATGAAGTAATGCAACTCGTTGGCAAAGAATCAGTGTTTGAAAGAATTTAGAGCTCAGAAGGACGTTCTTTAATGACGACAGGCAGTCGAACTTCAATTCATCTTTATACAAAGGTTTGTCTACAGTTTTCATTTCATTTCAATTACTTTACTCTGAATGCTACAGTGCTATTGTAGTGCATAATTGGTTTGATATTTCAATTAACGAAGATGAATTTAGGCGACCACGCTGCGATACTGCTCGAATGAATGTGATTTTTGGCCTAGTGTGAAGGTTGTCAACACTCACGATGGCCTTGATGTCCTTTCACTTTTCCACATTGAACTCAGCTCAGTTTAACTTTAAAAGTTTAAGAACTAATAACTGAGTAGGCGTGAAAGAATTGAACTTCATTTAATAAATCTTAAAGAAGTGATTCACAAATAAATTGAATATTACATCCGACACGAAAGAATGTATGCGAATTTTTACTCACACTAACAGTCAATAGACGATTCTAATATTGCTGTAATATGCAGGCTCTTTAAACAACAACTACTTTTTGACTTAATTTTGCTCACTTTGTAACGTCGTGGTTGACTTTAAAATTACTGCTTCTTTAAAATAGAAAAGCTAGCCTTAGAAGGGTATGTGTCAACTGCGGATGAATGTTCTATCGATGTCTCAACTCCTTTACCATTTGAAAATCACATAAACTTTAAGTGGAGTCTTCTAGACTACCAAAGGCCTAAAGTGCATAAAGGTTTGTTCTGATAGCACTAGGTTGAAATAATCATCTTCTTCAATAGGCGAAACTGTGGTCTACAATACCAATGCTGCAACGGTATACGAGAAAATTTATTTTTTTATCTAAATACATTTACATTTCTAATTCCAATTAATTTACAAGGAAATTACGGGTCTAGCCCTAAATAGTCAATTGTAAATTCACAACTGATAAATATTTATCTCAACATGAAAACGATGAAAGGTAGTTTAACAATATTCAATGTTTGGGGTTGACAACCTTACGGCGATAGCGAGGGCACGAATGTTAAAAAAGCGTAAATCGATCTTGAAACATGCAGGATCATAAAAGAAACATCTAAAAAAGTTCTCTAAATTGGGGGGGGGGGGGGGGATTCAAAAGGACATGTCTAGGACTCAACACAGCCAGCCTTAAAATGTTAGGTTATTGTTTTTCGATTTATTCGATCACAATTCGATCTTGCCTACACTGTATTTTTAGGTCTCAGTTCTCAAACCTCAGAAAACCAGTTGATAGGAAGCGCCACTTCTGAAAAATCACAGCAGGTTTTTTCCAAGGCATAATTTATTACTTATGCAAGTTAATTCACACCGGTTTTCAACAGAGGAAGAAAATTTCGTTTTTCACACATTTTTCATAGACATTTCATGACCAGATTGCACAAATCGAGCTTGCTACATTACGCATACTTTGCTGGACAAGGCAAATCCAATTAAATTGTAACTTCATCAATCGGATTTATAATATGCAATTCTTATAGCAAGTAACAAGGTAATATCTCGCTAGAATTATGAAAGGGATGATGCTTTGAAATTATCAAGAAGCGTTTGTTACATTAATAAAGAAAAATGAAATTACACACAGAAACATTTAATACCACTGGCTTAGCCTATTATGTCCAGAACTCTTGGCCTACTTACATCTGTAAGTGTTTGGTGAAACGGAGCCATTAATCGATTCCATTCAAGCTCCAAGGCAGAAATATAAGAGGGGTTACGCTGCTCATCACGAAATCTGCGAAAAAACACGATAGAAATCCATTTGAATCGGATTACTTTATGGCAGTAAGGAGTTTCTTGGCGGTCATATATCTTTAGAATATAGTGCCTAGCTAGTTAATGCGAATCTATAATCATGACAACCACAACAACATCCTACTAATCGTACCCCTCACGAGCCTATTACAGCGATTGCTATCAGTCATGTTATACAATCGTAAATGACGTAACCAAAACAACGAGATCAACTCTACAGAAATGAATTAATAAGTGAATTATTTAAGTGTCATTAATTGCTCTTCCTTAATGTAAAAAGCTGATACAACACTGGTTCTACAAAGAGCTTCGCAACCATGGTTCCGTCAGAACTATCTCAGGGGTCCCATCACCGAGACTAAGAGGGACCACTTGGTAGTGCTCGATGACGTCGAGCAACGAATCTCGTGTGATAGGATCGTTGTTACCATATCTAACCATGAAAGCTCCATTGGGTGTTCTATCTACCCCAAGGTGGAGAACCCCGTGTTCGCTATCCTCCACTGTTTTAATCCCTAATCTAAGCTGGTCGTCTTCTGTTTTGTAGGCCAAATAGGATCCACTCTTATTGCACAGTTCAAATGAACATTCAACTTGTTTTTCTGTCATTTGACCTTTGTACCAAGGTAGCGACTCGTACTGAAAAGTATGCAATCTTATTAGGTCTAATGGAAATTGGGACATATATACAGGGACTTTGGAATTGCCAAAGTGTGTATCACCTGAAATGTGGCACATTTAAAGTGGAAAGCAGATACTGAAATATCCTTTGCCCATTGGGTAAGCTCGCTGATGCAGGTGGAATTATTTCATTTTTATTTTTGAAATGCATTGACTGTCACCTCAACAAAAAGGGGTTCACCCACAGTTTTCCCCTCCCTATTTCTGACAAAATATCTCGGTCGTTGAAGTACCTCTTCACACTGGCAGTCTTTCTAGGTCGATCCTCGGGAAAATACACTTGCAGAATACGTGTAAACTTAACAAAGATAATATTTTCAACGATTGGGAAAAAATGCAGTAAATACCAGAGAATAATAACTAAATGTATATCGAGCTAGAGGTCCTGCTGAAAATACTTGCTTGCAGTATCCCGGCGTACTTTAGACAAGAGATCCTTAGGTATAATTTTGTTAACGTACATAAAAATGAAAAAGTGAATACCTGCTCGGGTTGTTTCGTTTCGCCTCCATTTTTCATCTTTCCTGAGACATCAATCATGAATGATTCGTCAATGGGCACGTGACTAGCTCGATAATCAACATCACCGGAGTAGGCCATGTTCTTCATCCCGACTTGATCCTTGTATTGAACATGGCATTGTTAAGAATATACGTGTAAACGATAAGCAAACGATTTCAAAAAGGGCTAATTGGTTAGATTAAACTTATAAATTGGCTAAAAACATCGATAGATGATAATGGGATGAAATAAAATGATGCTTTAGCAAAATTGGTCTTGCTACCCAAATTTTTTACTGTGTAAGATGTAACTATTGGTCTGAAAAATTTTCATTTACTTTCATAGGAAAAGACGAGCGTGTGCAATCTTGACACAAAATTGATTGTATACATACGATATTGCTCATCATAATATCAGATCTGAGCAAATCTTCTTTGCTATTTCCTCTTTGGGCAATTCGTTCTGTCATTGTCAAGTTGGTATTCAAGTTGCCCTGGTTGCGTCTGAAATTGTAATAATATGATTAAAGGCTATAGTGAGCCCTAAAATATAACGAAGCATCCATTTTAATGTAAGACGAAGCACAGTCAAAATATTTACCAAAACCTAGGCAGAACCACAAGTTAGAGAGCACATGCTTCTTCCAACCCATTAGTTATTCTTTTTCAAAGGATGAAATACATAATAAATTACGATTCAAATCAATAAGAACCTCTCTATAAAATCAATAAGAACCTCTCGATGAATTGCGTTACACGACCCCCAGAAAAACCATTTTAAAAGCCTTTGGCAGAATTCTGGGTCCACCATTGCAATCATATTTGAAAATTATTTTAGTTTTCGAAGTGATGCTAACCTAAATAGCATTTACAAACTACAGTTATCATTCATATCGAAATGTTACAAATTTACCTTTTGAGGACAATAAATGCAGCAACAGCAGCAACAGCAATAAATGCCACTACGCAAACGACGGCTACAACAACAGCAACATTAGTCTCATCGTCTTCTATTTCGCCAGTGTTCCTATCCACGTACGCTGGAAGGTTGATTAGAACAACATGAAACGCGGGCGAAAGCGCTATAGTATGAATGCAGACGCTTCTCTCAAATATTACTATGAAATTGTTCTAATTACCGTGAACAGACAGTAGCAATATGTAATACGCATAACTGTACGCAATAATGTTCAAAGTTGTGAAAAATTTGAGTACTGACTGTCAAGGTTACTGGGGAAAAATTAGAATTATGCAGGAGCTCTACGAAGTATGTTTATGCCATCAAACCCACCATGTTTGTGTTTTCTAGTTAATTTTAAATCGAATTTGAGTTTTGATACTATCTGCGGTTTATAATCTAAGGAATCCCCCTCAAAACATTTTGTCGGGGATTTTGGGGTTATGTTTCAACTACTGTATGCTATATTTATTAATGACATTACAAATTGGAAAACAAATGGTTTGCTTATTGCATAGGCATGTGCAGGTATGACTTTCACCAAGTTACAAAGAGCATACCCTACCTAGATCAACGTATTCGATTTCAATTTTGCTTTTAGCCAATTTGTCTCGTACATCTTTTTGTTTGATGGCATCTATCGCTTTCTTTGCGTCGATGGTTTTACCGCTGTGCTTTTCCTTTGCAACAAGTTCCAATGTCACCCTAAGAGAGATTGCCATTCGTGAGATTGTAGCCACGAAGACTTTACATGATAAGGTATTGAAGTGAAAATGACACAATACTATACTTTATATCACACAATATCGTTTGAATATCATATTATGAAAGATTCAATCAACAACTGACCAATCGAGAAAGATGCTATGGTATTAACCAATCATAACTATGGCACAGTTATCGGCATTTGTCACGTGTAGAATATATGGTGGGTTCACTGATTGTAACTTAGGAGAAGGTGCTCATTTTTAGGGGGTTGGGGGTAGAGGGGGCTGTTGGTCTGCTAAGCTAATTGTTTGTACCAAAAAGTGGCCATTCAGTACTTTTAGCCATTGTTATTTAGATATATTGTGAGCAAGGGCCCACTTGTATTTTACGCAATACTTCAGCAGCTTTTAGTAGTTGTAGCCTGATGTGCATTAAGTAGAAAGCAAAGTTTGATATTTACTGGACAGGAGGGAGGGCCAGCCCTGGCTTGAGCGTTGCCAGTGGGCCACCTTCGATTTGACAGCTTTCGGAGTTGTCCGTTGAATCGATGAACAAATCGCAAAGCTGTCTCGAATAACCAGGCACTTGCTTGCCAGAATCACCGGGACAAATGAAGTAGTATTCAGTCTGCACACGATCGCCATCAAGGGACTCCAGTTTAGTTACACGGATGCTGCATGGTCTGAAGTCGGGATGGTTGGCAAACAAATTTTGCTAGAAAACAAAGAAGGAATTCATCTTACTTGTTTATCAGATGGCTTTCATTATAGTTTCTGTGATTTTGTAGAAACCATTGCTTCTAACAATTTGTCAAAATTGAAATGGATTCATTTTGTCATTTTCAAAACTAAACACTGTATGACTTTTATTCCCCCCCCCCCCCCCCCAAATAACGAATTTATATTTTACTCACTGTTGGCTTCCAGTTCTGCAAAGCTTGATTTAAATCATCTTCAACATCAAATTTCAAGTGGCTCTCCCAATTTGTGTTCTTCTTCTTCTTTAATATGGAAACAAACTTTTGCTTTTTGGCTACACATGTATGGTTCGTAGCAGTGCTCTGTGGCAATGGCAAGCAAAATTCGTCACTCCCACAAGGATTTGATTTGCATATAGAATTTTTATATTCACAGCTGCGACCAGCGTTTCCTGAAGGGCAGTTGCACCAGTATGATCCTTCCGCGTTGCTGCATTTCCCCGTCAGGCAGTTTGCTTGAAAAGATGTGGAAAGTATTAAAATAAAGAATTTGAAAAGACAGCAGATTATGACTCTGCTGCCCAAACCCTTTTTTGAGTGCATCGTCAAAGTTACTGTTCATTTGGTTGATTTCAGTTTCAGGCAAGTCGATATGGATACAAAGCCTTATCGATCCATATTAAAGGCAATCTGTCTCGTTGTGGATTGGTTAACGAGAACAATAGCTGTCCGCCATATTTTTTACAATGCAATAAATTAAAGGGGGACTGGAAACAATAAAATATCCCTTTGTTCTTATAATCAATTAACGTCATGACAGATTGCCTTTAAGCTCATTAAGATTTTGGGGCTTAACGTTCATTTAGCTTGTGCATGTTTGACAAGGCGCACCCTTTAAATAGCAACCTGACATATCTATAGTGTCAATTGATTTTCCTCGGACAATTAATGATAGACAAACTTCTTTGATTCTGTGCAAGGAGGCTTGAATGGAAAAAGCAAAATGAAGGATTTTGGTTAAAGTGGTGCCACCCAGAATGGCATACAGCACAGCCAGTCCGCATAAATTCCTCGGACAGCATCCCTGGAGCTGACGAATCCTATTCAGGACCCCTCATCTGACGCATGTCTACATTATATAATCTAGCGATACTTTGCCATAACTAAGCAAATGAAATCTTCAGTGATTAAATGGTTTTATTACCTATCGACGAGTTGCATTCATTTACATCCAGCTCACATGTTTCCCCTGACCATCCACCTTTGCAGGAGCAATGGAAACTGTTGCTTGTCAGCTCACATTTCCCATTATTTCTACATGGGTTTGGCTCACAATTTGATACATTACAGAATTTTGTAAAATCGTACTTTGTCACTGAGATCTTCATGTTCGTTAAGTCACCAATTAATTTCTACGAACAAACACAGAAATGCAAAAGTAAAATGATGATATTTATAGTGTCACTTTTATTATCATTATTCATATATTTGCACCAGTTTCCTTATTAATGAAATTAATTCATTGCATCACTTTTAGAAGTTTAGAAGTAATTTGATCTCAAAAAGAGACATAAATTGAGTGTTGTTAGACCAAATATTTCATGAAGTTTTATTCAAAAGGCAAAATTTTGGTCCGGTCCTTCTAGAAAACTTTTTCACCAACACCGTACCAATTAAAAATCGTAGGTTCCTATCTGAGTTTTATTCAATTTTCTCTAGGACTATCTTTTTTCAATTTCATTCAATTAAGTTCTTATAATTTTAATCAATTTCCATTCGTTTCAATCTTCATGATGAGCTTGCCTTCAAAAGAGAAAGTGCCAAAATAAACAGGATCACTTGAGAATGTTCATATTAATTTCACGACTCATCCACTCCCTAAAATCTGTTTATTTTTCTAGAACATCAAAACCTTTAATCTATTAGCTTTTTCCTTTCGACAAAAATTTTCTTGCGCTCACCTCGAAGTCTTCTGGGACGAAATAATGGCAGCGGCCGTTCTTCTTCGGGTTATTCACGGACACTGATAAAGCCACAATTGAACCAAGTTCTAAGATATGAAGTAGCGGAAAGCTAAAGTAAACCACTAGTAAATCATCCAAAAAAACTTTAAGAAATGTTTAAAAAAATATTGTAGTAATGGTGGTAGTTTGAGACGGCAGCTATGATGTAAACGTGATAGTTTGAGACGGCAGCTATGATGTAAACGTGATAGTTTGAGACGGCAGCTATGATGTAAACGTGATAGTTTGAGACGGCAGTTAAGATGTAAACATGATAGTTTGAGACGGCAGTTAAGATGTAAACGTGATAGTTTGAGACGGCAGTTAAGATGTAAACGTGATAGTTTGAGACTGCAGTTAAGATGTAAACGTGATAGTTTGAGACGGCAGCTTTGATGTAAACGTGATAGTTTGAGACGGCAGCTATGATGTAATCGTGATAGTTTGAGACGGCAGTTGAGATGTAAACGTTATAGTTTGAGACGGCAGTTAAGATGTAAACGTGATAGTTTGAGACGGCAGCTATGATGTAAACGTGATAGTTTGAGACGGCAGCTATGATGTAAACGTGATAGTTTGAGACGGCAGCTATGATGTAAACGTGATAGTTTGAGACGGCAGCTATGATGTAAACGTGATAGTTTGAGACGGCAGCTATGATGTAATCGTGATAGTTTGAGACGGCAGCTATGATGTAAACGTGATAGTTTGAGACGGCAGCTATGATGTAAACGTGATAGTTTGAGACGGCAGCTATGATGTAAACGTGATAGTTTGAGACGGCAGCTATGATGTAATCGTGATAGTTTGAGACGGCAGCTATGATGTAAACGTGATAGTTTGAGACTGCAGTTAAGATGTAAACGTGATAGTTTGAGACGGCAGCTATGATGTAAACGTGATAGTTTGAGACGGCAGCTATGATGTAATCGTGATAGTTTGAGACGGCAGTTGAGATGTAAACGTTATAGTTTGAGACGGCAGTTAAGATGTAAACGTGATAGTTTGAGACGGCAGCTATGATGTAAACGTGATAGTTTGAGACGGCAGCTATGATGTAAACGTGATAGTTTGAGACGGCAGCTATGATGTAATCGTGATAGTTTGAGACGGTGTAAACGTTATAGTTTGAGACGGCAGTTAAGATGTAAACGTGATAGTTTGAGACGGCAGCTATGATGTAAACGTGATAGTTTGAGACGGCAGCTATGATGTAATCGTGATAGTTTGAGACGGCAGTTGAGATGTAAACGTTATAGTTTGAGACGGCAGTTAAGATGTAAACGTGATAGTTTGAGACGGCAGCTATGATGTAAACGTGATAGTTTGAGACGGCAGCTATGATGTAAACGTGATAGTTTGAGACGGCAGCTATGATGTAAACGTGATAGTTTGAGACGGCAGCTATGATGTAATCGTGATAGTTTGAGACGGCAGCTATGATGTAAACGTGATAGTTTGAGACGGCAGCTATGATGTAATCGTGATAGTTTGAGACGGCAGCTATGAAAGGGATACTTCGTTTTTCGTTGTCAATGTAGTAATGAAAAAAAGACTTCGAATTTTGAAAGGATAAAGCTGCAAACGAACATCAACGACACCCCTAGAAAAGCAGCATACGTACCAACAACTTTGATTACGACTGTTTTAGACTGCGCTCGTCCAACTGCATTGATTGCTTCGCAGTAGTACTGCCCGGCATCATTCGGAATCACGCCATCAAGCGTCAGTGTATCAGTATTGTAGCCTTCACCAGCCTGAAATATTTCCCCGTTCTTCCGCCACTGGTAGCGAGGAGCTGGG
Organism: Rhopilema esculentum; assembly: GCF_057945365.1. Classification (NCBI taxonomy): domain Eukaryota; kingdom Metazoa; phylum Cnidaria; class Scyphozoa; order Rhizostomeae; family Rhizostomatidae; genus Rhopilema; species Rhopilema esculentum. The sequence continues at coordinate 8,768,058 of NC_142817.1, read as the reverse complement.
TCTCCAGTCGCCTTGCATTGCAGAGAAATTATGCCTCCAACTTCAGCTGTCGTGTCACTTGGATGGAATAAGAAACTTGGTTTTTCTGAAATAGAAACAAAGCTCGTGAAAACTGAAGGTTTTTTTTTACATTTAATGTTTGCATCATACAACTGTCTCAAAAGTATCGTAACGCCTTGAATGAAGTTTAGTGTCACGATATATCTCGAGAGGTCTGTTTATGTCATAAACTGGTCTTGGAAGAACATCCATACCTGACTGAATCATTCAAAGAAAACGAATAATTACAAAATTAATCAAAAAATGCGGCAAAACAGACAAAAAACATTGTTTTAGTAAATAAGGTCTAGGCTTTTGGTTTATTAAGATGTATCTTCACGCTTGTGCCAAATTGGCACTTTTTCAAGCTTCAAACCGATTCTGTCAAGCTCAATTCATTCAGATATTTGTGTATTGTTCCATGTGGAGGTTGAGTTTGAACCAAGGTACTAAACTTTAAAAAACCTTCTGTAAAATAGTCTATTAACCTTTGTGTATTGTTGATACATAAGCCATGAGAACATTAACTTCTACGAAAAGGATGGTACATAATTTTATTCGGTATTTAATGCATATTGTCATGCCAAAAAATATGGATCATTCCTGGCAGCTTATTTCCTATTAACTTCCTCTTTTTTATCGCTAACTAAGCATTTGCCTGAGTTTCTGTCAGAGGTGCATCTCGCAGCAGTAACGTGTAGTAGCGTGTATCAATTGAAAATAGCCAGTATTGTAGAAACAACAAAAGTCATTCACCTTTCACAATCAGTTTTGCGTTCGTGGGTGCTGAGGCAGTTCCAGCTCCGTTTCTCGCCAAACATTCGTACGTTCCTTGGTCGTTCTTTGTCACTTTTGCGATTTCCAATACCCCCGATCTAGTAAAGGCTGCGATGCTATTGCCGTCACGGCTCCAACGATAAGACACTTGGTCGTTTCCTTCTGCGATACAGGTTAGCTATGGACATTATAATTCATATTTTAATCTTCTATAACGAGGCTTTAAATTTGACTTTCTGTTACATTTAGAGACAAATATGCGCAAGGCTTTTTCGAATGAGCAATCCCCCCTCTTTGCACTCGAATACTTTGCCTATCAATCTCAATGATTGTTGCACATTGGCTTGAAAAAGGGGGTTTGTCTACCACCCTACCAACATAGTAACCAAAACCATGTATTTAGAAAAGGTTTTTGCATCATCTCATTGCTGTGAAATATACATGTGAAGAAATTGGGTTACGGGAAGAGGACTAGTTAGGCGTTCTGTAGACAGCGAAAATTACATATGGCGGACATTTTAGGGAAAAGAATAACTGTCCTTTAAAGAGAAGTGTCCGTTGTCATGTGACTACTAGTATAAGCTTTGACCCCGATGTTTTCAGGTGTCACTTATCTAAGGGTTGAAATGAACACATTATTGGGGACTTCATCCTTTAAATAACTACAGCTTACGTGATAATAGGATTTAGGTTAGATTTTTGTAATCAAGAATTTGTTTCTTACACTGAACGATTCACCAACAAGTCTGTTATGAACTCCTGTTGGGTACTCTTTGAAAGAGCAGAGTGTTGTTGTTGATAGCGCACCAGGTTCTGTCACTTCAAATGACATCTTTTTACAAGTTTTTCTGCAATAAAAACACTTTCCTTTATAATCTCAAATTTGTTTCTTTTTGATAATAATAGAAAACACTGATATTGACACTGATCATACCTTTAAAAGGTATGATCAACACAATGCTAAACCTATATTTTATCCAGTCTGAATGATGACTTACTTATTTCTTATGATGACAGTTGCATTCGACGTCATTGATGGGTTTCCCAAATCACTTGCTTCAACAACAACTTCGCGTCTTTCCTCGCCATTCAGATCAGCCTGAAATTCAACATAATTATTGTCGTATCCACCTTGTCTTTTAACTTTTTTGGAATATGTCTACATCAAAACAAAGGATCCCGAACTGTCAAGTCAGAAAGAGCTAATTGGTCAAAAACAAGGAGCCAATCAAAAGCCGTACTTTTCCTCTCGCGTTAATTTCGATCCGCCTCTGAATATGAATTTCTGCTTACCTTCAGTCCTTATGCGACTATTATAATCTGAAGAAAGAGGATTGTAGTCAATCTACATATATTGCTGGTCACATGATCTTGACAGCTGATAGTGTGGAAAACTCAAGAAACCGTAGCAATCGAGATAAATCCGTATTTCTGCCTTTAGACTACAAGAAGAGCATTTTTCAATGCTGGTTTTTGTCATACTATCTACCGTCGTACGTAAAATAGACCTCTCTGAAGAGGAAGAGAATGGAACGTCAGGAAGTCCAAAAGTGAATATTAAATATTTTTGTTTATGTAAAAAAGAATTTTCTTAATGAAAGAAGATTCTTAAAATAAGTTAAAAATATGTGCAAACTTAAAATAAGTGCAGAAATCAGCGGACGAGAAATTTTAGGACAGCAAATTTCAGCAAAAGTTTTTCTGAAGTTTCCCAGGCTTTTGATTAAATATATATATTTTCGGACCAAATAGATAATTCACATTTTTAATCCCATATTTTGAAAAATTAAAATCAAGCGCGAGTTGATTTTCATAGATATAGAAAATACTGCAATTCTGTCACATTTACGTAATTATTAACAAACTGTTATGTTGCACCGTTTCTGGGTTAAATGCAACGATTGCTATAACTGCATAAAATTGCAGGCTGCATAAAATTAGTTGTAGGCTCAAGATCTTTGTAGTATTAAGTATTTTTATATGCAGATGATTTTGAAATGCAAGCCAGCAAGATATTATGTTAGAGTGTTCTACAAAATGATTAAACCTACCCTTTTTGAGCTAAGCATTCGGAATTTGACTTTTCCCCCATCTCCCAAATCAGGATCGCTTGCGGTAACGTTCATGAGGTTTTTTGCCATCATGTTATCAAAATCGTGATAGAACACATTCCTCGCAAATTTCGGTGGGTTGTCATTCTTGTCCGTCAAATGGATATGTACGTAGGCCAGTGTATGATTGTAGTCTGTTTGTTCACTGCCTCCTTCGCCTAGATGAGATGAACTTGATATTGTATTCAATTGACATATCTTGTTTGAACAGGAAAAATAAGAGTCCAACACAGGATTCTTCAAATCGGAACGGTAGGAAGTATCGAATTTTTGGAGCGTTTGCACCATAGTTTGAAATCAAAAGAAGCAAAAGGCATTGGTCATTGGAAATCATTGAGAAAAAAGGATTTTCGTAATCATTTTTTGAGGGGGGGGGACTCATGCCCCAAAAAAATAGTAGATAAGGCCTTGCGTCAAGCAATTGGTAACAGCTTTTACAAATATGCAAGTTATTTAAGATGTTTCATTATTTGCTCCAGACCTGGCATCTGATTCCGAAAGGCATGTATGGAAGGCCTTTCCTAAGGTTCTGTGTATTATTCTGCATAAGAAATTATGCATAAAACTTGAACAATTCTTACCAATGTTAGAGTCATTTGTTTGCTTTTGGCCACAGTCGATCCTGCCAGCTCTAACCTTCAAAAGATACTTGTCTGAATGTTCTCTATCTACCGTCCCATCGATTCTTATTGATCCTGCAAATTAAAGGGAGAGTTTAGTAAGAAAATTTTAAGAATTATCTATAAATTGCTAAATTTGATCGATTTCAGTTGGAGTGTCGTATTGCTGATTTTAACCGGCATTTTAACAAAAATAAAAAATCAATTCTTTGAAAGAATCCCGAGCAAACGCACGTGACGTGAAATGGAACCAATCAGGCTACGTTTTTATTGAGACCGTCAAATTCGAGATCAATTACGGACCATCAAATTATAATGAGGTAATCGGACCGTCAAATTCGAGATCAATTACGAGATTGGTAGAATACAAGCAGCCAGCAATTTGAGGCACTGCATACCTGTTGTAGAGTCAATTGCAAAACCACCTTGGTCATCACCTGCCTTTATCGCATATTGCAGCTCAGCGTTGACGCCTACATCTAAATCCGTCGCAGTAACATTCAGAACGATTGTGCCGCGTGGCAAATTCTCCTCGATCGTGATATTGTATACTTTAGGGTTGAAAACAGGACAGTTGTCATCTTCGTCATCAATAACGATTCTTAGTGTCTCTGTCGTTGAAAGTGGAACGGCGCCGTGGTCTGTGGCAGTCACTTCCAAGTTGTATTGTGCTTTTTCCTCCCGATCCAATGTCTTCAGCGTTTTCACCTACATTTTGATGGGCCATTTTTAGCGTTGTTCTAGCAAACCAATAGAACTGGCACGAAATAAGAATTTATGGAAATGTTCGTCGCTTTTAACAATTTATGAGGAAATGTGCTTACACTCCTGAGCCAAATCGTTTTTAGAAACAAAGGTTGGCATTTAGTAGCCCAATGTTTTGACTTTGAGGAAAAGTGAACACTTGTTGTTTCTAAAGAGTTTCAGAAATGTGATGGAAAAAGGTCTTTGGAGTTCTGTCTTTATTCAAAATTCAATTGTCTCTTAAATTTTTGTTTGTTGCTAAGTGCTGAAATTTCTCAATTTTCTGAATGTCTAAAATGCGTTTTTCGAAATAAGTTTCTTATCGAATATTCAATTTAGCATGTCACCTTTTCTAAAAATCTGACGATAAAGAATCAGAATCTTTTACCTACTCTCTGTGGCGGTATAATTTTTTCATATTTGAATTCAATTGTTGTAGTCAAATAATTTGCCCATATAATTTCTAACCAATTCTACTTATTTGGTGCTACTTTCTAAGAGTGCGTTCGTTGTCAAGAAGAACCAAAGTCTATGAATCGAGGTTGCTGAATAATCATCAGCTAATGAAATACAACTCAGTGAGATGAAGACATAGTTTATGCCTTCCCTTCAGACTGTGATAAGAATCAGCAATAGATATCTACTTACCTCTCCTGTTTGCGCGTTGATTTTAAATGCATCGTTAGCATTCAGGCTGAACTTTAAACGGGCGTTCTCTCCTATATCCTTGTCTGTTGCTCTAACTGTAACAACGGAAGTACCCGCCGGTTTGTTTTCGAAGACTCTGCCTGACAATGTTGAACGAACGAACTCTGGACTGTTATCGTTCACGTCGGTAATAACGATTGTGGCTGTTGTTGTATTAGAGCGCGCGGGAGTTCCAAGATCAGTAGCAGTAACTTCCAAGAGATACTTGCTTGTTGTTTCTCTATCCAACTTTCCATTTACAGAGACGACGCCTAAAATTTGAGGCGTTCATGATTTGTTTAAAGGTAAAAATTCGACGTTTCAATTACTTTGAGTTTCCTAAACTATTATCAAGCACCAGAATGAAAGGTTCCCATGTTTTGCTATCCTAGAGATAAAAACTTTAAACAATAGATTTGCTTACCTGTGTTATTATCGATTTTGAAAACGTTCCCTGTATTGCCAGTTGCAATGGAATACACGATTTCAGCGTTCATCCCTATGTCAAGATCATTTGTAAGCACTTCAAAAACTTCCATTCCTATTCCTGCTCCTTCTGATATCGTTTCATTGTCGTGCCTTTTCAAAAATTGCGGACTATTATCATTTTGATCTGTTACTGTAATTGACAGCAGGAATGGTTGTGATGTCAAGCTAGGCGTGCCTTTGTCTTTTGCGATGATGCTAAGGGTGTACGACGACATTGCTTCACGATCAAGGTGTCGCGCGGTTGATATCGCGCCGCTTGAAGAATCGATTCTGAAGTTGTTACTGCCAGTTGCAGTTACAATTTCATAGAACAATTGGGCATTAACTCCAGCGTCCTTATCCAATGCTTGCACAGTGTAGAAAGAGTTCACATTTTTATTTTCCATAACATCAATTTTATCAGAGCTCTTGTTAAAATAGGGAGCGTTGTCGTTAATATCTTCAACATTGACTGTTACCGTGGTTTCATCTGAGCGTTGGGGTACTCCTCCGTCCACAACCTTCACTCTTATAAGGTAATTGCTTGTTGTTTCACGATCAAGGCCCACTGTAGTCTTGATTTCTCCAGTTTGAGTGTCAATAGCAAAAGAGGATGTATTGTTTAGCAATGAATAGGACAAAGCTCCAAAAGAATCAAGATCGTTTGCTTTAACGGTAGTCACGCTAGAACTGACTGGCCTTGATTCAGAAATTGCAACAGTGTATTCTCTTTCAAACTTAGGACTGTTGTCGTTAAGGTTTATGACCTCTATCTCTACATCAGCCTCGCTATCAAATTTTCCATCGCTCGCTTTAACTTTGAATTTGTAGCTTTGTTTAACCTCGTAATCAATTTTTCCTGCTGTTGTAATTCTTCCAGTAGCTGCGTCAATGTTGAATGTTGTTGCTGTTGTTTGCGAGCTGAATGTGTATGTGACGACTGCATTTGTCCCTGCGTCAGCGTCTGTCGCTGTCACATTTACAACATCTGCACCAACAGGAACGTTTTCTGCGATGCGGCCTAAAAGCAACAGGCAGAAGATGTGACTTTTGCTTTTCGTTTTAATGTCGAAAAAAGATTGCATGAAAGTTTAAACTTCTGTTTATTCAAAGGGAAGTGAGATCTACTTTTGCAAAGATGGTTAACATTGAATTGACAAATCAAAAAGACAAGTAAAACGATCCCAGACCATAGAAAAACTTTTAGGCCAAGCTAACATTTTTTCCCATGAACTGTAAATTTCTAGAACAGTTATAAGAAATGAAATCAAACGTATTTGCCTGTGTATTTAGTAAGTGTAAATTTTGGTCTGTTGTCATTAACATCCTTGAGATTGACAGTGTATGTTTTGGTGCTTCTCAAAGGTGGCTTCCCTTTGTCTTCAACTTTGATAGCCAAAGTGTACGAAGGAATCTGTTCTCTGTCCAGAGCTTTCACAACTTTAAGCGCTCCCGAATCTGCATTAATGCTGAAGACATCACCTGTGTTTCCGGAAACAATAGCAAAACCAACCTGGGCATTCAAGCCCTCGTCTTTATCTTCAGCTCTCAGTGTAGTTATCACTGTGTTCAGAGTTGCATTCTCGCTCACTTCTGGAATGGCTGCTGGGTGCACAATTGCTGGGTTATTATCATTTTCGTCGAGCACCGTAATTGACAAGGTTTCTTCCGCCCATTTTTTCTGCGACCCAGAGGCACTGTCAGATGCCCTGATTTTGAGTGAATACGAATTCTTCTTCTCTCTGTCTAAGTCGACTTTCGTTTTAACGACACCATTGGTCTCTCCGATTTCAAAAGTGGTTGGTGTGGCTCCGTCTTCAGAAATCAACTCGTACTTGACTTGTCCGTTTAGGCCATCATCTGGATCATTGGCTCTTACTACAGTGATCGTAGCACCAACGCCGCAGTTCTCAGTTATTTGTTTCGCTGGTACCTGTGAATATTAAAATATTGCTTAATGCAACAATAGATTCTTGGTTGTGAGTTATTGCATAGAAATGTTCAATTTTAACCATGATTTGGTCATCGGTCAAACGAGCAAAAGTCGCTTTTGATTTATTCTTGCGCCATAGTTAACAGATGGGAGGACGAAGATGAATTTGACAAAGCCAAAGTTGAAAAGGCGAAAAGTTTGAATAGACAAAAAAACTGGCTGTAAAGGAGAGAATAAACAGAAAAAGCAACAAAATGTGATCAACAACATGCAGGAAGACAAAGGCAAACAGTGAAAGATGATTGTTACCTGATCAAACTTTGGTGTGTTGTCATTCTGGTCAGTAACCGTTACTGTGACAGGGACTGTAGACCTCAGTGAAGGAGTTCCTTTATCCTTAGCTGCGATAACAAGCTGGTGACTGGGGTGCGATTCTCTATCCAAAGCGCGAGTGGTTTTTAAATCCCCATTTGCCTCAATTTTGAATGCATCTTTGGTAATTCCTGATTCGATTTCGTACTCGATTTCAGCATTAGTACCCTCATCTCTATCTGTTGCTGCAACTTTGAGTATGGAATAACCTGGAAGAAGAAACAGTTACATTACAAGTAGTAAAGCAAAGGATTTGCAATTGAAAAACCACTTTAGCAAGCCCTTGACAATGTGTCTGTTTAGAACCATGTATTCTGGAATCAGACAATTAATCTGATATTCAGAACGACAAATTGAGACGATCTGAATTTATGTGCCTTACTGTTTTACTGTTTTACCGGTCTTTCATATAGTGATCGTAGCCGAATGGGTAGGTGTACCCCTTTGGTGTATCCCTTTGGTGACCCTTATGATGTGCCCCTTTGGTGTAACCCTTTGGTGTAACCCTTTGGTGTACCCCTTTGGTGTTCCTCTTTCGTGTACCCCTCGGTGTATCCCTTCTGTTTACCCATTTGATGTAAAGAACAGGACGGTTCTAAGTTGCCAATTCAAGTTTTACGCTTAATGTGATCAAAAGGGAAAAGTATACATCTAAAATCATACCAGATATTTCGTTTTCTCTGATGCTTCCACTGTATGAGTTCTGACCAAAAACTGGAGCATTATCATTTATGTCTGTTACTTTGACAGGGAGATGAGCATTTGTTGTTTTGCCACTACCATCTGATGCAGCGACAGTTAAGTTATATTTGGCGATTGATTCTCTGTCCAGTGATATTTTGGTTTTCAGAATTCCTGTTCACATGAAGAATAAATATGAGTGAAACATCAACACTTTCATACCCAAAATGCTTCATATCCACAATGCTTGCCTCTCAGAAAAAATGATTCTAAATGATTGGTCTACTAAAAAGAAGGTGTGTGACATCGGACATTTTGCAACAAGATTGTTTATATTAGCCTTGATTCAAAAAGGTTGGCTTATAAGAAAGAGCATAATTTATGTCAACGTCACAAGAATTATTTTAGAAACCTATCTTATAATAAGCGTGCACTATCAATCTTGATGTCCCAATATGAAATATGACTGTGCAAAATATTGGATATATTTGAAAATTACCCGTTCTGGTGCCGATAAGAAATGCATCCCCAGTGTTTCCACCTCGGATTGAGAATGTGAGCGTACCCCCGTCCCTGTCTGTTGCATTGAACTTCACGACTGCAGTTCCAATCACAGCACCTTCTGAAACCTTTGCTTCAGATGTTTTCCCAAACTCTGGAGCATTGTCATCGACATTTATAACATTAACAGAAACCTTTAAAATACAATTATGATGATCATTTTTAAACCTTTCATCATTTTGTATGATGCAATCATTACTCTGTAGACCAGTGATGCAATTCTTTCTACCCATATACCTACATCATTCACAGTTGACACATCCTGTAACTCAAAACTATAAACCCTCCTTATTCACAAAAATTAACCCAGATCCCATCTGCATTTCACAGTATCTAAATTACACGGTATCGTCCAAATAACTCCTTTTATGTTTAACGCAAACTCACAGGCAATTTCTTTATTATTCTAAGAGGCCCCTCCCCCACCCCCACCGTATTAGTACCACTTACCCCTTAACAATGCTTAAATTTCTTATCCAACCAACCTGGCATTCAATTCTTTCTCTTGTTTTGCTATAAACCCGCTGCTTTCTGGTCCCATCGAGTTAAGCTAGACCGGATTGCTATCGGAGCGAAGCAGCGCGCAGTTACTTTCATTCCGGATTGATATTTGAGGTATCAGTTGCACTACAACGCTCCCCTACGGAGTGACTCAAGAGAAATTTTCCTGTTACTTCCAGAGCGGAGTTAGTGTCACTCTACTAATCTGGGCGTTGTGTATCGGATTGGTGCAGTGTAGTAACTCAAACCCTTATCCGTTTTGAAAGTTACTCCGCTCCGATAGCAATCCGGTATACTGTAACTGGCCCTTAAATGTTGGATAGATTTTTTGGCTCTAGATTGAATTAAAAAAAATCATAATGAAAAACCTTCACAGTGCTTGATTTCTGAGGAATTCCGCCATCTTTTGCCAGAACAGTAAGTTCATACTTAGCCAGCTTCTCGTAATCCAATGGTTGCGCTGTTGTGATGAAGCCCGTACTAGCATCTATCGAGAAGTTGCCTTTGTACATACCACCAGTAATTTCATAAGTGATTTTGGCATTGCTGCCGGCATCCGCATCAGTTGCAGTTACCTATCAGAAAAATAAGAATTTGAAATACGTTAAGAATCAGATTACAATGAATTATTTTACAATGGCCTTATCGCCAATCATAAAGAAATGTGACACTCAAACATCACTTTCAATTTATTGTCAAATTCAACTCAATGATGCCTTGAAATTCTCGCGCAATAACTCGGCAAAGGCATTTATGAAAATTTGAATGAGAAAGCTTCAAGCATCTCACCTGAACAATTTTTGACCCCGCGCCTGAATTTTCTCGGATACTACCTGTGTATGGATCTCTGCCAAAAATTGGTGCATTATCGTTGATGTCATTAACAACAACATCAACTTTCGTGTCAACATACAATGACGGCTGTCCGTTGTCCGATACTCGCACAACAAATGAAAACGATGATGTTATTTCTCTATCAAGCTTTCCGGTCGCAGATACGGCTCCACTTGCTGCATCTACTGTAAATTTAACTTTCGTCGCCTGGTTTGCAATCAAAGTATACGTAAGCCTTCGGTTCTCTCCTGAGTCACGATCAGAAGCCATGATGGACCCCAGACGAAGATTTGTAGTCTGTTCCTCGGTAATATTGAAACTATACGACACTGGATTTGCAATTGGGGCATTATCGTTCTCGTCCTTAACCGTAACAAGGATGCTCTGCTGAGTGGATTTTGTAGGCTGACCGGAGTCCGCTGCAGTCACGATGCAACTGTATGTTGATGAGGCCTCCCTGTCCAAACTTCGTGTACTTGACACTTTACCAGTACTCTGTGAAGAAATAACAGGCTTTGATGATAAATGTGGGTGTCCGGTGGACATGGGGCTGTGTATTAGAACTGCACTTGGTTATAAAACAGGCTAGAACAGGCAGGCTGCGAAGAAATATTTCCCTAGAATCGACTACTTCATCGTCCTTACGACTAATGACTTATCAGTTCATCCCTTGTTTGAGTATTTATAGCGAGATAAATTATATAGTTTTTAAAATCATTTTATGACTGCCAAAAAATTCTTCAGTTTCAACAAAAACATAAAAAGACATAATTCGCTCAATGGTCTTAAACGAGCAACAAATGCCTTGTTTATCAATTTCCTTGATATGCGGTGATATGAGTGACATATTAGTCACTTGGCATATGATTATTTAAGTATCGTTATTTCACTTACAGGTTCAATGTTGAATGGGCATGCTCCAGAAGCAGCGGCTGCCGCAATGGAATACCTAATCCTTGCATTTTCACCGGAGTCAGCATCCGTTGCGACTACGTAGCAACTTGTGGTGGATGACGGTGAGTTTTCCAAAATTTCGCACGTAAACGGCCCTTTAAATACTGGCGCGTTGTCATTAACATCTTGCACCTGGAGTAAAACGTTAATGATCAGATTTTTACTAGTCAGAACTGATCAGCTGTTGTTTTCTACAGGATTGTTGGCAATACACTACATCGTAGCCCCTCCAACACATGAAGCATTTTTTCACAAATAATGTCATTGAATTTAAGAACTGCAATTCTGTAATCTGCAATGCCAATAACATCTACATTAAGACATTTGAACACTCCCTGCACCCTGCCCCTCACCTTTGGAGAAAAACAACACATATTGACGAAAATGGAACTCTATTACGGGCACTTTCAACAACGTTGTCTCGACAGGTTCTTTTCCCCAGCCTTCGATATAACTAAAAATTCTTAATCAATATTTTGATGCTATATTTTGCAACATTCGTAAAAACTGACTTCAGATGCATATAAAAACATAGAGAACATAAATAGGGTTACCCGAGTGCAAGCAGGTTGCTCTTACCTCTACGATTACAGTGCTGGTATCCGTCAGCTTAGGTTTGCCTTTATCACTGACTTGGACATTCAACGTATATTTTTTGGTAGCCTCATAATCCAACATTCCGGACACTTTGACTATTCCATTTGACTCCACAGTTATCGGTAATCCGGTCGTAAGACTTTTGAACTCTAAATCTGCATTCACCCCAATGTCTTTGTCCGTTGCTGTGATTTGTCCGATTTGCGTTTGCGATGCGGTGTTTTCCTGTACTCTGAAAGTGAACGGGTTTTCGTTGAACTTTGGTTTATTGTCATTAACATCGGTAATGCGAATTGTAACCGAAGCAGTGGCAAACCGGGAAGGTGAACCGCTGTCTTTTGCTTTTACTATCAAAGCATACGAGTCTTTTGTTTCACGGTCTAGAGCTTTGTTGACTTGGATTGCACCTGTAAAATAAACGACGAGCTGCATGTTTTAAACTGTCTACCCCATTCGTGCGTGCTTGCAAATGAATTCAACAGAGGAGAGATATAAAGTCCGAAACGGAGCGTATGTCATAGCACCTATTCGAATATGGCGCACGAAGATGCTAGTAAAAACAGTCAATAGACAAATACTTTCGAAGTTGTGAATTTCTAAACTTCGAATAGTGCTAAGTGAAAGCTTAAAAGCAAATATTGCTATTGTAGCTTGTCAACGTAAAATGGCTAAAATTGTATTTCGAAAAAGCATTTTTTCTAAAAAGTTTTAATTTATCGGTAGATGATGCCATGTAAAAATCCCTTGGCCTATGCTAGAGATCACGTGATCACCTAAGTTTACTTCCTGATACAAAAATATGAAATTTTAAAAACCTGTTTGGCTGTTGATTACAAAGACGTTATTAATGTTGCCACTGTCAATCAAGTAAGAAATTTCTCCGCTTGGACCCGAATCCTGATCCGTGGCTCTCACAGTCAAAACTGCGCTTCCACCGGGAGCATTCTCAGGAACGTCTTTGCTATAACTTGCTGGATTAAACACAGGAGCATGATCATTTGTGTCCACAATAGTTATGATGACGTTTGTCTGGCCCATGCGAGGAGAAGTAGCACCATCCTGGGCTTGAACCCGCAGGTTGTAGGAATTCCGGACGCCGAAAGACAGCACTCCAATCAATTTGATTTGGCCTAAAGGAAAAATAAATTCATTAAATGTATATTAGGCTTGGGGTTCTAAATACAATCTGAGCTGCAAAGTATTTCTGCACAAGATTACAGTCCCTGATTCTATTGGACTATTTAAAGCATTTTTGGCTATTCGGACGGAATAAAGAAAGTTAATTGAATACTACAATTTGAGGAAATTTTAGCTTTGCGTGGTCTGGAATAATGTCCTAGCATCACTTTGACAGTCACCTATGAGATATAATTCATGCCAATCGTACTCTTGATCAGAATTAGCTTTAGCAAGATACTTAAGATGTCAGAAAGACCCAGTTGATTTCAAACTACCTGGCCGGTACCGAGAATGTCTCCCACCAATGAAATTGCCTTATTGGTAGTCAACTTTCTGTAGAGCTAAGCATAGGAAGCACAAAGTAAGTCGCGCAGAGATGTAGGACTGCGCAATATGAATAGTTCACCATGGGCTCCGAAACATGTTAGAAAGTGGGGGGGGGGCGGCAAGAGAGAAAATTTAACACCCATAACAAAAGATTTTGAAAAAAGCTACATTGTTTTGCAAAGAAGTAGGGGCACCTTGGCCCGCGCCTCCCTCTTCGTCGAGTGCCCTGTTTACCAGTGTCAATTTAATCTTTTTTTAATCTTCAATTTCATTTCTTTCATTAATTAACTAATTGTTTTATATATGCAATTAATGATTATTCATTCTTAATTGCTTTTTATTCTGAATTTTTGTAAAGTAGGCCTAAATTAGCTTGTACACAAATTGTACATAGACAGCTGTATCATACCCGCCTACTGTAAATAAATAAATAAATTGATTATTTCATGAAATCTATCTGCGCCAATGAGGTACCTCATTGACCTCCGCATGCTAAATTTGATTCGGATAGGCATATATGGATATAAATTATGAAGAACGCACCACTCTGCCTGTCAATACTAAACTTCTTAGAGTTGTCATCGCCAGAGACGATTGAATATGCTATCTGAGAGTTTGTGCCAGCATCTTTGTCTGTTGCGGAAATCTAGTGAGAGAGAATGAGAGTGAGGATTTACCAACACCAGTTCTTTTACTTTGTAGCTTTTCATAAATTTATTTTAAAGCATGATAATTTTCATGAGAGAAACAAGAATCAAAATTACACATTGCAATGAGAAAGAGAGGAATGCCTTGTTATGAATGAAAGACCTTTAAAAACAGTTGTATTGAAAAAAGAGAGTTTTATAAGAACTTTCGATAGAAAAGAATACAAAGCATTTATGCTATCGATATAATTACGATTTCACATCAGATGCCTGTCCAGAAAAATTTTTATTATTTCGATGATTTGATACCACAATGAGCAGGTTTTACCTTAACAACTTGCGAATTAATAGCAGAGTTTTCCTTTATAGATGCTCTATACGTTGTTGATGCAAAAATGGGCGAGTTGTCATTCTCGTCTCCGATTGACACCGTGTATGTTGTTTGCTTGCTGCGTGAGGGTTGGCCTAAATCAGCAGCCTTCACAAGCAGATTATAAGAAGCCCTAAAAGAGAATATATTTCAAAATAAGCCCCCTGAAAGATGCTTTGTTGCTTGTTCAAGTTTTTGGTGAATAGGTTTTAACAAATATCTAACTCTTCAGATTTACAACAAAATTTCCATTGCCATAACAACACGATTCTCGATTTTCAAAGTTTTTGCTTAGCTTAACAATGAAAACGTCTTCTCAATTCTAGCATTTATAATCACAGCCTCGGTTTCAAATTTTCTCTGCAAATCGAATCTGATATTTTCTTTATTATTCGAGTCTCGCGAACGGACCATTATTCTTGAGTTCGCTCCTTCTATCTCAAACTTTTAATATTACAAGCAATGCTTTCTATTTCTATTATTAACTTTAATGTTTCTCAAGTAACGTATTCAACTGTGAGACCAGAAGGACAATAATTGTTCGAGATTAGGCATTAATTTGTTCCCTAAATAGATGAGTTCTCTTATTTGATCTAGACGCCCTAAGTGAGAAAAAGTATATAAGACAACTTTAGATACTGGGCCATGCAAAACGTTTTCAGTTGATAGTCCAGGCAACTATGGTTGATTTATCGATACACAGGACACTGGATTGGACAGTGAATAGCGAAAATGTTCAAATATATTTACTTCGTTTCCCTGTCAATGATGCCAACAGTTGAAATCTGGCAGGTTGCTGGATTCATACTGAATGCATTTCCAGAATTTCCACCAGTTATGCTACATCGAATTCGGCCATTTGCACCTAGAATGCATTCAACAGTCGATGAATACGGTGAATAAGAAAGGGCTTTGACAGTATTTGTTTAATGCAATGCAACTGTCCTTTGGCTTCGGAACCAGGATCATTACGTTGCATTGCATCTAAGACCAGATCAGAACCATAGGGATACAATAATCACAACTTTCGTGTGTAAAATGTTCAGAAATTCTTTTTGGTTCCTTATAGAAGCTGTTAGGCTATAAAAGTTATCATGACGTCATTTCAGAAGCCAAGCAAAAATCAACAAATGCAAGAAGAAAATTGTTATTCTAAGTTTCATTTGCAAAAGAGGCAGTCCTGCAAGAGAGGCATGCGAATTTAAGCAAGGCCGCTTTAAAGTGACTACGCTTTTGTTAAGGTTAAGAATCGCTTTGCTTGTAAGATTCCAACAAATCACTGTTTCAAGCAGTACTTAAAAGGTTTCCTCTTCTCTCGTATAAATTGAACATAAGAAGCAATTGGTCTGGATTCTTAACTAGGTAGTTTTGAAAAATATTTCTTCGATGATATTTGTTGAACAGAATTTACGTTGATAAAGTTTAATTTCTTTGGGGTAGAGCCACAGAAGGATCAAAAGAAAAGAATGAGGGCAATGGAAAGGAAAGGTCGTTCTCGTTGAAACTGCAGAAACATCGACAATGCATGGTCAGTCAACCTTTCATTATGATTATGTCTATCTTTGCTCACCAGTATCCCTATCTTTTGTCTTAACCAATCCAACCAAGGTCCCTCGTCGAGAATTCTCTGTTACCTGAAAATTTCTACTTCCTTCAAACTCAGGATCATTGTCGTTTAGATCTCCAACAATTATTTCAACTTGTACTGAGGATGATAACCTCGGTAAGCCTCCATCGGTGGCTGTCACTGTCAGCTCATATTTATCTTTTGTCTCTCTGTCCAGAGCTCCTGTCGTTGCAACACGACCAGTATTTGAATCGATCGTGAATTTTGCATCGTTGTTTCCTCCTGAAATTGTGTATGCTATTCTTGCATTCACACCAAGGTCAGCATCTGTTTTGGAAAAGGTGTAAGACATTCAGATCAGCTCAGTCACACAAATCAATTACTTCTATTAGCTTATTTAAAATTGCTACGAACTAAAGCAAAAAAATCGAATCTTTCTTAGATCTTTTTAGACAAAACTTTTTCCTCTAGCCCAAGTGTTAAAGTTTGTAATTTTCTATCAATTTGTTTTTGACAAAAGCTGGCACCGAAGTCATTTGACATTACGCTGGTAATTGTTTGTACTGGTTTAAGTTGAGTGCCGAAGTGATTTTTAAAAGTGACGGCAGCTGCATATACTATTTTTGGTTGTCAAATTTAAAGGCCCTTGCGCAACCGGCATGCTTAGCGGCAGCTATCTTGAGAAATTGATTGTGTTTTGCATTTTCATGCATTACGAAATTAGGCCAGTTTTGAAAATATAATCGTAAAGCAAGCCGGTTGCGCAAGAGCCTTCAATTTGATTGCGAATCGGTTTTCTTGATTGGAGGTATCAGACTGGCACGTGTTATCAATCTCAAATGAAAAGACTTTAACTGAATGATGAGCGTAAGGAATTCTCGGTGCGGAGACCTTTAGATAGGCTTTACCTGTTGCACGAACTGACGTCACTGTTGTGCCAGTTGGTTGATTTTCATTGACAGTGGCAACGTATTTGGCAACAGGGAACCGTGGTGCATTGTCGTTGATGTCATTGGCTGTTACAGAAACGGTAACTCGGTCTGTCAATGATGGACTGGCGCAATCTCTCACGATTATTTGCAATTCATAAACCTCTTTTGTTTCACGGTCAATTGCTTTCTTCGTAGTTATCCGTCCATTGGTCTCACCTATTGCAAAATAGTCTTTATCCGACGATGTAATGTAATATTTCAACGTACAGCCATGTTTGTCCGGATCCGTTGCTGATACTTGTTTGACAAATCGACCGAGGGCGTTGCCTTCGTCGACGCGCTCACTGCACCCTGCGACACAGTCTGCAAAACGTGGCGGCTCATTAATGTCTTGTAGATTTATTACCAAATCTCCTTCGTCGTATTTTTTTGGATTTCCACCATCTTCGACTCGAATTCTGAATGAATATCTGAAAGAGTGCATAATAAAGTTTAGACATGCTTGCTCTGACAACAAACTTTCACAGGTTCTGCTTCGTCATTCTTTGACACTTTTGAGAAAAAGATATGCTAACTAGGCCTATAAAGGGTTAATGGCCGCCCTTACCAGTTGTTACTTTTGGTAGCACCGCTTTTACGATAATCGCAAAGAGTAGAGAATACTAAATACACGTTGATTGCGTTGTTTTTAGCATTCTCTAATAAATCAAAGCTAGAACCAGAAACATTTGCGCCCTTCTTGCAACTGGTTGTCATGTTTAAGAACCACATTTTAGTTGATCTCGATTAAACCATTTTGGGAAACAGAAAGATTGTGAAACACTGTTTCTAAAGGTCTTTTAAAGTCTAAAACATCTTCTCTGCTGTCTGCATAAAGCAAGTAAATAGAATTACTGAAAAGACAAAAATAAGTGATGCATATGCAAAAACAGCAATCTTCTGGTTTCCTGCATAAGCTACTACTCGGATTAAGACGGTAATTGCATGAATACTCTAATTGCATTTATACAAATATTCACCCTGGATCATTTTCAAAATCCAAACTTCTTGCAACTCTGATTCGTCCAGTGTTCGGATCCATGTAAAAATCGTCTTTCCCTAGCCCAGATGTGATATAATATTTCAACTGGCCATTAGGGCCGACATCCTTGTCAGTGGCAGAAACTAAACCAAAATTATGGTTCACAGCCATATTTTCAGGAATAGTAAATTGGTAAGGGTTTCTGTCAAACTTAGGCCTATGATCATTTTCATCTGAAACCTCGACAACAAGCTCCGTCCTGCCTTTGTGGCACCGTAGATTTACATCCGCTGCTATGATGACTAAATTGTACTTTGCTACAGCTTCCCTGTCCAATGATTGTGTTGTTCGTATTTCACCTGTATCACTATTGATCTTGAAGTGACCTAGGTTGTTACCATACTTGATAGAATAATGGAACCTGAAATGCAGCCAGATATTCTATGTTAGAACAAAATTAATGGTCAGCCACTGCATTGTATGGTTGAAAAAAGGTAAAACAAAATCATAGTATGGTCGAAGTTAAAACAAAATAATGGCTTAAGATGATCAATTTATAAAAAAGATGCATCATTGCTTTTCAGGAGGATAAGGGGAGGATTGAAGTTGAGGATTAAAAGAATGTCAAGAATAGTCTTAAGTCATACGTCAAAGAGAAAATTGGCATTTCAGGAAAGAAAACTAGACGGCATAGTATAATTGTAGTTGGAGACCACATGATGAATATATCAAATAGAAGATATATTCAGCTTGATAAGAATAGCATTTAATCTTAAAGATAAGAAACGAATGGTAAAGGTCAATGGGCATTTTTTTTTATGGAGGCCACTTGACGAAGGAGTGTCTCAAGGATCAATACTTGGACTTCTGTTGTTCAGCAGCTTCATAAATGACGTTCTTCTTGCAACTAATGAAAACATGTTTAATTTTGCAGATGATAACAAAATTTTAAATCTATGCTGAGAATATTGATGAGCTTCATTAGTTACCTCCAAATGATATATAGTCATAACAGATGCAAAGAAGTTCCAATGCTTATAAGAAATAAGTATTTTAAAAGAAAATGCGTCTGCCATGCTCGCTCTCAAAAAACCGTAATGCAATCTCTTTTGATTTTCTTCAAGTTAGTATTAAACTTCATTTTTTTCTATTTAACTAACATTAAGAAAGGTATCGTAATAATAATGATAAGTCTATACGTCTCAGCGGTTATTGCATTAACGGCTATTGATCAGTATCACAGATACGATGACTTCAGTTAAGTTGTTTAAAACACCACTACCATAGGGATTGCTACCAGTGTATTTCAAAAGGAGTTGAGAAAAACGTCAAAAAACGTCAGAACGTCAGAAGTTGGCTTGAGCAGGCATTCGAGTACTAGTTCCTAATAGATTTAGGCATACTGCTAATTCAAGGGCCTATCAGCTGTCACTTTCCATTCGCTACATTGTCTCTCTACATTTGTAGACTCACAGAAACCTTGACTTCAATGTTACAAATTTCAAGAAGTATGCAGAGATGGGATGAAGATGTTCCAGCATGATTAAGCGTTTTGCACGGTCTAAAGTCATTTCTGTTTCTTAGGAAAATCACAGGAAATCTCAAAAAAGTTTTATTGCTAGTCGTTTTAAGGCAAATCAATTTGACTTACGTTCCACTAGCTGTGGTTCTTATGGTTTGAACGAAGTGGTTTGCAGGCAAGTTCTCTTTTACACTTGCAAGATATGTGTCTTTATCAAAAAGAGAGTCCCATATATTGAGGATGAATCTATTCCTGTCATCTTGACCCTGTACTGCGATATATACAAGCTGCAGAAATGAGATGCATAAATGTTAGGTGCTTAGTATTTTTAAGAGTGAATGGAAAGGATTAATCTGCATCAATGAACATAGAATAGAAATCGATGAAAAGAAAAGCGAAATATTTTTTCGGTTGCAAATTGTATCTAATATATATTGTTCACGCAAAACTTTGCAAATCAAACAATTTCTACGTTCCTGTTTTTTTCAATTCAATGTCTTTTCTAAAAACCGTTGAAACTCTAGTGGAAATTTAGTTAAAAAAACCAGGAAGAGGCTGACCCAAAATGGCTTTTCATTTATAAGGATACCCACACATACCTTGTTTGATTTCAGAGTGACAGAGGTGGCCTTCGGCGACGCTGCATTTGTGTTCTTTGTTGTTCCATCTTTGTCAAGTGGACCAGGATTCTTGTTCTCCGTTGAGGTATACAAGAAACTTTTGCCTTTTGACATAAAATATTGTTTTGAAAATTGGGATTAGTACGGATGTTGAAGATAAAGGGTAGCCTGATAAGAAAGGGTAGGATTTTAAAATGGTATTACTAAGGGAGAAGTCTATAGTAAGTCTGTTAAGAGATTTTGAAGAAAACTTTAGCTTGGAAATATATAAAACATGTATAATATTATTCTTTATATAATTAGGTGCAATATTTACCCTTTTTATAGTATAGGATATAAGAAACTTAAGTAAATTTAATAGGCAACACGAAACAAAACAATTAGTGCGGCTTTGCAGTAAAGGTCAGGAATCACGACCATATTCGCATCATATTTGCATCATATTTTTGGTCATGAAGAAGTTTCATTATTGTCTATGATCGTGTAAGTGCCTAAAAATTTGCATCATTTTGGTACCTTTTGGCTTTAAAATTCTCTTCATAGTTGGAAAAAGTTTTTGAACTGAGATAAAAATAGTTTTACTTTGATCATATTTTATCAAAGTATCCGCCAAGTAGCCTCGTTTTTGTATCGAGACTTTTTAAAATAGGCGAGTTATTCATAATCATTTCCCGGCTTTTCCTACTTGATTGAAGAAGATGGTTGATTCCGATTACGAAGATGGATTTTTTAATTATGAAAGCCAAAATGATGATTACGAGGAAAATGTTGCTGTCAGTATAATTTCAATGTGTGGTGTTTTGAAATTAGGGCAACTTAGAATGAGGAGAAAGAGGTGTGAATGGGTATCACAATGGCTACGAAAAAGAGAGGGGTTAAGAATTGTTCATCCTTAAAAATCTCCTAAAATCTTCACTATTTTGTAGCTGAAACTCTTTGACTAGATTGTGGTACAGTCCTTGACCTTTACGTTAGTTTTTAAAATTGCACACGACAGCTCAGTTAGATGTAAGTTATAACTTGTTGTTGTTTCGAAGTAAGGCTGTAATCTCTTACCGCCAACATCTTCTAATTCGATAGTAACCTTGCTTGTACTGGCGCCGAAGCTTCCTCTAAAGTACTTAAATGACCCCCCGTCAACATACGTCTCTGCACTTTCACACTGACTTATCTGTGCTCCTTCTACAATAGAATAACGGACAAAGGCTCAAGATAATGTTCGCATTAAAAGAACTTCTTCATTACTGCCAAATACTTAAGTGTAAACAACAATAAAAATAAAATTTGAAGTCAACATTCCCCCTTTCCTCTATAGATCACCCTTTCACGTATTCTCCTATTTCTTTTTCTCAGACCTACCCTGGCTAGCAGAATCACTCTGTATAAAATAAGAATGAATCGTGTTTCATATAAAGTGAGGCAATCTTTTTTTGTTTGATGTATTGTATTTTGAAAAACTTGGAATCGACAGAACCAATTTGGAATTTTGCGGAATATGATTTCGCTTGCTGCTTATATTTAATTCAATTAGCCACAGCCTGATGTACTAAATTGCTTTGAGCTAAAGTATTGACTAATTTAAACATTCCAAAGCTTCAATTCTAAATATTTTGAATGTCTCTACAAAATCTGCACGAAGAGGAACATTTGTTTACTGTTGCAATTTGGCGTTTTCTTGGTTTAAAATTGTCATCAATCCAACAAGAAGAGTTGGTTTTCAGAGGGTCGGAGTGTAGGTTTAATTTGGGGCTCGTTACTTCATTTCAAAATGTTACATTAGTTTTTTCAGACCTTACGTTGATGGGTTGGAATCTACGGGAGAAAGTTTCAAGCCGGTGTGTGCTTGTTTTATTCTTATCCATTGATAGTAATTTTGATAAACGATGTAGAGTGCTCCCGGCTTCGAATTCACTGTTAACGAAAGGCAGATGAGTTTACCCACCGTCACAGGAGGTTGTGCTCATTTGATCAACAAATCCAGATAAATCATTGAAACCATAGAAGAAGAGATGCTCTGAGTCCGGGTCACTTGCAACCGTGCTGAGTTCACCCCGGTTCAAGTTGCTGCCAATGCCGATGACAAACATATTGATCCCGGCTGCTTTCACTTGGCTAGCAGCAGCAGGAACATTGTATCCACTGTTTGATTTACCATCGGTTATCAAAATGCCGATCTAAAACATCAATGGTCACAATGAAGTGAAGCTAAGTTAACAACAAAAAGTTTCGTCAGATAAATTTTCAGAATTTCGTCGTAACAAAATTTCGTCGAGAATTTTTAACACGGAGATGGCAACATACTACCGAAATCTTGAGAGGCAAAATCATACAGATTGATATATATTCAAACCGAAAGGTACTGACTGTGGAAACTTGGAGGCTTTAGCATCCGAAAATTTGGCTCAACCCAACCCCCGCCCCCCCCCCCCCCCACAGGCATGTTTAGAAAGCCAAATTAAAGCTGTATCTTTTTTCAGCTTATGCAAAGGTGGGGTCAAAAGAGATGCTTTTAGCATTCAAAAGAGTCACTATTCCATAGTTGGTCTCGTTGGAAAAGTTGGTCTCGAAATTGTGCTTTTTGAGTAGAGTTCAAAATTTAGGTAGAAAGGTGCAAGTATCTTGAACGAATGAAGTAAAAAATACAGTTGAGTAAAATAGACAGAGGTAGAATCTTTAGAAAATGGTGACAAAAAACAGTTAGAACAGTAGCGTGGCTAAACAGTAGCGTAGTTAGACGGGAGAGGGTGGTTAGATTGGGGGAAGGGGTCAAAAGGAAAGTTGCGCAAGGGAAAATTGGAGTCCACAGTCCACATACTTTTGAACGCCATAAAATACCTCTGAGACTTCTTGCCATTGAGGGGAGGGAGGGGGAGGGCGTCCCCTTTGGCAAAGACGATGGTGAAAATGAACGATGGTGAAAACGAAGTTAGTTCAAAAACCAACAATAATGGTGATGATGATGATGATGATGATGATGCCTACGATAAAGATAATTATGAGAAAAATGACGTAATTGACATTCAGTAGATCAAAAGGATACATAAATTTGATTCCTGACCTCATGTAATAGTTTTTTTCTCTGCGAATTCTTAAAAAACTTTAAATGCAAAATATTTCTTCGTGACCAAATTTCGTCTTATTTTGAATTTGGTTGAAGAAAATTTCTGCAACTTTTTTTCACGACGAAAGATTTTGTGGTTAATGTACACCCTGAGCCTACAAGCGCAAAAGCCGACACCCCGAAACAACCAACAACTTTCCTTTTTTGGCTTTACCTGGAAGCTTGCTCTTATATGCATTTGCGGTACAGAAGGCATATTTGGTTATATGCTATTCTTCAATACAATGAATGAGAAAATACAATTATAAGAATGGCGTGCGATTAATTTAGCAATAACAAGATCAATTCAATTTGCTCTGAAGAGAGACACCTTTTTAGGTCATAAAGATCAGATAAACGGGTATTAAGACCCCTACACCTGTCCTGTTAATTCATCAAACGCATGCTCCAGTTAAAGATTGATTCAAAGTATTAATGGGGTTATGCCCGAAGCGTCGAATAAGCATATCAATGCTTGAAAATTGTGTTTAATTATAATCATCATACTAGACTTCTTACCTTGGGGATAGCCTTGTCATTTCTACTGCCATAAGCTGTAGAGAATACGTAGTCCTTCATCCTTAGCAGGGCACTACCGGTCGCCGTTACACTGCCTTCATAGTACATACTGTCGATTGCTGATTTGATTTCTGATTTGGTTCCATATTTATTCAGCAGGAATTCGACTCGTATCTAAAAATAACAGTTACAAGAAGTACCAATACCGCTTTGCTACATTAAACGCATCATGGCAGACACATTGCGAAATAAATCCTGTGTCGAATATACGTGGATGTATGAACGATTTCAAAATGGAAGGGGGAACACATGTTGTCCAAAAGTCCACATCCAAGACCACACCCAATTTACTTGCATTTGTGTTAAAGACTGTCCGTTGTTTGTAGAAATCATTCAAACTTTTCGATAAATTCAGTTTCAACTTAAACTGAAAACCAAAAACTGAAAACTGAAAACTGAAAACTGAAACTGAAACTGGTGACACAAAAAGACTGATAAGGAATTGTTCACCCATAAGGAATCTTTATTATAATGAAGTGTTGCCGAAACAGAGTTCGTCCAGCCAAATAAAAACCCAATTGTTAAGGGGAAGCTGAGCTTCCCCCCTCCCTAAAAAAATCCCTGTTAATTTTAAAAAGGGTGCTGAGCCCCCCTGAGCTCCCTGAGGCCCCCAGCATGGATACAATCTGCAGCAAATCCGCAAAAAAAACAAATTGTGATCCTACACCCTCTTTCAGCTTCTTGTGTTTAAGAACCTATTTTTGCCATGAGCTTTGAGCTTTAAAGGACATTGTCTCTTGAGCCATTTGTTGTGACACAAAGACACCCTCATTGTCAGGCATCGCCAATCAAATTCGTCATCAAAAATACCCTTCGATAAGAGTCTAATGTTTAAGCCCTTGCTTTTAGATATCACCAGAAAACAATTTGTGACAGAAACCAATTCTTCTTTTCGCGTGTTTCTGTAGTTATGGGTCCAACTGGACGTATTTTCATGTAAACGGGGTACTAGAAGCACAATACGAATGCTGGTTCTTACCCTATAAGAGTATGTGATGAGTGCAATTCTTGTTTGATCAAAACCAACATTGTAATAGTCCACAATATCTTTAAGAAAGGTTTTCACTTTGTTAAAGTTGTGAATTCCAACACTTCCAGACGAATCAATAACGAAAGCCATGTCCAATTTAGTTTGACAAACTACAATAGAAACGACAATATTTAACAATTTGCACGAAAATTTATACATTGTATTAGAAAAACATGAACAACGATTTTTGTTGAAATTCCTCCCCTTTTTTGAATGTATTTTTTCACTTCCTTTCTTTTAACATACATCAAGAGAGCTTTCTAGGAAACACTTGGAAATAATAGGAAACATACTATATTGAAGCTAATTAAAACCAACTATCCAATTAACAAATACAAAAAAACGTAACAGTAATTAATGAATTACTAAATACATTAATGTACAGTAGGTTTCTTGTTATTTTAGGTAGCCCACTTGTAATATAAATGGTTTTTTGCCAATGCGGCATGAACATAAAAAAAGAAGGTTGTTAGAGACGCTGACTACAGACCCAAGGGTCCGTGGTTCGAGTCCCTGGCATGAACAAACTTCTATAATTCCAGGCGTAGAAATCACGAGGAGTGGTCAAATCGAGAGGAAGGACCAGGACACTGCTCGATAAGCATAAGCTTCTCAGTGTCCTAAAAACTACCTTCGGAAGCTAGGTAGCAAAAAACACAACACAATACAACAACACAATACAATACATGCTTCAAAGATGTTTATATTTGAGCTTGAGGTGATTTCTATGGGAATTGAGTTCCATACTTCTTGACATCTATAGGATACAGTGTCTAATCCATATGCTATAGTATCAGGCTTATTTCTAGTGATAGTGAGCCCCCTGAGGTTGAAGGGTGATTTATACATTTGAGACTAAAACATTTCCAGAAAGCCCTAGAAAAAGATGAGCCAGTGTATGGTTATAAGTACTTTTTGAATAGTATTTGAAAAACCTAAGCTTCCTTAACCCAGCCTCCGTTTTCCTAGTCACTGGTAAGATAAAGATAAAACAGCAAGGGACTTAGACTAGAGGCTGGAGGAATTGGATAATGAACAACGCAGTTTAAGCTTTAGTAAAGAGCCTTTAGAAAATAGGTTTATATCCCTGCAAGAGAAAATGTAACAAAATTTTAACAAAATCGAGTGGCTAAGGGCTTAGGACTCAGGTAGCTCAAAATGATAGTGGCAGAAAAGCTTACCATCAGGAATAACACTGATCCGAATGTAATTGGATTCTTCGAAGTAAACCCAGTCAAATCCTGATACCAAAGCCATTCCACACAGTTGACCGAGGTTTGATTCTGTATTCAAATGGTTTGCAGACAATCTTACTTTCAATGTTCTGCCTATAAGATAAACAACGCATTTCAATTTTCATCCACAACATTCTGCAACGGCACATAAAATTGAAATATGCTCAAATTATGCTCTTATTGATTACCAAAGATGTAACGCAGACGCCTCTCACCAGTGCAGTGGAGAGGCAGGCATTGACTGAATCATTTCAAGAAAAGATTCAGCTTGAAATTTAGAAATTATTAGGCTAGGGGCCTAATATGTCAACCACCTCTCCAGCTCAGCGAACTCTCCATTGTAGATAATTGTTGTTCTTTATGAAAATGCAATTTTAATGAAAACCCCCTCCCCCAACCCCCAAATAGCTCAAATTGCTTAGAAAAGGCTATAGAACCAAGCCCTAAGTGCATTTCTGTCATCTTTTGAATAATTCTCCTCACGTTGAAACGAAATACATGTGCGCAGGATCACCCTTTCCCCTGATGCAAACGAGAAGGACTTTCAACCATTGATCAAATTATAATACAGGGCCTCAGCGCTGCTAAAATAATTGGAGGGGCCAATTGAAATAAAATTACATAAAACCGAATCTGCTGATATTTATCATTTCCCTTTGAACGTGATCGGGAGCATGGCCCCTGTGCCCCCACGTGCTACGGCATTGTATAAAAGCGTTTTTATAATTCCATGAGCTTGATTTAGTCCAAATATATATATTTGTTATATATATGCTTTCTTGTTTTAGAGCCTGCGCCCCTCAGGTACGGTTGTTGCTCGAGTTTGCCCACCCTAGCCAACATCTACAGCTACGTGGTTGGTACCTCAATTTTTGCTTTTTCACGGTATTCTGTCAAATTTATACCAATTGCCTACTTATTGGCTCGGGGAGGGGGTGGATCGGAGAGGGGGTGGATCGGAGAGGGGGTGAATCGGGGGGATCGGGGGATCTTGGGGATCGGGGGGATCGGGGGTGGAGGCATTTGCCACTTTCACTCACAAGAGATGCTACTGTCCTCGTGATTGCGTTTTCATGAAATTGTATTTGATCAAGTAGTTAACATTCTTTTGCAATATGATACGAGTTCTGTAGTTGGAAACTGAATAACAGTTGATTAAAGAAGCTACTATGAAAATACTTAAAACGCGACGTTGTTGTTGCCAACGGTAGTTTAAATCATCAGTTTCTCATAAATGTGACTTGTACTTGCCAAAAGATGACCCCCCCTCCCCCTCCTAATATTTTCTCGTTGAAATTGATCTTGTCGTGTCTACCTCATTTTCATTCCCAAAGAGAGAAACCTTGCCTTCACATCTAACTACGTCAATGGGAAGGCCGTTAAAACATAAAACATACAAATTCATAGAAACATGCCAAACAGAGAGCGCCTTTTTCAATATGTCGTTTTTACATAACTGTGTAGCCAGATATTTGTTAACAAAGACATTCAAAAGTAAATAAAAATAGGAAATCATATTTTTTAATTGCAGTCAACGAACGATGAAAACCTAATCATCCTTGACTTCAAGGAAAGGCCATTTTCACTGACGGAAGTTAACCTGTTGCCGTCGCTATGCAGAATTTAGTCATAAGGAAACTGTAAATTCACTAGTTTCCCGTAATTTTCGTCTGGACAAGCTTTTTCTAGGTAACGTATTTCCTTTAATTCGAGGACATAGAAACTATAATCGAAATTTCAAAAACAAGTTCTTCTGTATTAGGGAGTGGGGGTGTATTAGCAGGGATGGCGCCAGAAAAGAAATGCTGAGGGGGGCTGTAATGTCAGAGTGCCGACAGTGAGTGAACCACCCACAAAGATGTAGTATAACACCATTTCTGCTGTGGTAATTCTAGTACAAAAAATGAAAAAAATTGAAAAAAAATCAAACAATGAAAACAAATGAAAAAAATCACGAAATGGAAGTTATGAAAGTGCGACATGGCCCAATCCCTGTGTATTAGGGAGCAGTGGGGGCTTGGAAGATGGCAATTTCTGTGAAACTCAGAATCCACTAGCAGAGCCTGATGGCGCTAAATTGCTTTTGTTAAAACTTTTTCTATATGTACATCACAATATCGGTCTAAAGATTAAGCAGACCAAATGACCTCAACCCGACATAAACGGACTTGGACAATTAAAGGGCACCTGTCTGCGTTAAGGTTTACGACATCTGTTTTATGCAAAAAGCACGACGTTTTGTCATTACCCCACGGTACACACGGAAACGGAATTTCTGCTTTACAGAACTTTTCGTTCTTCATATTTGTTGTCAAATTTACGAAGGCTTCTATCTTTTCACTTCCCTTCAATTAATTAATTCAGTTATGTCATGCAGTGTTATTTATCATTAGTATATTTACTGCAGAATCACAATTTTCAAAGGCAAACACGAATTTATTCATTGCTCTTTTGCTCTGACTGTTCTCTCATGAAAAAATATGGTATGCAACATGAAAAAACTACATTAGACTCGTGATGCCTTGAAAATTCAATGCAACGAGTATCTCCATGAAAATTACATTTTACGTGTTTATGGGAATGAGCGCAAGGATTTTAACATTTTCAACATTGCTATATAAGAGGGGGAGACTTCATATCCTTATTACGTCTTATTAGGAAAAGCCAAGTTCTTCTATCTTAAAGCATCATATTTTATTTGCCTTCCTGCAGTAATTTCTTTATCAAATACATCTTTTTCTGGCCTCAGCAAGAGAGCATGTTTCTTTTTTCGTGGGCTAATAAAGACTTTTATTCAAGCTACCTAGATACCATGATCATCATTTCCAAACAGCTAGCATTAGCCTTACCTTCATAGTGTAATGACAGCTTGTTTGCTCCTACAACATCTGTCCAGGCTTTGTCGACTTTCAGTCGTCCCCATTTTGCTTGTACTCTGCTCGCCAGTACATCGAGCTTGCTTTTCGCTCGTGATGTCATGTATTTATTATCGTCATTGCTCCCAAAGTCGATCATGCTGTTGTCATTGCGAACTAAAACTTTTCTGTATCTGGCAGTGTTCCTTTTGATGACGTCTCGAATACTCCTGCATTGCAATGCTTCACTGTTTATGGGATCTGATTCACCTTTGGTTGGGTAAAACTGTCCTCTTCTTAGTGAACTTGGTAATTGCAAATTTACGGCTATATGTACACCCGAGCTCAAAATGCAAATTGCAAAAAACACTAAATGTTCAAAGAATTTAGCCATAGTCTTTCGCCTGTTAACTGCAGCAAAGTGCTTCCAGCCCCTCTTCTGACTCTCGTCAAAGCCGTTTCCGTGTTATCAAAGGTCCTCCCTTGAAACGTTTAGCCCTTGGACGGAAATATCTGCTGCCCCGCAGTTTCGGCTTTGTAGGGTGAATATTTGGTGCAATCCAAGTTATGGTTTTCTTGAATATTTCGTCCTGCTTATCGAATTGGTATTTCCCACATCTGCTATGTCCAATGTTTCATATGCGTAGCTTTGACTTTGTCCCTACAAATGCCAAACAGAAATCGCCTCACAGAAAGCTGCCCGCAGCCTGTGAATTTTCAGAATGTTGACAAATGTAAGCTTCAACCAAAAGATAAGGGGAATTGCAATATCAAATTTTGTCAATAAACATATTAGCAATGCTGGCATATGACAGTCAGCCTCGTGTTTGTGTATTATGATTGGTCCATAGCAAACTCTAGTCGCTATTGTGTTTGGTGTTGCCAGCTTCCTCCACGGTACAAAGTGCACGTGGTCTCAGAATTGATCGAAATTAATGCAGCTTTTACGTATTTCTATACTTTGGGTTTAAAAGAATTGAAGCAGAGAGTGTATAAGTACCTTGTAGTTTTACTAGCAATTCTTATCACAGCATTTTGAGGCAACACTTGAAAGAATGATTCTTTAGATAACATTAAGGTCCATGTTAAACAGAAAAAGACAATGATTCAACAACAGAGATTTGCTCTGGATCTGCTAAGTAACCACACGCAGCCACATATCAACGTGTCATTGTTTTGCCTTCCAACATATACCGTAAAATGGGGAGGGGAGAGGGCAGCGGGCAGTGAAAACAAAGAGTTGGAAAATGTTCAGAATTTCAGGATGAGACTGCACGTTGTTGCTGAACAAAGTTAACCTGCATAAATATGATATAATTATTATTATATTTATAGACTCGATGTTTTTGGCATTGCAACTTAAATCTGCATTGGCCAATATAATTGAATCCAAATTCAATAGATATACACTCTTTTTTATAAGAATATTAAAGGACAGAATTATTCAATTTTCAAGATATAATAGGAACATTTTGCTCTTTATAAATTTTCGTTACAAATTATCGAAAAATTTTCAGCTTCCAATTTCTTCGCAGGTCTCCTTGTATGCAATAACCTTGACGTATTTCGTCTTTCCAAACCGTTCTTATGCCATAAAGAAGAAAGCCGTTATATGCATCTACAAATAAAGTCAGTGGAATAGGTCATTTTCGAATAAGCCCCTACCTTCGTATAAGCCCCCTCCCTCGAAAAAGCCTCTACCCAAAATTAACTATTGTGACATATGCCCCCACCCTCGAATAAGCCTCCACTCTAGAGTGATTTTCGTGAAATAAGCCCCCACCCTCGAATAAGCCCCCCATAGAGTGACGTATTGCCTTTGCAGCAATGAGTTTATCCAAATACATCCGCATTTTTGAGCACACTGAACGGCCCTAGGTACAAGTAGAACAAGAAACTTTACTCTGGTAGTATTTTTGGCTCCTCGAATCGAATAAGCCCTCTCCCTCGAATAAACCACAAACTAAAAACATTTGTTGCGAAATAAGCTCCCTTGGGGCGAGGACGTGACAGAGTTGCTTTGGAATATTGCGGATAAAGGGCTTCAAAGAGTTCTTTGGCAATAGAAAATCGTGATTGACATTGCAACAAAGGATATTTTGTATGTCTGGTTTCTCTCTCCATTTGACAACAGCATCTGATCGGTGGTAGGCCTATTGCAACATTTGCAAATATTTCGACGCACGCAATGTCTTTTTCTTTATTGTATGCAAAGTTTCCCACGACCTAAAAGTGGCTGCCTTGATTTTTTGATCGTTTTTATTTTGTTGACGTTAAGCAGGTTGTCATTTATAGTGTGCACCAGCTTTGATACCAATTTGCTGTGTTGCAAGAACAGGCATGTTTGTAAGAGCAGAGATTGGACATTATGAGCATTGTGTAGAATGTCGAAGTAATTATATAATTTTTATAACCAGACACAGGGAGACGGAGGCTTTAAGCAGGGCCGTCACTAGCTATTGTGCACAAGTGGGGTACCCCGATCCAATTTGCCGACAAAATGGGTGTGCCCGAGGGGCAATTCACTCTTGAAAATAGCGTATGAGATTTTCCCCTAAACAAAAGGATTTCTGGGGATTTTCAGATAAAACAAAAGTATTTTCACAAAAGGTGGACGAGATTTTCTTGGAGTGATTTGCCCCTCGGGTGTGCCTTCCTTTATTTGCCGACAAATCTAAGCGTTTGCCTATCTATAAGCAAATCTATACTTCGTAGCGACGGCCTTGGCAGCGCAAAGGCAGCGCAAAGAGAACGCAAAGGCAACGCAAAGGCAACGCAAAGGCAACGCAAATGCAACGCAAAGGCAACGCAAAGGCAACGCAAAGGCAACGCTTATGTGCCTTATTAAAGTTCAGATAGGGTGTTTTGATTGGTTGAAGCACGAAAAACAAGGTGAAGGTCTAGACTATCGCAGAAAAATTCAAATTTGACTTTCTTGCGAAAATCGTTTGCCGTCGCCAACGCTCTCAAAAATTACAAAACTTCGATATTTTTGACCAGACTTTTTGCGAATTAGAAGATCATGAAAACAGGAAAAAAACGGCAAAAACTATGGAAATCTCGTATTTTTGGTAGCAATTTTATTTCTATAACTGTAAAACCCAAGGAATTATTTTGTTTTAATGGAAATCTCATTCGCTACATGTAAAATAGAATTGCCCCCCGCAATCGACAACCTTTTACGACTGCGGGTTCAGAGCCCCAATTTATCTCATATCTTATCTCATAAAGCACCAAATAACTTTAGTACAAGTCAGACAAGACCCTTTTTGTTTTGGATCTATGTTTGTTGAGTCTAGGGTTGATTTTTCGGGTTTTTGACAATTATTTTTCAGCTCTGTCCCCATTTTTTGGCACAAACTAATTTCGACATCAGTGGCAAAATCGTCTCAACAACAACAGCGACAAGAACAACAACAACAAAGTATTGTAACATGTGCAAGTTGTTGTGATTACATAATATAACCCGTGTAGTTTATGGGGGCGAAAGCAGATCTTTGCATTTGTTTATTCATACCATAGCAGGTAAGATGCGTCGTTCTTCAACAAGTCTATGAGAAAGTCTTCAGCAAATCAGAATTATTTGCCAACGCATGTAGTTTTTCGAAAAGTAGATTTCGTCCGAAGAGCTAGCCTAGCGTCTCCTCAGGAGCAGGACAATATGAAGTTCTTTTCAACGAGGAATGTTGGCGCTGAACACTGAAGTGCGAATCTTTTTGGCTCAATTTTGTGTTGAAAAACCCATAAATCTTCATGTTTCGTTGCAACAAGTTTGCTGATAATGTATTTATTGTTCAAGGCCCGGGGGGCCGGGGTAGCCATGCCCCCCTTTTTTGCGTAGCAAGTAGTTTTGAAGCTGTAGTATAAGGGGCTAGAAGCCTTGGCTCCCTGCTTTTGTAGCTTTGGCCCCCCACTTTCAAATTCGTGGCGCGGGCCCTGTTGTTATTACCAACGTATCTTGAAATCCAAAGGCAACTTTTTTTGCCTCCCTCCTGAGCCCCCTAGCACGCACTACATCCCTGGTTCCATGGCTATTTAAGGTTGTGGGCTTTTTAAGTCTTTTTGCTATCAGAGAATGAATTTCAAGGGGATATGGCACCACAAAGTTGGGGGGAGGGTTAGGGGGCTTGGGTATATACATTTCCTAGCGCAGTGTTTTTATCTATGTTCTGACGTTTTGTACTCTGAAGATTGTTTGACGAAAAGCTCTAGTATACCAGGGTGGAATCCATGTAACTAACGCTACAATATCCAGGAAAGACTTCATAATTCCCTTGCAGTACTGGCATATAATGAAGTATAAATGATGTGTTGGTTTATAGGTGGATGTGTTTGCTGCCTGTGTTTGGGCCAGGGTATGATATATAAATAACTTTTGGTGGTGAAAGAAGGATAGTTTCAATTGTGCATTGTATCATACAACCTTTTGGCGTAAGCATTAAGATGCAGATCGTTCGGCACAGCTTCAAATTAACTGGCCAATATTTTGCATGAGGTCTACATTGATTCCACCCTGGCTAGTATGACTCAAAATGTTTGCTTTTTTCAAAAACATATTTAAATTTTATACCACAAAAAGATTGGTTGAAGTGTATTCATTCAGCGGGAAACAAAAAGCTATTGTTTAAGTAATAGTATTTTGAAACATAGAGTCACTCTCACCAGAAGATAACCAGGCACGATCCATGTCTGTTACCTAATATTTTTGCCATGTGGACGTGCCCCCAGGCCAGAATACTGGCATGAGATTGAGCTCTTTTTGACATAATTTATAATCTTGGCTTCTTATTTCTAGCCTGCATGCAGAGAAAGTTGGTTTCCCAGCTATTAATTTAGTTGGATGCAAAATTTAGGGTTGGCTCTGGTAGAGAAACCCTAAATTTTTCATTAAACTAAATTAATCTCTGGGAAAACCAGCCAAGTCTGTGACAAGACTATGCAGTCTGATATCTATCTGCAAGCCTCCAGCATAAATAAAACATTGATTCTGCCCAACACAGTATTCTTGCTGTTAACCATTCTGCAGTGTTTGCCAGATGCATACCAAAGGTCTTTGTAGTGCTGTATGCAAATTCAGAGATTGCACTTTAATGCATGGATTTCTGTCTCCCTGCAATCTGATTATTTTAAGGAAGTTAACATGTAAAAAGTGGTTGAAATGACTATGCATATGCTAGATCCCATCATGCACTATAATTCCACGGAGCCTAGTCTGTTATGAAGTTTATAATCATAATTCAAAGAGAATTCTTTGTTAGTATTCTTTATCATAAAATGAACATTTCATATAAAATGCACTAAAAGACTTCAAGCTTGCTTCCTTTTTTTAATCTGGTTTATTGACAACTTCTTATGTTCATTTCCCCATTTTCTTTAGATAATCTGCTTCAAAGAATATGGTTGGCAAAAAGGGAAGGAAAAAGTCATCTGAATCCATTAGAGCAACACCTAAACGAAGATCAACCACTGCAAAACGATATTTTAACTCAGGATCTTCAAATTCAGATTCAGATGATGAAGAAGAATTTCAGCCTCCCAAAAAATCTTCTAGAAAATCAAGACTACAGGAAAACAGTGTCGCCAAAACTAGAAAAACCCAAGGTACGACAGAGTCACTTGATATAGAAAATGTAAGAGAGAGCTCTGCGAAAAATGTCTCAGTTGCTATATATTACTGGTCATTCAAGCTAATTTAGAGAAGTGTGAAACTGTGAAAAGGAGTGATGCAACTGGGATGCAAAGGAGGCATTATTATGAAAATCGATTGTAGTTAATTGAATGCCTTCTTTGTCAACTTTGAAAAGTAACAATTTGCAAGTTGTAGCCATGTTTATGCTTTTCTTTGCGATCTCAAAAATAGGATTTTTGCCTGATTTTTCTTTGTTTTTAATTTTTTTTCAGATAAACCTTTAACATCAGAGGAAGTTAAGGGTAGTTTGGCTGAACTCTTCCCTTTTGGCAGTTCTCAGCCACTTCTATCAGAATCAGAAAGTTCCGATGATGACAATGGCAATGCCAATTTAGAGCGTAAACATTTCTCTAACGCTGTGCAAAGTAAACAGAGAGCTTGTGGTTTAGATGGAGCAAAAAACCAAAGATCAAAACCAGAAGTGAATTTAAAAGGTAAATCCAAAGACACTGGGAAAGAACATGAATCTAAAAAGAGATCTTCGGATTATCAAGAAGGAAAGAGTGTTACAAATACAGAAGATTGCAAACAATTAGTAAACAATTCAGTTGTAAAAGTTATAAAAGAATCAAAACCTGTGAAATGTGATGCTTCAATTAAAACTGAAAGCAAGAAGGCAGAACAACAAACAAGAAAAAGCTTGAGAAAGACAAAGAATTCTGATATTGTTTGTAAAAAAATGGAGGAGGATGACAAAAACATGACAAAGAAAAAAAGGAAACTTAAAGTCAACGAGAATGAGAACAATTTGAAACCAGATGGAAAACGTTTTGCCCAAAAAAAGATGAAAGATGTTGCAAATGTCCCACTGAAGGTTCAAAAGTACTTAGATAGTCTTGCAGGGTCAAGTAACTTAGTGGACGTGGGAATGTCTTCTGAGGGAATTGAAAGTGACAGCGAAGATGACTGGCAAGATGTCCATGGTATGTTGAAAACAGCTAAGCAAATTTTAGTTTATTATTGTCAAATAGCAGATTTTGCAGTTGCAGGGGAGATTTTGCAGTTGCAGGAAAAAATTTGGAAAATTGAATTTGGAGCTAAGACACTCTTTTTTCATTAATTTGGTGCATAGCTATCATTTCAACATAAATTCAAGACAAAAATCAATTTTACTTGTTGTAGTTCAAAATAGCAATTTTTTACCTGTTCATTTTTTTATTGCTTAATAACTTACCTATTGCCATATAATTACCTAGATATTTGATGACTGCTTTGTTAAATAGCCAATTCCTATGTGCCAAATAAGGATGACATGGTATTTGAGAAAATCTTCAGTGAATGATTGCAAAGGGAAAGGTATTCAACAATATGTTTGTTAGTTAGGTTTGACTGGTTTCTGCAGAAAGGGTTAATTGAAAGAATGGAAGGCTGACAGTATCAAATAAAGATTTTCCATAAATGCAAAATATCTGGTGGTCAAATTGCCGTGACATGACATAGTGTAACATGATGCATGAGACTGGTAGTTTCATTTGGCATGTATTGTCTTTGCAAGATGCCACCATCAATTTCCCTATTTGCATCTTTTTTCCTATTTCAGCTTAATGACATAAACATTTTATCATGAAACTCAACAATTGTTGATTTTTGATTGCCAATTGCTAATTGAATATTGAATTAAAACAAAAAGTCAAAATCTTCATCCTTTAGAGGCTGATATTGATAAGTCATTGCTGGAGAGCCCAAAGAAGAATGAAAATAAGGAGATGACTGTGAAAGATGTTGCTGTTAGTCTAAAGGTCAAATCTTTATATCAGTCAAAAAGGTTTTGTTAAACTTCTTTTTTTAACTTATTCAAATTCTTTTGAAGTCTGACAATTTGAGGTAGAATTAAGAGAAAACAATCTCAATGTAGCTTGTGTCAAACAATGCTGTGTGTTCGCATTAAACATCAAACTCAAAGTGGCAAATCAGATCTATCTTGCTCTTTTTCACCAAAGTGTTTACAGCTCTGTTTTTATATAGACTGGTTCCAATTCCAAGAAATTATAAAACAAGGGGCATTTTTTAGTAGAAGCTGGGATCCAGTTGATTTTGGGTATTTCGACCATGCTGATTACGAATTTCGAGGATCCCAAGCGAAATTAGCTCATTTAAGGGCTTAATTTGCATATCAAAATGGCTGCCAGTCGAAATCTTCAAAATGCTGCCAAGAAAATCCATGACACTGCATTCGAATAGGATATTCACTAATATTGCTGTTATGAGGATAGAACTTGGTAAAATGGTGTACAGCAACAAAAACTACACAACAGGGAACTTTTTAAATTTTTCATTACTTCCATGACGTCATTATGATGTCATAATTGAAGAAAATGGCAGAATTTGCCAACTATTGGTAATATCTCAGCTTTAATTATTAAGTCCTTTTATAGTCTCTAGAATGTATCAAAATGCACCAAAAAGTAAAAATCAGAGATATGATTTCCATCTAAGCTTATTATCTATATCGCTTATTTATGATTTATTTACACCAATTTGTCATTGTTTCATTTAAACCCCTAATTACTGATGCAAATACTCTAAAATGTCTTGAATTTACTTTTAAAGATAAAGAGAGCCAATTTGGGCTAGTAAAGTTGATCTATTACATTTTCTTTGATTTACATGATGTCATAAATATGATGACGTCATTAACCTAAAAATTGTTCACGCCATCAAAAATTGAAAAGGTCATGCAACATTTCAAAGGTCTCTTCGAAATCAGTCGAATGGTGGCATTCTCGATTATCTTTGATCCTCCGGCAAAAATTAAACTCATTGATTTGGTTTTCTAGCTGGTTAATGTCTACCATTTAAAATAAAATCTTCCAGTTTTATTTAGCCCATTTAATTTTAGGAGAAATGGCAAACTTTCGGCTCTTCATTTTTCGAACTAACGACAAGTTTATGTATGACATTTCTCAAATGAAATTTTCCCCCAAGTAGTAATCGGGTGAAATGTCAACATTGAATATTCAAGTGGCTGAACACGTTCCTTTTGTATATCCAGTTCTACTTTGCTGCATTTTTGTGAAGGTCTCTAACGTGTGTCCAAGCTTGAATCTAATCGATTATAGGTCAGTTGCATTCGTTGTTTCAGCTTTGCTGCATTTGCCACACAACTTGCTACATTACAGCCCTTGCACAAATTAACACTATCTTCTGACTAATAATTCTTGAGAGTTGTTAAGAAAAAAACAGTTGTAGTTTCACTCAAAACTTCTTTGCTAATTTTTAAATTCTTCCATACTTGTCAAGAATTCTTGAGGATTCTTCTCATGTTGATATGCGCAAGGCCTGCAGTGTGAAGCTTGACCCTACATTAAGATTTGAAGGAGTGTCTGATCTAAATCTTAAAGCAAACTAAGCTATATGAGTTCTGCATCGTGTGTTACATCCACAAAAGATCATCTCCAGAGAAGCAGTAGGGATGGCTTCACTGTCATCAGAATCGGCTTTAATTAATCTTCAGAAAGCTGCCATCCGAAATCTGTAGGTGACGGTAAGTCTTGATGCGGTGATCCAGCTTGTTTCCATATCATTGCTTGGAAGTGTGCTCTTCTTATGTGAAGATGTGCCACATCACTTGTTGGAGGCAATGCCTCGGGTTTTGTTTTCTTGAAAAATAGAAGGTGTCGGGCTTCATTTGTGGCCTGCACCAAAACCGTGGCAAAAAATTTTTTCTGCTTTACGCATAATACCCCGTTTGCTGATACCTCCTTCTCCCATGTTTTTTGCAAGAGCTCATGAGACTCTTTCAAAACTTTTCATGCAGATGCCATTTGTATTCCCAGACAAGTACGAAGTTGTATCACATCCAGTAAGAGTGTGAAAGGGGATGAGTGCTTGAACAGATCCCGCATGCAAGGAGTGAAGAATCTCTTTGACTGGAATACATTTTCTCTTCTTTGACGTTCCAGACATCATTCAAAGATCATTGCATCGCATTCCTTAAAAGTGGGACACCAGAATGATGAGCACATCTGCATCTCTAGCAGCAACTACTACTGTATTGCAGGTGGCATTGATAGCATGAAGGGCAAGTCTGGTGTCTGCTTCTTCATGGTCTGCACTTAAGGTTACGGTAAACGTTTTGAACACAAAAATCGGTTTTTCCTTCCTAAAGGCCAAACAGCTCAAGGAAGCTGGATAAACTATATATCATTCGATGCACAAGATTATGGCGTATCTAGCCAGATAAAAATTATTGGCAAATAATGTTAAATGTTATTTTCCATGCGAATTTACTGGTCAAAAAGTGTACCACCTTCAAAAGCTATTATGTACCCTTGCGTTTGAGGTAACAAAATCTGACTTAGACCAGCAGAAAATGCAGGTCCTAAGCTACCAAAGTATGTCTCAGATTTTTTAAATTCCTCCTCTTCTTTAAACTATAACCTGTCAAAAATTGGCAAATAATTTGTCCACCCTCCCGCAGCTGTATTTGGGTATAAAAGACGGACCAGAGTAAAAAAAAATTTTGAGACACACTTTGTTTGCCCAACGTCTGCCCTGGCCGTGTGCAAATTTTAGAGCCATTCGATTGGTTCCTTGGGTACATAATACCTTTTTCGTACCTGCATGTAGAGGAATTTCGAGTCCGGAGAAAACGGGATTTTACTGATCGCATTTGCAAGATACACTCGTAAACCACAGTGTAATCCGGGTCAAGTCACTTGAAGATTTAAGATCAATAAGCCTGTTTAAATAAACAGGGCCGTACATTGGATATATGGATGTGCCATGCGATATTGTAAATGAGACATGCGACCACGACCGCAAAGCAACGATAATCGGCTTAACAGGTCAAGAGATTTTCAGGCCTCAACTAAAAGTTTTGATAAAGAAATTATGGAAACCTTCGTTTACATGGGATTTTTTCCACTTTCAAAATTTCTGTTACTTTCAAATTTGGTATCATTGTGTGCCTTGTAAGTTCAGCTACTTGAATGTGAAAAAATCGAAAAAATGATGTTTTCATCCAGAAAACGTTTACCGTAACCTTAAAGACAAGGTATCAGTGTAGTATTTCGATGACTGGGCAAGCAATTCATTGATAAATCCACCAGCTGTAACAATTTCTTTATCTTCAGTTGCTTGGCGAAGCAACTCTTCTGACAGGAATCGTGCAAGATCTGCTTTGTTTTCTGGCAATGCCAAGAAGTTTGACCAGAACTTTGGAAGAGGTACCAAACCGCTCTCTTTAACTCGGCGAACAGGCCGGCTAGTTTTTTTCCGCCTTAGTCTGGTACTAGTTTTGATTGATAGTTGTCTATAGCGGTCAAAAACAACGTCGATTCTCTGGTAGCGTTTACCCATTTGAAGCACTGCTAAATCTCTGGTAGCGTTTACCCATTTGAAACAAATGTGTCTGCTAAATCACGAAACGAAGAGCAACCATTTGGTTTGCCTAATAACACCACTAGAGCCTGACCATCGATGATTAAGCACGCTGTTATTCCATGAAGATCGATACTCTCTGGACAATTGATGCTATCCGTTAGCTTGTCAATAAGGACAGACTTGCTTCCAGTCCGAAGAGAACAGTTCATTTCAGTGAGAGATGAGGAACTGGCATCAATTCATGAGAAAGCACACTCTTAAGCTCAATTTCACGGCTGCCTTCATAAGCAGTGATCAGCCGCATGAGGATATTTCGATCGGCCTTGAAAATCGTCTGCTTCTCCTTGTAGTTTGAATTTATTGGAACTTCATATAGGCTTTGAAAGGTAAGCGCTCTGCATCTTTTTAATGGTTCGTTGAAGGATATCATGGGCTGTGTCAGACAGTGTCAGTCTGTGCGTGACAAAGCTTAGAATTTGTTGCTGACCAAGATCGGCTGCATGCAACAAAGATTCTTGAATTTCTTTACTTTTTCTTTATTTGCTATATTCTACCACTTGCCAGAACTTTATGCGGTTCGGAGGGTCCCTTGGTTATACCTTGAAGTTTTTTGACCGGCAGCCATTTTGAATATGCAAATTAAGCCTTTAAATTAGCGAATTTCGCTTGGGATCCGCCAAATTCGTAATCAGCATGGTCGAAATACCCAAAATAAACTGGATCCCAGCTTCTACCCGAAAATGCCTCTTGATCTCTTTTTAAGAATTTTTTTCGAGAAATGGAACCAGTCTAATAGCGTTGATTGATATACAACAGACTGGTGAAATAATGACATGACATGACATGACATGACATGACATGACATGACATGACATGACATGACATGACATGACATGACATGACATGACATGACATGACATGACATGACAGCGAATGGCATCACATCACATGCTATCACATGACTCGACATCAAATGAAATGACATCACATGACTTGACATCAAATGACATCACATGACATGAAACCAGGGGCACCTACCCAGGGGGGCTGGAGGGGCAGCTGCTCCTCCTGCCCTCTTTGAAGAGGGGCAGAGGGGGCTAGAAGTGCCCTCAAATATAAGAAAACACTATAGGATCTTATCGATAATGACCACTTTGACCACTCTCGTTATGTTGATATCTATTAGAAAATATTAGAAAGATGTTAACACCAGCACAAAAACGCAAAGGATAAAAAGTTTGTCCTTGACAAGGTCAACCACAAGAGG
The DNA here is from genome assembly GCF_057945365.1 of Rhopilema esculentum. Lineage (NCBI taxonomy): Eukaryota > Metazoa > Cnidaria > Scyphozoa > Rhizostomeae > Rhizostomatidae > Rhopilema > Rhopilema esculentum. The sequence continues at coordinate 8,726,914 of NC_142817.1, read as the reverse complement.
GAGAGCGACGAAGATATTAGATGATAAACAAACGACGTGTTCCCTCAAAAGTACTCCAGGAACCTAAGGAGGATAAATCGGTATTAAAACTTAGCGGGCAATAAAAACTTTACAAGCAGCCAAGCTAATTCATAACAGCCATGAATTTTTATAAAACCAAATATTGTGAATAGTGACAAGGCCATTTAATACTCATTTTTATGTATGGAAAATTCTGTCAACATTTTCTCTATGTTAAGAATCTTTGATAGTGTAATAGAGCTAAATTTAGCAATTTCACTTGGTTTTTTGTATACATAGGTATTTTGTATATTACTTAGATTATTAGTATATCCCCCTTGTGCACGCGAGAGATGATCCGAAGACTGAAACTTCAAAGAATGACGGTTTCTTGCGAGCGGCTATACTTTTCCTTTCCATTTCCATCTTATAACAGCCCAAGGCTAAACTTTAATCTAAACAGCTAACATAAACAACGACAGTTTTCCGCGAACTCTAATACTAACAATCCAATGAAATATATTACGAAGCACAGCGCAGTCTTTCTCAAGCACTGCCTGTCCTAAATGCAAACCGGGCCGCAAGAGCTTTCGCAAGCCTCTAGGGCGAAACGGTTAGCTTCTTTCTGATGTTTAGCCTTTCATGACTATACCTTCTGAATTTCTCTCCGAATCTCCTTGAATCTAACTAACTACGTATATTTATGTGTACAAGGAAAATACCAGAAAAGCATAACTAAGCATAAAATGTTACCCAATATAACTATTGACTACGCAACATGATGTAATCCTAATGAGGGGTAATCCAACGGAAAGGAAAAGTATAGCCGCTCGCAAGAAACTGCCATTCTTTAAAGTATCAGTCTTCGGGTCATCTCTCGCGATTTTAAACCTCCATTTTACAATGGTAAAAAACCCAACTGTAGGGGTGGCACTGTATTCAAGTTCATATTTTCTTATGTTACATCCCACCTAGGAATACTCGATTATGTTAGTAGAAAAATTCCACGATTTGCCCTCGGCATCAACACTGCCCCTCCTGCCCTTTTTTTTTGCAGGCGTCCCTGCATGAAACAATAAATCAACTCTTCTACACAGCTTCTGAGCTGTGAGTTTTCTCGCTACAGAGTTTGCTCCTTTTTCTCTTGTTTCTTCTGCACTTGTTAGGACACCTTGGTCTTTGGTCATTGGTTGCTTGTGCTAATGACAAATGACGTAAATCTTTGTGAATGGTATTTACATTTCAGACTGAAACTCTAAAGACATATAAGGATACTTTTGTCCTTTTAAATTGAAGAACTTCACACGCTCTAACCTCTTATTTTTCCCTTCATTAGCCGAAAGAATAGAGAAAAGTTTTTGCAGTGTGTTGAGCGAACGATGCGAAAATTTCAGAATGAAGTCAAAACCAACTTACACAAAAGTCACCTTGTTTGCTTGGTTGCAAGGCAGATATTACTGAACAGAACCTGCAATGACCTAACTTTAAAGGTATGATTCTATTGGTCAACAATCGTTAACAAGGTTTTAGGTCCCTTGAGTGATGTTTGCAAATCTATTTAGAATTTTTCGATCATTAGGTGAGGTTTTATACTCTAAAGAGTGTCAGAAAAAGCTTTGGTACGTTTTAAATTTTTGCTTTTTTTTCAAAGATTTTCTTTAGTGATGTTTACTAGCTAAGGTAGCAATTATGTGACTTGAAAAAATTACTTGTTAAAGCGATGTTACTGCGTAGATCAATTGACAGAATTTGCTGGTCCAGGATTCTGTTCGTAATTTAACGGTTTGTTTTTACTTTTCTCATGATTATGAACCGAATCTACAAAACTTCATCAGGAACGGTTACGTTGAAAGAGGTCCTAGGAGTTGTTAACATGACAGACATTGTAAAATATTGCCAAAATCTCTTAGAAGTTATTGTTAACTTTGTTATGTGTAAATAAAAGAAAGGTCACTATTGCCAGCTGCTCGACGGATTGCGATGAAATTCTTGTGCGAAAAGCTGAAAAAATGTAGCAAATAAGGAAAAACCGTAACGCGCCGAAAACAAACAACAATGAAAACACGTAAATTAACTTTGTAGGCCAGCTTGCTTACGATTTATGGCTTGTTTAAAAGTTGTTCAAGTCGTTCTACCTTTGGTTTTTGCAAATGTTAGTGGGGTATTTGGCCTAGTTGCACTCATTCCAATATAAAATATAAGATATATAAATACCGATCCTTGAATTTTCTTTGCGACATGGTTCAAATGCCCCATCACCCCCATGGAGATTCGTTTTCGATAAAAAACCACCAATCAACTGTGAATCATGATATATATTTGTATTCAGTGCCACGCTGAGCTTTCTAGCTCCGTTACCTAGCAAGACAACTTAATCCGGTTTGGGGCCATTTCGGTTTGAGCCGACTAACTATGACCATAATGAAACTATGACGTAATCATTATTAATGTAATTCTCTTTTTGAGTAATGTTAGCCAATATTTCAAGATAAAGATAGTGTAGGCGAAAATTCTTTTCTTAACTTATTGGCTCCTAACTTTTCAAAGTTGTCATATTGATTTAATAGACTAGTTAAGGTGTGATTAAACTCAGTAGGTTAATTCCTACGATTGGGTTTTTGCTTGCCTTTCTTCCACCGGTTTGTGAAACAAATAGGCGGGTGATCATGTGTTCAGTATTTTTCTGATTATTCCTCTTTTAAAGTTTTATCGATGGATTTCTGTCCTTTTACAAAGGCTCTTTGGCTCTCGTTAATACCAACAAGTATGTTGAAGTTACCAACATCCAAGTGGGAATTAGCAGAGCTTCGAAAATTTCTTAATTGGTTTCAATTGCAAGATATTGATAACCTACATATTTCTCTTCAAAAGGTAAGCATTTCTTCATTGACATAAATATAGTTTTTTTCTGAATTTTTTAAATTTCCAGTTCAAGGCAGTAGATCGAATTAAATGGTCAGAGTTGACTTTGAATGTTGCAATATGCATGCACCTTCCTTGAAAAAGTAGTAATGTAGATACTTATAGAGCGATTAATTTTTGGTTTCTTTGAATTTATTCACGTTTGATTTCCATTTTATGCCTAAAACTGCGTTAATTTTTAAACTTCTCTTGAACGAAGTTTTTCCTCCTCTGTAACCATTTTACCATAAATGCTTGCTTTTTTACCTCTGAAGTTTGCTTATTTCCTCGCTAATGTTATAATTGTTAAATTATAAATAAACATACAGCTCTTTTCACACAAATCTGCCCTAATCTTGCAGCTCACACTGATCTCTCTTTTTCTCGGAATTAACCCTCCATTCTTCTCGTCCGTCTAACTTCTTCCAAGATCAATGGTCAAGTTTTGCATTTACCATTCTCTAACGAGGACACATTTTCAACAGATAAACAGAAAACCGAAGCGCATCCCGCAAATTCAGGTATCGCAATATTTGTATTTATAGCATCATGAAGATACTAGACATGCACACAATTGAAACTGTTTTTTTAAAGATGCCATCACGATTTGACAGACTGGGTCAGAATGTTGACTATAAAAAATCTTTGTTCATAAATTGCAAGCTACAAAATGAATACCAACATTGCAATAGCGATTAAAGGAGAAAAAAGTAATTTTTCTTCTATCTCCAACTGTTTTTCAGTAGGACATAATTGTATTTGCCTTTTTTGTCTGGTATATAGTTTTTACTCGTTTTGAGCAGTTGTGTTTTCATTTTGTTAGCAGCTAGTTTCTTCTCTTTTCAGCTTTTTGTTGCTGCACTTCGTGCTATTGGCCTACAGGCAAGACTGGTCATGTCCCTACAAGTATACCTTCTTTTTTCAACTTTATCTTTATATCGAAGCAGAATCTTAGCTGGATGTTTGGAACATGGCTTTAGGAAACCTGTGTAGCATTGATAATTAATAGATATAATGTAGCTTTTACGGTCCTGTCTTGAATCTTGTATTTATAATGTCGATGGTAGCACGATTCTGAAATTTACAGCTTAAATTGAGAAATTTCAGTTTGTTGTTTGTAAACTGTAGGTGGATTTATTGGATGCAAAATAAATCTAGACATGACTTGAAAGAAAATATGTGCTCTTAAATGTAATTCGTTTTAGTAGCTTGACAAATGTAAGTTGGTATGAATTTTGAAATCGCAGCCTTATTTCTTGTCAGTAAGCATCATCTTGAAGGCTTTCAAAATTTCTCTGTTTTGATTTTAGCCAAATACATTGACATTATTTAACCTAAAACAAGTAAAAACAAATAACCAGCGATTTTCTTTAATTCAGATTAAAGCAGCTAGTTTTTTACCAAATTTCATTTTGCCAGGTTACTCCAATACTTTGCTAATGCAATTCTTACTTTTGCTTCAAAACCATATTCTGTAGAATGATAATTCCTTGATCAAATCATCTTTGATTTCCAGCCAATCACTTGGAAGGTTGACAACGCAAATTTATTCCGTCTAGGAAATGGAAAGGAGGTGCAATATTGTCTTCTTTAATGTTGTATATATATATTTTATTAGTTTAATTTCCATCAATTCCTTTTCCCCTTTTTTTTATAATGAAACAAATGTCGATGTTGAATACTCCAGTTTTTTAATGTTCTGGAAATTTCAATGCTCATTGTTTCTTAAGAGTTTCTTAATTATGATGTCATGAATAATGTTATGAAATGTCCGTGACCTTATTTATCACGTAAAGAGATTCGCTTCCGCTCTGATGCTGTATTAGATGTGGGAAGTATATTTTTATCCCTTGTGTCTTAATTTCTAGGCCATCAGGGCAATTAGTTCTTAGATTTTACAAAATTTCGTTGCTCTCAGTTTTATGACGATTTAACAGTTTCTTAGATTTTTCACTGGCCATTTTTTGATAGATATAACTCACTTCAGATTGTCACGTAAATGACGAACAAATATTGCATTATGCTTTGTTACATTTTTTAGAATGTTTTAACTCGCAAAATCATCACATTTTTGCCTTACTGAATGTTTCTGTCATTATTTGTTTTTGCAATATTGCACAATGATAAAAACATTAACAATTTCTGTAAAAAAATTCTATTTTCATTAGCAATCATTAGAGACGAAACCACCAGTCGCAAAACTGAAAAACAGTCAGTCGAAAGATGGCTCTAAACACCAAGGGAAAGTCACAAAATCAGAGTTGGAAGAAGAAGGAATGAAGAGAAATGACAGCACAAGTAAATCACCCTATTTCATGACAGATACTTCAGATTCTGATATTAAAAAGGAGTTGCAAGCAGCCGAGGGAATCGGCAAAAAGAAGTCGACGCCTAAGCGTAGAGTTACCAAAGCTGAAGCTACCGTTATTGAAAATGTAAAGAAGTCTGCTAAATCGAGGAAAACAAATTCCAAAGAAGTTAGGCTTGACAAAAGAAATCAGAACGGTAAAAGGATGCGAGCACGTAAGAAGATTGATTATAAAGAAACCGATAACGAGGCTGATGATAAAGGCGATTGTAATGATACGGACACTGTGAAGGAGAGCTGTGAAGAAGCTCAAAATGAAAGAAAATCAGATGATGATGATGATGATGATGATGATGATGATGATGATGATTTTATTGAAGCAACAAAAAGCTCACGAAAGTCCATAGCATCAAAATTGTCAGAGAGGAGAGAAAAGAGAAGCTGTATGCCCTCTGTTGACAGAGGTTACGCAAGGAAGCTTGTCAAGACAATTGACGATGATGATGAATTCGACAAAACCAGTAAGCCAGTGAAGTTCAGAAAAAGTCTTAATAACAAAGCTAATTCGCCCACAGTAAAAGTCATCTCTTCGGATTCAGAGTCATGTCAAAGCAAAGAATCTTTGAACTTTGTCAAAAATTCAATTTCAGGTGAGGTTATAAGGGGCTTTTTTCGACTTAAATCCTGGATTAGCCCGGATAGAGTATTCACATTTGAAGTGGTGTTAAGCAGATAATGAATTGCCAACAAAACGCTTGCTTTCACCTCTATAAGACTAAGACTCTATGGAGTTTTTTAATCTTACTGTAGATCCTGTAGCCCTGATCAGAAGAGTAAAAATTTCTGAATATTTTATCCCCAATGATTTCGCATAATACCCGAAGCTTACTAAATGCAAACTTGCATTCCATCTCTTATTCCAATGCTTTTTCCAATTTTCGTAATCCTATTTCTACCCTTTTCATGTACCAATAGTTTTCTGGTACCTGTTTCTGGCAACCATCTTTTCAACCTGTTTCCATTTTCTTTGCTTTAATTCTTTTCTGTTCTCTGTTTTTTACCTGTTTTGGTTCCTTGTTTCGTTTACCCACTTTTGCCTCTATTTATGTGTACCTATTTCAGAATTGAAATTTGAAGAAGTAGGTACTTCTGCACTGGTTCCCTGACAAAATTCGAGCAAGTATTATGGTATTATTTCTATTTGAATTTTCGTGCTAACACACATTTTCTTCACAGCTTGTGATACATGGTGCGAAGTTTATCTAAAGTCAGTGAAGAAGTGGACATGTAAGCACTCTATTCCTTCACGTATCATCTCTGTATTTGAAAGCTGTGTACTGCTCTTGGAAAGAAAAGTTCTGATAAGGCCTTTGCGATCATGGATGCTATTGCGGCGTCACTACCCACATGCTATATTTCAGACGCAGCGAGCCAAATATTTTGATAGTCTTGGAAAGTTTTGCTCGCAGATTTTCATTCGTTATATAAATCATACTTGGTTCGCAAATGTTTAGAGGAATGCAGGCAGCCCCTGGTGATGTCCTTAAGGAAAATAGGCGAATATTTTTCAGATGCGTGTTTTGATTGAGAACTCATTTCTCTACCTCAGCTCTAAAAATTTCTTCCCATTAGTAATGGTGTTAACTCTTCGCTGTCGTGTTTTGCAAACACACCCCCACCCCCTGTCTTGATTGATCCTTCCAAGCGATTAGCCACCAGTTACCGCTTGCTTAAATTCTTTTCCCGCTTTCTCTAACATTCCCCTTTATCCGAAATGCATGCTCCAAGCAAATGGGTTCAAAGATTTCTGTTATCTAAAATTCTTGTATTTGGTCTCACAGGTGTCGAACTGGCTAATAAATCTATTAACGAACCCTCAACATGCGAAAGAAATGCAACGCAACCACTTATTTATGTACTGGGCATTGACAATGGTAAGTAGCAGTAGCAATGTAGTTGCACTTTCAATAACGATGCTTCTTAAATACCAATCGACTTTTCACAAAGACAGCAAAGCACCCAAAAAGATTTCACATCATAACAGAATTTAATTTAGGCCCAAGGTGGGTGAAATGTTTTTATCCACCTTTGTTTTTATATCAAGTTTCAGATAATTAATGGAATTATTTGTTGAAATAATGCTGCATTTTGGGGTAAGTGTGGACGTTTTTTGTTGTTAGTCTCTAAATATTTACGCTTTAAAATGCTAATCGTACTTTCATATACATCTCATTTTCATTGCATTCTTTGGCATTGATGAATTCTGTTACTGAAACTAAGTATCGCTGTTGCTAGAATTATTGATAGTTTTGCAGTCCTATTGAATCCTTCAGGCATGTCTATACACCAATTCAACTAACAACCTTATTTGAAAAAATCCTTCAAGTTTTTTTGTACAAATTTTTTGACCTCAGATTCGGACTGAGAGCAAGGATTTTAGTCTACTTGGAAGCTTTCATTGCGTTATTGTTCACGATATTGATTTTATGACGAGAAAAAATAATTTTTTTAAGGGATTTGACCTTCATTGGCGACTAAGGGAGTAAAGTTTCACCCTGAACGATTTTTGCAGTCAAATCCCTTGCAAGTTTTCAATTCGTAAAATCTAAAATACAAGCACAAATAATGTGAAAAATTTTATCAGACCTAAAATTATGGTGATAAAACCAAATCATAGCTTAAAAAAGTCGTACAACGAAATTAGGAACTGCCTTTAGATTGCCTTTAACCACATGTTCTTGTATCCACTTCGTAGAGAATGCGATCAAAGATGTCACGTGCCGTTATTCTGCAAAGTTCATGTCTAAAACTCGTAAACTTCGCATTGACAGAGAGTGGTGGGCTCAAACTCTACACCCTTACGAGACTAAGGAGCGAAAACGAGACAACCTAGAAGATACCGAATTAAAGATGAATTTGATGCAACAGCCATTTCCAACGACCATTGGTGAATTCAAGAACCACCCACTTTACGTTCTCGAAGGCGATCTCTTGAAGTTTGAAGCCATATATCCCGAATCACCGGCAGTTTTGGGTTATTTCAGAAACAAGGCCATTTATTCCAGAGACTGTGTCCATATTGTAAGGGTTATTTGGACTTTTCTGTGTTTGGGCCTTGTTTCATGCCTTTGTGACATCAACTGCAAGAAAACAAAGTTTGATACACCCTTAGGTGGAGCCCTGTTGGACGCTATATTCAAGGGTTTTTCAAAATTATTCAAGGTTGAAAATGCCTTAATTTTTCAACATTTTTATGATGAAAGGTTTGAGGAATCTGGAGTTTTTTCAATTGAATGTTTTCGAGCGCCATTTTATCAAATATTATCAGCGATGTTCATAGAAAGGTGTATTTCAGATCAACTAAAAAGTTTGCATTGCGTTGACCGTCGCTGTGATTCTTAGAAACTCGTGTAGCCCTTGATTTTCGATGTATATCCACCGTAATGTGGCTTGTTTTAAAAGTTGCTCGTGAGCAAGTGCCCTTTAGACTTCCCGCCCACTAATTTTTGCTGTGTGATAAATTAAGGAATAATTTTTGTTCTTTTCTCACATGAATATGTTGAGGTTTTCTGTTGCTTTCAGCAGCAAGAATTATTCTACGAGAGAGGTTTTTTCAGTTGCAATCAAATCCTTTTTCACAGCTCCATACTCGAGAAAACTGGTTAAAAGAGGCGAGAGTTGTCAAGCAAGGTGAAAAGGCTTACAAGATTGTTCGGGGAAGGCCTAAACGGGTGAGTAAGATTTCCTGTTCTTTAAAAGTGTCACGTATTGCATAATCAAGGTGATGATGTCTAAAGCAGCTAATGAAATTATTTTTCTCTCTATTTATCTGTAATTCTGCTCCATGCGATGTTTTTTATAGGCGTATGGCAAATCCTTTCATTGTTCTCTATGATGTTAACAATAAAGCAGCCATATTTGCTACCTTCTGTAGAGATTTATTGACTTTTTTGGCTTATTCACCTCAAGTTTGAAACATTTTGTTCTATTTCAGAACACACCCATTCACGAAAGAGACAAGGTTAAAATCGATCTCTTTGGTTTGTGGCAAACTGAAGTTTACAAGCCTCCTCCGGTTAAAGATGTAAGTCTTAAGAACAAACTCCGCGTTATTTCTAAGTAAAAGACATTGGAAACGGGGGAGCCTCGGATAAATGTATACAATTCAACTCATCCCTTATAAAAAGGGACATCTTGGGGATCAGATCATGCGAGATCGTTTTATAATTCAATGTTATATAACAGTTTTGTCTAATTCAAGAAACTACTTTTTAACAGCCAATTTCTACCGTTCCAATATCTATGTCGCGTCAGCCCCGGTGCTTGGATGTGCTCGCCTAAAAAAACATGCGGGCAGTTTTCCTGGAAACAAGCCTTAGAAATGTTCACTGGGGCTCCTGCACGCTCTGTGCTGTACTCAAGGTTTTCATTAGAAGGCCCACTTCTAAAAATAGGCGTCTTTAAGTTCACTAAGGTTTGTGCATTCTCACTATAGTGAGGGTGAAAGTAGGCTGCGAAGGTTTGGTGATTAAGCAGCAGACTAATAAAATGCTTTGCAAATATTAATAGTCATTTCTATAACGCTGTTATCTTCTTTTAGGGGAAGGTACCCCGTAACGAGTATGGAAATGTGGAACTCTTCCAGCCGTCCATGTTACCTCCAGGGGGTGTTCACGTGCCAAGTAAGACTCTTTTTCTCCAAATTACTGACTCCGACTCACTGACTTGTGGTTTTTCATATGTGAATGTCTCGGCTATTTTTTATGACGGTTCTCTTGAAGCCTATAAAATATGAAATCATAAAAAATATAAATTAGAATTTTTTACTTTTAGCCACATAACATGAAAGAGCACCACGAAATACCTTTGTAAATTCAAATCATTTACGCCTGTTGCAAATTCTTCGATATATTCTGTGCGAAAGGCTTGTTTACTGATGATTGATTACTGCTATTCTGGCCCGATTTCTTTTTTGCATGATCAATCAGTATTTGGAGCCATGTGATACGTGAGTTTTGGTTTGTGTTATGCAGTTGATGCATATATCGATGACGTAATCGCTTCTAATAAAACTGTCTAGTTCAGTGCAATATACCTTTAATTGTTTCAGTCCAAGGTATTCACAAAACCGCGAGAAAGCTCGGGATTGACGCGGCTCCTGCAATGATGGGTTGGGATTTTCACGGCGGATGTGCCCATCCAATGTAAGTTAGCGTTTACCTTTGACGACCTTAATTGTACTTCTCTCTGTTCCCGCAAAACCTTTTTGCCTAGATTTCTCGATGTTAAGTTATCTCGTAGTGATATTCGTTAGCATTTACGCCACGAAGATGGTTGTTTTACTAATTTAATAAGAACTTAGGAATCTTAAATCTTTTTTTAAGGTAGCTAAGTTTCTCTTGGTGTCGGCATTCTCGTGAACTGTTTGTATCCATCAAAAAATGATGTGGACTTTCCCATTTTTTACACCTATCTTGTGAATGTGTATTGCTCGAGTAACTTCCTCTATGCTTAGTTCTCCCACAAAGCTTTTCACAGACAAAATAAATTTAGTTAATTTTTTGTCACTATGGTCACTAAGTGTGCAATTTAACATGTTAAAGATCCCAGACAACTTCGAAAAGTCAAAATTCAGTTAATGCCCATAGGTTTGGATGAGTTATGACTCAAGTACAAACTACAGCATAAACAAAATTTGTGAAGGTGCTCTTCGAATGCAATTCAAACAACAAAACGCATTGTTTTAGAAATAAGTAGGTAATTTGGTACCTGCTACGAGAGATAGGGGTCGGCGTACCAGCTAAGTTGCCTACGGTCGAAAGGTGACAGCTTTGTCATGTGGTACAGATAATGTGACCTGTGATATGTACTCATAGTGATTTATGTACCAAGGCGTATTGCATGTACACTTGAAATGTTTTAAATGTTTTGAAGTTATATTTGTTTTTTTTTTCTCATCGATGATTCAACATTTGGCGCTGTTTATATACCGAAAGGCCGCCGGTTCACACATGATTAGAAAAAAACTTGAAAAACTTGAATTTTATTTTATTATATTTGATTGGTTTAACTTTAAACTGACGTCTAATGGCTTCACAAAAGTGGTTTGAATTTCAAAAGTCATATTGTTTACAACTCCGTCGCCATTACTCGTTCTTCAAAGTGGTGCAATGCTTTTCAAACGTAAGTGTTTTAGAAGCTTAATTTAAGAATTCAGACACCCTAATAATCTCCAGAGTATCCAATACTTTTGGAAGGCAATCATTCTCAACTGCAGCATTTATAGTATACTTGGGCGAGGGCTTGTCGTTTTATTGAAAAGGTTTACCATCCTTAGCTTGCTATTGGGCAAAAAACCGGCAGCAGGAGAATGAATTTTGAATTTATATCCCGAATAGGTAAGCTTACTGGCAGAAGTGAAACATGGAAATCTGAAGTCTCTGCTCAGAGAAAGTAGCTGCATTGTGATCAGTTTGATTTCAATCACCTTATCGGTGTTGAAAGCTTTCTAAGGGATTGAAAGGGATAAGATAATGCATAGGAAGCAATCACCGGGTTGACCTTGTAATGTGATGAGAAATTGTTTATGCTGAATGCTATAGAAAGAGAGAATAGTTTTGGCAGTTGCCTGATGGTCGCATTAAGCATGAAACTCTGCCGTCCTGTTCTTTACACCAAAAGCGTGCACATCTCTGCCTAAAAGGCATCGAACACTTTATGACAGAGCACTTTATTAAGCTGAATGCCCTGTTATAGATGTGAATACTTGAAAACATAGAAACCTGTCTTCAATTGAACTGTTTGCTAACTGCTAATGATAACAAATTTTCAGAATCGAAGGCGTCGTTGTTGCTGCAGAATTTGAGGAAAAACTCCTTGATGCATGGCAAAAGGACGAAGATGAGAGAGAGAGGAAGCTAAAAGAGGTTAGTGCCAAATATTTTTATCTGATTGCATAAGATGTGATGGTAGCTCAGTGGCTAGGGTCATGCACTACAGATCCAAGGGTCTGCAATTAGAGTCCTTTCCATGATCAAATTTCCAGGGTGAGGAGAATTGCCAACCTTCTGTATTTCCAGGTGTGGGAGTCACTGAGCATCGCTTCTAAAATGTCCACGAACTACGTTTGGATGCTTTGTAGCAAAAAACACAAATAGAAAAAATTATTTGCTTTAAAACCTGTTGTAGAAAGTTCGCTTTCGAAATGTCTCTTGTTCAGCCAATTAGCTGCGGTGATTTGGCGGCTCGGAATCATTTTAAAGCTTGTTTTAGTAAACACAGAGGAGGGCATAAAGGTATGTTCTCTTGTGGACTTAGGGAATATTCTGTTACCGAGTTAATATGTATTTTTTACTTCATTTCGTCAGTCTAAATCCTTTAAATGTGCACTTATGCGGGACCATAGAGATGGGCGGGACCTAGAAGCACTTTGAAGATATTTTTACTTTGCCTGCATCTAATCATTTTGTTTTGCATTTTGCATTGGTTATTGTATTGCAGTATCAACAATGTTTTTTGCATAGATCACCACATAAGCCACACGTTTTTGTAATTTTTTAAAATACAATGGAATTTTTTGCCATAAGGCTTTCTATCTAGCGTCTACGATTTGTTTATGCGGCAGTCAGCCAGTCTATCTATAACAGAAATTTTTTTGTGTTCTCTGATCTCGTACAAAATACTAGCAAAAAAATGCATGATAATAAAACAATGCCAAACGGGTCATTCCTTGTCATATCAGCAAGCAAAAAATCATATTGACATCCACCATCTAAGAATTGACAAAATTACCGGCCAGAATTTCTTAGAGAAGCACAGCTGCATTTTGTATCAAAATTCAAAACAGTCACAGGGGTTGGAACTTTATGGAAAATTTGCAAGTGACTGCCATTTTCAATCCTAATTAGAATTTTAAAAGAAAACTAAAATCTTAAAACCCTAGAGGATTATGTGTTGCGATGTTTTTGGTACATGGAAATATATACCTTTTCATGTTTGCCGAATTTGAATATGCTTTTAAATTCATTATTACGAAAAACTGAATAATTTTTAGCACGAAGGCAAATATCGAAAATCCATGTTTTATTTAGGCCACATGCCAAAAGTCTAATGTACATGCAGCGACTGGATCTTTTGCACGGATGCTACTAGGTAGCCTTTGCTCCTGGCCCCTAACGTAGAGGTCTGGAACACAGGCTGCTACTAGAAGGACACCTATCACAGTGTTAATTAGCAATGCGAAATCTTTCTTGTAGAAAAAGGAAAAGAAGATCATCGAAAGATGGAAACTTTTGGTCAAAGGGCTTAACGTTCGCGAACGAATAAGAAAGAAATACAACTTCATGGTTAGTACGGTGATTTCATACTTGTACTTTTGTGTTTTTGACGAATTCTGTTGCCACATCGCAGACCTAAGAGTAGCTAAAATGGGAGTTTTAAAATATATTCCGCGAAAAATTCGACTTTGGCCCATCAGCCAAATTAAGTCTCTTGTTTGTCTAAAGGAATTTGAACCCTGGATAGGTAATAAACTCGACAAATGAAGTAATGCATTATTCCTTACAAATATTCAGTACTTTTTCGAGAGTCGTTTTACGAATCCACTTTCTAACAGATATGTGGAAAAATTAACTATAAAGAAGTTTGAAGAGAAAAACTCACTGGAATTTATCAGTTTAAAAGCACAAGTTGAACTCTCATGTTCTCTGGTTCAAATCATACGACGATACCTGCAGATTCACATTTTAGAATTCACTTATTTCATTTGTGTATTTATAAATAAAATTTTGATAGAGATTCATGAAAAAATTTCTGAAAGCGGGAGGAAAACGGAAAAAGAACGCTCAAATCGGGAGACTCCCGCCCAAATCAGGGGACACCGGCCCAAATAGGGTGAGTTGGAACCTTTCACGCTGATGCATAAATTGGTGGTCTGTGTCAGATGATTGCAAATCGTTCTTGCTCAATGTTCTGGCCTTATTTGTAAACATGTATCTGGTATCATAAAGCTTAGCTACTTTTTTGTAAAACTACTCTCGTGGAAAAGATCTCTGATTCATGCTTGTGCTTGCATCTTGCGAATGTTTATTTGAATATTTGGGCACCTAATCAATTTCTCAGGTAAACTTTTGAAGAGTTACCCACCCCCCTCTTCTCTCTTGACTTACAGTTGAATCCCGCCATTACGAATCCCGCTTTTCAAGAACTATTCGCTGTTAATAAGTCTGGTGCCTTGGAATACTCCCTGTAGAACAATCCTCAATATAACATACTCCCGTTATTATGAACTTTTTTTCTGTATTTGAAAATGACGAAAATGATAAACAACGCTTGGCCCGATTTTCAAGCCATAGCAGAGTAACTGAATTGGCTAATAGTTAAACCAATCGCGGTTTCGATACGATATACAACATCATCGTATGTTTCTCTTCTTTTCGTCTTGTTTCTGAGAGACTTATGCAAAATAAATCTTCTGCCAGGAAAGCGAAGACGTGGAGCGTTTTAAAACTCGAAAAGATAGCAAGTCTGCAACGGATGTTCTGGTCTCTTGGCCGCTAAACAAACAAGGTATTTCATCTTGGAATTGCTTTTTGTCAAGTGGAATCATCAATACGAAGATGGCTTTCCATCATTAATTTTGATGTTTTGCATTTTTTCGCCCTTAATCTCGCAACAGCAGTTGATACAATTTTATCAAACCAAAATGTATTTGTTTTTTATTATCACCACTTTATGTACATGCTGAAAAACAGACATCGGTACCCTTGATATGTCAAGGAACGTATGTTTACACTGACTGATGCAAAGAGCCGGGGTGAGGCAGTTTGTCTTTCGCGGCGATGCAAGTTTTTCCTCGTCTTTGTAGTGCTTGTAAGGTCAAAATTAACCTCACCTTTAAAGACAAATTTTGTGGAATAATATTGTAGGAATCGATCTGTTGCATCCAAATGCTTTGCTTTTGCTATTGTGACGCAAAGACTTTATGACGTACTTAGAGGCCTATACTCATCCATGCAAACGGCACAAAAATCGCTGAAATCGTGCAGTTTCATTATGGTATTTACATGCACATATCAGCAGCATCTACAGATGCCACTCGGCTCATTCCTTGATTTGCTTTAAGCAAACATGCACGTTAATAACAACACTTAAAGTGATTTACTGAATAAAAGCAAATAATAGACAAATAATAGAAATGTACGTAAATAAGTTAGTAAATAGGTAAAATAAAATGACAGATTGCTCTCTTTTTATTTTTTACTTTGTTTTCAAAAATAAAACGGTAAAAAACGGTAGAAAACGGTAAGTTTTTATCTTGTAAAAATTATAAAAACCACTCTGCTTACAAAAATAACCTTATTGGCTGAGGTTTGTTGCAATAACACAGAAAAACGTAGTTTGGTTCTAACCCGGCTACCAGGGATTTCTTACTTTCAAGGAAAATGATGGTAATTTCTCCAAAAAAATCGTTTTGCTCCAGATTTTTTTTGGGGGGGGGTCCAGTCCCCCCGTCCCCCCGGGATTTACGGCCCTGAACACTTTTAAAGAATTTTAACAGCTCATTAAATTTTTACCATGGCCAAAGGTGCAAGCGAAAAATGAAGTAATGAATGTTTACTTTTCATGCACCGCAACCAAGTGCATGAAGAGCTAGACTTCAGAGAAACTTTTGCAAATGATCTTTACTCGATGTGCCATTGACTACCTAAGATGTGCCTCTATATGTACCTCTAAATGTGCCATTGACTTCTCTAAGATGTACCTCGAATTGTGCTATTGGCCATCCTACGACGTGCCTTGAAATGTGTCATTGGCTGTCCTAAAATGTGCCTCAATATGTGCCATTGTCTATCCCAAGATGTGTCTCAAATTGTGCCAGTTGCTCTCCTAAGATGAGCCTCAATATGTGCCATTGGCTATCCCAATCCCAAGATATGTCTCAAATTGTGCCCTGAGATATGCCACGAAATGTGTTATTGTCATTGGCTACCCTCAGATGTACCTTGAATTGTGCCAGTGGCTCTGCTAAGATGTACCCCGAAATGTGTCATTGGCCAACCTAAGATGTGCCGCAAAATGTCCAATTGGCTGTTTAAAATGTAAAAGGAAAAAGAGCTACCTTCCACATTCGTCCCACAATACTGATTTAGGGCGTTGCTGTTTTGAACAGTTGTTGAAGACAGGTGTTTTGAACAGCTATGAAATTAGATTTCCAAAAGTTGAATCTGGGGCTTGCAACACCGCCTCTCCCTACCGTGAACATGAGAAATAAATGCTATTGAAGAAAAGAAATCTTCCTCATTTAGCTTCCTCATATGTCACTTGCATCTATCTTGATCATACTTTGTTCACGGTCTTTACTGCACTAATTTTGATCCTCTTGGCACTTTTTCCATTGATAGAAACTCTTACCTGCTTAAACCAGATATTCACTTATGCTTCTTGGTTGTGTATCTTCCAGCTGGACAATACTTGATAAAAAGTACTGGATGCTTCTTTACCATAATGTTTATACAGTTCCTATTTTTCTTTCTTTGATTTTACAATGTTTTAATTAATCTCCAAGATGCAAAAGGTTCCTATCGTTCTTTACTTGTTTCTTTTTTCAGAAGGGACGTCTTCTCTTAACGAAACAGGTCATTGTCACGTTTTTCCTGATTCAAGTCACAAGCAGAACAAAATTACGGGAGAGTGGACCAAAAGTTGTTCATGTGGTCTGTCTTTGCCTTTCGAAAAACTCTAATATGTTTCTTGATCACGTAAAGCAAATTCGGAGAATCTTTTAAAAGACAACAAACATTATGAATATATTCAACTATATTAATGGTATAATCATTTGCATTGGACTTAATGGCCCATAAACAATAACGGTATTGACAATCTTATTACCACGTTTTTATGGAAAGCCAGGATAATTCAATTACCTTCATCAAAGCAAGATATTTTTGATTGCAGACAGCATTTGCTAGAATGTCTGCTCTCGATTCATATTTCTATACGGATGCAAAGCTATCGCATTGTAAAAAATATGGCGCTGGAATTGTGTTTAGGCTATTGTTCCAGCTAATGTTCTCGTTAACCAATCCACAACGAGACAAATTGCCTTTAAGCGATAATGTGCATAGCATTGTGATTAGATAGAAGGGAAGGAATTTTATTGGGTCATTTAACTCTGATAAAAGTGAAAAGCGAAAATTATGAAGGTCAAGGCTTGAAATTTTCAACTGATAATCCAAGCATTTTTTACGATTCGCGGACAAGTACTCACGCTGGATAGAGTTATGCAAGAAATTGTTGTCTCTCTAGCCTCGATATGTTTCTTTCAACCTTTGTTGATTATCTGCTGTTGGAAAAAGTTTCATTTAGATATTCTATAAATTTAGTTTTGGTTATTGAATTTTGTGCTGTGTTATGTTACTTGTATGTTTATTTTGTTTGTAATAATCGTAAATAACCATAGAGTTTTGCAAAAATAATCATAGCCTTGCATAGACCGTTACAGAACTCAACTCCGGTTTTGTTCTGCTTCAAGCTGTGAGACTGAAGGATCTCAAAGAACATTCATTTTTAAACTCTGATTCGTGGATGAAAAGCTTGGTCTGTATAGACTTTCCCAAAGTCAATTTTTTATTAAATCCGTAAAGCATTTGTGCTAGTGCGAGGGATTCGTACTACTGTCCGCAGTTAAGATATGCCCTCCCACTAGTACGAATGTTTTATGGATTTAATAAAAAATTGACTCTGGGAAAGTCTAGGTCTACAAGTCATTCACTTTTTGAGGGACATTACTACATTTATTGATGATACGCACATGGGTTTTTCCGATAGGAGTTGTGGTGGTGCAGTGGGAGTGCAGTGGGAGTGCAGTGGGAGTGCTGTGGGAGTGCTGTGGGAGTGATGTGGGAGTGCAGTGGGAGTGCAGTGGGAGTGCTGTGGGAGTGATGTGGGAGTGCAGTGGGAGTGCAGTGGGAGTGCTGTGGGAGTGATGTGGGAGTGATGTGGGAGTGATGTGGGAGCGCTGTGAGAGCACTGTGGTGATGCAATGGGAGTGCTGTGGTACGTGACTACCAGTTTCTGCTTGGTCCTGGTCAAAACCGATCGTTTGTCTGTCAAACTGCCTTGAGGCACAGGAAAACTCGAAAATAAGAGACACAAATAAGAGGCAAAAATAACAATAAAAAATAAACCAAAAATAACAAATGGCTGTTAATTAGACGACACACATTTTGTAAAATGATGGCTAGGGGGCGCTTCTCCAGATTTTCTTCCTTTCGGTATTAAATTTTGTGCTAAAAACTGAATAATTAGAAAAACCAATAACTTTCAAGCACTTTCAATTTTATTCTTATTTATGCGAGCATCTTTATTAAAAAAAGTGTCTTTGTTCTCAAATAACAAGTTCTAATTTGCTGGCACTTACTAGTAGTGAAATTAATACAATTTGCCTTTGTAGATATTTTTGCATTTGTAGAAATGGCGTTTTGGGTGGGGGATTCTTAGGTTTGAAAAACGGGGTGATTAATAACTAAATGTTTCTCCTTTTGAACTCACTGGGACAAACGCGTCTGGGACAAACCCGTATGCAGAGCAAGGCAAATGCGCAACCAAGATGCAGTCATGGAAACGCCGAGGGCAGGGCACACCTGAAAACTAGAAACATTTAATTAAATCTGAGAAGTTGATAGTGCCAGGGCACTTGGCATGGAGTTGATAGTGCCGCCGCACCCGCACCTGAGGTGCGGGCTGTTGGTGCGCCCGAAATCTTGTCGAAACCGGCCATACTATTCAAACTGGGTGGCAGCAAGCATGATAGCAGAAGTATGAAAAAACTCTAATACTTTGATACTACTTTAATAATATGTGTGAAAAAAACAGTCAACGGGGGAAAATGTAAGTTCCAAAAAAGGCAAAATATTATCATCAAAATCATCTATCTCTAACTTGGAACTGTGTCTCACATTAAAGATATAATAAAAGTGTCCTTTTAATAACTACCTTCATAATACGAATCCCAGTCAAATTTTACTTGAATTGAATTAGGTACTCTGGGTACATCTGGTTGTCTGGAAACACCACAAAAATTGACGGATTGGCTACATCGTTAACGACTGAGTCATACAGCTCGGTTCCCTGTCCTTTACACGGTGCTACCTTTAAACCGCTTTTTCCTTGCGTATATTCACCGACAAGAACCTTGACAATATACATGTATCTGTATCCATCTTGGCTGGGCTGGGCGTACCCTACCGAATATCCAGCATTAACGGCGAAATAGTTTCCATTTCCATATGCAGCTGCTACGAAAAGATGCAAACGTTAACTCAAATATTTGTTGACACAAATATGGCCCCAATTTGAACCATACCAGACTAAAATGATCAAATTTGGCGATTTTGATTCCTGACGAAAATGGCGATTAAAATATATAGGTTAGATATAAGAATGTAAAGAGATTGAAGAAAATTACGAATTCTCACTGGACTATTTAGAATAGGAGTGATGCCATCTCGAATTTTTTTTAACTTATCTCCTCCCTAATCATCGCAATTGGCCCATATAGTAACAAAAAACTCACTTTTTCAAACGTATTATTGATATAATTGTTTTTAGTAGTGCTTGCGTCTACATGAACGAAATTTAAAGCAAAACAAAAAACACCCTCCCTGAAAGACTTTTAACCCCCCGTAATTCGAAAAAGCCTCTCGAACATTCATTCGATCAACATTCAGATTCGAAAGCTAAGGCCCTGTTCACACGGGAACGCAATCGTTCCGTTCCATTTTTGTTCCAGTTTCTGGAACGGAAAAGTATACTGTTCACACGGTAACGGAACGATTGCGTATCGATTTTTGTTTATGTTCAGACGGGAACGCAATCGTTCCGTTCTGCCATTTGCGCGCCAAAATAAGCAAATGATTTTTAATGCGCATGTCCATAATGGAGAGATAGATTTCATCATTTCGATTTATCTCTGAGCTATCTCTGAATTTTTTAAACAATTTGAATAAATGGAGAATACAAAATAAGCAAGCTCGTGGGAAAATGGAAGCCAACCCTAAAAGGAAGGAATTTCAATGTTTGCAGAATGGTGTTGAATCTTTTAAATGGACTGACGACGAGATTCAGCTGCTTCTCGAGGTGATGAAAGACTACCAGTCCATCATAGCCCCAAGTAACCACAACTACCACAACACAGACGCATGCGCCAAGGGCAAAACTCTTATCGTTCTATTTTCAGGACCAGTTCTGCGCGTTCACACGGGAACGGAACGGAACGGAACGATTGCGTACCGTTCCACTTTTCGTATCACTTATTTTATCGTTCCACTTTTTGGAACGGAACGAACGTGAACGGAAAAATTTGTAAATTAGGTTTGATTGGTAAATTTCTTTTGTTACTAGTATTTTAACATAGTTATTAGCTCTTATGTATGAACCTTTAACCTGTATAAATATTATAAAAATATTATATTATAAAAAAAAAATGAAAAAATGTCATTTGAAGCGTTCCCGTGTGAACACAACCCCTGAGCATTCCGCTTTTCGGAACAGAATCAAAGGCTGAACAGTGAGTGCATCTATGACGGGATTATGAACCATTCCTAGGGTTAAGGTAAGTATACAATTGATTTTGTCTAAATGTGAAATGTCTAAAGCGCTTTGGGTGGGGAGAGGTAAAAATGTAATTTACCTGAATCTCGACACGAAATTTATCGATCATTTGCAAGGTGTTTTTTTATATTATTCTTTGCGATCGAACAGTGGCGCCAATATAGGTTAAATAGCAACGCGTGATGACGAACTGGACAAAATATAAGGTGGAAATTTGCTTTGCAATGTTTTTTGTAGACAATGTGGTAAAAACACGCTGAAATGGCGCAAATGAGCCTTATTCTAGCTGCGAAGCGATTTTGTTGTGAGAATCCTGTGTGCTGATTGGCTTAGAACATGGTAGCGAACAGAGCTCTCAGCCAATCAAAGATTTGACCGCTATGCTTACCCTGGTTACCAGAGCCGTGTGCAACCGGGGATATAGTATTGCAGATGGCTGCGGTGGCAAAGGATGAGTAAATGCGGAGGAGGAGAAGGATAGAGGAAACACAACATCCCTTTTTCCAATCCTCGCTCAAAAAATATTTCTGTGTCTAGTTTCGAACTATAGAACTGTTGCAATTTTTACCGTGTTTTCCAGCATAACTCCGATTAAATCCATGATGGTTGATTTGTTCTAAATTTTCTTTAGTGGTCCCATGGAATAAATTCCGTTCATTATTCCTAGACCCGTTTGCCGTGTCCATCGCCTTCTTTCTCAATTGATAGTGCTTATAAAGAGTAGGGTTTTGAATTCGCCACAATTTTCTGATTGTTTCCACTCTCCCTTTGGACCTCAACTTCACTTCCTGCTCAACCTCCTGAAATTCTTTGCTTACATGCTGCAGCTCTACCTTGTGATACGGGCACTCCTTGCCATGAATGTCCTTGGGCATCGGCTCCCAGCAATGTGGCACTTCATTAAAAGTATCTGGTAAAATAAGATAGTTTTTTATTCAGGATATCAATATTGTAAAAACATAAATCAAAAACTCAATGACACTTAGTACTCGGTAATAATTGCATTGTATTCAATGATTTATTTAAGTTTAGTTGTTACAATAGTGGAAAACACTAGTTTAGTTTAGACAAACATTTAGCACTTTTATGGCTTGCATAAGGCAGTTAATTTTCTGCTAGAAAAGGTTGTGCATTAACTCGAGGATTCCACGAAATGTTCCCATTTAGACCAGACGGAAATGGCGGGGAGTACCACTTTTGGCGGGCAAATTTCGATTATGAATTGTGATAGTAAATGGGGTAAAATGGGGGTTTAATCAGGAGAACCAGGTCCCTGCTTTTCTTCTGCGAAGGAGAAACGTGGCTTGAATTCCCTGTTCGACCATTTGGCTGGGCTCGGTTCTACGATTTTCCGACAAGACGACATCTTGGATGGGCTTCCGCTTCCGACACATTGAACATTTGTCAAATATCTACCGAAAGCCCGAATTTTTCGACGCAAAAGCCTTTGTTTCGCGTTTTACTTGCACGATCCCTGTATTCCGCATTCCTTGGAAAATTTGTGCTGGTTAAATTTTACCACTCCGACAGTGCTGAAGCCCGTACTGTCTGGGTGCATTCGTAGGCAGCATATTGTAAATTGGTTTCTAAATACGGCAGGTTCCGAGCTAAATGTTCGGCAAAACTTCAGAATGACACAACAAATAAACATAGATATAGTTTTCTCAAACGTATATCGTTGTACGACTTGTACCACTAAGCCTTTCACAAGAGCGAAGTGTACGTGCTCACAATGCTAGCTCTAACTCTTCACTAACTCAGGATTCGTAGAGAACGATATATATATGTTAAACTAGTTCCTTGTACAAATAAAAGATGTAAATGTGCTAATCTTAGGTGTCTACATAAGAGGAAAAACAAGCTAGAAAAACAATAGGAATGTGTCTAGATACATATATATATAAGCTGAGTCAATCCATAGTGTAGTTCTTAAAATAATACTATAATAGAGGGTGGGTTTCCTTAGTGACAGTGTTCCTACTAGTATACGCAATGCAACAAAGAGTGCGATGCAAGTCGACGCAAAAGAGTATGCACAAACAAGTATGACTAACGCTGGGAGAGTGAATGAATGGGGCGAAGGAAATGCGCAAACGAGGCAGGTAAGAGCGAGGCTTAGCGCTTGGAGTGGCGGTATTACAATATAAAGGTATGATTCCTTAACTTACAAAGATTTCTTACTTTGAATGAATTATAAAATTTTAACTAAACAGTTGACCCGTTTTGATGAAAAAGTTCCTAAATCAAAAGATTTCCGAGAGCCCCCTCGCCAGGAAGCCAACTGTTATATGCCACGAAGTATCCCTATGCCCCCCCCCCCCCCAAAAAAAAAGTCGGGAAGACATATTTTTTTGTTTTTCCATAGAAATTCATTGGATATACTTGCAAATGCACTGCTTCAGACATTGCTATCTCGTATTTTCCTTGCAAAAACGATTTATACAGGGACATGAAATTTCTCGTTCGACCCCCCCTCCCCATATCTTGAAAACACCTCCACGCACGCCCGATCAACATCCAGATTCAAAATCTACGCCCAGAACTATCCCAGAAAAACATCATTCAATAATTTGTTCTCTCAGGGGCAATGCTCCCCATAGAGTTTTAAAGTGTGACGTCACCAAAAACCTTTTTTAGAATTTTTGAATTTTAACCACATAGCGTAAAAGATCACCATGAAATACTTTCAAATACGCAAAATTGGCCAAATATGTCCAAAATCGGTTGAGATATGGCCCATTAAAGATTTGAAGTTTGCTAACGAATCACTGTTATTTTGGCTCTGTTCATAAAGTTATGAACAGAGACCAAAATACAGAGGTTTGATGGAGAGAGAACCAATAAACATGTGGCCATATCTCTGCCATTTCGTAATACACTTGCCTGATTTTGCAAATTCAGAGGTATTTCATGATGCTTTTTCAGGTTATGGGATCCAAATTAAAAAATTCTAAAAAAAGATTTTTGTGACTTCATCACTTTAGAACTCTATTACAGCAACTGGTCTAAGGGCAATTCTTTCAATGTCAGGTTGTCAACTTCTACGTCACAGCATCACGTGATACGTTTCCCGCTAAAATATAAATAGCTATTTTGGGGGTCTTACAAACCCAAAATCGTGGCAATATTTTGCAAGCATGTTCAGATAGCTTTTACTTACAAGTATCAAGATGAAAAAATTTGGCGCGAAAATAGGTGGCATAAGTCCTTTAAAAATGGCTTTTAAAAATGCAAACATTTGATTATACTAAAGCTTTCCGTCTGACACTCTTCAGGGTATAAAACGTCAGAACATTGATCGAAAACTCTACGTTAGGAAATATATATACCCAGTGGTGGATTGAAATAGGCCAATCAGAAACGCGAGCACATAACTGTTGAGGTTGCCCAATCAGTGCCACTTGCCTATGGAGAATGTTACCAATAGGTGAAAAGGAACTCCTTTTGTCTACACAATAGTGGTTTTTTCGTGCTTATGTAGATAGATGCCAAAACTGCTAAATGAAACGAATCTATCTACATAAGTTATCCAAGTTTTCGTAAGCTTTTCGATTTCTTTGGGCTGTTTTGATTTCATCTGGAAATGATTTTCAGATTTTCGGCTCTTGGAAACTGAGTGATATGAGGCCATAATTTGTATTTATAATCCCTTGTATCACAAAGGGATTTTGTATAGAAAGGCTATGACTCGTTAGTTTTGTCGAAAAATATTCCTTTATAGGATTTAGATTGTTCAGAGATGTTTATACTTCAAGTGCTATAATTTTAGTTGTTTAATATGGATGGTAGATTGTAATCCTTTCTCATTTATTTTTTCTAGTTAATCCTATCTTCCTTCTGCTGCTTAACGTCCATATTAATGGGCAATATTTAAAATGACATAAATGTAAAAGAATTTATAATTATTTATTTCATTTTCTCCATGTTTTGCTATTTGCTCTAGGCAAAACAACTGGAATATAAGTAAAACAAAGCATAGCAGTCGAGCAGCCTGCAACTTCAGTTGGCGAACTAGGCTTGTTGCCCCTCCTGTCCAAGGGGCATTTTAGGGCAAACGGATATTTTTTTGGGAAAGGAGAGGGGGACCAAACCAAGCATCAACAAATGAAAATTAAAAATGTTGAAACAAAAAATGAGCAAAGTTGCATTTAGATAAATATTGGAGAGAGCATGGCTTCATCAGCCTCTTCGTTTTTCAGACCTGTATTGTTTGTTATTGTGAACAAAAGCTAGACTCCCAGCTGATGACTCGTTGTGGTGGATGTCAACCCCTGCGACGGCTGAAGGATCAATCACATCATTTAGTATCCTCCCATGAGTGGTATGTATTATAGATCGCCATATTTGCTTAAATGAATACATACCTATATTGCTATGGATGTAGTTTACAACTGCTGTGTTTCCAGCTGGAGTGCCCTCTATCTGAACATCGCCTGAATGGAAAAATAAGGTCTTTAAATGACAAAGAACCGGCTAGGCCTAGGCAGCCTTTCCACTAGCCCGGGCTAAAACAAATCGGGATAGAATGTATCCGTTTTTAAGGTGAGACAATAAAAACGACAGTTTGCTTTAAACTCGTTTTAATCCGTTTTTGGTCGTTTCCACCAAGCTGGGTTTAAATTTATCCAGACTCAAATGTATTCTCCGCTCCTCTACACCTCAGGTAAACCAGATGTAGATAATTATGCACGTGGAGTTGTTAGAGATATCAGTATTTACAACAATGTCCCTGAATTTCTCTGTATAACGCTGTTGTTGTTGAGTGGATCAAAAGTTTTCCGGGTTTGGCGTTTCAATTAACCCACATAACAGGTTGCTTACTGATCCACTCACAGAACCGTTTTTAATCTGTTTTTCAAGTACGTCAGTGGGAACAAAACGCAAAAACGGATAACTTCTTACTTGTTTTTGTTTAAAGCCCGATTAGTCGAAAACTCGAAAGGTTTCCCAAATTTCCATTTAAGTTTTTCAAGTAGTTTAGTGGGAACAAAATGCAAAAACGGATAATTTTTAGGCCGGGTTACTCGAAAGGCTACCATATAGACAGGGAATTTTGTAGAAAAAACTAGCAAACTGCCTAACCTCAAATTTTATTTCACATTCTTACTAAATCGACCATGGGGATTCCAAATCCAAGATGGGCCAAAAAAAATTATCACCGGAAGTTACTGTTTTTGATGACGTCATCAAAAAAATGATAAAAAATCTTTAAAAATCGGCCAAGGGCTCGAACTCAACTTTTTTTGCATTTTTGCACTAAATTAACTATGCAGATTTCAAATCTGAGATGAAATGAAAAATATCTTGAACGGAAGTCAAATTTTGTGATGACGTCATCAACTTGGAGAAAATTCACTTTGAACCTTTTTAATTGTTTTCTTGCAACTATCATTGTCAAATATGTTCCATATTCGAATTGCACACATTCAGTGCTTTTAAAAGATGTATTGAATTTCTATTATATTTACTTTAAAACGTTCCTTCATGACGTCATCATCATTTTATGACGTCATCGCCTTTTAAAGGTAATTGAATAACGCGTGAAAGGATGCCTAAAAATCTTTAGCTAGTTAAAAAAGTCATTCAAAATTAAAATTTCGTTGTATAGAAAATGATATGGATCCATTCATCCTTCATCACTGTCTCCTTTGCTGGAACTCCAGAAGAAAATGTAGTTCCACTCATCATCGTCTGCTTTAAGCTGATCACCTCACCATAATTTTTCCCATGGCCTAATCCTCATTGGTTACGGAATTTTCTTCGATTTCATCATTAGAGCGCTGCAGATCTTGCAGTTTTTTTAGCGGAGGGTGTGCGGGCCCTGCACAAGATGAACATAATTTGTGTGAAAAAAAATTTAGAATTATTTTGCTGACTCCAGTATTTTCTGCAGATATTCACAGCTTTTTTAACGTTGAAGATCGGATATTTTTGTCATCAAGCCGTTAAGAAACGTTTTTCTCTGTACATCCTTTTTGTGCCATTTCTTATTTATTTATCAAATGTATGTTCAAAATTAGAATATGTAAAGAAATTTTTTTCCTATAAACCACACTAATACCACCTGTAGGCCAGATCATTCTAACCAATAGTAAATGCTTGTGTCAACCAGTATGGATCTGGTTGTAGAGCTTCTGATTATCTGTTTTTCATTGCCTTGCGAATTCTTACTCTTATCTGCACAAGTGTTTCATCACATTTCCCTTTGTATGATTATTTTTGCACAAATTTTATCGCTTTCGTGAGAATGTCATTGCAGATTTCCTGTCTCATCGTAACTCTCTCGAGCAATTTTCCCTTTCCAGAACACTCCTAAAGCTTTTTAAAATGTTAGCTTTCCTTACAACAACATTACCGGTGTTGTTTCGCAGCCAATAACTGCATGAACAGCAGGTAGATTTTTGGAACTATCTAAACCCAGGTAAGATACGACGTTCCAAAATTAACCTACTTCTCGTTGTCAATCTTTAAGGAATATTTCCTTGAAGGCTTTTCACACAATAAGCAGAAAACTACATTAGTGTCCTTTCGACAACTAATAAATTTTATCGATGAGGAAAGAATGGAATATCAAGTGGATGTCAGCCTTTTCATAGCTGCAATTAAGCAAGTATGTCGTGGAATCTTTGATTATCTTTAAGGTTTGTTCTTTATTGGTAAACACAAGTGCTTTCAAAATTAACTGCTTTCCTGCTTTCCTACAAAATTCCCTGTCTAATAGTTTCTACTTAAACGAATACAGTTGGATCTATCGACGTCACTCTATGACTATCGACAAGCCGGATCGAGAGTCAGTTCTTTTGATGATTTCGCAGTCATGTTTGAGGAAGGAAAAACAATTTCATCCGATAGAAATGCTTTGAAGGGAAAGCAAGGTCGAACATTATTTATTGACTGGGAGCTTATATTTTATGGCTGCATTATGCTTTAATTAAGGTGCATTATTGCTCATACCTTTAATTCCTTTCCCACCATAACCCCCTCACCTTCTCTCCCCCACCATCCCATCCCTTCTTCTTCCTTACCCAAAAACTTATCTCTCACTTGCCTATCCCTCAGATTATGGCTGAGTTCTTCTTTACCACTCATCTTTCATATCCTTTCCTCCGCCTGCTAAACTTTGAAAGAAGAATTTCTAACCTGTATCTTCATTTCCTTTGAATTACTTACCGTCACTAGATAGCGTCATTTTGACTCCAATTGCTTTCGCGTGGCGAAACAGCTGCTCTTTTTGAAGTTGAGGGCAATCTTTGAGCGCATCTAGCTTAAAGCTAACTTTAACAGTATTCTCCTGGACAAATTTCTGAAGCATCTTCTTGGCAAGATTAACGTCATTCGAGTCAAACCCTATAAAATGAACTTCCCAAACTGTGTCTTGTCTATCTGCACTTTGACATGCTTTAAAAAATCTTTCCATAGCGCGGATAGATTTTGTGTCTTTTTCATAAGCAACTATTTTGATGAGCTTGATGGCACTGATCAACGAGTATTTAGAATAATACTCGAAACTGTCTTTGAATACTTGTAAAACCGTCTCGACATTGTAACCCTTGCCTCCGGTTCCAAGCAATGGAAAGGCCACTGAATCGTAACCATAAAAAGAAGCTTTTTCCAATACTTTTACGATCAAGTCTTGCAGTTTCTATGGATAAAATTTCAAAAAATGGGCTTTATTTGAAAACAAAATGCAAGTAGTAGCTTCTCTGACCTTATTACTGTAATGAGACTCAAGGACGCACAGGTAAACCTAGTACGAATAAAATTGTTCGACCTCTTTTGAAGGTCACTGTCGAAATAAAATGTTAGGCTCCCATGCAACATACCGTAAATCCTCGAATTAGCCCTCTGGGGGCTTATTTATTTTTGATATTTTTGGATGGGGGCTATACGATAGGGAGTGGGGGCTTATAAAATTATTGTAGACATTAAGAAGACATTATTAAAAGACCTCTTTTATTTTAGTAGGAATTCCTTTATGAGCATTTAATTAATTATTACCAAAAGTATGAATTTTTGTGGTTATTAAATAAAACGCCAAAGGCAACATCAGAGGGGGCAATTCGAGGATTTACGGTAGCAGTGGGGGCTTTTTCGAGGGGGTTTATTAACAATTTGTAGTTCTAGGGTGGGAGTCAATTCGAGGGGGGCTTTTTCGAGGGGGGGGGGGCAATTCGAGGATTTACGGTAGTTACCTTTGAGTCGAAACTGCCAAGGACGACATGGTACACTTCTTTACAATGAAGATACCCAGCTTTTGTTGCACGAAAGTCCCAAACGCCGACTTCACCAAACGAATTGACACTTGTGCGTATATCGAATGCATAATGATTGCCGGCTGCAGCGTACAAAGATCCAGAGCACCCTGATGTCGAAGACATACTACCTGTTGTTGTGTTCACAATGACATCAACCTGCAAAGAGGGCCCGTTATTGTCATTGCCATTTCCATACAACATCAATAATTTCACGCCATTTTAAAAAGTGCTTTTGCACAAAACTGAATCCTGCTCTTGGCAACACAAGTATATTTTTCAGGGACAAACTCCCCCCTTCCCCCTCAAAGTCCTTTTAACATCCCTTTTACTTTTCAGTCTTGTTTTGAAACAATTACCAATATTTAGAAAGGCAGCAGCCGTACCACCTTTTTTATACAAGCAACTTTTTGATAGCAAGGAGGGATTGTTTGATATTGCTATAGAATTCTCTATAAAAATTTCTTGACCCTTTAATTGATTCGCCCCAAGTTGATATTTTTTTGGTATTCATTATGGTCTCTTGTGACGTTTTACCTCTACCAGTTCTACAAGACTCAAACAATGTTGTGGAATCTTTTGTTTTCTTGGGTTTTTTTGGTTTAGAATACTTAGGTGAGATGTGGGTTTCATAGCATTTCTATTCCCTTTATTGGGTCGACAAAGCGTGTTCGCTTTTTATCAACCCACCCATCCTCACTTGTTTCCTTTAACGAAAATTTGCTTTCCGGTATAACCTTAACAGTTTTAGTTTTTTTTCCAGCATCATTATAACTTCTCAAACCTTTGGGCCTCTTTTATGCCATTGACGTTCTGATGTTTATAGGTATGATTTTTCGCCCTACAACTTGCATTGTAACTTCTGTCTCCAGTTAGAAAGTCTGCTGAAGCTCATACCTACCGTGAACTATAATTTTTTCGTGTTTCGTGGCTCGCTAACACCACAGCCTGAAACGAAATTAACCGCGAAACCACCTGGATGACTTGGTTTCAAACGTCAAAATATTTAAATTTTCAGAAAAAAATTTCATGATTCATATTGATTTAAAGGGAAGCAGTTCCCCCCAAATCCCCTAGGAATTATATAAAGAAAATGTTAAATAGGATGCTATTTAAAAGTCTAGAAAAAAACTACAAAAATGAAAAGTAGAATAACCACAGTGCGACTTTGCACCAACTTTGTGCCAATTTCGAAATGGTGCCAGATAATAAAGGAGGACACATCCTAATATAAGAGAGCTGTAGACATAAAAACTCGAGGAAATCGTATTGGATTGAAACTTACCCGCTCTTTCGCAATATCTGCAACTACTGATTCGACGAAAAAACAGCCTGATGTGATAGCATAGTTATATTTTAACTGAGTGCCCATTGATTCGTCATGGTCGGGCATCCAAAATAACAATTTATGCCAAATGGAATCATTGGATGGTGCAGCTGCATTCTGCATTGATATTTGTTTACAGACAAATTTCGAAGCGACAGAGTGCTTCTTGAGCATACGATGGCGGAGATTTTCAAAGTTTTCCGTTTTGAGCAACTCATTGATTCCTACCTTGTCTAGCACAACGGAAGCCCTCTCAATGTGCAACTTTGATACCACATTGTCAAGCTTTTCACAAACGAGATCAAAGTTTTTCAATAAAAAAGTTCCTTTTTCTGTATTTAGTAGCTCCAAAATCGATGTGGTATCAAACTTTGGATTTTTTTCGTTACCCAAGTACCAAGCCAAGGTTTTCAAAGCTTGCTGATTCTTCTCAGCAATCTTTCCAAGAAGCAGCTCGTCAATTCTGAATCGAGCTCTTTCCACATCGCTGTCTTTTCCTGTGATACTCATTTTCTTGCCATTGATTTTCAAAGAGCATCGTTTATCCTCCTTTTCGTATGAGCGAATTACTTGATTAATCTCGTCATCTGAGAGTTTCAAGGTCTCGAGAGCGATTGATACCTGCTTAAACTGTGATATGAATTTTTTCAAAAACAAACGAACCCTTTCTTCTAACGAAGCATCATATTCGTCAAGCTCAACGGACAGACAGCCGTTGTCACCATTTCTTTCATCATTTTTCTTATTGAAGTTGATTTGTGCACCATCAAGACTCGCTTCCAATCGGCTCTTCAGTTCTTGCCTTGACCAAATGAAACTGATAATATCTTTATCGTAATCCTTTATGTAGATTGTCTTTGATAGACCATGCATTGCTTCATAGATTTCTTCTGTTTGGTAAAAATAGATCATAATTAGGCATAGGCCCTGTTTACAGGATACTGTATTAGTATTGGTAGGGTACGCTGTAACAGCGTAAGAGGAACAACAAAACGAAGACTACGCCATTATTCCCCCTGATTGATGAGATGATTATCTATTACAGTATTTAATCAATTATCTGACCCGGACTTCGTTTATCCGGACTTCTATTATCCGGACTTCGTTTATCCGGACTTCGTTTATCCGGACTTGGATTATCTGGTCCGTAAAAAATGTGAAAAACCTTATGAAAAACTTTTGATGTGTCGGGGAGCCTTTTGTTGCTTTCCTTTTGACAAGTATCTTAAATGGCTTCGCTGGTAGCCAGAGGCACCAATTGAAAAAACTTCCCACTGGTCCAGTTGCGGGAAATGACTGCCAGAAAGCATGGTTGTTAAGATGTGAAGGAGATAGAACAACGCATGGGTTCCAAACAAAACAGAACGATGATTCATATATTTACTTCAATGGCCTACATACAAACTTCACTGTAACATGAAACTGATAGGATATTTTATCTACATGGCAATATGTTGCTACACTGTTAGGTTACTACAAAGTTACATCGCGCATTCAGCGAAAAATATTTAGTGCTAACAGTATTTCTTCTAATGAACGCCGCCCTCCGATAAACCCGCCCTCTATTGAACGCCGCACCTTCAGCCAACTTTTTGTAAAAAACGCCGCCCTCTGATAATCGCCGCCCTCTTTGAAACGCCGCATCTTGAAAAGCGGCGTTCATTAGAAAACACACCAAACAAGAAGTAGCCAATAGTTTATACGCTATTCAAAGGCAAATCAAAAGTTTTTACGTCATTGAGACGAAGACTCTGATGAAGACAGGGATATTGACATTCCTTGACATTTCCATAACGTGAACACATCACTTAAAGCATATCGAAAGCCTTGAAATTGAAAACTATAAGTGAGTTTCTATTTGATATACTCAGCAATATATTATCGTTGCTGCTTTCTTTAGTCAAGTTATGTTCTCGTGTACCAAGATGTTATTATACATGAACTGAATACACAACCGGTCGTTACTATTTAACTCTGTCTGGCCTCCATTTTAATAGCAGAAGCAATAGAGAATAACTTCGTCACAAGAGATATACCGTAGTTACATACTCCAATAGCTATGGTTCTAAAGTCTTTCATTCAATCCGCCATTGACCGATTACAGTATTACGTTGTAGTAACCTAATAGACTATGCGCAGGAGCATTACTTTATGTGGCCCATGTTTATGGGCTGGTAGTTGTAGTTACGCGCGCCGTTGTTATCCACGTTGTTCACTGTGTTTCTCACTGCCTCGCCCGCTATTAGAGTATTTATGTCGAAATCATGAACAGAAACATTGAAACTCACAGAGATTTCATTGAAAAGGACATCTCTAGTTTTTTCAAGATTTTTGCAAGGGAAAGCGTCCTACTAACAGTGCTTTCAATGGAGCGACATTGGAACGTTGCTAGGCCTATTGATGTAGAGAGCGGGCCTAAAAGACGAAACGGTGGCAAAGGAGGGTTTACAAGTTGTGTGCCACAATGCTTCAGAAACAGTCGTGTGAATCGGGATTTATCTTTTTACACTATTTCTAATGGTAAAATTAAGGAAAAACTTTGCTAAAAACACGCTGGTTGCATATGATCTCAAGGATGGATTTCCACCCCACCGCAGCACATAGGTGGAATTCTGGCACACAAAATGCAAACCCGGCTCTTTGCATTTCACTGGTGGACGTAAGACGTACATAATAAATGTACCAACCATTGTTCTAAAAAAGCGAAACAAGAAGCCCTTAAAGGAAAGGGCAACTTTACGCTCAAGAAAGAGAAGTCCTCTGAAGCTTTTTCCTGAAACTAAAAAAGATTTTGACAAAGAATACTCCGCTGACAACAGGCTTTTTCTTTGTTTGCATTCAGCAGCCTTATCAAAGACAAAGCTATTGTATTTGAAACGTTTTAATGGCTGGTGTCCTGCTGGAGGAACATTCCATCTTTACCCTGCTGGAGGAACATTTCAAATCTCCCAGGCACGACGCCACTTCAGGATGTAAAATTCTCTCAATCAATACAAGAGCTTCTTGTATATCCCATCGATGTGCGTAATCAATTGATCTCACGTTTTTCATGGATGCATGACCTCTTACCTTCACGAAATTTTGACAGCTTTAAATGTGGGTTTTACAAAAAAACACCTCTGACTTAGCCTTCTTTCTATAACCTATAACCCTGTTTTTATTACGGAATGCTTTCGGGGCACTTCCACGCTTTGGCATAGAATTTAATTTGGTAATCAAATGGTCATGAAATCTTTGGTTGTCGAAGTTTGGAAGGTTCTCCAAAGACTTCGTCAAACCAACTTTATCATCTGACAACTTATCGACATCTAAGCCCACTTCTTCAAATTCATCGACATCAATGTCAGTTTCTCTCATCTTCTGGTGCGCTCCATTGACAGCACTGTCAGTAGGACCTGTGTCCATGCAAGAGTTTTGAAAAAACTAGGGATGTCCTTTTTCATTAAATCTCCGTGAGTTTCAATATTCCAATTATGATTTCGGCATAACTACTTTGTTAACAAAGCGAAGCAGTGAGAAACATGATGGATAACAACATTGCGCGTAACTACAACTACCAGAATGCGTTGAGTGTGGCAACACCTGTGACGTAATAATGGGATCAGTCTATTTTCTAACTTCATGCCCTATGTTAGAATCCCGAGGTTACTTCTTGTGTTTGATATATTTCCTAAGGAAAATTAACTTGGTACAAAACACTTGAACGAGGTCTCACATGCCACGCCCATGACCCTCCCACACTGCATTACGGCCCCCCTTGTTAAAATTTTACAACTACATCCCTGGATCCAAAGGAGCCTTTACACGAGATCGGATCCTAAACTATATAGCGTTCACAAGGGGACGGAACAAGATCGAATCTGTCTTTTAAACATGCGAAATTTCAGGCGGAGTTGAAATTTCGTTTCGTTCTTCAACATTTGGTAAAGCAATCTTTGTCGATAATCTGTTGCTTTATCGCGTACAATCGAAGTAGCCTCCATTGACCTAAGCAACAGTCTCGTTTTTCTGCCGTGCCTTTGCAGATCCAAATCCACAAGTTTATACAGCGTCGATGGCGGTATGGATCTAAATGGATTCGCTTTCTAATCGTACCCAGGAAGGTATGGATCTCTCCCAGAAAAGATACGGATCCTACCGTGCCCGTGTAAACGCAAGGCCTATCGTAGCTAGTTTGGGTACGGATCTATGCAGATCCGCTCCCGTGTAAACGGAGATTAAGCTGCCACGCACAGCAGATTCGTTCGTCGCGACCCGTGATTTTTGTTTTCGATGTAAAAATCTGCTACCCTGTTTACACTACGGAAAAAAGAACGAGACTTCTTGGTTCCGTTATTCTTTCGGTACGATAGGTTTTTTCATCGCATTTACGCTGAAGCAAAAAGGAACTGAACCAAATTTGATCCCGTTTACACTTCAGTAAAGAGAAAGGAACTTTCATGTGAAGCATGCGTAGTGGCGCGGCGATGACGCTGAAATTTTCAGAAGACCTCACTCCAACACTACAATGCCTGTCAAAAGTCTTGGAACCCTGACGTCATGTTCCAATGTCAAATCAATCATCCCCCTCTCCCCCACGGGACAATGCTGGTTTACTATGACATGGGCTAGGATTTTAGGAAGCACTTTCTCTTGCGCTTCTTTTAAGATATTTCTCTAAATTATCAACATTGTTTTAGGGGAAAGACGGCGGAAGTAGTATTTTTTTCGGAAAAGGAATGACAGATATAAAATACAATGCAAATTGCTGGGTGTTTCAAGGGCTTTTGGCAGGCATTTTAGATTGAGCCGCGTTTTCAATCGTTACCAAAAAGTTGCCTTCCTGGCCGTTTACATTTGAGAGAACAAGCACGATTTTGGAACGGAACCAAAGAGTTTCGCTTTTCAGCGAAACCAAAGAGGAACGGAACTGTTCTCAATCTAGCAGGGAAACGAGATACCTAGTGGAAATGCAAGGCCTATTGTCGCTTTTTCTAGCACGAAACCAAGGAGTTTCGTTCTTTTTACTGTAGTGTAAACGGGGTCTAAAAACTAAATATTTTTATTGGAAGAGACAATTTTTTGAAAACAAACATGTTTGGTATTTTTTCGATCGCTTGAGACGAAAGACAAAAATTCGTTGTGCGCGGGACTACAAATCTTGGATCATGTGACAATTGGGGCCAATCAAAGCGCACAGACTGTATGTTTTTCTTTCAAAGTGGCCTGAACGATATCAAAGTTTTCGCAAAGAAATGATAGATACATTAACCGACAAGTTTCGCAAATGCATGATTGTACCTTTGATTGTATTTTGACTGTCTAACAGCTTACCTGTCACAAAATCTTCGTTGTAATAGAGACATCGAAGCTTTGACCCTTCGAGAATTAATTTGCCTTTGACAAGATTTCCAGCATCTACGGTTTAATCAAATCCGCTTAAGGTTTCATTTTAAAAAATATAAATTTTGTTTGAAGTCAATCTTCTCCTAACTTCTATTTAAAATTTTATCCACAAACAAGGTGGGTTACATTTTAAGTCAATGTACACTTATATACGATTCGGTATATTTCTGTTTGAATTTTACTCAATAACACAACTTTTCGACAAACTGTAATAGCATACGTCTTTGAAGATAAATACCAATTTCCAAATTATGGCAGTTCGCAACGAGATCTCGCGCATTCAGGATCATTTCAGGCACATTTCAAGCGTTCGAGCCTCCCTTTACCTATCATATAACGTGCAAAGTAGAGTTTTCTATATAAACGCTGTTGTATTTTTGGTGTGCATTGCCAAATTTTGGCGTGCGAAACCATACTGACTTCGTGCATGCACTTGCCATACACAGCAGACTGGAACCAATGTTGACAAACATTGTTTTCTTGAAATAAGCTTGGAAGATGGTGTCGTTGGCAATTTTGACTAGTCAGATTTGAAAAAAGCAAACATTTTACAACATGTTGGCTAAAAGCTTTTTCGTCTGACACTCCTCAGAGCATAAAACGTCAGAACAAGGGTCCCAAAGAACACGATGTTAAATATATACCCAGTTGTGGATCGAAATAGGCCAATCAGAAAAATGCAAGCACAAGACCGATTTAGTTGACCAATCATTGTCGCGTGCCTAAAGAAAAATTGCCACTGGAGTCCAAGAGTGAAAACGAACTCCTTCTGTCTACACAATGGTGGCTTTTGCGTTTGTATGTAGATCGATTCCAAAACTGCTAGATGGAAAGACGACCGGGCTTTGCCAGTTATCCGAAACATAAATAACGATCAATGTAAGTAAATTGTACCAGGATAATTTTTTAAAATAATTAACGCCTTGATAACGGGCTATGCTCGAAACGTCGTTGATTATTTTAAAAAAAATTTCCTGGTACAATTTACTTACATTGATCGTTATTTATTCATCATATTGTACCGCACGCATTTTAGTATATTTATCCGAAACATGTCGTCATTATAGAGTTTTTTCACAATCTGGGTTGCTTAAAAGATGTTGACCGATAGCAGAATCACTTGTTTAAACTGTGCTTCTAGACCTACAAGACCAAAAAGTTATTGGATGCAGAAATCTCATGACATTATAGTCACCACGATAAAAGCAGGAGACCCCTGCTGTTGGTATCCACTCTTTCACGGGGTAAATATATCTTACCAAAGATGTGTTTTTTCATAAGATATTAACCATGACGAGAACGTTGCGACAATTTACAATACGGAAATGGAATCAGAATGAAAACAAGGTACTTACGTGTTGATGATTGTAATGTAACAACTGCATAATTGCGGTCAGCAACCAAGTCGATTTTGTTGATTGTCAAAAGGCCTGTAATTGCACGAACATTTTGCTCCAGTTCACGTTCTGTTGTACCTTTCGGAATGCCAAAGATCAATACTTTTTTAGTGAACTCAACAACAAGCAATTCCAGGTTAGAACCCAAAGCTGTTGTCCTTGCTTTTTTCTTCAGATCATCTAAGTCTGTGAATAAAAGGGATTATCTTAACAGATCCGATCCGAGCCGAAACATAGATAGGCTTCCCGTTTACGATTCATTTTATCATTTTTTCATTTTATAATATTTATACAGGTTAAAGGTTCATACATATGTTTTTCAACCTGACCTGTTTAAAAGAATAAAATAAGAGCTAATAACTATGTTAAAATACTAGTAACAAAAGAAATTTACCAATTAAACCTAATTTACAATATCTAATAATACTAAGGCTATAAAAAGTGAACGTAAAGATGAAATAAAAGTTGTCCCCGACTATAGTTGTTCCTTGAAGGTTTTCAGGGAGGGGGCCAATTTGGTAGCCCTTTCTAGATTATTCCACAGTTTTGGACCGCGATAAGAAAAAGCCTTTTGGCCATTTATTGTTTTTAGCAGCGGTATCTTAAGATCAGTTTCTGATGAACGCGATTCACTCTAGAATTGACCCTAGTTCCATAAATCACCTTCTCTCGAGACAAACATTCGGACTTGTAATTGGCTTTTTTCGTTTTTGCTTTCATTATTGCTTTGGGGGCCGGCAGATGCAGGGCCGGGATTTGTCTTCATATCTCCAGCAAGAAGAGTTGTGGATGCAAACTGAAAACATATGGAGCTGTTAAGAATACAATTTTTTCATAAGAAAAATGTTATAAGGACACGAGCCGCAAAATTGATTCAAAGTTAAGAACAAATTGAGCTGAGCTGAGCTGAGACTGAGCTGCTATAGAATGTAATTTTAAACAATGTTTGAACAATTTTGAAGTAAAAGAAAGCCAAGCCTCATGACCTCCACCTTGACCTTATGACCTTATGACCTCCACCTAGTACTCATCTCCATATCCTACTGACTTTAGAGAATGGTCTGAGCTGAAAGGCCGATGCTAAACGTTGATCGGTGGACAATTCTGCATGTCCTTCCAATTCTGCATGTGTTTTCTCCTATCCCTGATGACACCCTTTTCAATTTTGAATGGTTTTTTCAGCTTTCCCTTCTGTACTTACGATTGTAGCATTCTTATCTATCGTTGCAAACTATCTATGTAAAAGAGAGGCGAAAATGCAAAAACGGATACTTTTGAAAACGCCAACAGCAATGTTTTCACAGCGTTTTCATATTCATCCGGGGCGAAGCAATGTGAACACTTCATCGTTTCCGTAGCATTTTCACATTTACCTAGAGCAGTGTGAACAGGTAAAACGAATAAAAACGAATACGAAGCAGTGTGAACAATCATTTTCTGGAAACTGGCTTGAGTCTCGTCTTTTACTAAGCACAATGGATTTAAATCCATAAGATGCCATATCACCTTAAAATGGCGACCCTTAAGCATCTGTATCGTATGCAAATTCACCTTGGGCTGTGGTAAGTTTTGAAAAGATGCAGTTTCGAGAAATTTGATTTGAGCAGCTTTACGTAAACCTTTTGATACTTACTTATTTCAACTGGGCGTTTGAACCCTACCATTGCAGACTTTTTGTCATAGCTAAATTTAACATTTGAAACAGCCATGTCACAAATAAATCCCATCCATTGCTCCATTGCGTTTTCATCCATAGAAGGACTGAAATTCTTAACAAGG
This sequence comes from Rhopilema esculentum, assembly GCF_057945365.1. Lineage (NCBI taxonomy): Eukaryota > Metazoa > Cnidaria > Scyphozoa > Rhizostomeae > Rhizostomatidae > Rhopilema > Rhopilema esculentum. The sequence goes on along the minus strand of NC_142817.1, from coordinate 8,687,953 downwards.
AATTGTTTCTTGTTAATATTTTTGCCAACTGATCTTCCATCCTGCCTCGGGCCTAAAATGATAATATAACGGACTGAATTCCACATGCTTTCACTGTTGCAAAGATGTTTGTCCAAATTACTAGCGCTAATCATCCAGCTTTAAATCGAAAGAATAGGGAGGTTAAGTGATGACGTCTCGAAAAACATATTATTTGTAAAAACAGCGTGAAATAACTCGGAATCAACTAAATACATCAGAGGTTGGCTGAGATATGCAGGGACAGATTTTAGAGGCAGGGTGGCTTTTCATTCTACGTTGATGCCAAGCTTATGATTTAGCCAAAATTAATTGCATTAGCAATCTTGTGTTATATTTAGGTAACTCGGTACCTTCAATGTGTTTATAAACCATAATTAAAAAACACACATAGACAGGGAATTTTTAACAACAACCGAGCAAAGTGCCTAACCTTAGTTTTTGCTCTTGATTTGGGTACTTTCAGCCTTGCTGAATATTTTAAGCATTGGATACATTTTTGTAACACAATAGAAATCACATGATCAATGACGTCTTTTCTCCCGTCATCAAAATTTTAATTCTCTTTTTTGAAAAATCGCTCAAACCATCTTCTTTGGCATTGTAATAGGAGCAAAAAGTTTTAAAAAATAAACTCTATCAGACCTGTAGATAACGAGTTATTGCTATTTAAAGTTTGCATGACGTCATCAAAATGGCGGTTCTGCAATTTTCAAGCATGTGGAATTCAAAGGCTGGTTGTCGTAATTTAGGTTGCTTTATCTCGATTTTGAAGTTTTTTGACCTTCGTGTTATTCAGCAACTCAAGAATGTCATTTGAGTTGATATATTTGCTCGCCTTGGAAACTAAGTATTGAACAAAAATGCAAGCAAAAGGAAAACGTTCTAATAAAAATTTGTCTTCAAAAAGGCTATACTGAAGAGGAGCTTTCGTCAGCAATGAAAGACCGTTGATTCGTCAGCATCAACTGCAACATCGCCTGTAATTGTGATGATTGAGTGCAAGAGGTATCAACTCATGCTTGGCATGTATGTCAAGGTAACCACTAAAAAATCTTACTTTGTAATCCCTGTTCTACCAAGTTCATTGTTGACACACTTGTGCCCCTATACCCTAAAAGGCAAGACACAAATCAAATTACAATGAAAAGGTGAAAAGCTGCGGAAAGTTTTATGGCCTTCACAAAATTTTTAGGTGCAATGCCAATATTGATTGAAATACCAATGCAAAACATTGATATAAATATTAATGCAAATTATTATTCAAAACTGGTCGACCATACCTGTCATTCTAGGTAGCGTTAGTTAAAATTGTCAAGGTAACCACTAAAAAATCTTACTTTGTAATCCCTGTTCTACCAAGTTCATTGTTGACACACTTGTGCTCCTATACCCTAAAAGGCAAGACACAAATCAAATTACAATGAAAAGGTGAAAAGCTGCGGAAAGTTTTATGGCCTTAACAAAATTTTTAGGTGCAATGCCAATATTGATTGAAATACCAATGCAAAACATTGATATAAATATTAATGCAAATTATTATTCAAAACTGGTCGACCATACCTGTCATTCTAGGTAGCGTTAGTTAAAATTGTCAAGGTAACCACTAAAAAATCTTACTTTGTAATCCCTGTTCTACCAAGTTCATTGTTGACACACTTGTGCCCCTATACCCTAAAAGGCAAGACACAAATCAAATTACAATGAAAAGGTGAAAAGCTGCGGAAAGTTTTATGGCCTTAACAAAATTTTTAGGTGCAATGCCAATATTGATTGAAATACCAATACAAAACATTGATATAAATATTAATGCAAATTATTATTCAAAACTGATCGACCATACCTGGCATTCTAAATGGAGTAGCCCTGTTTGGCTGTATGTTTGTAGGCCCAAAACTAGGGTGCTGCTGTCTGGGCTCTATGATAAAAGTGCTGAAATTTCTTAGCAGGAGAATGATGATAAAATTGAAAAATAGCCAGATGGAAATTGTAAATAAATATAAGGTAGTAGTAAACTTTAAAAATGCCATTATTGAAAAATGTTATCTTCTTTTTACAAACCTTTGAATTTAAATGTTGGATGACTTGAATTACAATATTCATTTGTGCACTGTTTGTTTAGCCAGTCAGAACAAACAATATCTGACATTTTGGCTGCACCCCAATGTCTGAAGGGACAATTCTGGAAGCAAAAATTATATTGTTAAGTTCAAAAGGGTTTTAAGCAGGGGCATTGTGGCTCCTAGAGGACGGCCGGGAAAAAATAACCATAAAGGGACCCATTCTTTCCAGAAAAACTGTTTTTTGCTATTGGTGCAAGCGGGGCAGTTGGGCAAAATATCATAAATAGTAATGACACAGCAACAGAGGTGGCGCCACCAAATCTAGTTTAGTGACTCCATGGTTGGGTCCGACGTGAAAGAAAAGCTTTGAATTTAGGCCTTCTAGAACGGCTGAAAATTCATCTTCTAGACTACAATTTAACAAATTACTACACCGCTCAGAATAGAAGATTCGACGATTCTCAGAAAAGCATTGATTGTTGATATTTTGGAAAAATTTGGAAAAGGAGGAAAGAAACAAAGTGTGACCTTTGCTTCAGAGTGCACATCGATGTGAATAACAAGAAGCTGTTGTATTTATTGAGAGAATTTTACTTCTTAAACAGAAATGTGCATCTTTTTTGTCTCGATTATTTTCATATGCCATGTTTACACATCCAAAATGCAGACAAGGCAATGATACAGAAAGTTATTTACTGAATCGATGCAAATAATAAACAAAAAATATAAATATACCTAAATAAAATGGCTTTGAAAAAAGCAAACATTTCACAACATATTAACTGAGAGCTTTTTCGTCTGACACTCCTCAGAGCATAAAACGTCAGAATAAAGGTCCGAAAGAACACGATGAAAAATATATACCCAGTTGTGGATCGAAATAGGCCAATCAGAAAAACGCAAGCACAAGACCGGTGTTGTTGACCAATCAGTGCCGCGTGCCTAAAGAGAGATTACCACTGGAGTCCAAGAGAGAAGAGAAAACGAACTCCTTCTGTCTACACAATGGCAGCTTTTTCGTTTGTATGTAGATCGATTCCAAAACTGCTAGATGAAAGGACGACCGGGCTCTGCCAATTATCCGAAACATGTCGTCATCATAGAGTTTTGCACAATCTGGGTTGTCTAAAAGATGTTGACCGCTGGAAGAATCATTTGTTTTAACAGTGTTTCTAGACCTACAAGAGCGAGGAGGCTGTTCTTTTTGAGGGGCAGTTTTGTTTCTTATGTTGGAAGGAACATGTTGTTTTATCCTATCCCCCAATCTTTGGGTTGTGCGTCCTACGAATCTACTTCTAAATATGATAAAAAGGAAAAAAAGACGGGGTGTTTTGACTGGTCAAACATTTCTTCTTGCTAGAAAAAACCGGAGAGGTCGGCGAAGCATGTGGGAAAGACATTCATCTTTGCGGCAATTTGTTCGTACCTGCTACGTACTTTCATCCATTCCAGGTTACTGTGGGCTTGGATGGACTGGTAGTCTTTCATCACCTCACCTCACTTTGAAATTCCTCCCTTTTAGGGTTGGCTTCCATTTTCCCACGAGCTTGCTTATTTTGGGGCGCTTTTGTATTCTCCATTTATTCAAATTGTTTAAAGAATTCAGAGATAGCTCAGAGATAAATCGAAATGATGAAATCCATCTCTATTATGGACATGCGCATTAAAAATCATTTGCTTATTTTGGCGCGCAAATGGCAGAACGGAGCGATTGCGTTCCCGTCTGAACATAAACAAAAATCGATACGCAATCGTTCCGTTACCGTGTGAACAGTATACCTTTCCGTTCCAGACACTGGAACAAAAATGGAACGGAACGATAGCGTTCCCGTGTGAACTACATCGTGTGACTGTTATGAGTTTTGAGTGTCTCGCTTGCTGAAGTTGTGTTCGCAATCATTATTGAGTTTTGTTATGTTGTCAGGTATACGCTCGTGATTTCTTTACGCTATTTCTGCGAAACTCGATATAACTTTCAACATAACATGGAATCCATATCAACCTTAAAAAATGCCCTCAACAGCTATTTTTCGACTGGGGTACTGGTACCCAGTCCTCTTTTAGGTATAACACTTTCAAAGTTATAAAAATGAAACTTTTGTCAGGCGTTATTTGATGTGCTGAATAAAATGAGATGCAATAACGGCTTCGAAATTCCACAAAAGAACTTTTTAGACTACGGTACTTGTACCCAGTCCTATATTGGGTCTTGCACTTTGACTTTGTAACCATGCAATTTATAGGACTGGGACATTGTTTCCTGGTGTAATCTGAAGTGCTAGATAGAATGAAATGTAGATGTAGTTTTAAAACTTCACCAAAGGCTTTATACCTAGTCCACTGTTGGTTATCGCACTACAACTTTATGACTGCGCAAGTTGTACAACTGAAACTTTGTTTTCTGGCCAAATCTGACATCCTTAGTTAGATAGAGTATATGTTTAGTCTGCAAATCAAAGAAATCAATTACCTAAACACCTATAAAATATATTTTTCATATAACTTGATGGGCTAATTACTTTATATTAAGACATTACCGTTTTAGAAAAGCTTCGATGAGAAACACTTATAATCCATGAAAATTGCAAAGAAAATGTGAAAGAAATTTCTGAACATCAACATATACATTCTACAAGGGACTTTATGCAAAGTTGTTAGAAAAAATAATACTGCGCCTACGGGAGGAAAAGGAGAAGGTTCTTTTGACGTAAAATAAAAATATAAAAAAGTGCAAAGATAGACTGCAGACTATGAAAAGCAGTGTAACAAATTGTTTAGGCTATAGAACCGAGATTTGAAGAAGTTTTGAAAGGAAAGCTGAAGAGCAGTTTCAGAAAAATTGTGATTTTGCCAACATTAAGGGCCCTGAAAATGTTCTTGAAACACTTTTAAACTCTTGCAAGTTATGCTAAAACAGTGTAGCAGACCATGATCTATCGATTACATTTCAAATAATATTTTCATCATTTTTCTGAGTTATTAAAGGAAAGCTGTTTTCACAAAACGCACATTTTTGTAAAAGACTTCCATATTACCATCTATTTATGAAAATATGAAAAAAACAGCAAATCTATGGTATTTGTGATGTTTCAAAATGAAATCATTTCTACAGACTTGATTAGTCAAAAGTTAATAAAGAAAAACTGGAGGGTAGTGTGCGTACGAATCGTCAAAGCAAATCGTCTGAATGGTCAGGCCTATATAAATCAATGATAAAACTTTGTCTGCGATTTGTGATATTTAAAAATCGGTTCCAAGAATAAATTTGATATAATGTTATAAAAGTGAAACTGGAAGGTGGTATGCGTGCAAATCCTCAGGATCGTCAGTCTTTCATAATTGAATAGAACAGGTTTTGCCGTCGCTGCCATTTTAGGTCAAGTGTGGTGTCGCAACTCAACTCATTCAGTTCATTCAACAACAACTATTACCTACAATATAAAAACTGTATATATGCGTAACAAGAATGAGATTTACAAGGAATTTTCATCACAACAGTAATTTTGAATAATATAGAGTCACGTCGCCCCTTCTGGAACGATTCGATTTTTTCATGAATTCTGACTGTGCAATGATAAAAATAAATATGAAGGAGTTTAGGTTTGTTTATCTTCAAAAAACGCGCGAAATTATTTTGCTGACGACATTAGTTGAACTCTTTGCTAATTATCGTTGTTTCATTTTGTTTTTAAAAGCTAAGAGAATATTTTAAAAGTAAGCGAAATGTAAACGAAAAAGTTGTCATTAGACCTTCAACCCTATTTTTTTGCTGCACCTCAACTTTCTTGGTCATTCCCTCGGTCGGTTTTTTAGCTAAAACAAAACCAACCCCCACAACGTGTTTCTTCATCTCCCTTAAACGAATATTCGTTGGAATCCAAACAATAGCTTGCACAATTTTCATTCACCGGGATTTTTTATCAGGAGCACTTTCATTGGCCTAGTGGCTTCTTCGATGGAACGGCGGGCTTCCTGTTGTGATTCTCAACAATTCATGAGTGGCTGAACGTGTGACACGTGATAAAGTCTCATTCAAGTAAGAAAACCAAACTTGGGGATAGCTTTATTCCTTCTTTACTCTGAATTTGCAAAAAGTGGCTCAACGAAAGTCTGATTTGATACTGACGAATGATAAAGGTAGAAGGAAAGAAGGCAGAGAATAATTCCCGGTTTTTCTCCATTGTGCGCTTTTCTGCATGCCTAAATTTGAGTCGTTCCAAAAGGGGCGATGGCCTAAGTTTTTCACGAAGAAAAGTAGCCTGTAGTAATGTTGCTCGTGCAGAAAGAGAGAAAAACCGATAAGACTGTCTTTACACAAGCATGTAGATTATACAGCAAAGAATGTGCTTGTAGTACTTTTATTTTATTAGGAAGTACCAAAAAGCTGAGGAAATAATTTTTACTGAAATCGTTCCATAAGGGGCGACGTGACTCTAATTTGATAGGATGTTGTCTAGGACACTGAGATTGAAATCATAAATGATTTTCGAGCCCAGTGCCCTAAGGCTTAAGGTAAATCAGTAATAATTTTAGTTATACATTTTGATAAATTTCAAGTGTATCTTGTACAGTTTTTTTAAATTTGTATTTTTTAATTCAATGAGTATATAATGGCCTACCCCTCATAGTGGTTGTGATTCACGCATTCAAACTCAAACTCAAACTCAAAATATTTTTTTTTTCAACATAAATTTGATTAATTACCATATACCGGTTAACATAATTATACTAAATATAAAATATCCAAGTTAATATGGCTAAATAACAATGAATGGTCAATCGCAATATTTTATAGAACAGCAATGAGAATTAAACAATTTTAGGCTGATGGACACATGGAAAGAACTTTGGGCAAGCTATCGAGCCATGTATCCAAATTGACGTGTTTATAATGACGATTTTAAGTTTGAATAATAACAGTAAGATATAACAAGAATACAATAAAGTAGAACGAAATAAAAATAAGACTATGTGTAATATTGTAATAACAGCTAAGTGCAATTATAAAAAAATCATAAAGTAATCAAGCCTACAGATGTCAAAATTTGTTCGTAAGAAAATATTTCATCTGTTTCACAAAGTGGTGTTTATTATCCATTTTTTTTAACTCTATAGGTAGGGAGTTCCAAAATTTAATACCATCGAAAGTGAGAAAGTTTTTTTTAAAGTTTGTAGAGATGGATGGAAGAGAAAAACCTTCAGAAGAAGATTGCCGTGTATTATAATTGTGTACATTTTTTGTTTTTACAAACTCGCCTTCAAGAGAAGTTTTGTCAGAGCTAATTTGATATATCATTTTTGCTGTCTCAAGCAGGTAAAGTTTATCAAAGTTAAATATTTTAAGGCGTTTAAATATAGGTTCACTATGTGCAGTGTAGTTTGCAAAGTCGATTACTCTAACTGCTTTTCGTAAGTTACGTTTTAAAGGTTCCAGGGTAGTTTTATTAGCACAACCCCAATTTAATATACCATATAGTACATGTGATTGAATGAATGAGGAGTATAAAGTCTTAAGAGGTTGTTTTGGTACCAGATGTCTTAATTTATATAGCACTCCGATTCCTTTTGATAATTTTAAATTTATTTGCTTTATATGCAATTTCCAGGTAAGCTTATTATCAATTATTACTCCAAGATATTTAGTGTAATTTTCTTGTTTGAGATCTCTGTTATTAATTTTTAATTTTATGTTTCTATCAGTTTTACGAGAGCTTATCAGCAAGAAGTTCGATTTAGATGCATTTAGCGATAGCGTATTAGCCAATAACCACACAGATACCCTTTGTAACTCCGAATTGGTGGTTTGTTCTAGGATATCAAGATTTTTGTTAGCCAATAAAATACTGGTGTCATCTGCAAATAGTCGAAACTGAAGAATTTGAGAAGATTTATAAATGTCATTTATATATATGTCCTTCACGCACGATTTTTTGACTTTTCACGCATTCACGCACTGCAAAATTGGATTTTCACGCACATCAGATCCCTGTTTGAAGGACTACAACACTACAACTTTGCGAGATTTGAAACATGAGTTGGCAACTTTTTATCGGACAGTCTCGCAGCTTTGAAACCTTTGTGAGACTTGCTCATAAATGGCCTTGTATAGAGCGTTTTCATCACGTGACCAATATGCATAGCAACCGCTGTTATCCGCCATGTCGGTGTTCCATAATAAAACCTTGCAGCGTAGAATCACTACGTTGTCAATTAATATTCCCTCCTTGGGTACTAAGTTGACGAGATATTTTAGGGAATCATTCGGGTATTTGTCTAATTTGTGTGTGAAATAATTATTCTTAATCATGGTTTTGTGTCTGATTGTCGGCTGCGGAGAAAAAACTGGAAGAAAGAGCAGCGAGAAACAAGGCAAAGATCAGAACGGCCTAAAATTTTTCCGGGTCCCAGCAATAATTACTCATCAAGGAGAGCAAACTGAATTATTAAGTACAGAGCGCAGACGAAAATGGATAGCAGCAATTAGCCGGGAAGACTTGACAGACAAAAAATTGGCAAATGACCGTGTTTGTGGGCATCATTTCGTCTCGGGAGCGGCTGCTAAAGACTGGGACAAGCATAATGTTGACTGGGTACCAACATTAAACCTTGGACACTCGAAGCGTAAAAGCAGTTGCCAAGTCGAATCCATAGCTAAGAGAGCGGAAAGGGTGGCTGGAAGACATAAGCGTGCAATGGAAATACTTGAAATAAGAGGAAGGAGGAAATGAGGCATTTCACAGAACCAGGATTGACGGCCAAAGAGATTTTCAACTCGGGATTTGACGAAGAAAGCAAGGATTTACCCAGCAGCGGTGTGGATGACCCTATAAATAATGATATTGAGGAGCCTGGAATGTCCGACAAAGCGACTGACACCAATGAATTTGATTTTCTAACTGCTAATACTCCAAAAGAGAAACTCCTTGATGAGTCCTATTTTAAGGGCGATGATTCAAAGGTGAAATTTTATACTGGAATGCCAAGCTTTGAAATTCTAAAGGCAGCCTTTAAATATCTTAAACCCAGTGTCAAAAATAAATCACTTCTGTCTTCATTTCAAGAATTTGTTTTGGTTCTAATGAAATTAAGGCTTAATGTGCCACTTCAGGACCTTGTGTACAGATTTGGGGCTTCACTATCCACAGTTTCCAGAATCTTTTCAGCTTGGATGATCAACCTTGATAACAGACTAAGTTTCCTCATATCTTGGCCAGAAAGAGAAGATCTATGGAATACTATGCCACAATGTTTTCAATATGCATTTGGAAAGAAAACAACAGTGATCATAGATTGTTTTGAGGTATTCATTGAAAGGCCTTCAAATTTATTGGCCAGAGCTCAAACATTTTCAAACTATAAACATCACAATACCATTAAGGTTCTTATTGGTATAACTCCTCAGGGTTCAATCAGCTTCGAGGCATGGGGAGGACGTACATCAGACAAATACCTAACTGACAACTGTGGTATTTTGAAACTGTTGAAACCTGGAGATTTGGTATTGGCAGACAGGGGCTTTACAATAGAAGAAAGTGTTGGGCTGTATCAAGCTAAGCTTGCAATACCTGCCTTTACAAAAGGAAAAGACCAATTGGACCCAGTAGATGTGGAAAAAACAAGAGGAATTGCTAATGTGAGAATTCATGTTGAGAGAGTTATTGGACTTTTGCGCCAAAAGTACACAATGCTTCAAGGAACGTTACCTATTGACTACTTGACTACATCGAAAGGAAACACTTGCCCTACTATTGACAGAATTATTCGAGTTTGTGCATCCCTAATTAATTAATGCCCCTCTGTAATTCCTTTTGACTAGAAAGTATCTAAAAAGTAGTAGTAGTTTGACTAGAAAGTAGTAAAAGAATTAGGTTTTTTTTACTTTTTCAACGATGTAACCCCCAATCTCCTATTAACACCTTATAAAAAAATACTGTGTGTAACACCAGTATCTGTGAGAAAATCTATAAAGTAGTAAAATGGGAGTTAATATAAAGAACTTGTTAGTAAAGCTAGAAATATAGATTAAAAATGAACAACATTTAAATATTTGTGGAAATCCACCAGAAACAACATCCAATGTTTCTTTATGGTCCAATCCTTCAACATTTGGATTTACGGTTCTTAAATTGACTTAAATCTTATAGTTATGTCACAATCAAACCAATCATCTGTTGACATAATTTAATGTAGTGCCTGCCATTGAGTGCTCTTAGAGGGGCAAATGTTTCTGATTTCTTTTCAGCCACTGGTGATTTCAATGTCAGAATCTATCTATGTAATGCAAAGGCTCATCTTGTTTGGAAGTAGTTGCTTAATCAATTGTTCCATTTGCTTTGCAATAACTGCATATCCAAGATTTCATGCTGTTATTTGGTCTTCTTTTATATCCTAGGCAAGTTAGGTGAAAGAATTTTCCACTTTTGCATTCTTTAGCTTGGCATTCGATTATCTTATCAACCTCATTTGCCTTTGTTTGACAGATGCAAATTGTATTCAAATTTAGTGCTTCATGCATTGCATGATCTCTCTTCCTGCTCTCTTTCCCTGATTTTTTTTTAATTCAGGGAGCCTTTGACAATGAGGGCAGAGCCAATTCTTAGGAAACTTAGATATCTTCAAGCAGGATGGGTGGTACAAAGATATGGGACATTTTTCATTGTGGCATTTTATGGTAAATTCTTCTGTTTCAACCCTGCAGAAGCAAATTGATTTGCAGCCCTCCACTGCCTTCAACAAATGTGATCTCCTTGTATACCATCTACCTAAGATTTCTGGCAGGATACAGTATTGCCAAAATTGGGATAACTTTGGTAAAACATGGTTCAAATGGCATTCATCAGGCATAATTCTTTCATGAATAAAAGCAGTTGCAGTTTCAGTGAAACCACAAACAACAAAATCGCAGAAACCCTTCTTTGTTGTAAATAGTTGCTGTTGCACTTGGTAGAAGTTTTGGTGGTTACGTTTCAAACACATCTTACCATCAACTGTTTCTAAACATGAGCTTGGCTTCATGGCATAGCTTTCAAAATCAACACCCTCTAAGCAAAAGGGGCACTTTACTTCACCACAGCCTTCACCACAGCAATCGCATGTAGACAGAAAATCTGGTGTTCCATGCAACCATGAATAATGTTGGTGAACAAATATTCCACATTTAATTGTCTGATAATTTAAATGGGACAGTTTCATTTGCTCTTCAAATGCATTAATTGCATTTTGCTCATGCTTGCAACCATGGTCTGTTGCAGCTGATTGGAACTGGAAAAGATGTGAGTAGCAAATTGATTTGATTAATGATTGAGATGGCTGTGCTGGATTTGTGTGGCATGCTTGCTTTGAAACTGAAGCACCAATCCTGCCTGCTCGATGTCGGAAAAATGCACTTCCTTTAGACTGGCTTCTTGTATCCCTTTCAATTTCATTGATATCAGTTTCACTGATGCTGATGTTTGTTTCTGAACATAATTTTATCAACTGATGATATTCAAGTTTAAGATTTTTCTCATCAAATAAATCTGATATAGTGGGGATGTTCCTGCTTTTGAGGATGAAGGAGTCTGCATATGGCTTGATCAAACTTAATGCGACAGGCTTTTTCTTGCATGAATTCAATTCCCTGTAGAAAGAATTTTTCTCATCTTCACTTGGGGATGCATTGTCTATCATTGCTATATCAGGTCTGGTTCTAGTGAAGCATTCATCCTGTTTAGGCAATGGGATGATAACATCATCAACAGCCTTATCAAGATTCTGTTTCAGTTTCTTGGAAGAGGTGAAATCTATGTTCTTGACTGGAGCATAGGATATTTCCTTGACATATGTTGGCAAGATCCATGTACATTTGGTTTGTGTACAAGCAAGCTTACCATTGAGTCTGGTCCAAACTTCTAAATAAAAAAGAACACTTGAGATGTGGGAGCAGCATTACCCAAGGCCTGCCATACAGCCTACACAATGTGCGCAAAGAATCGTCCCGTCTTTTTCCGTTATGATCCAAAGCAGAACAGGTGGATCATTCATCCTCTGCGAGTGCCGTACCTTTCCCAAAACAACGTATTTGTTGGAAATAATCTGTCCCTGGACACTTGATATTAATCCAGAGACCATTTGATTGTAAGCATGCAAACTTCGAAATGCTTTGAATTGCATATTTGTATAGTAGCTTATGTCCTCAACAAAATACGAGAGTAAATTGGCGGCTTCCACTGGTGGCAAGCATTCTGGATCGTGTTTTTCTTCTGAAATCAGCAAAGGGTCAATACCAATTATTGCTACTTTCTCCATATACCTCTCTTTAACATGTGAATCCAATCGTTTTGCATAATCGGATAATGGGATTGCTTCGTGTCAAGTTTTCACGTCCCTCTTCGTGACTGTCTCAGTTGAATTAGTAGCCATGCTTAACAACTTTTAACACAGAGATCAGTGGTGGAACACCAACATGGCCACCAACCTCGTTTCCGATTTTCTTACGTCACATGAAAACGCTCTATTTGATGGAAAGTGGCATATTTTAAGCCATTTTATTATGCCTACTCTTTTCCAGCTATTGAGTGAGGTAATCGAGTGAACCTGTTTGTCGAGGGAATTTTGGTATTTTTATTTAGTGAGAGGACGAAATGTTCTTTCACGCAATTTGCAGCGTTATTTGTTCCCATAACAAAATCGCAATCGGTTGGAAAAGATGGGCTTGACGATTTGTGACACATTTTATTGATTGAATAGTTCTGCAACATATCACGAAGCGGCTGCTGCAATTAGGTCCATTGCGGCTCCAAAAATTTCCGACCAAAACATTTAGCAGATTCTCCAACAAAAGTGAGGAAAATGAGCAGTTCTAGATATCCAAGCATAAAGTAAGTATTCCCGAGTTTATTTCAAAAAGATATTGCAAATTGGTAGGTGCGGATTTTTTGAAAAGTGTTTTTCGCGAATAACTTTTGAACGGCAAGTGGGAATCGAAAAATTCTTTTTTTAGAAGGTGTATCTGTAAGAGGCCCTAGTCGAATACGAAATCTGGGAGTTGGGGTAACGGGGTAAGGTGGGGTAAACCCCAAAAAACATGTGTCACGGGGGTGGAAAAAAACGGCCAAAAACAGGTTTTTCGTGAATAACTCAAAAACGAAGAGGGGTATCGAAACGGGGTTTGCGGGAGGTCGTAGAGCTAGTGAAGGCGCACCTTTGGCAATAAACGGCACTCGGATTGGGCGTGGCACCTACGTCACAGTGACGTCAGAAGAGGCGATTTTGGCACTTTTTCGCCGATTTTCAAACTGACGGGGCAAAAAAGTGACAAGAGGTACAGAAGCCCAAATAGGCTCAAACTGTGCCAAATTCAGTGGGGTAACTGAGGACCTTCGTTTGCACCAGGGTACCACCTTTCTGTTCCGAGTTATTTGGCACAAACCGAGTGGCACTGGTGCCGAAAAGTGCCAAAAACACACTTTGGACCGTAACTTTTGAACCACAAATGGGACAAAACTGGGACCTGGCTCAAACGAAAGATCTCCGCAAGGTCCACGAGTGAATTGAGTTTGGGCGTGGTTGGGCGTGGTCGTGACGTCACAGAGGCAAGCGAAAGTGGGCCCTGTTTGGGACCTTGGCACAGAGAGACCAAAAGTGGTACAGATGTGCAAACGGTGCCAAGGTGATCCCTATATGGTGGATTGAAAAGGGTGGGAACGGCGACTTGGTACATTTTACGGTTGCGCCACTGTGTGCCAAAAACAAAAAAATAGGGTCAAAAACGGGGTGCCAAAAAAGTCTTTTCGCCATAACTTTTGAACCAGCGGGGGTACCACGACGCCCCTTACACCAAATGTTGTCCTTTTCAGGGGCATCGTTGGGTGTGGTCGGTTTTGGATTTGGGCGTGGCTATGACGTCACAGCGACGTCGGAAAATTGAAAAAAATTTTGACTTTGAGGCCGAATAACTTTTACTGTGTTTCAATGTTGGGAAATCCAAACGTGCCAAAAAACTTTCCATCGAGTTGGCAATCCGGGCCTGTGGTCGAAAATCGATTGTCGCATCTCCTTTGTGCCAAAAAGTGCCAAAAGTTAATAGAGCCATAAAATTTTGGTTTTTTGCGAATAACTTTTTTCACAGACGTGGTACCCCCCCCCAACATACCACCTAAATGGATAGAGGGCGTCGCGGCGCATCTTTTGATGGTATGGTTGTTCCAAAAAAAGTTGAAGATAATGTGTCATTTTGGCACAAAGTTTGAAAATGTGCCAATTTCAGACGTTTTTGCAGATATCTCTGGCCAGGTATGTGGTACCTCAGCTTGCAATAGCTCATATGAAAGGGCGTTTTCAGGCGGTCAGTTTGATGTATTTGGTTTTTGATTTGGGCGTGGCTGTGACGTCATAGCTACGTCACAATGGCGAATTTAGGCCCATTTTCAAAAATTCGTTTCTCTTTTATGAAACTAGTGTTAGTGTGAGTAATACGTGGAAAAGATCGGTAAATTAGTTTTCTTTTATGGTGCCTTGAGTACTTTACAGTACCTGTCACAGTTTTTTTCAGAATTGGCACATTTGTATTGACCAGTTTTTCAAATTTGTTTAGTCCCATAACTTCCGTCATACATGAGGTAACTCGGATATTATTGCAGCAAACGAAAGATCTTGTCGAGACAAATCGATTAGTGGTATTGGTTTTGGGGTATCACCTAGTAATGACGTCACTATGACCGGTTGAAGTTTTGGCACTTTTCAGTACTGTATCCTTTATAGCTACTATACAGTTCCTATATAGTATATAGGTTATACAGTATATAGTGCATTTCCTATAGGGTTTTCCTATACATTTAGGCCCATTTGCTTCTTTGTTTACTTTAGCTCACTTTAATAGGCAAATAGCAGGTATTTTTATGGTTCGAAACAAACGGAAGTAAATTTCGATCCTGATGCCTACTGTTTGGAGTAAGAGGGTACATTTTCTATAGGGTTTTCATATACATTTAGGCCCATTTGTTTACATTAGGCCCATTTTACAGGCAGATAGAAGGTTCTTCTAGAGTTCTCATTGCAAGGGGGCATTCATTAATCCTACTTCCTGGTTGGGGTAGGGGTACACATTGATTGTTGTAGGGGAGGGTGAAGGGTAGGGGAGGGGGGAGGGGAAAATTGGAAGGGGGGAGAGAACTTTCTTTTTAATTTAATAAAAACTCTCTGATACACGGTTTATAATAGGGTCCACTTCTCTTGTGACAGCACAAAGACAGTTGCGGGTTCACACCATCAATAGCAAGTTGTCAACAACGGATGCAAATATCACATGAAACAACAGCGATCACGCCGAAACCAAATGACCCCCTATAGAGCAGGCCTATTTACCATGACTCAATGCCTTTAAACATCACAAATACCATAGTTTTACTGTTTTTTCATATGTTCATAATTAAACAAAAATTCCGGTTAATATGAAAGTCTCCGAAACTTAGACAAAAATGTGGAATTTGTGAGAAAAGCTCCGGTTTTCCTTTAATAACTTTTTGCAGAAAAATGGTAAAAATACCATTTAAAGTTTAAAAACTTGAATTGTTATTGTTTGTCAATCAACACTTACCAAGTTTTTTGTACAAGATCCTTTGACATAAAATTGGCAGTCTGTTAGCTTTCTGTAGTCTATTTTTCCGACAAACGGGCTGCCTTCGAGCGAAGCCATTTCTTTCAAACTTGTCAAGGTCGTGGCTACAGAACCACTTCCAAGAAACACTTCAACTCCAAACGAGACACTTCCTCTCGTTCACAGCTTTCTGTGCTTCGCAGCGTCCTGCAGCCAGAAACTGTGTAAAGTGGCGGGGTGGGAACCTCAGACAGGGCAGGGCAGGCTCGAGTTCTCTTAGGAATTTTCGAGGGGGCCTCACAGGGGCGTAACTTGGCCAATAGTTTTGAGGGGGTGAAAAGGGTTTCTGCCCTGCAAAACTGACTGGTGCCCTGCAGACCTCGTAGCAACGGCTTGTCTATAGGTTACTAGTGAAAGCTTTACCAGTGTACACTGGTCTTTACCAAGGACCAACTTCTAAGCAGTAAAAACAAACTTGAAACTTCATTGCCTATGAAATTTCTATTTCTGTACGTGAGCGTAAATTGTTTTTTCTATATTCACTTCATTTAATGTTGGTTTGCAAAATTAAGCTGATAAAGAGCTAATTGGGGGTGTGAGGGGTACATGATGTAAACAGCGCAACGAAATTTAGCCCAGTGGGGCTAAGAGACAAGTTTAGTGAGGTAGGAGGACCCACCATGGTTGGGTCCGACGTGAAGAAATTTTTGAAATTATACCTTGTAAAAGGGCTAAAAAGCATCTTCAGACAAAAATTTAGCAAAATGCTTTTGTGCTGATTGTTTTGTTCAATAAACTGATTGTTTATTGAAAATATTATTGTTTATTGGGAAAAATAGGGAGGGGGATGTCATGCTAAAACTCTAGTGTTAGACGTTAGGGAAAGAAAGAAACGGCAACCTTTCGTTTCAGATTGCACGTAGTTGTGAATGACAGAGGAAGATGTTGTTTTGATTGGGAGAATTTTTTTCCTGAACAGAAATGTGCAGTTTCTTGTATCGAGAAGGCCATGTTTACACTTCCAAAATTAAAACATTGCAATGATACAGAAAATAATTTACTGAAATAATGCAAGTAAAAGGAAAATGATAAAAATATACGTAAAAAAGTTAGCAATTAGATGAAACAAAATCGGCATCTTAAAGATTTATTATGTTTTTTAGTTCATGCACTGTTCAAAAGTAATAGAAAAAATGATAAAAAAAATCCTATCTTGACCAAAGTGAGGGCCTTCAGCCTCTTATTCCCTCCAGTGACGCCCAATGAGGCCGTGCTTGTCATGAAAATAATTTACAACTTAAATTAATTTGCATGACTCAACCTTGCCCTCATAAACATATGCATCAATCATTGCATCCATTGGCTATGACTTTCGGTAAGAAATGCTTTCGCTTTGCAAATAACGGAGCTTTTCCTTACATACCTGTTCCGTTCTCTAAAATGCAATGTCAGGAAGGTAGATTCATAACAAATATGATATTTCCATTTCAAAATTCCTTAACAGCTCTTTATGAACTTCAGAGGTGGCATTTCTGCGTGGCAATAAAGCTCTTCTTGGCGCCCTGCGAAATCTTCGATTGCCCTGCGAAATCGACTATTTTTTGGATTGGGGGGGTGTCACACCCCCCCCCCCCACACTCCCCCGGTAGTTTCGCCCCTGGGGCCTCAGCCACCTCTTCCTTTTTCTGGTGCAGAGCAGATTTTCGGTTACCAATAATTGTTGTACCCTCCAGTTTTCCTTTAATAACTTTTTGCAGAAAAATGGTAAAAATACCATTTAAAGTTTAAAAAACTTGAATTGTTATTGTTTGTCAATCAACACTTACCAAGTTTTTTGTACAAGATCCTTTGACATAAAATTGGCAGTCTGTTAGCTTTCTGTAGTCTATTTTTCCGACAAACGGGCTGCCTTCGAGCGAAGCCATTTCTTTCAAACCTGTCAAGGTCGTGGCTACAGAACCACTTCCAAGAAACACTTCAACTCCAAACGAGACACTTCCTCTCGTTCACAGCTTTCTGTGCTTCGCAGCGTCCTGCAGCCAGAAACTGTGTAAAGTGGCGGGGTGGGAACCTCAGACAGGGCAGGGCAGGCTCGAGTTCTCTTAGGAATTTTCGAGGGGGCCTCAGCCACCTCTTCCTTTTTCTGGTGCAGAGCAGATTTTCGGTTACCAATAATATCCAGTATACTTTCTCGATTTAAAGGCGGATAATCAGAAAGGTGCTTTTAGAAGTCGAGATTGTCTGTTAGCAAATCTTTGGTACATTACTTCATTCCAGGAAGCCACAATACAAAAAATAGACAAATCGTTTACTAATGCAATACAAAAGAATGACAAGAAGCCAAAAAATGTGTAGACTATGCAGAGCCCCCGTGGAGAAAGAGAAATTAGGCAAAGCTATCTAGCAACCTGCCTAACCGAAGTTTTTAAAGTGTAAATAATAAGAGGAATAATGCGATTCTCCTTCGCAATTCCTCAACCCCTTTATATATTTTACCAGCACCTGAAATAATGATAATTACGCAATAAATAAAATTACACATGAGAAGTCGTGATGCAATCGTCATGTAACGTCCTGCAACGGATGGGAACGCTGTGTTCTAACAGAAATACTCCAAATAGCGGCAACAGCGATCAGTTCAAAATTCTTCTTTTAACGGCAATGATTCAATTAACGACTAAATTCAACAAATATGACAAATAACAGCACGACCAATTTCATTTCATATCATTTGAAAATTATTACCCAGGTTACAAATTCAGTCTTAATACTGTTTTATAATTGGCCCTGCAAAAGCTAACTACAAAATTAAAAAGTTATATACTATAAAATTTACAATAAAAAGAGCAGAATATGGCTTAATCAAAGATGTATGAATTTACAACAATACATTTACAACAATATATAAAAAAGGGTTAATTTTCCTTGAGTTTGGACTTGGAGGCATTGATTGAGAGAGACATTTTTGTGTACAGATTGATACATTTTTGTGACACGTCCCCCCCCCAGTTCTCAGCAGAATCGATTTTGTATTTCGTCTAAATTTAATGAGGAAATGTTGGGGGAGGGGTAATATTTTGACACCGTACTTTTTGTGATGTAATCCTATGATTATCAAAGTGCCAATATTCAAACAAAGTTAGTCATTGGCGTTTCCTTCGGATAAAATTGGCGTTCCCTGTTTGTAAAAGGCCGTTTTCTGGTGGTTAAAAGGGCGTGGCTGAAATATGTTTGGTTTGCCCCCCCTCCCCCCAGAGCTTAGTGGCTGGCGCCGCCATTGGTTGCCCCTTCCCCCAAACAAAAAGTTGTATCTCGGTCTTTGAATGTTACCAATGGAATCCTAAGGTGTAAACGAACTCCTTCTGTCTACACTAAAGCGATTTTCTCGTGTTTATGAATGTGTGAAACCATACAAAAAGGACAAGCTTAGCTTGTCAAAAACTAAGGAAAACAATGTAATACCAACCTCAACCAGATCACACTGGGCTCTCTCACATAATCTTGTGTCGTTAGGAGATCTGGGATCCAGTTTGTTGTTAGAATAGTGTGCCCAATTAGAAAAGGGCATGTATATGTATAATTTTTCCCTTCTGCTATATTTAACATGTACAAAAGAACCGCGGGCATTGGGACCTAAACAAACTAGAAAATTGACAAATGGTGAAACTCGACTCGATGAAACTGAATTTTTTTTATATTCTCATAAAAATTTATAACGACAATCAATTACAATTCAAAAGCCTAGGGTGCATGGAAATGCATAACAACCCTAAGACTTACACTTAACATAGAGACACAAATATTACAATAATAAGCTACAAAATTGATGAAACTGAATTAATGAACAATGCTAAAATAACAATGAACGTTGATTTCATTTACGTTTACAAATCTAAAAATGATTCTTGGAAATCTTTGGTGGGGCTGAGCCCCGCTAGCCCCAATGTACGAGCCACCACTGCTGGTTATGGGTCTGTAAATTTGCCTTTGCCCCCTCCCCCCCCCTTCACTTTCTGATTGCATAGGTTTCCCCCTGATATGCACATTGGAAGCGACAATTTTGTGGCCGTTTGGTGGACTTGTTAATGAACGGCATAACGTCACTTGGCAGCGTGCATTTTTGTTTCACTAAACATGTTTATGTTTTTACAAAGCAGGAACACAGTAAAGAAAATTGGTTTCCGCTGGTGACTCGTGATGACGTGGGCATGAATCTAGCCTCTGCGCAGGCATGAAAGATACCACATGCGCTAGGAATATGCTGTCTCTCGTCTGCTTTGGAAGGCAAGGGGCGGAGGGAAGAATTCAGCAGAAGAGTTCGCATTTTAAAGTAGACCTGAAGCTATATCATCATGGCTGAATACCACTGTCCTGACCAAAAGCGTTTGCAAACACTTAAGGATATAGCCAACAGACTGAGAATTGATAGTATTCAGTCAACCAATGCTGCAAAATCGGGGTAGGTTGCTGCTCTTTTGGAAGTTAGATTTTTAGGCCGTCTAGAGACGGAAAGACAACAAAGTGCTGGAAATCTATACTAGCCGCGAATACGTCACGCATTTAAGCAGTAAACATATAAGTGCCAGGAAGTATAAACGTACAAAAACTGTGATGATATCACTTATTTTTATAGTTCAGGCTAAGAACAATTTCTGTGGTGAGTTTTCATCAATATTTCTGCTAAGTATTTTGGATAACAATTTGCTACTGCATTCCACGCAAACATCCACGTGTTATGTCATTTTTAGGCCGCCATTCATGATAACGATAATGTTTGCTAGGTAACCGACGAAAGGCAACTACGGCATTTTTGCTAATCGTATTGGGACACTGCGTAGCAAAAAACTTTCATATGGCTGTTGATACTTCAATCGTTCAATCATGAAATCAAAAAACTACTACTACTTTTACTTAATATTAACTTTTACGACCATTTTACAACGTAAATTGATACAAACTGAAACATCTGAGAAACTCAATGTTAGTATTGGAGTTCCACGCAGGGGCGAAACTACCGGGGGGGTGTGGGGGGGGTGTGACACCCCCCAATCCAAAAAATAGTCGATTTCGCAGGGCAATCGAAGATTTCGCAGGGCGCCAAGAAAAGCTTTATTGCCACGCAGAAATGCCACCTCTGAAGTTCGTAAAGAGCCGTTTAGGAATTTTGAAATGGAAATATCGTATTTGTTATGAACCTCCCTTCCTGACATTGCATTTTAGAGAACGGAACAGGTATGTAAGGAAAAGCTCCGTTATTTGCAAAGCGAAAGCATTTCTTACCGAAAGTCATAACCAATGGTACCCTGGGTACCAGAGCCGCAAAAATTAAAATTAAAAAATTATGAGAGTGAGAGCTTCTCTCTTTGGTCAAGATAGGAATTTTTTATCATTTTTTCTATTATCTTTTAACAGTGCATGAACTTAAAAACATAATAAATCGTTAAAATACCGATTTTGTTTCATCTAATTGCTAACTTTTTCACGTATATTTTTATTATTTTTCTTTTATTTGCATTAATTCAGTAAATCATTTTCTGTATCATTGCAATGTTTTAATTTTGGATGGCCTTCTTGATACAAGAAACTGCACATTTCTGTTCAGGAAAAAAAAATTCTCCCAATCAAAACAACATCTTCCTCTGTCATTCACAACTACGTGCAATCTGAAACGAAAGGTTGCCGTTTCTTTCCTTCCCCAACGTCTAACACTAGAGTTTTAGCATGACATCCCCCTCCCGTTTTTTCCCAATTAACAATAATATTTTCAATAAACAATCAATTCTTTTAGCACAATAGTATTTTGCTAAATTTTTGTCTGAAAGATGCTTTTTAGCCCTTTTTACAAGGTATAATTTTAAAAAATTTCTTCACGTCGGACCCAACCATGGTGGGTCCTCCTACCTCACTAAACTCGACTCTTAGCCCCACTGGGTTAAATTTCGTTGCGCTGTCTACATCATGTACCCACTTCCCCCCACCCCCCAATTAGCTGTTTATTAGCTTAATTTTGCAAACCAACATTAAATAAAGTGAATATAAAAAAACAATTTACGCTCGCGTAGAGAAATAGAAATTTCATAGGCAATGAAGTTTCAAGTTTGTTTTTTTTTGCTTAGAAGTTTGTCCTTGGTAAAGACCAGCGTACACTGGTAAAGTTTTCACTAGTAACCTATAGACAAACCGTTGCTACGAGGTCTGCAGGGCACCACTCAGTTTTGCAGGGCAGAAACCCTTTTCACCCCCCCAAAACTATTGGCCAAGTTACACCCCTGGTTCCACGGGAATCTCTTTTGAGTCCAAGATTATTTGCAGTCTATACAAATTATGTTTCAAGACCTGTCAAGATGAAAAGAAGTGTCAATACATTTTTATATAAGAGTAGAAGAAGTATAAAACATTTTTCATATATGTAAAATAACAGGAGGAATTTTGTCACTCCAAAGCATTTTCATTCCTAAATAGAGTATATTATAGTAAATTACAACTAAGCCATCAAAATAACTACTCTAAAATATGTGCTTTGAAGAAATTCTAGTTCAAATTCACCTCAAAATTTAAACTTAGATATAACCAAAAAAATACATCACACTTCAAATATGAATTATTCCTAAACTTTACGGCCCTGTAGCTTAAAACATAGTTGAGATAACTCTTGGCTTTAACTTTTTTGTATTGTTTAGATATCATAGAATCGTTTAAATGCCATCTATACTCTTGGTTTATAGGTTATGCTTTTGCAAAATCTGTCCCTCATTTTTGAAATATGCTCATTGGAATATATATAATGTTCAAAGAAAGAAAACAGGAAAGCATTTGCAGTTAAAGTTAATACAATAGGATCTATGTCTTACCTCCCTGAAGACATACTGGAAAAGATTCACTTCAGAACAATCATTCCAATAGTCCTATTTATCATTGTTTTGGGGGAAATTGTTCCAAATGAGCAAGAGTTGATTTTCAACAAGGCCCGCATCTTACTCTGATGCCACCTTAATCCATTTTTATATTCTTATGTAAAAGTCCCACCTGGTTTACATTTGCTTAAGCCAAGCAAATCCATGTTGTGTAGTTTTGAGAAAATCAGTTAACCCACTCTTTTACTCTTGAGTCTAGAATAGCTTAAGCTCCAGTCAAACAAACTGAACATTTTACTGAGCAACACTCAACATTTACAAATCTTGCTCAGCTCTGCTCAGTATGCTGCTCAGTACAGGGCGGTAAAGCGAACTGAACATTGCACCCAACAATTCAATGAACAAAGAATGATTAATGTGAGTGCCTACGCAATGAGAAATGAACATTTTGCACAAAATTATTGCAAATCAAAATGCCTTCTTAATGTTGTCAAAATGGCAATCTTCACAGCAAAACTCTCAATGTATTCTTGGTGCAAAACTGGAATCCACTGCACGAGCTAGGCATGCGTGAGTTAAGCAAAGTTCAGTTGGGTGGTCAAACAAACTGAGCATTGCTCAACAACACCCTGAACAAAAGAAATGTTTAATGACTCTCTCAACATTTTTTATCGTCCTCAAACGTCTCTGAGCAAGACTTAGCAGGGCAGAGCAAAGGTTAGCAAGTGGTCAAACAAACTGAACTTTTTACTTAGCAATCATATTGAGTGTTGATCAGTGAAATGTTTAGTTTGTTTGACTGGGGCTTTGGATTGGAATATGACACATTTTTCATCCTTAGATCAAAAGGAGAAAGACTTCAAAGAAACAATTGCCAAATAATGTTTCATTTAACATATTTCACATAAAAATTTGAAAATGTCATTTGCAACAAAAGATTCTACTGGCATTGCTCAAAAGATTTATAAAGTTAATTGCTTTTTCCTGAAAAACTCATGTCTGTGTCTTTTGCCTCTGTGACTTGGCTGCCAAAAGCTCAAAAGCAATATAAGAACACTAGGAACAACAACGTTATGAAATATCTGTGATTGAGCTTTATTGTATAATGCAAGGTATTTTTTTCAGGCACCCGACATCATGCTGCTCTATAGCGGAAATAATGTCAGTGTTGTTTTTCCAGACCATGAGATACAAAGGTAGCACTCAAATGTTCCAAATTTTGTCTTTTTCAAAAATTCATCAATGTCAAACCTTCTTGATATAAATTCAGACCTTCTTGACTGTTGCTCTGTTAAAGCCATGACACCAAGTTGAATTATTAGCTATCTATAATTTATTTGTGTTTTTGCTGTTTGTTATTAGTGTTTAGTGTTTTTTCCTATTTTCAATGTTTGGAAATATTCGACTGGAGTCCAGTGAACAGTTTGCTGGGTGGCCATTACATTATTTAGATACTTCTTGACTATGGCTACTATATAATAATATACTATTTGCCAGCCTCTTTTAAATCTGTTTGTTTTGAAATGCATGCAAAAGAGGCTGCAATATTCTGGGCTAGAGAAGATGAAGAAAGCTTGAAATTGCAATGTCTTTTTAAAGGATGCATGGTGTTACAGACCCAAGTTGACACTGCATCCAGGACACGTGCTAGGAAATGATTCTGAATAGAACTGAATGTTTTGATATTGTTGGTTTTGAGCCATCCCTGATTAACTGAAAATATGGCCTAAATTTGTTCATTATGTATCATGTATATTGTGGTTAAAGTTAGAATTTTATTCACTTGTGTGCCAAATTTGACCACAATTACGACAAGAATGTTGCTTTGCCATTGCAAAATGTAAAAGATAGTAAGCCAGCCATATATGATATCTATTTATTGAGAGAGTTGGCTAGAAAAAGGGGGCTGTTGGTCCTTGGCCCAAAGCATGGCAATTTACTGCAGCAATTTATTTAAAATCCTAGTTCTTTTTTGCTGTGGGGCAGACAATAATGTTTTTTTGCCTTGTGGTCAATCATTCTAAGAATACAGTAACTCTTCCTTAATCGCTCATTAATAATATTTTAGAACATTAATACATTGTTTTCTTCATTACTTTCAGGCACATACATTTGGTATTTATTGTGAACAAAAATATTCATTCATTTTAGTGTCAGAGCCAAAAGATGTCAGCAGTGATAGATTTGTTCTCTCAAAGGTATGAAAGGATGTCCAAAGCTTTGCTCTATACTTGTTGTTAGTAGCAAACCCATAGAAGATTTGAAGCAAAAATAATTTCATATAAGATAATCTCTCTTGATTTGTATTGTTTCTGTTTGCAATCCTATTTTAGCAAAAATATTGGGGTTGAAACTTACCATACTTATTGAAAATAAAAGTAGCAAGATGAACAGTTTCACTTCCTACTGAAAGAACTAGGAAACTCATTTTGTATTATTATTTACTAAAGTGTACTCTTGCCTTTTTTAAATAAAGAAGCTGTAAACTAGACAATAAAAAGTTTGCAGTTTCTCAAACTTTTTATAGGTCTCTGCTTTCATAGTTATTATGCAGAAAAGAAACTGAGAACTGAGTTTTTAAATTGTTTATTTTGTGGAAACTTAGATTTTATACAATTTTTTCAAGTAATTTTTGTTGAGATACTATCAAGGCATCTGGCATTAAACTGGGGACTTCAATGGGGACTATTCTGCTGAGTATGAAAGACGCATTTGCGAGGTCATGTCAGTGTTGCACGCCATAATTTTCTGATTGCACACCAACTTTTCAAATCAACTGGCGTTTTGTTTTTAATAGGGTCATGCTGCCCCAATTTTGTATGCAGCCTGGGCAGAAGCAGGCCTTTTCCCAAGGTCAGATCTTATGAATCTCAGGAAGATTGATTGTGATCTGGAAGGTCATCCAACACCTGTGAGTACAAATTAGGGTGCTTTATAATTAGATTTTGGCTTTATTTATGTAGAGTTGAATAATTTGTATACCTTTTGGCTAGAAATAGTCAGCTGCTAGTGGCTAGAAATAGACAGCATTATTGGTGTTATTATTCATTAAACAGTTCTTTTTCAAAAGCTATAGGCCTACTAACCCTCAATGTTTATTTTTGTGAACCCTAATCTGGATTTGGGCTCGAGGCTTTGCATCACATGAATTTCCCGCTTTCAATCTCCCTTTGAAAATTTCCACAATAGCACTTGCTAACATCTCTGTTATTTGGATGGCATTTTTCTAATAGAGGTCTTAAGTGTGACATCACAAAAAAGCTATTTTTAGAAGTTTTGAATTTTAACCATATAGCATAAAAGAACACCATGAAATACTTTCCAATTTCCAGTTATGACCAATAAAAGATTTTAACTAACGAATCACTGTTATTTTGGTTCATTTGGAGTTATGAACAAAGAAGAAATTACAGAGGTTTGATTGGGAAAGAGCCAGTGCACATGTGACCATATCTCAGCCAATTCGAAACAAATTTGACTGATTTTGCACATTTAGAGGTATTTCACGGTGCTCTTTAAAGTTATGGGATCCAAATTCAAAAATTCAAAAAGTTTTTGTGACTTAGTCACTTTAGGACTCTAAAAGGCAAATGTCATTTCCTTTGTTTTTACTCTTTAAATCTGACTTGTTGGTCATAGATAAAAGGATAGGATGTTTGTCAAGGATAAAAGCCATTGTATTTTACTTGCCTGCTATAAGCCGCCTCTCTTTAATAATTCATTCCAGGATATCGGTCAGTTTAGTAACTCATTCCAGGATAGAGTTCTCTTATAAAGATTGTTCCAGTGTTTATGAGACATTCCCATAGATTTGCAATAAAGGCCACACCGATAAAGCACCTGCTCAAAGGTCAGCTGCACCCTATGAATGCATTGTTGTTGCAGCCTTGGTCATCAAACAAATGTTTCAATGATGAAATACAAAAAGATAATAAAGATGACACTCAAATTAAACACACATATTGGGATATAGAAATTATGGATAATATATAATAGACATTTGATGCTGAAGAAATATAATTTTTACAAAACTTCATAGTCGCTGTAACCTTTTTTTGAGTCACACCTACACGAAACACAAAACTGGTAGTGTGGAAGCAGTATATCAGAGAACATTAAAAATGACACCAGTTTTGAATTTAAATTTTAAAATTGTGTGGTAAAACGAAAACAAACCAACAACTAAATTAGTGTCAATTAAATATTTACTTCCCTAGTTGATGTGCAATTGCTATTTATGCTATGCTTTATCGTCATCAGTTTCGTCTGTCTAATTGACATAGCTCAAAAGATAAGACGATATTAAAGTTTTGTAAGCATTATATATAACAATGCTTTTAGATGTAATTGCACAAACACAATTTTGTTCTTGAGATTCTATATTGTTAAGTTTGGTTTTGTTGTGATTCTATATCCCACATTTTTAAAGAAAAATTTCTTACAAATCATTAGAAAAAAGAAATAACGATTAAGCTGATAAATGAGTTGTTTTCATTGTAGCACTGCTCTTACTTGGCATAATATATATATATTTATTTTCTTCACAGAGACTCAACTTCATAGATGTTGCAACAGGTTCTCTTGGACAAGGCCTGAGTTGTGCATGTGGAATGGCTTACACTGGCAAATATTTTGATAAAGCCAGGTTTGTGTTTTACCTTTTTGCATAGTTTTGGATTTGTTTTGATGCAAATTTGCTAATATTTAAGATTTGCTTAGATTCAAGGTTTGCCTAGGCTTCTAGTTTACCTACGATGTCAGAATTGATTGATTAGAGACTTGCTTCGATTTCAGATTTCTTATATTTCAGATTTGCTTAGATGTCAAATTTGATTGATTGCAGATAAAGATTTGTTCACATTCATTGCAGCAAGTTTCCACTTACAACATTGGATAACTGTGTATGTGTATTTGTAAGTAAGAGATGGCAGACATAATAGGGGTGATGAGGGGATGGCCTGTCGATTTGCTGAATGCTAGCTTTTATGGTGCAACAAAACATTTTTTCATTTCTTTTTATGATTTTATTTCAGCTATAGAACATATTGCATCATTGGAGATGGTGAGTCTGCTGAAGGAAGTGTTTGGGAAGCAGCTAATTTTGCAAGTTTCTATCACCTTGATAACCTTGTTGCCATTGTGGATGTAAACAGACTTGGTCAGAGTGACCCAGCTCTCCTACAGCATGATATGGAAACATACAAAAAGAGATGGGAGGCATTTGGGTAAGAGTGCTCATTGGAAGTATATTCCTTTGGATC
The DNA here is from genome assembly GCF_057945365.1 of Rhopilema esculentum. NCBI lineage: Eukaryota > Metazoa > Cnidaria > Scyphozoa > Rhizostomeae > Rhizostomatidae > Rhopilema > Rhopilema esculentum. The sequence continues at coordinate 8,660,181 of NC_142817.1, read as the reverse complement.
TTACTTTGAAGTATAAATCAAATAAAAGCTTATCTTTGTATATAAATAACACTTCGGGGGGTGGACAATCCCGGTAAAAGGGTTGTCCCCTGCTGGGAGACTAGCAGCTCTTTCAGTGGTCTCTCGCATATGGCCCTTGGTCTCTAAAAGCAGAACTGTGGCGGACAGTTCTATAGCAATTTGGGTGCACAAGAGACCAAATTGTCCACTCCTGACCTTATTATTTCTAGAACGTGATTTTGTTTTATATTTGAATTGTTATGTTATTAACCCAGACATAGAACCCTCTACCGAAACAATTAGAGCTAATCATTAACTTAAGAGCTGAATTAAGGCTGGTGCTACATGGAGATGAAACATTTCATTAATCTAGGGCTTAATCTTCAATTTTTATCAATATTTAAAATTATATTTGATGCATTCAACACAACAATGCCTCTATTTGCAAAAAAACATCAATCAATGATGCTGTTTTATGATACACTACACAGCTCAACGCTGAAGTAACAATCTTTTCTAGTAACTAATAAACCTTGACAGTTTTATTGACGTTTCTTTGTATATGCTGACAGCAAGCATATTAGCAAACTTTTTTATCTGGGTCAGGGATCACAAGCGCTGATCAGGGGGATTTGGAGTTGAAACTTCAAAACTCTTACCGGAAATGAAGAAGCACTCCTTTTGCTTTGGATTCATATCTAAAAACCCTTTTGAAAACTTTAGGTGCAATTGCTTTAGATGAAAGCATTTAACTTAAAAGTCAAAAATTGTATTTCTTTACCCTGTTATTTCTTGATCTCAAAATTTTCTTGAACAAATTATATGAAACTAAATTGTGTTTTTAGTGTCATCACAATTCCCTATCGAAATTCCCACTCAGATTTTCTTTTAAGTTCCAGCAATAATTGATTGATTCTATAAAGAACTATTTCCTTTAAAACATTTTATTTCGTGACCATTTGAATGTAATATTTATCTTTTGCAATTGTAACCAGATCAGCTCAGTCCAGATATTTTCTTCTATATAGTAATTTAATATTTGAGACATTGCTAAATGCGAATTTTCTTGCAGTTGGAATGCTCACGTTGTTGATGGCCATGATGTCGAATCTCTTTGCCGCCATTTCTATGAGGCTGAGCAGGTTAAAGAGAAGCCAACAGTTTTGATCTGCAAGACCTTCAAGGGAAAAGGAATTCCAGGTAAACAGTTCTATGTCAATTGGTCTTACACCTTTCTCTTTCAACTGGTCTATACACCTTACTGAAACTTTCTCTTTTGAGAAACTTGATCTAAAAACCTTTTTCTGAAAGACAATTCGGTACCAAGTCTCTGTGATTTTGTCAGAGGGCGAAACTGACGGTATCTTGTATCGCTCTGTTGTTCTATGGTTAACTTTGTTTGGAACAGTGCTTAAGACAAATAAATACCGGAGCCACGAAGGATATATTCATAGCCATCACCTCAAAGCATTCCATGGCTCCTAGATTGTAAGTTATGGGGTGGACCAAAGTGCTGAAAAAAGTGTATCGGGATTTTTAGCTTCGAACTTTTTGATGTTTCCCCTGCTCGATAGTGATAAGATATTGGACCAATGCGAAGAATACAATATACAATGCCTGCAAAAAGTACTTGGAACACCCAGAAATTCACGCTGCATTTGATATCTTTCGTTCCTTTCATGAAAAAAAGATTACTACTTCCGCCCCTTTCCCCCTAAAACATTGTTGATAATTTAGAGAAATATCATAAAAGAAGCGCAAAAGAAAGTGCTTCCTAAAATCCTAACCCGTTTGATAGTAAACCAGCATTGTTCTGTAGGGGAGAGGGGGATGATTGATTTCGACCTTGGAAATTGACGTGTGTTTCAAGACTTTTGGCAGGCATTGTAGCTTTCAATATGGGATACTTGACCTTCTTCTGCTATCACAATGCCTTGATTGTTGCTATTAGCCATTGCCATTAGTAGTATTGAATTTCCCTAATATATAAGGGTTAGGAACAGCTTCGATTTTGATTGCTAAGTTTGCACCTCAAGTTTAATTAACCACTTGAAAGTGAGTCACTCAGGGAAGATGCAAACTATTCCGAAATCTCCAAAGAAATTTCCAAGATACCTATCAGTGTGGTCCCAGGTCACCAGCATTTAGGATTTAAAAAGGGTATGGCAATTGCTTCCCTGAATATCAGTGACCTTCGAAACCACTTTGACGAAGTTAACCTAATGATCAAGAGGTTAGGGATTCACATTTTGGCGTTAAATGAAACCAAGATTGACAATTCGAGTCACATTGGTGGCACCAATGAGGTGTATAGAATACGCTAGAGGGATAACTCTGTAGGGAGGCAGTGAGGCCTATCAATTTCCGCATTGCACGGCAAGAAATGACTCACAGTGTATGGCGTTCTATTGCATCTCGCTATTAGGATTGTTATTTTGTGCGTTTCTTTTTGGTCTAAGAATTGACTGATAAGAAAAAACAGTCTTATAATAGGGTTGGAAATAAACGACTCCAGCCAGTATTTCTACGGATATAAGTGGGGATGGATCACTTTTATTTCACCGGTTTGTTGACGATTAGGCCTATCCTTACCATTAGGTACTTCAATATTGTCGCTTTTCTGTAAAATTTATACATTTTTTCTTAAATTTTATTTCTTTGGTACTTGCTATATTCCTCCTTGTTTCATGACCGATGCCTTGCAAGGTGATCACTTGATACACCTCGTCCAAAATATCGGCTTTAAATATACGGCTGTTTGTTTGTGAAGGTATGCCAAAAAAATTAAAGAGAGAAGTCATAAATAAAAACAAACCAGGTATTCCCCTTCAGATCAACAAACTCGTTTTGTTTAGCATGTTTAGGGACTGCGAAAAAAACGCTATAGATCCTCCAAAACAACGGTCGGTACCTTCACTGTTAATGTCCAGAATTATCCTTTACCTTCCAATTTTCCTTAAAATCCAACAATTTAGGTTCGTAGGTGTTTCAGATTTTCCAGTTTAATCACTTAAAACTGAATTTTCGCCTTAATTCTTTGCTTAATTTTGCACGCTTCATACAAGAGTTTGTACGGCACTTCTCCGCTCTTGCCGTGCAAATCAGTTTTGTCCTGGCTTCACTTCCTGTGGTCAGGGCTGCCTCGAGTTGACCCTCTAGCGTATTCTATACACCTCATTGGGTGGCACTAATTGTAATTACGCTTAAGGTGGCACTAACCATCAGTTTAAAGACAACAATGCTAAACACGTGGAAGTTTATATGAACTGTTTAATTTCAAGCAGCCTGTGGAGGAGCTAACACGGGTCACCCTTGAAATAGCAACAATCATTGATCACATTGCCACTACATGTGCTGGGAACATTGTTGAAGCAGGGGTTCATAAAGTTTCTCAAGTGCTCATTTTATGGTTTACTGTATTCGTAGCTGCTATTCTATTTACCAATTTGTTTGCAAGGTATTGAAGATGAAATGAACTGGCACGGAAAAGCCTTGGGAGACAAAGCAGAAGCCTCTATCAAAGCAATTGAGTCTGTAATGGCTGACTCCCAGGGGCCATACAAAGTCGATCGCCCTGCCGTGGTTGAAGATGCTAAGCATTACAGCGCTGAAACGATCCTCCTCTCTGAACCCCCAAGTTACAAACTTGGAGAAAAGGTAAGGAATGGCTTTGAAAATACAGAAGTTTTGAAACATTCTTAAGCTTTTTGTCTGGCATTCTTCAGAGTATAAAACGTCAAATAATGATCAAAGGTTTAAGCTAGGAAAGGAACGATGTAATGATTAACATTACAAATTTCCCAGCAACAACCAACACCCATGCCCTTTCACCCAATTACCCCTTCCACAGAGGACCTGATGTAATTGCGAACTTCAAATCGAAGATTTTGCGGGGATTTCAATCACATGTTTTTCATTCAATGTAACGTCCCATTTGTTTCATAGTGATTTCGAAAATATGCCTCCAGTAGATTGGGATTAACCTTTAACGTTTTCTAATGTTAGTCTAGAATTATGTTGAAACTTGATTTTATCCTGACTGAATGTGCATCAAAATGCCTTTTCTTTTCTATTTCTTTCTATAGTTTTTTCTTCTTCATTTTCACGTCTTATTCATTTTGATAGGTTGCTACCAGGAACGCCTATGGCAATGCTTTGGCTAAGCTAGGTAACAGTTCCAAGCGGGTGATTGCCTTGGACGGAGATACGAAGAACTCGACATTTGCTATCACTTTTCAAAAGGCTCATCCCGACAGATTCATCGAATGTTATATTGCTGAGCAGAATCTGATTGGCGTCGGGATTGGATGTGGTACAAGGGGAAGAACAGTCCCCTTTGTCAGCGGATTCGCCTGTTTTCTATCACGAGGCTTTGATCAAATTAGGATGGGCGCGATCTCTATGACGCAGGCGAAGTTTTGTGGATCACATTGCGGAGTGTCCATTGGTATGTTTCTAGATTTCATATACCAAACTTCCACAGTGTGTCTTTTTCCCTTAGCCAAGCGTATGTTATTCAATTGCTCTGGGCTTTGCCATTTCCATTTATTGTAGAATTTTGATCTGCCATGAAAGCACGACGTTCTTCGTTTTCTTTCCTCTTATCAAAGGGTCTTAGGCGACTCATTTCAGAGTGCCATCTGTGGTGAAATACAAAAGAACTATATGTTTGAAAGAATCCTTCACCTATTCTAGCAAAATGAAGTAAAGAAGTATCTTGACATTGACAGGGAAATTTGCCAAGCCCCGTGCAGACTTTTTCAATTTAAATGTTGAAGAGGGGCTTGTTAGGTTAAATTTTAAAATTCAAACTATTATTTCTTCTACTTATATGTTGCCTGACTTGGAGTCGCCCTGTTGTACGCACAAATCATGTACAGCTCTGCCTTTAGGGTATCAAGATAGAGTACAGACCGACAAATATTAATCTTTGCATTAATTTTTATTCGATATATTCAATTTTAAGAGACACTCCCCTTAAACTGAAATACCTTTCAATCAACAGGTGAAGACGGACCTTCTCAAATGGCACTGGAAGATCTAAGCATGTTCCGAAGCATCCCAGAATGCGTTGTTTTCTACCCAAGTGAAGGAGTTTCTTGCGAAAGAGCCGTTGAACTAGCGGCCAACCATCCAAATATGGTCTATATCAGATCAAGCAGGCCAGCAACTGCCACCCTCTACACCGCAGAAGAGAAATTCGAAGTCGGAAAGTGCAAGGTTTGGTCCAATCGATTTTATTGAAACTTGATTTTTAGTGACAAAGTGCAGAACATTTTGTTTACATATTAAACTGTCCGCAAGAAGAGATAATTGTTTATAAAAGGAAGAGCATTGATGGCTACCTGTTTTACAACTATGTGTAGGCTAGTTCGAATAACGGCTTTACCTGTCCGATCACATAACCCCAAATTATTGGAATTATCGTGGCTGAAACTGCGTTATTGTCTCAAACGCAGCTATGGCGGGCGATGGAACTTCTACTCAATCCTGGAGTCAAATGAAATATCACACTCATTTTATTTCATGTCATTTCATATGTTTCAGGAAGGTAGCCCTTCAGCAATGGTGATTTTCTAGGGGCCCTTTCCTTAAAAACTTACAGAAACTCTTATAGTGTTAAATTATATATTAACCTAATTACAATTCAATATATACAATATATAATAAACCCTATTTTAGTCTGAATTTAATTGTTTCAAAATAAACATCCACAATAAAAGTCCAAATGTTATTTACAATTTCGCAAGATATTTTCTAAAGTTGCTCAGAGAAGATGCTTGTTTACACTCAGCTGAGAGGCCATTCCAAGACCTAGCACCTCTAAATGAGAAACATTTCTGTCCATTTTTTGAGTTTTTCTTTGGTAGCCTTAGGTCAGTTCATGTATTCCTAATATTTCGAGAAGGTAATTTGGATTTTTCTGTAAAAAGATGACACGTATTGTGGAGCCAGTCCATGAATCGATTTAAAGACCACGATGTTTGACTCATTAGCGATCAGCTCGTCTATGGTCTTCCAACCAAGCTTCTTTATGAGTGGTTGGCTCGGTGTATCAAAACTGCTGCCAGATATAAAACGAGCAGCCCGGTTTTGTAGTTTTTGTAAGCGTTTGATTTCGATTAGACCACAACAGCCCCACGCCGAACAACAATAGCGAAAGTGTGGCTCCACAATACTTGTGTACATAATCTTCAGTTTCTTTTGGCAGAAAGGGTTTTCCATGTTTCAATAAGCCAATTCCCCTGGATACCTTAGAAGAAATGGTTTTAATGTTTTCCTTCCAATCCAATGTGTTATCGATCTGTATGCCAAGATGTTTCGTTTTTTGAACAATTTCCAGCTCGTTATCCTGAATTTTTAGCTTTAAAGATTTGTCTTGGTTTTTTAATGATTTATGCTTAGGTTTGGTGAAAATAAGCTGGAAATTTCCATGGTCACACAACAAAAATTTGTTAGATGATATGGTCACGTAAGAGTGCCGATCAAAACCTGGCCATTTTTACACGGAGCCGGAATAAGATATATTTGTAAAAGCTTGCTGCTTTATTATCGCATGAATAATCGCAGGAATTATCGCAGGGAGTTTTATCAGGTCACCGGACAGTAAAAGTGTCTTTGTTGCCTAAGACCTCGTTTACACTGTCCCGTGCAAGTTTGGAACCGTGACAAAACTGTCGCGGTTCGCCCTTCCGTTTACACTAGCACTGTGGAACCGTGACGATTTTGCTCTGCTATCCGGAACAGTTTGGACCCTGCTTTGAAAGCGAACGAATTTTGTACCGTCATGGTTCCGTTTTTGAACGGGACAGTGTAAACACCTATCCGAGACGATTTTGTCACGGATTCACAAAGAGGTCTTTTGTATGGCTGTTTCAGGTAATCGAGGCTTTGATTGTGGCGTAACTACGTTGTCAAATTCTGAAGAAAAGGAAATTCTGAAGAAAAGACGACCACAGAAAAGGCTTGTAGTGTTTCCTAGTCCAAGCCTTGATTAGACTTTGCAGTTTTGTAGTCTAAAATAACACTGAAAATTAAAGCCACCTTGTCATTTGTCCAAGTAAAGTTTTTATCGGCCTTCCACTCCATTTCAACTCTCAGTAAAAATTCGATTGTTGACTTCGGCGGCAAAATAAAAGCCTTGATTGACTAAATACATGTTCTGCCAGTAAATTTTGAAACCATTACACTGTACCGGTACAGTGTAAACGGAACGGCTAAACGAAACAATTTGGAACCGGGACAGTGTAAACACTTGCGAACCGTAACGGTACAAAATTGTCCCGGGACAGTGTAAACGGGGTCTAAGTTGACACTCCATTTGGTTTCTGGTTTTTTATCAATGGATTGTTTTTGTTGTTTAGAGTTGATGCCTTTCGTTGACATACACATTAAATTGGTAATGGAAAAGCTAACTTTGTCTTATCTCTATTCTTGCTTAAATTTTTGCTTTGCGATTTTTACTGAAGGTTGTTCGCCAAAGTGACAAAGATGTAGCATTGGTTGTTGGAGCCGGTGTTACCTTACATGAAGCACTAAAGGCAGCCGATGTGTTACAAGCTGAAGGAATCCATATTCGGGTTATTGATATTTTCTGCTTAAAGCCCATTGACCAAGCTGCCCTTGTTGCCAACGCAAAGGCTTGCGGAGGAAAGGTTGTTACTGTGGAGGACCATTATCCTTCAGGTAATCTTTCGTTTTTGTTTTTTTGTCCTTACAACAGAACGTCCTTAAATTCAATGGCCAGTGGAAAGCTCAATCACACTTTGTTCTCCCTAGCCTAATTTTCAGGTTATATTTACCTTTTTCTTTCCGTGTATGCTTTAAGATATTCTAAACACTCATACTTGATTGTTTCATCACAAAATATCGGGAAAGGGCTGGAACGCATGCTCTTATGTTTGAGAAGAACTGCTAAAAATGCAATTAAAAGCACTATTGAATAGTTTAAGCTGTTATAGTCAAAATAATCTTAAGTCAAAATATCGTCAAAATATATAATTTTTTGGAGATATTCAAAAGGCTGGTTACTATGATTGATGATTACGATTATTCGCGATCATTCAGCTGATTTTGTAAGATTTCAAAACTGACTCATCTTAATTTAAATTATAAACTGACCTTGAAAATATTATGAAAAGAATGCCAAGCATCTTATTGCTCTTCCCGCCACTAGCCCCTCCTTATAAAAAACACGCAATCACTTTCCATTCATTGTTTTCTCGCTGGTTAACTTGTTCTCGTACTTGGCATTCGATGTTAGATGCAGAGGGAAGTTAAATTAACCGGTAAAAGTCTGCCAATTTGAGGTTCTTTTAATTCTGCCTAGACTTTTTGTTTGTTATCGAAATATTTGCCTATGCAATTCTGCAGCGAGGAGAAAAAGAGCAGAAATAAATTTTTGCGAAGGAACTTTCGTGAACAAATTTCGCTGGGTTTTTCAGTAAAAATGGAGATTTGATGACGTTTATTTGATCTGGAAGGTCAAATAGCTGAACTGAAATTTGGTCTTCAAAGTTACATGTAGGGGATAACAGGCTAAGCCTTTCTTGTTTTATATTAGCTTCATGCATTGCTAGCGATATAATGCTGAAGTCTTCCGGAATTAGTATTGATAATAATATAGTATTACTCTTGTTAGTTGAGATAGTTGTCTGCCATTGTGTATTAGGTAGAAGTCTGGATGAACCGTATTTGATGGTTACTTATGTGTCTACTTAGGTGGGCTTGGCGAGGCTGTGGCAGCTGCTTTGTCTGAAGAGAAAGACGTGACAGTCAAGCAGCTTTGTGTGAGATCACTGCCAAGAAGCGGACCCAGTGCTGAGCTTATGGAAATGTTTGGAATCAGTGCAAGTCATATTGTCAAAGCAGTCAAAGCATGATTATGATAAGCCTTACTATGGACCTCAACAGGACAAGGCATTGACCCAATGTCAAATTATCAACCGTAGCACCTTTTCCTTTTTTAAGCACTAAATGCACCAAATTCTTCTGACGTGAAAATACTGTGATCAGATAATGGTAATTTATTTGATCTGAATGTGTCTTATAAGGCTGGGATTTGAACTGAAATAAAAATGTAGTTTGTCTTAAAATCATTGCTAGAACTATGTATGGAAAGTGAGATGTGATGGCTTCTCTTGTGGTTCTTAACATCTGCAAGGGTTTTAAATCCATCATTGTAGTATAACCACAGTTTAATGCAAGACACGATGATGGACCCTATGCAAAACATCCTATGTAAGTATATTGCTGTGTTGAGACGGATGATGTGGTTTGCTGTGTTCAATTCGAGCAAAGCACCTTTGTATTGCGCTTATTGAAATCTAGGCCAGGTTTCTTTGCCATCAACAATCCCTGTCAAAATTTCTTGCAACACCCTTTAGTCAATGAACGATTTTAGAAAATTGAAAGTTTGTCAATTAAGCCTTTTTCTTGAACTATCCGTTAGTACTACATTGGATAAATTTTAAGGCCTGAAAAGCTTGCTGTTCAAGATTGTTTAGAAGGGGAAAGTGGAATGCGACTGCGACTATACGCTGAGAATATATAAAGTAAATGCCCATGGAATGCTGCTGAAAATTCAAGAATGTTACGATTTTTTTCGAAAATGCATCTGCTACAAATAATATTCTGTCCGAAATCAACAACAAACATATAAGAGCTTTAAGAAATATTTTGGTTGTGCAATGAGTACCAGGTTCATTTTGGTCTCCATACAAAATATTTTCGCACGATGAAGTGGGAAGACTTTGAAATGGAGGCCTGATTATCAAAAAACTAGCCATTGGTTTGAGCTACGTAGTTTTTACATAGATTGTGTCAGTGTAACTTCAAAGGGAATAAGGTTGCTCCACATATGCGCACTGTAAAGATGGTGAGTTGGCCCCGTATCCCAAAATAATCATCATAATCATCATCAACATAATCATTATAGTGGTCCGCTAATCGCCATATTAATCGCCATATTCATCGTCATTAATCATCTTAATTAATCATCTTAATTAATCATCGTCATCAATCACCATCATTTTGCGTGTTGGTTGCCGTGTGAGGCAGATGGTCAATGGCCTACATTTTCAATCGCGTACTGTTATCCCGCGTGCTTCGATGTCTACTGTAAAATACTTGATAAAAAGCATGAAAGGCTGCATATTTCTAATGGGATTAAGTTTAAATGAAGATGGTTGGCTAGGATTTCCATTAAATCCCTTGCTAACTGATCTACAAAATTTCGAGCGCAGAAACAGAAAACCGAGCGGAGAAGCGGACCTTCTCAGAAAGACACTCTTCTGCTCCTATCTTCTATTTCTGCGCTCAAATTATGTGACTTTGGTATCCAGGGTATCCATTGAACTGTGTTTATCTGCGTTTATATCCAGATATGATCCAAGCCTTTTCTGATTGCCTTGCACTAGATGCAGGGGCGTCGCTCCATTAATAAAAACCGTGGAATAAGAAACGTCTTGAAATGACCTTGGTTATAACGGATTATAAACAAGCGCATATACCAGTTTGCCTACTCTGGGGTCAAGACTGAAATTAGGTCAAGGGGGGTTTCCAATTTCGAATTTTTAGTCAAACTTTTTAATTAATGAAACAGCGTGCAGAAATAAGGAGCGAGAGCCCCCATTAGATTTACAAAAGAATAATCAAGGTTGGCCACGTCCTTACTAATAGAATTATGATTGTATACAGCGTGAAATTGACTCAGGCCACTCTTAAGTCACAGTGAATTTTCCGAGTTTCTTGTTAGATCAGCCGTTTTCCTTTTACACTTTTTGCAAGAACAATTTTATGTGAACATGAGCCTCAAAAATTGTCAAAAGTTGTTGCTGAGCTACTGTAAAGGTAATTTTGAACATTTTTCATCTCAAAAAAGAAATTTTTTGGCATCTAAGGGTGTTTGTTCGGTAATTTTTCAAACTTGCCGAGAAGTAAAAGGTGCCTCACTCACTTCGTTGGCAAACGTGGCCTGAAAATCTTCTTAAAGCGCAATAGCTAGCAATTCCACTGCCTACACCCTATTAATTTAAAAACAAATTGATTACAATCAAGCTGCAAATTTTCGAAAATAGAAGAAGAGCCGGCCTGAACTGCAATTTACTGTTTCCATGCCCGGTTTCAGGAATTTTTTTTTGGGGGGGGGGTGCAAATTTTTATCTACCGAGTACATTCTGGCAGCAATCAGAATATTTAGCATTGTTAATATTTAAATGACGGGGGACGGGGGCCACAAAATTGAGCCTGGGGGCTAAGACTCAAGTTTAGTGACATAGGAGGAACCACCATGGTTGGGTGAAACGCGAAAGGAATTTTATGAAATTAAGTCTTCTAGAATGGCTAAAAATGCATCTCCCAGACTAAAATTGCCTCTGTTTTTGTCAAATTTCTTGGGATTAATCTTCTTCTGTGATGTTCCTGAAAATCCTCTTCTGGGTCAACGGAAAAATCTGGACTGCAGAACTTTTTAATATCTTTGAATGTTTTTAAAAACTATATGAAGGACAATTTTTCGTCTGAAAATTTTAAAAGATCATCTGCCCGTCAAAGTCCCAATTTTACCGACTAAAATCCCAATTTTACGGACTACAACACCAATTTCCATTCTTGGGGGGGGGGGGGTGTCATTTCCACCACTGATTTCCGTCATCGAGAGCAAACGTTATTTTTGTCATTGCCAACTTTCTTCGCAATTTGTTCAGATGTTCTGGTTTTTAAACACTAATGATCGTAAGACATTATGTAATGATTTTTTGTCACAAACTACCAAAATCCTCATCGTACAGACATTTGTACAGTCGTGGTTTATTGGTCGTTGTTTTATTAAATCCCCCAGTTAAACACATCATCCTTCCAAGCGCAGTTGTCCAAACTGGCCTTAAATAATCTGTTGACATTTTATTGTGCCACGGTTGAATGAAAAATCCCCAGCTAGAGAAAAATCCTCAGCAATTTCGTTTGTTTTACAACCGTCTTTTGAAAATTGGCCTTGAATACCAATTGCATACAATTTCATGCCCGGGGTTCGATTAAATACCTATTTACTTCCATTTTGATCCCATAAATTGCACTAATAAATCAAGCTGGTCTCGCGATTATCTTATAATCGGCTCGCCCAGCTCTTCTCCAATCAAGAATGTTTTCATTAATTACCCATAGCGAATCCTTTGTCGTCGCCCATCAATGGAATGCGATAGTTAGAGCCCTCGTCTGGTGTGTCAGTTTTCCGTGCTCAGGATGGTGGTGGACTTTATCAATTCTCAATAACATTTTGGTTCTGTATAGCCAGTATTTGTTGTTTTTTCGTAGCCAAGGTTTGTTGCACATTTGGCAGGCGGCAGTCATTTCACGGCTCTTAAAAAGTTGCAAAGGCGGTGCCCGGTTTGGAGTCACTTTCTCAAGGAGAAACCTTTGTGAAGTCTGTTTACATTTGAATATTGACATTGCAAAGTATTCACCTGGCCGTCTTTCCTTACTAGTCGGATTGGTTTTCATGGTGTCGTTAAAGTCTTTGACGAAGAAATTTTGCTACTCCAAGAATTCAAGTTAAAGTTTCAAATTTCCAGGTAAACAAACGTTTGTGATTTGCACGATCTGCAGACTAACCGTATTGTAAACGACGTATTCTCGTCCTTGTGTGAAAATTTGATCACGCATTTGAGTTGAGATACATCAACTTTTGTGGTTTGTTACTTTCACATAATGTTCTCGTCGTTTGCACAAGGTCTTTTCTATCAACTAGAGGAACTATACCATAATGGACTAAAAATTATTATCATTCGTATGCAGAAAAACCCCTTTGAGAGTTTTAAGATCCCCCTAGCACGTTAAATTCACCCGTGCATACTAAAACAAATAATTTTCTAATATCTGAAGTATATATTTAGCTTGAAGGGCAATCTTTGTGCTTGTGGATACCATAATGATGTTCGTGGTCGTCGTAATCCTAAATCGTCATTTGATGTCCTGGAGAGGATGCTTGGGAAGAATCTATTGTTTGGTTGTTTGTTATGTAAACAAAGGATTTAGGGTAAAGCATACTTGAGTAATGAATGCTATGGTATGTTTCTCCAAAAGAAAGCATTGAATTCTTATTACTATCATTAATTATCCTATCATTCACCATCAAAGTCATAATGATTATCACCATCTTAATTCAACCACCATCATCATCCATGTCAAAGAAAGGGCATCAAGCGAAACAGAATGAAAATTCATTCATTGAACAAATTGGACCAGCTTTTCAACAAAGTCAATGGTAGGCCAGACAACTGTAAATATTTTCAATAGGAAATAAAATTGAACAGCATTTAGGACAGTAAATGAAAACTAAAACATAAGAAAAATCATCCTTGATAAACACATGGACCATTGCATACAGAGAGGTGCAATTAACAATAGACATTTATTTTGTGGGCTCATCATGAATATGTCAGGGGGTCAGGGGCCAGGCTTGAGGAAGGTTAGAAGGCTTGTAGTCACAGTAATGGTGCTAATTTTGCAAGCGCAAAACCCAAAAGATTGGGTACCAGGGCTGTTATGACCCCTTTGCAATGCTTATCAGGTACAACTACTCACAATTTGACTTACTCGTAGCCAGAATTGACACTTAAAAGATTTGTATACTATTTTCATCATGATCAATAGTCTGTTAATTAGAAGAGATTTTGATATGAATGAGTATGATGTTTCTCGTCATGAAAGTGCAACTACTTATGTATCAATCTTGGATAACAAAACGTCCAGGTGAAGATATATTTCTATTAAAAGGGCTCCAAATCCAGATTATCAAAGATCTTGCATCTCTCAAATTTTATCTAGCCACATAAATTTCACATGAAATAACTATAAGTTGCTTCTCTGTATTCATCCAAATAATCCAATTTTTATGATTCATTATTATTTCACGATTCTAATTAACTTTTTTCTAATACAACTTCTTTTTTCCCTGATTATCGTAAAATAGTTTTTAAGAAGCTTGATATCAACTCCAGATGCCTTATGTGACCACTACTAATTATATAACAAGAGTTTTAGCAGATTGAACTGCTTTATAATTGTTGTTTGATGGCCACAAAATTATTGAATTTAGATCCCTGTTTTTATTGTTACGACGTTAATGCATATAGTACTCCTGTTAACATTTTTTTAAAATGAATATTGAATAAATATGTATAAATATACTTTACCCAATATCTAGATTGCTCTTTAAAACCTTTCTTGGAATTATGTATATGCTGAATATTTTTCTTATTTATTAATCTTGGACTTTCAAGCAAAATTATTTTAGAGGATGGTAAATGGCAAAATTTATGTATATATATGATACGTTATCCACAGCAAAATGTCAAAAGTTGCATCAATAACAATAAGTGCAAAGTCTCGAACAAGGTCTGGATCATATGACACCTCACCAACTGCAACCCATGCACCAAAAAATGGAGTTTATGAGGATACCAACTCAAGTGAACGAAGTCCAGCAAAAACTGTTGGCCTCACCTCAAGTGATAGTGAAGAGGATAAACATTTTCGAAGGAGAGGGAGCAGCAGTAGTGGCAGTCCAGAGAGGAAGAGGTGATTGCATGTATATATTTCATAAAGCTAATATAAAGAATCAGTTTTAAGAGAATCATTATTTGAATTGTTTGTCTGCTGTGCTGCTACTGTCCAGAGCTTTGTCCAAAAATGAACACCTGTAGTTTTTGAACAATAATAAGTTGGTAATTGCCAACTTTTGAAGCAGCATTCTAAGCTAATCATGCAATCAGTTCCTATTTTGTAGGCATTGAGTATTTATTACTTTTTGCTTCATTTATCCAGTTAGAGGCATGCCAATTAAGATGGAAGAGGTACTGACAACATGCAAAATAGGGTGGTGGGCAGAAGTCTAGCAAGGGGGAGGCAAGGGGGGACCCCAATGCTCAGAAAGGTGGTGTCTGAAAAAAGTGCAAATCTGCAAAAAAAGTTAGTACCTCAGGGGGGATTTTGCAGATTTTGCTCCAAGAAGAAAGGACTTAGTTTGAAACTTTTGCGTATTGTTTTTTTTAGATATTTTCTTAAAACTTTAGAAAATCAGTTTTTACACATAGAGCTTCCTTGCCTCACAGTTCAGAATATGAAAATTAGAGGAAATGTATTTTTTTATTTGTTTCTACCTAGCATCCGAAGGTAGTTTGTAGGACACTGAGCTGGTTTTTAGGAAGCTTATGCTTATCAAGCAGTGTCCTGGTCCTTCCTCTCGATTTGACCACACCTCGTGATTCCTATGCCTGGAATTACAGAGAGCTAGGGACTCCCCTCACTCTGGGTGAAAGTTTTGTCATGCTAGGTACTCAAACCACAGACCCTTTGGTCTGTAGTCAGTGCCTCTAACAATTGAGCCATCCTCGCACTGAGAAAATGTGAAAAAAATGCAAAGTAGAATGGGGTCAGATACGAAAAGCTACATGTGATCATTATTGTTTGATTAGCCGACCATTGCTACGTAAAAAAGCCATAGCTTTTTCCAAACACATTTACAAATGAATTTTTTTTTATAGAATTAGAGAATAGAATAGTATTTTTAGAATGGAATTTTTAAGGGTGTGGTCAGCAAAAATTTACCAGACGTAAATCCCTAGAACCCCTGCTGTTGGGCTCCACTTTGCCCCCCCCCCAATCTTTCAACCCTGGCTATGCCACTTATAGAGGTATTGGTTTCAATTATTGTTGGGGTTTGATATTAGCTGTCTGGCATGACCAATTGTTTAATACCCTTTTTAATTCTTTTATAGAGGGTTATTATTCCAGACAGGCAAACCTTGATAATTCTGCAAGAGCTTTTCTAAAATTCAGCTTCCATTGCAGTGCCGTCGGAACGAAACTCATATTGGGGGGGGGGCTGCCCATTGTATTCCTTCTCATTTAGCACAATGTTATGAAGGAAATATACTGAAGTCTGACAATTATTGAGGGGCTCCAGCCCCCCTACCCCCCCCCCCCCCTCCCCTCGGTTCCAATGGGCATGCATTGATACCAATTTCTTAGGGAGTCGGAAATATTTTGGGGTTATACCCTCTTAATCCCTACCCACTATAGGCATGCTACTGCTTACATCTTTGGTGGACTACTGATAAGTGCTTGTATAGTAAACAAAATTTTTGAAGGAAATGAAGTCACATAAAACCACCCATTATTATAGTTTAACAAGAAACAGCATTCTTCCAAAAAGTCAAATGGAGCACTGATATTCCTTACTCACAATTTGATGCAGGTCCATTAATATTCATGCATTGTCTCCATATAAACTAAGCTTATTTTTATGATGAAAAATTTTCCTATTTAGTACTTCCTAATTGCCTTAAGCTTTCTTTCTTAATCATCCAATGTCATTTTGCGTACACCAAAGTAAAGATTTCAGGTCATCCTCAACCTAATATATCATTTCAAAGTAAATCTCATTTTGTTCGTTCGATCATGCTATAAAGAGATTGAGCAAGCTAAGCTGTTCCAGTCATGCTTCATAGTCTAGACTGTCGTTATTTAAAATCATTATTCTCTCTCACCCTGGCCATTTTTGGACTGTCTCACTCATCAGTGCAGTTGATAGACTAAAGGATATGTTTTAGTATATGTTGATTAAATCACACAAGGGAACAGTTTTCAGCAGCAGAGACGATATGTTTTGAATTTATATCGACGAAGGTAACAGTACATTTTCTTCCTAGACGTTAATGAGTCAAGTTCGCTCATTTTAAGTCATCATGGAAAAGATGAAGAAAGCCTCTAAGTCATTATAAGTTATCATTAATTTATTAGGAGGTTCTCCGTTTTCTTTATGATTGTAAATTTGGTTTGAAATCATTTCAGGAAAGATGAACGTTTCTGGAAAGTTTATCTGGTTTTCTAGAAATGTCTGGTGTTTCCTTAAGACTTTTTTTCTTATTTCTAGTTTTAGTTATTTTTAATGTGATCTTTATAGATTTAGAAAATTATTCTAGTCTTGTTACAATGAACGCAGTTTGTCGTATATCTTCTCTTGAAATAAGTTTACATGGTTGATCGAAGTATCTTCGTTGACTTTGCAACACCCCATTGAAGAGATCTCCTGGAGCAGGAACCTTTAAGCTGGATAGGTTTGTCGCCATATGGTGCTATAATGTGACAAATTTGGAAGATTATTAATTAACATGAACTCATTTGGTATAAGTTTATATTCAGTGTCATTGTCGAATGACATTTTTTATTTTTTATTTATATCTATTATGCTTCAAACTATTTGTTAATCTTAAACTTTTTAAACTTAAAGTTTTTTCTGAATGCGTTCAAAAGAACGGATTTGTAAAGGTTTTCAGGAAATTTCAATTTTGAACTTTAACTAAAAGGACTTTTCAGTGTTATATGTGTGAATGACGAAATCAATCTATACTTTCTATGAAAGATTTAATTAAATGCTAAATGTAAAGGTGAAAACGTTTCGTTTATTTTCTTTTTCGTGAATTTATGATGTGTCGAAATATACGTCGTACCGATTAAAGGTTGCGCGAATATTTTGTTGTTTGCAATTATGAAATCAAATTTGACGAAAAGTAGTGCTTCATTTACGTTTAAATTTCTCTAAATGTCTGGTACAGGCCTAAATACACGAAGGATATTTCATTTTCTAAGGATTTTTCGTTTCGATGGTAGCTTTTTCGCGATTACCTTTTTCATGTGGCCTGCTAACGTTATTTGAAGGTTGGTAGCATATAAAAAATTCAATAACGAGTAAATTCTTTGATTCTTTTTAGGCAAACGAGTTCAAGAAGCTATGACACGTACGACCAAGAACGAGGATTGATACATGCTGGTCGAAGCGGGAAAATGTCGTCACGTCAACGCACGCTAGAACAAGAACTTAACACAGAAGACCCATCGTTTGTCACAAGTAGCGATGATGCTTTGGCTAGTTCAGACGATGGCCTGGAAGATAATTTCATACCAAGAAAGCATTCGGGCCAGTATTATGTGGCGAAAGGCAGCAGCGAAAGTGAACATGAAGAGGGAGGTAACATATACCGTAAAAAGAATATCGAGCCACCGCGTGCAAAGTCTGAACCTGCGGGAACTCGCGTGAAATCCGCGACTGGAAAACTTTTTGACAATTATGAAAGAGACCAGTCATTTGATAACCTTTCCGAAGGGGAGCGTGATATTGAGAAGCCAAAGACATCAGTGTCGATCTTAAAGGCTGCTTACTCTCAGCAAGCAGTTGAGACGAAGCCACTGGACAGGTACAAAGTAGACGAGGAGCTGGAGCAAATAAAGTACACAATGCAGGCAAGGGGTATGATGGAAAACGAGGATTCCGATGACGGAGGACGCAAACAGGAGACTGAGAGAGAAGTGCTGTATAGAAAACCAATAAGTAGCATCAAGGACCGTTTCTTTGCAGCAGCAAGTGGGCGCAAGGTGAGATCGAGTAGCGACAGTGAAGATGATGTTGAAGATGATGGCAAAAAGGAGGAGGTTGTTCCGGCACCTCAGCGCGTTAATGAAATGAAAAATCAGTGGCAGAAAAAGGGAAATTGGGAAGACAGGAACAAGGTGAATCTTCGCTATTACTCTTCGCTGCAGCTTTCTTGTTTATACTGTTGTTCTGCTGTAGCTAGTGGAACTCAATGCGGTCATCGTTTTTTATGCAGTGTTAGCGTTAGATACAAAAGAAATTCGCCCGCCAGTCTAAATTTCCCACTTGAATCTAATATAGTGCAAAGGCGGATCCAGAGCAAATTTGCAGGAGGGGCAGTTGGTAGTGGAGGCGCTGAAAAATTTTCAAAAATTGGTGACGAGTGCTCGCTGTATACAATAATTTCTGACCCTAACTACTGACAGAAGGCTCTCTATTCACTTTGTAAGGGATTTATCACAATATTTGTTGTATACTTTGAGGTAATCCTTTAAGTAAATTAACCGATATGTCTCAGAAACTTTTCACCTGATTCTCATTCTTCAAAAGAGGCGCACAATTTCCAACATAGGGGCGCCAGACTTGCTTTAACTTGGTGAGGGAGGAGCCCCTAGTTGCCCCCCTTTAAATCCGCCACTGATTTAGTGCCTTTTTCATTCGAGTATGGCTTTGTAATTTACTGCCAGGGGTAACCGTAAAATTGAGTACGCCTGATACAATATGTCAATGCTTTCTTAGGATAGCATCGAAGAAATCTGTGTACCAGTGAGGTATGTTTTTGCAATGAAAGAGCGGTGGATGCAGCCGACGCATTGGTATTATGAGGTATACCATGGCCACATGACTCGGACCTCAGAGACATCGGAAACAAGGGGTCAAATATCCCAAGGGGTCCAAGGGGTACACCCTTCAATGTTTGCATAGGTATACGCTAGTCGGAACATTGCTTTTTCAGCCACCCCTCGTCCCCTCCCCCTCTTCCTCTGAACAGTCCGCTGTCTCTGGGTTTCCTGTTTTCAGCGTGGTATTTGCTGTTGAGACAGTAAGCAAAAAGTTGTTTGAAGATTAGTGTTTCAAAATACAGGTATGCAAATCGGATCTTGTGAGGAGAAGATGTTTCTAGAGATAGCTAGGTTCACTCGCTGCTCCGCTGAGGTCGACTATGTTGTATCGACAGATATTTAAGACATAAAGCATCTTCAAAAAGTCTACAACATAGAAGTGTTTATGCTATGTGTCAATGACTTATTTCTCACATCTAAAAAGAAATGATTTAAAAACCGAGAATCCTTATGGCAAATTTTGATACTGATTTAGGTGGAGAAAGATGAAATCACAGTGCCTTCACAGAGCGTTTCTGAAATGAAGTCTGAATGGCAGAGACCCCGTGTTTGGGAATACGAGGTAACTCGGTGGATGTAGAAGTGCCATAGCTTAGACATTTGTGTAAATTAACATATCATTTTGTCAAATTGCAGTTATTTTGGGACAAGCTAGGCCGGGCAGTATAGAATTGCATTTCAGATGATTGCTTGACAGATTTACCAACGGTCGCATCGGTTAAGCATGCTTACCGTTTTCCTCTGAGTGCATACTTTTTCTATATAAACATCTATTCAATACTCGTTTTGCTATTTCCTCATCTTTTCTGTCCTGATCTATTTCTTCGTCTCTACATCCAAGCCACTTCCTTTCGCACCCGAAGTGCTGTCAGTGCTATCTATAAGCTGTTTCTTTAACCCTCTTGTTTTGGTTCTGAGACCTCTACATGCCCTGCTTTGTCGTGATGTCAATCACGTGGTGTATTTCTTTTTTTCACCATAACACTGCCATCTATAAAGCCTAGTAGTTGCCTGCTAAATTTGCGTATTTCTTCAGGGAAACAAAGAGGAAATCGATGTATCTCCCCAGACCGTTCTTGCCTTGAAATACCAATGGCAACAGCCAAGGGTCTCAAAAAATGAGGTAGCGTTTCATGGATTTTCTTTCAAGCTTGAACTTCTTGGTCCTGTCGTTTTAAGTGACTTCTGCAAAACTCATTAATTACATACCCGGGGTTGGGGTAATTAATAGAATTAATACTGGGGTAGGGGTAACTTCCACATGCACTGGTACAGGTGTGCCATTTTTGAAGTACCTTTTTCAAGTAGAAAAATATTTTCGCGTATCGATTTGGGTAAAATAAAACATAATAGTTATAAATTTTGGGTTAATTTTTAGGATGACTTTAAGTATCATCTTTTAAAGAAGGGTAATATGTTTTTATTTACTTGATTGAGCATTGAATGTTAATCTCAAATTTGAATTTATAAATTTTCGGGAATGTTTTCCTATTTCAAACTGGCACATCCACGTCAACCTTCTTTTCAAGTTCCACCTCCTTTTCAAGTTCCCCAAACTATCAATGGCAGACTTAATATCAGACTCAATATTAATATCAATACTTTACTGCTTGCATTTAAATCTATGTTGGCTAATTTGCTTTATTATTATTCAGTTTGAATAACATTTGCCACACAATATTCAATTAGGAGGATGGCATATATTTGATTCTACCAAACCTATGACCTCCCTCGATCCAAATGTTTAGGTTTATTTTATTCAAAAATCTACATTTTTTCTATTCTGGCTGACAAAGTCTGTTTTGTCGTATATCACAACCTAGCATGTCATTCTATGCGATTGTGTCACAGATCATAGCTCCCAGCCATATTATGCCGTGCCATATACTACCATTTCATACCGCAACATGCAATACCATACCATAACATAACATACCATATCGTACGATATCAATCCATACCTAACCATACCATACCATACCATACCATACCATACCATACCATACCATACCATACCATACCATACCATACCATACCATACCATACCATACCATACCATACCATACCATACCATACCATATCTAGACCATACCATACCATATCTAGACCATACCTTACCCTACCATACCATACCAAACCATACCACACCATACCTTACCCTACCATACCATGCCATGCCATGCCATGCCATGCCATGCCATGCCATACCATACCGTAACATAACAAAACATAACATAACATACCTAGACCATACCATACCATATCTATACCTATATCTTTACCTATACCGATACCTTTACCTATACCTATGCCTATACTTATACCTTTGTCATACAGTTCAATGCACTAATAATTGTTTTATTAAGCTCTTAATGGCATTTATTTATTCGAGAAACCATACCGTACCGTACTGCATTATACCATGTCATATTAAGTGATGCCATACCATCTTTTACGGTGCTTTGCGATACCATGAGGTGCATACGTTACTGTGTAAAGTATAAACCACACCAAATTACTGACCAAAATGAGCAAATGATTTTTGATTGTCAAGTGTGATACATTTATCAATCAATCAAGATGCATTTTGAAACCTTGTTTCTGCAGGAAAACAAACAGCAAGTCGTTCTTTCTGAGGACGGCGTAACGAAAATGAGACAGGTTTGGTCTCAGGTTGAGAATTTACTGGATGATGTCGATGGAAATAAGGTATAGCGTGAAGTGATTCGATGTATTGAAGATAGAGTGATCTTTGTTGTGTGATTTGGGTGATTCGAGTGATCGTAAATCGAGTGATTTGCAACTTTGGGAATTGATAACTTTGGCGTAGATATGTTTGGTAGTCCCAGTTTTTGTTATATCTCTGAATAAATTGAAGATCAATTCGATTCTAACGATTGAAATTTAAAAAAAGCACAAAGTAACTTCAGTTTGAAGGGAAGAGAAGGAAATAAAGTCGAAGTAAAAGTAGCAGGGTTAAATACTTTGTTGGCGGTTAATGATAATTTTTGTAATCAAGAAAAGATCTACATCGGCTAACTAATATTGAATAATATTTTTGGCAGCATACCAACAATAAGATAATAATATAACAGTGATAGTGGTTACTATCGATAGTATTGCTGCTTTTGGTACTGTTATCAATGGTAATTGTTTTAGTAACGATGTAGAGTCGTATAATTCACAGATGGCTAAGCTTTGACATGGCAGCATGTAGAGAATATCATCTAAAAGAGGTTAAATAGATTGAATTACAGTAAAGATTATGCTTGTCCTACACCGAACAAATGATGACGTCAGCTAACGATAATGATAATACTGAATGTGATGGCGAAGTTATGATGGTATGATGAATTGAATTGTGATAAATTGTAAAATTGGTACAGTGTTGCCTGTGGTGGCTAGTATGTAGTTGAATAAAGCAATGTTTGTGCGAAGTGATGTAAAATGCATTAACGATATTCAATAATACCAAATTAAGTTGCAACTCAAGATATTAAAACTGAATATGATATTGGTTCAGTAAATCTTGCTACTGTTGTAAGTTTGATGCTTTCAATTTTTTACCGATTACCATTACAATTTTTTACAATTTTTAAATTTTAAAGAAGCTTTCTTTACCCTGGATGAAAAGTGTTCAAATTAAAAGAAATGAAAGAGTTTATTGTAATCAAGCAGTAACATATTAGTGCAATATTGCTGAAAAGGGGCGAAGACACTCTAAATTTAAATAACAC
Organism: Rhopilema esculentum; assembly: GCF_057945365.1. NCBI lineage: Eukaryota > Metazoa > Cnidaria > Scyphozoa > Rhizostomeae > Rhizostomatidae > Rhopilema > Rhopilema esculentum. The sequence continues at coordinate 8,637,172 of NC_142817.1, read as the reverse complement.
CCAATTACATACATTCATTCGAAATAATCCTCTTAACGGGTTTTATAATACTTGCACTGAGAGTGTACAGAAAAATGTTACTAAATTAGATAGCGCCAGATTAAAAGCATGTGATTAATGTATGTGCGTTTTCCCTCATTTCATAATCAAAATTGGAAAAAAATATTTTAAAATGTTTCCTCAGGAGAACCGGGAAGAGATTATAGCACCAGTTAAGCCTGTCCGTGAAATGAAAATCAGTTGGCAGCAAGGCGAGCCATGGATAGAAAGCGAAAAGGTTTGTCAAGTGCTAGGTACCCAAACCTCACCTTTCTTACCTTGCCGCCCCAAAATCCTTTCTGTCATAGTACCCCTTCAAATTTCTGTAACACCTCTCCTCCTAACGTACTTTTTTGACCGAAGGTCGTATTTTTAAAAGGTCTAGTAGTTTGGTGTGATAAAGCAAGCAATATTTATATTGAATAAGCATTGTTCATCAACGTCACTGAGGCGATATTCTTATGTTTGACATCATCAAATTTTTGTGCTGTTTACAACTTTTCACGAGTCGTGCGTGGTTTGAATACACTAACCTTTATGACTACGGTATTGCCTTGTAAAATCCACCTTTGTGTGATTTTGGAAGTGAAATGAGCTTATGGCTTGCTCATTTTAAGAATGAAGTAGGGCCTGTTGTCAGCAGTATGAATACCTTACTGTTACCTTTCCTCTTGAAAGCCTTTTTTATTGTCGCTTCCGTCCTATATCAACAGCGACTTAGAGTTTTAGCTTGGGAATTAAATTGTTGTTCCTAAGTATCTTGTTTTCACCAACTTCAATCCTTTAGGAACTGTGTGATTTAAGAGACAATGTGTTATTGGGTTGTAAGTTCCATCGTATTAGAATCCCAGACCGGCTGTTACGGCTAGGACTGTGCCATGGAGCACACATCTGCTGTTTTTTGTGGTGCTGTGTGCGAGTGAACAGTTTGCTAGTATTCTATTGCAGGTATTATAAGTAAAAAGGTAAACATTTCTTTACAGAGTTTATTAGATGCTGAAAAGGCACTTGAAGACGTAAGTACTGTTCACTTCGTTGGTGTGACATAACGGCGCGATTGGGATCGTGGATTCTGCATTCTTGCCATACTAATTTTTTATCTAGTCTCTAGCCAGGTGTCGTCCTTCATTGTCCGATCGACCATCCCTGTCCCTACTATTCGCGTACAGTAATCTCACTCTTCTGAAAAGCTGCTTTTATTTATAAAGAAGATTTATTTAGTCATTACATAAATAAGCTGGGCTCCGGTCTAACAAACACCGAAGTTGGATCAGAGCATGCGGGATCGGAGCATGGACTCGAAAAATTAGTACTTTGCAAAACAAGTTTGTTTATTTTGGAATACTAATACGTGAAGCATGAGTGTTGGCAACGTCCTTGGTCATGAATATAATCATTACCATTTATCAAGATTCTTATATCGAGACAACACAGCGATCACGGACACTACTTGTCTTATAGGCTACTCGTAATGTGAGTAAATCCTACTCAAAGGCCGTCTGAAGCGGGGGGTTTGGGGGGCTTGAACCCACTCCAAGTAATTGTCAAACTGTGGTATATTGTCTTTATAAAAGTGTACTAAACGAGAAGCAATACAATTGACAGCCCCCGACCTCTCTTCAAGACGAACTGCTTTGCATTTCCCATGAACTGTCCTCAAAACATTCCAACTCCCGGTATCTCGAACATTTGTTAACTCGAACCATTTGGATGTTCGAGTTATGGAGATCACACTTTCGAGAATTTTTTGAATGTTTTTTTCAAAGTTAATTTCTATGTAGAGAGAGAAGGTAAATCTGAGATAACGAATTGTTTCAACTATAAATAAAATAATTAAGGGAACCTTAATTTGGTTCAGAGCTGCCCTTAGTTTGGATCCGTAAGATCAGCCCCGCCCTTAAGGCAGGCCTTGGTTAAAGCTTATTTCTGCGTATCCGACTCTACTTAAATATATTGTTATGGAAAGGCAAAGACAAGACAAAATACAATTGATTATTTTTCCGGAACGTGTTTCATCTTTTCAACGAGGAATGATCAGCCTATTTTTTTTTATCTACTTATCTTCAGCTTAGCACTGATCTGCAGGATTATTTGCTTTAGAACAGAATATGTTCACAGGGTCGTTTTGCACATGCGCATCATCATTCAAAGCCTTTGCGGAAAGTTTAAGAGTTTGTTCGGGAGATGAATCATGCCTGTCTTCCAGACATACACTAGCCCCCGTTTCGGGGTCATTTTGCACATGCGCATTATCACTTAAAGCCCTGGCAGGAAGTTCAAGAGTTGTGCGGTCCCAGACAACAGCCATGCGAATACTGTTATTAATGCGCGTGTGCAATGATTCTGCAGCACTGATTGGTTAAAGACGGTATTGTTTCGAAAAAAGGACTAAAGGTTTTGGCTCCTGAACAAGAATCCATGGCTGAAAATCAGTACCTTGCTTTAACACATCTGCTTTCAACCTGGCTCTTCATAGTTTTTTAAAATTTTTACAGATAAATGCTCGTGATGAAATCGATGTTTGTCAAGTTGGAAGTGCTCGAAATGCATTTAAAGAACTCGAGAATCGTCGAGATGGCACCTCCGTTGTAAACAAGCCTCGGGTGAATAAAATTGCTGATCCGAAACAAATCATGGAAGCGAGACGGCAAAAGACATACGGTGATGGCTCTGAGGTATTCTGTTCATTGTTTGTTTATTTTTCGTTGAAGTCGTAGTTGAAGCGAAAAACAAACTGTTTTTTAACTACATGAAAATGACTGAAAAATTTTTCTATGTTACTTGGTTAGAAGTCTATTATTTTTTTGCCACAAAGATTCAAAGCAAACATTCCGGGAAAGAAGTTATTGCTAATCTGTGTCAACGATTGTTTCATTTGCGAAACTTAGCATCTAGTGGGAAGTTGTAAAAATCAAATAAGAAACTGATTAAAAAACAGATCAGATTAGAAACCCTATATGTTTTTCCGTCAAAGCATGCAAATTTCTATTTTACTGGGCCTTTGTTTTATTCCTTTTATATAATTATCATCACCTATCGTTGCCAGTAGTAAGGACATATGAATGTTACTGAACTGCAATAATCACGAAATATAACTTACTTTGGCCTTCCATATATTTTTGCATCGTTTTTGTTTTTTATATTTTTGTTACCTTGTTTAAGTTTGACTCCTTTTCTACGTTTATATATCTATGTATACAGCTAATCCATCCAAATTGGATCTGCTAAAATCAATAAAAAGAAGAAGATTATTGCATGTAAGAAAGAACATAAACAGGAAAGGATGTTCACCGGATTCTGTGAATGATGCAATGTTTCATGTTATAATAAGCAGAAGCCCTGTTAGACGGGCTGAAATATTATTTTAAGATTTGATTTATTTTCTCTAATTTACAACATATTGGGTTCTTGTCGTTTTGTCTTTCGCTTTGTTCCTACCTTTTCTTATAAAATAATATTTTTTATAATTTGTGTAAAACTTGCTTATCACAGTCAAAAAGATACAAAAATGTACAACTTTATGAGCCATTTATAGTGGAAAAAAATGCGGTTTCATCTCAATTTGACAATGGAAGGGCACTTCGGATTTCTTATAGCGATTATCTTCCTTTAGATTGATGGTATGGTGCGCCGTGAAGGACAGGACGAGCTCTCTACCGTTGAATTTGACCTCAGTCAGATCCAAGCTGCAAAGCACACCTTCAAGACATTGACGGTATCCAACGACAGCGAAATGAAGAGCACACGAAGGCCTTCGATGAAACTTATTAAGCAAGAGGATGTTGGCAAAACAATGGATGCCCATCGGAGAAAAGTCACCGCCGAAGACTTCGATGATTATGCAGAGCATATTAAACCAAATGGAACCCATGCATCTGCGCAGTACGTGAATGGTGAGCCTACGCAGCTGGAAGATGCTTAATTGGTCTAAAATTTAGACCAACTCACGTAACTGTACTTAACGATAAGCTAATTTATTACTTGGACCTAACATTTTAGTGTTTAGTTGCTCCGATAAGTAGTGATGATTTCATGGCAGCTTACCTCATGAAATATCGATTTACCGAAGAAGGACACTTGTCCCTATTCCCCGTGAAGCAGTCTTTATCGAAGTTTGCACCAAATTGGGCTATTTATCTGGAAAATGGTGCTGGTGGCTAGAACGAGGATCATAAAGCCCCTATAGGCAAAATGCTCCACCCCTTTCTCGGTTTTATTTCGAGCAGATTTTAGTGTTTTTTGACTGATATGCGCACACTTATTGTTTACAGTGAGAAGAGCTGCCCGGACTGTGGTCTAAAATTGACGGTAATAGCTGTGCTAGATGTAGAAATGAATATGAAAGCCTTTATTTTGCCTCCAACGCGATCCATCTATTGCTTCAAAATGGCACCCCATCTCTCGAAAATGGCCTCCGAGATTGTTTCTCACCCCTTAACTTTGATCAGGCAAACAGATTTTATGCAAGGTTTGATGCCTACCAGACGAGATGATCCGCTGAGCACAGTAGATAGTTGAAATTGATTGTATTGATGATTGTATGGTAATTTCATTTTTATTTTCCAGTCAGTTATCAAGCAGAAAACTTCGTCGCTCGACATTCTTTCATCAGTTCCCTGTGCTTTGCCACGTTTTAGAGACATTTAGTGCTTAAGCCTAATTTGTCTCTCAAAAGAGATCAAGACCAAAATTAATTCTAGAGTAGCCGTATCATGTTTCGCAGTTTAGAAAATCCACTGATTTTTGTTACAGATTTTCAAGCTTTAGGTTTATTTTAATTACTTGGCTATTTTATTAAATCCTTCTAAACTGATGTTTTTGATTTAGCAGATCTAGCGATAGTTTTAGAGATTGTAGAATTATTAAAGAGATACATTTTTCCTTTCAGACCAGCTTGTTTTATTTTGAACATTCTACCTTCAGTTGATGTTTGGTGTGAAACACCCACATTGACGTAGAGTTCATGATGTATAATTGGTTAGTTTAAGGTCTTACATCTCGCGTAGGTACAAAGGTCAGCATATCTTTTTGAACTTCGAGTTGAGCTACCTATCGATAGGTTTACCTACCTAGTGTTTGCAAAGTACTTTATGGTAAAAGCATTTTTGTAGTCATGATATCTCAAAGATCTTTGTAAAGAATAAATACCTATCTTTTTTAGACCAATTAAGAGCATTGTGGAATTCTGCAACTGTTTTTCTGTATGCAGCTCAAAATTTGGGTAGTTAGAGGCCTGTGCAAACGATACATTGCTTAAACGTAGACGGGTCTTGTATGCGAGATCTCTTTGCTCAGTAATGTCGAATAACATTTCATTTTTGCACATAATTCTTTTTTGCTCTCCATGTTTTTTTGCTTTGTTTCCGAGCTCCAGGCAAATCAAAAATCGGATTTTTATGTTTTCCTTGCGTCTATGCTTTTTCCGTGGCATTTAATGTGCTGTTAAAATTAAGGAGCTATTATTTATGTTTTGGTACCGCGTTGCGATTAATAGGGGTCCAGAGATTGGAAACTTTAGGAACTACATAGGTCTTGAGCTAGGACTTGATGAAAAGGCGTCTAATGAATAATCGTGTTATGCCGATTTCTCGAAGTTTATGACGACTTAAACGATTCTTTTCTCGCATATTTTTAAATACATTGAAGTGATGGATAAGATATTTGGGACGATTCGCCCCTTGAACACAGGCACCAACCAAACACCATCCTGCTTACAGTAACAACGACCATCAAAATTTTAATGCTTGACAACATTCCACAGTGGTTGAAGTTTGTTAGAACAATACGGACAACCTTAGTTTAGCTCTAACCCAGCCATCATCAATTCCATTTCTTTAAAAGAAATGACGATAATTTCTTACACAACATGGTTTTGCTCTAGATTTTTAGGGGGTCCAGTCCAGACCCCCTCCCCCTCCTCCTAGGATTTACGGCCCTGGTATTTACCCAGTTTGTTTTTTAACCTAAAACTGTAATGTAACGTGGTGTTATCATTTTGTAGTTTTACATTCTTTATCGTAATATTGTAGACAACTTTCTTATACTTAGGAATAGTTTTTAAACAATCTTCGCCTTCGTAGATTTTTTATAATATGCAGCAACAGGCTTCCAGCACTGATCTATAAAAAAGACTGGATCGGACTTCTAATGTGACCAGAGTGTTGCCATCCGAGAAGAGGGCCCCAGAACAGCCCATGCGAGGAGACGGCCTTCTCTGTCACCCTTAGCAATGTTTTCAACTGCCCTGGCCTTGTTCTTTTCGGCAATCATACACACAGCATTGTAGCTCTCGCGTATCCATATCGTTGAAGTATTGGTTATGAGGAATGGCTTCCCGCTATTGTTTGGGGCCCTCTTCCTTTTGAAATTGAACGGGCTTCAAATTTTGGTGTTTCAAGACAACAGGAAGCTCGATCCAGTCTTTTTTATAGATCAGAGGCTTCCAGGAAGAGCAGCAACAGCAACAACAACAACGGCAGCAACCAAATTTATCTGTGGTCACCACATGCATTTCGAATATGGAGGAGCTTTACAGAGAGGCATCAAGTGTTATAGAACAAGCAAAGTTGAAAAAAGGAAGCGTGAAAGGGCTTTGTTTTAACAGTAGTCTTGCTAATAAGAAGAAGCTTTATGCCCTGGTTTGCCAGACATTGAAACGTAAGTATTCTCAACTCAACTGTTACAAAAATCAACGTTGAATGCAACGCAAACAAAGCAAAAAGGCCTTACAACTATTGAGGCCGGTGCTTTTGTTTCAATCACATCACAACTTATCAAAGCCACGAGCTTCCTGTCCCTTTAAACAGTGTGATTGTCACACAAGTTACATCAACAAATCTGAATTTTTTTTTCAGCCTAATTGTTTTTTGCATTTTTCTAACATGGAACAATGGTAAAGAACTTTCAAAAGTACACCAGGATCTAAAAAGCCATATCAAGGCTGATTTTGTACTCTACTAGTCACTTGTTACAATTTTTTGTTAGAAATAAAAAACAGTTATGTGTTCGATAACAACCCGTGTTATTTTTTATTCATTCTAGACCAAACAGTCCTAAGCCAATTGTTAAAGCAGATTGATGAAGATGATGCATTTGACAAGGTACATAAATTTCTTGAGATGCAATTTCTCAAATCTACTTCTAGAGCTTGTTGGACCATAACAATGAAGGTTTTGTTGGGATTCAACCTGATAAATTTAGTTGATTTCTGTATCATCTTTATTTTTATGATCATATAACCAGCATTTATCAAATGTATGATTGATTGTTTCTGCTTAGTTGGATGAAAGCTTGCAGCTGGTCCTAGCTTATGACATTTTGTTTGGAAGAGGTATTAGATGTGGTGGTAGAATTGGTCATTTTGTGCGAAGCAATAAAAGACAACTTTTTCACTTGCTTGATGAATTCCAGAAAACTAATAAGAGTACAGAATGTGTTGCAAATGACACAGGTATGCTTTTGTTTGCAAGTAAAAGATATTAATCATGCTCAGTATTAGATGTTAGCATATATGTTTAGATCTTATTTCATTCCTTTTTTACCCTATTTTTGAATACAAATCATGGTTTATGATTATTTTTGGCAAGTTTTGCACAAATAAAAACATTCTGCTAGTAGCTTATCTTATCACCAGATCGTTACCAGTCAGGATACATGCTTACCAACTTGGTATCTAACTTAGGTCCTCCAATTGGCCCCCCTCAAAAAAAACCCTCAAAAAGCCCCCCTCAAATAAGCCCCCACTGCTACTGTAATTTCTTGAATTGGAACCCCTCAATACTTTTGGCATAATTAATTTAAGGCTCATAAAGAAATTCCTACAAAATAAACAAGGTCTTTTAATAATGTCTTCTTAATTTCTAAAAAAAATTATAAGCCCCCCTCTCATATAAGCCTCCCCTTGAATAAGCCCCCATCAAAAAATATCAAAAATTAATAAGCCCCCTGGGGCTAATTCAAGGATTTATGGTGTTCTGATGAACATTAAATTGAAATATTTATTTATGATGAAACAAGAAATATTTAATGTTTTCAATCCCATAGTTTCTTTGCCAAGATATGTCAGAATTAATACTATTAAAACTGCCATTGATCAAGTTATCAAAAAACTGGAATCTGAAGGTTGGAAATTTGTGAATAAGAAGGTAGAAGATTTTTTGTTTGATTTTTGTCATGATTCAATTAAACTTATCAATGATTCATCAATTAACATCAGCTAGTATATCTTTATTAATGTTTGGTCAATATTATCATCCAATCTAAAGGCAACACATGAAATGTTGTTTCTGGACATTTTTAGGTAGATTTGTATTTTTTCAAGACAGAGATTTATTGCATGTTCATCATTGTATTTGTGTATTCACTGTGAAAATGGCTGATAAAATATTGCTTTAGAAATGTTGATTGTGATATAATTAGGATATTGCATTCATGTTCTCTTTTTTCAGTCTTTAAAATTTTTATCAGTTCATCACTCAAAGTGTTTGTAAGCTTTATTTAATCTTTAAATCTGATAATCTTAGAATTCATAACAATAATCATATCATCAAAATCTGATAATCAAAGTTTGATTTAATCTAAGAATTGTTTTTCAGAGACATCAAATATTCAATATTTTTTGCTGTCACTACTCCCTTGCTCATTCTATTTTAATGTCCATATACTATGTTTATTCATTGCAGCTAGAAAACCTTGGTGAGGACGAGTTTTTTTCTGACCAACATATTCCAGATTTGCTTGTATTTAGTCCTGGTACTGATCTCCACGAGCATCCTTTGTACATAAATGGTCACATCCTCCTGCAAGACAAGGTATGCCTATAATAGTTTTATTTTTGCTTGTGTTAAAACCCTTGTAACTTTCCATGTATGGAAATTGTTTTTTGAATTCAAACCAAGTCAAATGGATTTCTCACATTTTCTGTAACCTTTCTGAGATTATTTTAAATGGTTTTGTCTAAAACAGTTTTTGAAACCTTTCCATTTAATTTGTTCGCTTTTCTTGTAAAAACGATGCAGCAACAATTGCAAATTAACTGGTAAAAAAATTCTTGCTATCCATAGGCTAGCTGCTTACCTGCATTTCTCCTGAAACCAGAGCCATCGTCAACTGTGATTGATGCCTGTGCTGCACCAGGAAACAAAACAACTCATCTGTCAGCCATTATGGAAAACCAAGGGTAGGAAACAGTAGAATTATTCTTGATTGAAACAGAAAACCACAGGGTCTTACCAAAAATTACTGAGCATGAATAGCATTTTGTTGAAAAAACACAGTACTTCCTCATTTTATCCTTCACTTGTATTTGTTTCTACCTAGCATTGGGGGAGGGGGGTAGCTTTAGGACAAGAAGAAACTGTGGTGATCGAGCAGTGTCCTGGTCCTTTCTCTCAATGTGACCACACCTCATGATTCCTATGCCTGGAATTGCAGAGAGCTGGCAACTCTTCTCACTCTAGGTGAAAATTTGGCCATGTTAGGGATTTGGACCCCAGGGCTGTAGTCTGTGAAGGTAACCACTGAGCCATCCTCGCACCTATCCTTAATCTTCTAATCCCCTTACCCCCAAACCACCAATTATAACTTTTCGTATCCACGATCCTCCCCATTTATTGGTATATTTCTCTTCTTACTCTTGTCTTTTACCTGTTTCGCCTTCAGAACACCCGTCTAACTTGTCCAAAACCTTCTTGTTGAACTGATCTACGCCATAGTCTGATTTTCCTTCAATTTTTTCCATGTCAATGAAGTGGCAGCCCTTTTATTTTATCATTCTGGTATGGTGTCCTTATTGTGTATCTCCATGCGGCCAAAAGTAGCTTTGATAATAGATACTGCGGGCTTTTTCTTGTTATGTGTTCCTATTGCGAACAATATATTGTCATACATTCTTACCGTATTTTCTTCCAATAGGAAAATATATGCATTTGATTTGGATGTTAAAAGACTACGCTTATTGAAAAGTCAGCTGAAGAAAGCAGGCACAAAAAACGTGGAAGCAATGCACCAGGACTTCTTGAAAGTTGGTTCATTTTTCTTCGTTTTCCGTTTGCAAAGTCCGCTTTGCATTGCTTCTAAACTATTAGACAGTATTTTAAGCTGTCAGCATAAAAAGAGCAATTGAAATTTTATACACTTTGTATGCTTGATCAAATGTAATTTGTTCAACAGCGATCAATTTATGACATGTGAGATAATGCCTGAATGTTTTTTACGTTTGCACCCAAATAATAATCGAGAGCAGAAAACAAAAAAACTGAAACGCAGGAGACTTTTTAGAGGTGTTACTTTTTGCATTTTATCATCTACTGACAAATTAAATTGTAAAGTTTGTTATGTTTTCTATCACTTTTTGTCGTCACCCATTTCTTTTGGTTTCTAAAGCAGAATGCATCTGGAATATAGATAGAAAATGTTCGCTTTCATCGATGCATTCTGAAGCCTTGTATTGATCACGAATTCTCGAGTGTTTATTTTGTTTTTCCTGTTCAATAGGCAGACCCCAAAGATAAAAGATTTCAAAATGTCAAGTATATCTTGTTAGACCCGAGTTGTTCAGGAAGTGGGATGGTGTCTCGCATGGACCATCTCTTGGATAACGAGTCTGACAATACAGTTAGTATCTTTTTGTTGTTATTAATTCTGCTTGTATATATTATGCCATATTTTTGTTGCTTGAAGTCTTGTTTCAAGGCAAACATCGCTCTCATAATAAAATCGCTGTCAAATGGTGACGGAAACTAAGGCTCAATGAAAACTGTTTCAGTGGCACCTTGCTCACTCATGCAAGATGAAATTTGATTCTTAATCTCATGCGCAATAGTTATTTAATCTAAACTCAGCGAACAGGCAGAAGGCGTCTGTCAGCCACTCTCCACTATAAACTATTATTGTATGAATAAGCTCGTCACTGTTGTTATTCGATAACACAACGTACGTTCATCATATATTTCTTTTTTCACACGTTATGGATAATATATATTCAGTTCTTCGACGCTTTTTTCGAATAATGCTTTGATTACTCCACGGTCTTTCCTTCGCTGGTTCAAGAATCAAGCTATATCGTCATTAAAGATACAATTCTTTTTATCTTCTTCTTGTCAATATTTTGTTCAATTTTTTGGTACGTTTTGTGAAAAGCCCCTTTTTGTTTTTGTAAGCGCCCAAGATCAGATTAGCATTAGCTGCTCTTTGTTCTTCTTTAGGAAAGACTACACTCCCGCCTTGAAGCATTATCGAAATTCCAGTACGCCATGCTGTGCCATGCTCTGTCCTTTCCACAAGTCAAAAAAGTCTCCTATTCAACTTGTTCCATTCATGTTCAGGTACGTGGTTATTGTGTTATCAATTTATATATCATGCTACGTTTTTAAAACATCAAATTTCTAATTCACATAGTATTAGCAGGTTGTTGGTCCGAGAGGATTTTTCGGATTTTTCGATTGCCACCAGCCATCTTTAGAGTTTAAATATGAAAGATAGTATGTCATTTCCTTCCTAGAATTAAAATGTTCCTGTTCCAAACTGAGCCGTAAATGTTCTCATTACCGTGTAATTTTCTCATCCCCAAATACCCCATGCATCCTTTTATCGTGCCAGCATTCACTTCATCTACAAGTCATGCTATCACTACAACATACTCCAACACGTTCAAGAAAACTTTCGTGCTATCATCAAATCATAACATCATTCAGTCATCAATTCATTCAAGAATAATTTCAGGCCATTGTTCAACCATACTTTCATACCTTCATACTATTACTCAATCACATTATTGTTTCATCATACACATACAGCTGTACCATCATTCAAAGATACTCTAACATTCAACTATATCATCATTTAATCATACCTTTTGATTCGAGCATACCACAATTGAATCATATTGTCTTTGAATCACTCTATCATTCAACCATGCCAACATTTAATCACGTCATCATTTCATCATATCATTATTCAAGCATGTGATTATTTAGTCATACTGTCATTGTATCTGGCAATCATTCAAGCACACCATAATTCAATTATACAGCCTTTCAATGAATCATACTATCATTCAGTCATACAATCATTCAATCATGCATTCTTTCGATCAGACCATCATTGAATCGTTCTTTCGATCATACGCCATCATTCAATCATACCATCATTTGATGACGCATCCTTTCTATGATACTATCATTTAGTCATACTTTCGATCATACTATCATTCAATCAAACAATCATTCGATAGCACAATTTTCGATCATGCTATCATTCAGTCATGCCATCCTTCATTGGCATTATCTTTATACAACTCTTTAATCTACTGCTTCAATATAGGTTTATTTTATCTAATAATTTGAATTAACAGGAAAACGAAACTGTGGTGGAAAGGGCTTACAAGCGCTTCTCTGACAAGTTTTCAATGATCAAATTGCTGCCACATTGGGAGCATCGAGGGCTGGAGTCATCGGAACTAGGTTCGTTTGATTTTTGCTAATCGGTATCTTTAAAATCTTACTGTCGTTATAAATTGCCCGATAGCCTCGTTTTGATCATTTGTTGCAAGAAACCTTCCTGGGCGGTCACACACTAGAAGCGTTTTTCTGTTTGATACCAATCACTGACAGAGTAAAAAAACCCATTCAAGAAGGAAAATAACAATTTTGATAGAAGGGAAACTGTTTGCGTAGCCTGGAACATGCCAGAACACATTGCAACTGATTGATTTGACCTATTAAACACAAATAAGCCCGAACCAATGTTTAGGCCCAACAAGTATGTCATAAAACTTACCTGTCAAAATCAGACGCAACTTTCCTGCTGGTGTTGCGAATAACATCAACATATTCTATGCCTTGTACTCTGTCAGTTTCTGGCATTCCTTTGACAAATGCTTTCGACATTCGCTTTATCTTCGGGCGGGCCATCATAATCATTGGCTTGTTGGATAGTTTCGTCAGAAATGTCTTCGCTTGATTTGTCAAGTGAATTTTATTGGCAACCAACAATTCAGTGTGGGCGTTATATATAACGACGTTATATATGTATATCTTAAAACGACAGTGAGACTTGAAATGAACCTGTGCAACCTCGATTCACTATGTCTATCCAAAGAATTCTTCCCGTCTCTGACTCAAGGTGCACCTACTGCCAGTTTTGTGTTAAGTATTGACTTAACATTGTATTGACTTTAAGCCTTGCCCCAACCCTATCTCTAACCCTATCCCTAAACTAACCCTTACTCTAACCCTAACCCTATATAATAAGTATTGACTTTAAATGTGTTGAGGAAGAACATTCAGAGAAATTAAAAGAGCTTTAGTTCAGTTACAGCTTGATCAAAGCTGAGATACCCGAGGCATTGAAGTATCTCTCTGTAACCTCCCGTTGGGTTGTATGTTTTGTTTTTTCAATTAAGTTAACCTTTTTCATCCATAAATTTGCTTTCTTTTCTGCAAAGGACCCTACTGCCTGCGTGCGAGCCCAGATGTTGATAAAACAAATGGTTTCTTTGTTGCTGTATTTAAAAGAATGCAAGGAAGCGAAAGCCAAGAATTGGGAAAAAGTTGCACTGCATCGGATGGCATTAGTAAGAAACACAGATCAAGGAAAAGACGGGGGTCAGATCTATCTGAAGTGGTTTGTGAACGTTCACGTACTTTAATAAAGTCTTCAGATACACATCCAATGCCTAAAAAAAGCAAAAATGAATTAAAAAGGCGGAAAAAGAGAGGTATTAAACTTCCGGTAACTTTGAAATGATATTGCTTGGGTTGAAAATTGTTTCCATCATACTTAGCCGAATAAATCAAATTTTTACATTTTTTGAATTTTTACTGTACTTCTTTTTGTGTTCGATTTTCTTGCATTTCTAAATGTAAGAAGTTATCTCGTGCATTTATTTTGAAGACTTCGTTGTTTCTAAAAGTCAGCCAGTTTGCTTTTGCTAAAATCATTGTCTGCCATCAATCACTGATGAGTGCAATTCTTTCTCAAATTTTCTGTTTGCTCGTGTATCAGCGTTTGAAGGATTCCGATTTCTGAGTCGATATTTTATGAATATTCACAACACTCGCAGAACATTTTCAAAAAAATGTAAGGTAGGTCAAATTTAGAGAAAAACTAAGGTCAAATTTAGATTTTTGGGTTGATGTTTTTATCTAAAAATGGTTGATTACAAGTTCATAATACAGCGATAAAAACCAGTCAGAACTTTTGAAGAACATTTTCAAAAAATTGAAGGTAGGTCAATTTTGGAAATAAAAGTAAGGCAATAGGCTTTGAAAAATTTAGATTTTTGAGTCGCTATTTTTATGGAAAAAAGTCGATTAAAAGTTCATAAAATAGAAATAAAAACCAGTTGAAGTACATTTAATGGTTATTCAGAGCATTTAAAGAACATTTTTAAAGAACTTCAGGGAGGTCAATTTTTAAGAAAAAAGTAAGGCTATAGGCTTTGAAAAATTTCGATTTTTGAGTCGCTATTTTTATGGAAAAAAATCGATTAAAAGTTCATAAAATAGAGATAAAAACCAGTTGAAGTACATTTAATGATTATTCAGAGCATTTAAAGAACATTTTTAAAGAACTTCAGGGAGGTCAATTTTTAAGAAAAAAGTAAGGCTATAGGCTTTGAAAAATTTCGATTTTTGAGTCGCTATTTTTATGGAAAAAAGTCTATTAAAAGTTCATAAAATAGAGATAAAAACCAGTTGAAGAACATTTAATGATTATTCAGAGCATTTAAAGAACTTTTTTAAAGAACTTCAACGAGGTCAATTTTTAAGAAAAAAGTAAGGCTATAGGCTTTGAAAAATTTCGATTTTTGAGACCCAATTTTTTGGAAAAAATCAATTAAAAGTTCATAAAATAGAGATAAAAACCAGTTGAAGTACATTTAATGATTATTCAGAGCATTTAAAGAACATTTTTAAAGAACTTCAGGGAGGTCAATTTTTAAGAAAAAAAGTAAGGCTATAGGCTTTGTAAAATTTCGATTTTTGAGTCGCTATTTTTATGGAAAAAAATCGATTAAAAGTTCATCAAATAGAGATAAAAACCAGTTGAAGTACATTTAATGATTATTCAGAGCATTTGAAGAACATTTTTAAAGAACTTCAGGGAGGTCAATTTTTAAGAAAAAAGTAAGGCTATAGGCTTTGAAAAATTTCGATTTTTGAGTCGCTATTTTTATGGAAAAAAATCGATTAAAAGTTCATAAAATAGAGATAAAAACCAGTTGAAGTACATTTAATGATTATTCAGATCATTTAAAGAACATTTTTAAAGAACTTCAGGGAGGTCAATTTTTAAGAAAAAAGTAAGGCAATAGGCTTTGAAAAATTTCGATTTTTGAGTCGCTATTTTTATGCAAAAAAATCGATTAAAAGTTCATAAAATAGAGATAAAAACCAGTTGAAGTACATTTAATGATTATTCAGAGCATTTAAAGAACATTTTTTAAGAACTTCAGGGAGGTCAATTTTTAAGAAAAAAAGTAAGGCTATAGGCTTTGAAAAATTTCGATTTTTGAGTCGCTATTTTAATGGAAAAAGTCGATTAAAAGATCATAAAATAGAGATAAAAACCAGTTGAAGTACATTTAATGATTATTCAGAGCATTTAAAGAACATTTTTAAAGAACTTCATGGAGGTGAATTTTTAAGAAAAAAGTAAGGCTATAGGCTTTGTAAAATTTCGATTTTTGAGTCGCTATTTTTATGGAAAAAAATCGATAAAAAGTTCATAAAATAGAGATAAAAATAAGTTGAAGTACATTTAATGATTATTCAGAGCATTTAAAGAACATTTTTAAAGAACTTCATGGAGGTCAATTTTAAAGAAAAAAAGTAAGGCTATAGGCTTTGAAAAATTTTGATTTTTGAGTCACTATTTTTATGGAAAAAAGTCTATTAAAAGTTCATAAAATAGAGATAAAAACCAGTTGAAGTACATTTAATGATTATTCAGAGCATTTAAAGAACATTTTTGAAGAACTTCAGGGAGGTCAATTTTTAAGAAAAAAGTAAGGCTATAGGCTTTGTAAAATTTTGATTTTTGAGTCGCTATTTTTATGGAAAAAAATCGATTAAAAGTTCATAAAATAGAGATAAAAACCAGTTGAAGTACATTTAATGATTATTCAGAGCATTTGAAGAACATTTTTAAAGAACTTCAGGGAGGTCAATTTTTAAGAAAAAAGTAAGGCTATAGGTTTGGAAAATTTCGATTTTTGAGTCGCTATTTTTATGGAAAAAAATCGATTAAAAGTTCATAAAATAGAGATAAAAACCAGTTGAAGTACATTTAATGATTATTCAGAGCATTTGAAGAACATTTTTAAAGAACTTCATGGCGGTCAATTTTGAGGAAAAAAAGTAAGGCTATAGGCTTTGAAAAATTTCGATTTTTGAGTCGCTATTTTTATGGAAAAAAATCGATAAAAAGTTCATAAAATAGAGATAAAAATAAGTTGAAGTACATTTAATGATTATTCAGAGCATTTAAAGAACATTTTTAAAGAACTTCATGGAGGTCAATTTTAAAGAAAAAAAGTAAGGCTATAGGCTTTGAAAAATTTTGATTTTTGAGTCACTATTTTTATGGAAAAAAGTCTATTAAAAGTTCATAAAATAGAGATAAAAACCAGTTGAAGTACATTTAATGATTATTCAGAGCATTTAAAGAACATTTTTGAAGAACTTCAGGGAGGTCAATTTTTAAGAAAAAAGTAAGGCTATAGGCTTTGTAAAATTTTGATTTTTGAGTCGCTATTTTTATGGAAAAAAATCGATTAAAAGTTCATAAAATAGAGATAAAAACCAGTTGAAGTACATTTAATGATTATTCAGAGCATTTGAAGAACATTTTTAAAGAACTTCAGGGAGGTCAATTTTTAAGAAAAAAGTAAGGCTATAGGTTTGGAAAATTTCGATTTTTGAGTCGCTATTTTTATGGAAAAAAATCGATTAAAAGTTCATAAAATAGAGATAAAAACCAGTTGAAGTACATTTAATGATTATTCAGAGCATTTGAAGAACATTTTTAAAGAACTTCATGGCGGTCAATTTTGAGGAAAAAAAGTAAGGCTATAGGCTTTGAAAAATTTCGATTTTTGAGTCGCTATTTTTATGGAAAAAAATCGATTAAAAGTTCATAAATTAGAGATAAAAACCAGTTGAAGTAAATTCAATGATTATTCAGAGCATTTAAAGAACATTTTTAAAGAACTTCATGGAGGTGAATTTTTAAGAAAAAAGTAAGGCTATAGGCTTTGAAAAATTTTGATTTTTGAGTCACTATTTTTATGGAAAAAAGTCTATTAAAAGTTCATAAAATAGAGATAAAAACCAGTTGAAGTACATTTAATGATTATTCAGAGCATTTAAAGAACATTTTTAAAGAACTTCATGGAGGTCAATTTTAAAGAAAAAAGTAAGGCTATAGGCTTTGAAAAATTTTGATTTTTGAGTCACTATTTTTATGGAAAAAAGTCTATTAAAAGTTCATAAAATAGAGATAAAAACCAGTTGAAGAACATTTAATGATTATTCAGAGCATTTAAAGAACTTTTTTAAAGAACTTCAGGGAGGTCAATTTTTAAGAAAAAAAGTAAGGCTATAGGCTTTGTAAAATTTCGATTTTTGAGTCGCTATTTTTATGGAAAAAAATCGATTAAAAGTTCATAAAATAGAGATAAAAACCAGTTGAAGTACATTTAATGATTATTCAGAGCATTTGAAGAACATTTTTAAAGAACTTCAGGGAGGTCAATTTTTAAGAAAAAAGTAAGGCTATAGGCTTTGAAAAATTTCGATTTTTGAGTCGCTATTTTTATGGAAAAAAATCGATTAAAAGTTCATAAAATAGAGATAAAAACCAGTTGAAGAACATTTAATGATTATTCAGAGCATTTAAAGAACTTTTTTAAAGAACTTCAGCGAGGTCAATTTTTAAGAAAAAAAATAAGGCTATAGGCTTTGAAAAATTTCGATTTTTGAGTCGCTATTTTAATGGAAAAAGTCGATTAAAAGTTCATAAAATAGAGATAAAAACCAGTTGAAGTACATTTAATGATTATTCAGAGCATTTAAAGAACATTTTTAAAGAACTTCAGGGAGGTCAATTTTTAAGAAAAAAAATAAGGCTATAGGCTTTGAAAAATTTCGATTTTTGAGTCGCTATTTTAATGGAAAAAGTCGATTAAAAGTTCATAAAATAGAGATAAAAACCAGTTGAAGTACATTTAATGATTATTGAGAGCATTTAAAGAACATTTTTAAAGAACTTCATGGAGGTCAATTTTTAAGAAAAAAGTAAGGCTATAGGTTTGGAAAATTTCGATTTTTGAGTCGCTATTTTTATGGAAAAAAATCGATTAAAAGTTCATAAAATAGAGATAAAAACCAGTTGAAGTACATTTAATGATTATTCAGAGCATTTGAAGAACATTTTTAAAGAACTTCAGGGAGGTCAATTTTTAAGAAAAAAGTAAGGCTATAGGCTTACAAGAAATTGCGATTTTTGAGTCGCTATTTTAATGGAAAAAGTCGATTAAAACTTCATAAAATAGAGATAAAAACCGGTTGAAGTAAATTTAATGATTATTCAGAGCATTTAAAGAACATTTTTAAAGAACTTCAGGGAGGTCAATTTTTAAGAAAAAAGTAAGGCTATAGGCTTTGAAAAATTTCGATTTTTGAGTCGCTATTTTTATGGAAAAAAATCGATTAAAAGTTCATAAAATAGAGATAAAAACCAGTTGAAGAACATTTAATGATTATTCAGAGCATTTAAAGAACTTTTTTAAAGAACTTCAGCGAGGTCAATTTTTAAGAAAAAAAATAAGGCTATAGGCTTTGAAAAATTTCGATTTTTGAGTCGCTATTTTAATGGAAAAAGTCGATTAAAAGTTCATAAAATAGAGATAAAAACCAGTTGAAGTACATTTAATGATTATTCAGAGCATTTAAAGAACATTTTTAAAGAACTTCATGGAGGTCAATTTTTAAGAAAAAAGTAAGGCTATAGGCTTTGAAAAATTTCGATTTTTGAGTCGCTATTTTTATGGAAAAAAATCGATTAAAAGTTCATAAAATAGAGATAAAAACCAGTTGAAGTACATTTAATGATTATTCAGAGCATTTAAAGAACATTTTTAAAGAACTTCAGGGAGGTCAATTTTTAAGAAAAAAGTAAGGCTATAGGTTTTGGAAAATTTCGATTTTTGAGTCGCTATTTTTATGGAAAAAAATCGATTAAAAGTTCATAAAATAGAGATAAAAACCAGTTGAAGTACATTTAATGATTATTCAGAGCATTTGAAGAACATTTTTAAAGAACTTCAGGGAGGTCAATTTTTAAGAAAAAAGTAAGGCTATAGGCTTACAAGAAATTGCGATTTTTGAGTCGCTATTTTAATGGAAAAAGTCGATTAAAACTTCATAAAATAGAGATAAAAACCGGTTGAAGTAAATTTAATGATTATTCAGAGCATTTAAAGAACATTTTTAAAGAACTTCAGGGAGGTCAATTTTTAAGAAAAAAGTAAGGCTATAGGCTTTGAAAAATTTCGATTTTTGAGTCGCTATTTTTATGGAAAAAAATCGATTAAAAGTTCATAAAATAGAGATAAAAACCAGTTGAAGAACATTTAATGATTATTCAGAGCATTTAAAGAACTTTTTTAAAGAACTTCAGCGAGGTCAATTTTTAAGAAAAAAAATAAGGCTATAGGCTTTGAAAAATTTCGATTTTTGAGTCGCTATTTTAATGGAAAAAGTCGATTAAAAGTTCATAAAATAGAGATAAAAACCAGTTGAAGTACATTTAATGATTATTCAGAGCATTTAAAGAACATTTTTAAAGAACTTCAGGGAGGTCAATTTTTAAGAAAAAAAATAAGGCTATAGGCTTTCAAAAATTTCGATTTTTGAGTCGCTATTTTAATGGAAAAAGTCGATTAAAAGTTCATAAAATAGAGATAAAAACCAGTTGAAGTACATTTAATGATTATTCAGAGCATTTAAAGAACATTTTTAAAGAACTTCAGGGAGGTCAATTTTTAAGAAAAAAGTAAGGCTATAGGCTTTGAAAAATTTCGATTTTTGAGTCGCTATTTTTATGGAAAAAAATCGATTAAAAGTTCATAAAATAGAGATAAAAACCAGTTGAAGTACATTTAATGATTATTCAGAGCATTTAAAGAACATTTTTAAAGAACTTCAGGGAGGTCATTTTTTAAGAAAAAATTAAGGCTATAGACTTTGAAAAATTTCGAAATTTGAGTCGATATTTTTATTAAAAAAAGGTTGAATAAAAGTTCAGAAAAAAGATAAAAACACACCCTGTACAGTAAATGATTATTTAGAACTTTTTTAGGACTTTTTAAAGGAATTTCAGGTAGGTCATTTTTGTGAGAAAAAAGTAAGGCCATAAGCCTTTGCCGTTTCACTTACAAGTGAGATAAATGCTTTAAAGGTTCAAATATTTTGACAAGAAAGTATGAAAAAAAAATTTAGAAAGACCTTTGAAAAAGTAGTGGAAATGCTTTTCTATCACTATGGAGTACCTATTGCGTAGCTTGAACTATACCTGCTTTTTCGATCTCCGACTGGGTATAAACATTTCATAGCCTAGACTCTTCGATGATTATTCTGGCGTTTTATACCCTGGGGTGAGTAATGTTAGACGAAAGGCATTAATAGGTCTTGCGATGTCTGCTTTTATCTAAGTTATATTGAAATATTCAACCATAGTGAAAAACCTTAAATGTTGCTTTTTAACAATGCCTTTTGAATTTCAAGATCAAATAGATTGCATATGACAAATACTTTTAAAATAAGAAAGTAATCAAAAGTTAAACGGGTAAACGTAAAACTGTCTTTCCTTTCCCCGTCTTTAGCTGCTTAACTTTGATTTAAGCAGAGTGTTTTCTTCCACTAGCGCTCGAATCGACTTCTTTTGCTCCAATAATAGTCGCTCAAGTCTGGAGTTTTCAGCTCCAAGTTTCTCGATAGTTATTTCGGCGCGCTTCTCGTCGTTTTCTGTCTTCTCGTTCTTTACATTTCTGCTGAAAACCTGCTGGCCTAACAAAATTGTGTGCATCTGTTGACAAGCTAAACTGGTCACTTTAATTAACGATCCAAATACCCTTCGTGGAACCGAACAACATCCCTTCTCTCCAAGGAGACTGGGATCTAAGCCTAGCCGGCCATCTCTTCCCAGTCCCCATGCATAAACACTATCTGCAGTTGTAGCCACAGTGAAGCCATCACCACAACCAACTCTGACAACTTCCTTGCCTAAGAGAGGGCCTTTCACAACAACCGCAGCTGATTTCTGCCTGAAATCACCGGCGCCCAGTTGTCCATACATATTATTACCAAAAGTGATCACGCGGCCTTCGTCATCAATGGCTGCTGAATGGCTTCGTCCAGCGTCGACTGCAACAATCTTGTACGACTTGAGGGCTCTTATCGGCAGAGGGGAGGTCCGGAAGTCTTGTTTGTTAGTCTTCTTGATTGCCATTCTGTGCACTGAAACACGATTGCTAAACGCCATCTTGTTAAATTCATTGCTGCCACATCCTACCACATGGCCTTGTTCAGTTAAAATCAGCGTATTGTTCAAGCCACACTTGATTGCAATGATATTATTGCAATTTGGAGGCAATGGCATCGCTTCGGGCAAAGCAACATCATCTTCTGTCCCATGGCCTAATCTTCCAAATTGCCCGCAACCCCATGTATAAACCTCACCGTCTTCTGCCAGCGCGACAACATGGGCATCTCCACAGTCAACTTGTAGAACTTTTAAGTTAGTGAATTTGTCTACTTTGCGTGGCAGCAGAACCTCGTCTCCCAATGCTCGATCACATCCAATACAGCCATCCAAATCAGAACCGGTCATAAACAAGGTTCCATCGTCTGTCAATATTGCAGTAAAATCCTTCCCACAAGACACCTGGGTCACAGGAATCCCTATGAAAAACTCTACTCTTTTTGGATACAAATAAAGAGCAGTGTCTCCATGACCAAGCTGACCTTTGATAGTTTGGCCTTTGCCCTTTTCGCCCTCGTTGACCTCATTTGCCTCATCTTCGTCTTCCTCCTCCTTTTCATCTTGTAAGATGTCTGCCCAGGTGAACAACTCTTGCTCCTCGTTTATAACAGCAAAATGCTTTCTTCCAGTTGAAACTTGCAGCCCTGGATTTTCCAAACTAAACTCCTCGACTTTCTGCGGCATTGGCTTCGATCCTCCCCAGCAAAATATCTCACCAATCTGTGACGAAAACTTGACGGGAGCATCAGCATGACCGTTTATTTCGCCATCTGTTTCGTCTTCTTCGCTAAGAAGCTTAAGATCTTTAGCAATTTTAATGAATTTGTTTTTAATTTCTACAAACAAATCATTAGACAACAGCTCTGACGCAGACGGTCTTTTACCACTCTCCTCACTCAGCATTTGTTCCAAAAGATCACAAAGCTCTTCAGAGTAATCCTCCGGTATTTCGTCATAATTTTTCACTGCGATTGAGACAGCAAGTGATACCAAATCTTCGGCATCGAAGACATGTGACAAAGTGAGCAGCTCGTAGACAACACAACCACAACCCCAGACATCGCTCTTCTGGCTATAACGCTCTTTTTTGCTTGCCACCTCAGGTGATATGTAGTATGGTATTCCGCCAGACGCCTCTACGTTCATTTTGGGAGTGTTAGCCATTACTTTTGCTATCCCAAAATTCGCTAGTTTCAATATGTGCGACTTTGTTAGGAATATATTCAAAGAGTTAATGTTTCGATGCAGAATCTTTTTAGAGTGAATAAACTCGACAGCCGACAACAGTTGATATAGATACCAAAGAACAGTTGTCTCTGAAAATGGACCACACTTGTTCATGATCTTCTGGTACAATGTGCCAGCCTCACAGAATTCCATTTCATAGCAAAGATTTGTGTCATCTATAAAAGCATCATGATACGAGACGATGTTTACATGCCTCAATTTGCTCAAAATCTGCACCTCTCTCAACGATCTTTCCTTGTCGTCCTCTGAACAGTCTCCGAGATCAATTGCTTTCCACAAAACCTGCGAGCTATCCTCTTTCTTCCTAAGAACAATTATCTCTGAAAAATTCCCACCGCCAATAACTTTAACTGGAACATGTGAAGGGTTCAACTCAGCCATCTTTTCTGAGATCTGTGTGGCAAATACAAATATCTGAGGCTATTCTCCCTCATCAATAAACAAACTACTACAATCCGAGGAATGTCATCCCTCAGAAATCAGATTAATTAGTATTGTATTCCTATTGGCTGTTTATTGCTAACTGGAGCTAATATCCAGGGATATAGATAAAGGAGGTTAAACCTCAGGCCAGGGGGTAAAAATATTCTTACATAGAAATAACAGGATAGGGCAGTTTTTTTCCAGAAAGATTATCTTTGGAAAGATATATTTCTTCTGTTTGACTTCTGTTTGACAAGGGAGAATTATTTCCCAATGGTTCGGTTTGTAGAAGTGTGATTCTTCACTAACTAAAGATGTTAACAAGTTTCGCAATGGTCTGACCAACTGAGTTGTAGATAAACAAAACAAAAAAGACGATTTATAATAAAGCGCAAATGAAAATTGAGGCAAATGTTTAAGTAAACCTTTAGCTTCTCCATGCTTGACATTAAAAGCGTCTTGCTGAGCACAATTCTCTGTCAATTCTCTGTGTTTGGCTTCTTTTCTCACCCAGAAGAAAGTCCGCCAGTGAATATAACGATTAAGAGGAACAGAAAAGCTTTCGATCTGACTGTTTTCAACATGGCGAAGAATTAAAATTCTTCAGTGTTTTCAAAATCACTTCATGGGGATATTTAGAGAATTAAATTTCTCAAAAGGCTGAAATATTCGCAGTAAATATATTGAAGAAAATAAAAGCTTAAAAAGAAGCGAAAGAAGTGGGTAAAACAAAGAAGAAAGGTTGCAGCTTCAAATAACTAATAAGTATGTTAAAATACCCGGAGGTAAAACAGTTGCCTTTGTCTTGCAATCATTTATTATGGCTTTTTTGGTTTTGTTTCATTGTTAACCTTTCCTTATCAAAGAAATTCCTGACCATGAACCATTTTAATCTTGTCAAATAAAAAGGCCACATCAGAAACATAAACAATTGCAATAATCTAAAAGCGATCAGCTTAAAACCGACTTTGGTCTTTCAGCTGGGTGATATTGGGGGCTAGATAAAGAGGGGCCCTCCTAGCCTGCGTCACAGACCATCACTACCATCACCATCTCCTCCTTGGTGGTGATGGTCTGTGACGCAGGCTAGGCCCTCCGAGTAATAACCGAAATTGAAAACGATTCTGATAAAAACAGCATTGAGCTATGTTCTGATTCGGATGTCTTGCTACACAAATTTATCTTCAGAATTATGTCAAGGGTGAAGGGGCACAGATAAGAATGGGCAGAATTTCTCAGAAAAAATGGCACATTTCCAGAAATCTGTAAGCGTCTTAGAAAAAGGAGATTTTCCCAAAAGTTTAGGAGGAATGACAGATTTTCAACCAAAGCGTGTAAATGTGCACCTTTTAGCTATTTCTCTCAATTTCTGTGCTCCAATCATAATTCGTAATAGATCAAAGAGTTGATTCAGAAGCACAGAAGCAAAAGTCGAAGCCTGAATAACATAGGGTGTTCTCGCATGGTGATGACAACAGAATGATTTAATGTTTATTTAAAACCAACATAATTCATCCAAAACTTTTATCGCTTTTAAACGAATATTGTTATGATGATGTTAAGAAGTTTAGAAAGTCATTTTTTATAATTTTTTGAACTGTGACACATACATCTTCATTTCACTGAATGGCACAGTTTATGATATACTTAAAATATCTTTGTCTATAATCTACGAGTTTTCAAGAATTCAATTCTTACTTGACGTAAATACATAAGTAAAACATAGCCTTGACTGCATTCAAAATATTAATATAATAATTTACAATCTATCAGCTCAGGTATTATGCTGTGGGTTAAATAAAACTTTATGTAGTTTATCCCTTCAAATTCGAACTTGACGCAATTGAAGTTTCGGGTTTATTACGTATTTGGCAGCTAAAATAATTTCAAAGTAAACCATAAACCTTAAGTCATTTTTCAGTGTATTATTTTTAAATATTTCAATCGTACACCCAGAATCATATCTGGTATGAACAAACACTTTATCAAGGTCTATATATTCGGAACTTTTCCAAATCTGAGTCCTGAGATTTTTGCATAAAGAACTTCTTATTGATGCCCAATGGGCCTGCTACCTATCTCTCTCTCTCTCTCTTTATGTGATTTAGGACAGTTTTGTCTTTTGGAAATCGATAGGGCATTTGAAGTCCACAGAATAGGCCCATTACATATTACTACCCTCTTAAAACAACGAGTTACGAATTGTTCGAGCCAATATTGAAAAAGAGTTGACCTTGTTAGGTTACTCACTCACCACCTAGTCTTAAGACTGAGGTAGATTAAATTTTGCATGATCTGTCGGATTCTCAAAAAATTATTGAATCGAACGATTCATAAATACAACTCACTGAATTTATTACACAAAACTAAAACTAAATGTGACTTAACTTCTTTGGCATATCGACTACAACTACGTTAAACCACAGAATAGAGATCACACGTAATTTTAATCAATTTCCATTCTTTGATTTAAAGTATTTCTCTATTCTGTCGAATGTCCTGAGCTTTGCCTAAACAACATTGGATGCAAAGACAGCATTTTGTATGTTAGCTGATGAACACATTAATAGGACACTTGTTGATGGAGGTCATCTGCTTGGACACGTGTACGACAACGCGCCATTCGAGCCTACTTCCTTCCACAGACATATTTACATATACGAGTATTATGCAGCCTTACTGTGCTGCCCCTTCGAGTAACTTTATGCATCTTTGACAACAATCCATGAACAAAATTCCTTCGGCGTGTGGGGAAAACACATTTAATGACTTCAGCAAAATTGTAAATTAGCCTACTACTGGCTACGGATATTCGAAGGAAAACAATAAAAGCCTCGTAGTGATTCACAAATTAATCGCAGCCTCGTAAGAAGCAGATCTAAGAATCAAGTAATGGTAAATGGAATAACTTGAACATTTTACTTCTCTTGCTATAATGAACGTACCTCACATTCATTTTAATCCACCTGATAACGTCAACAGCCTCTTGTTGGACGAAGCATAAATTTCGTTTTGCTTCCTGAGAGTATTGATTGTAATCTCTTGTTCTTTATTCTTCTTTCTCAACTCCTCGTTCTCTGCTTCCAGATCGCTTATTCTTGCAAGAAGCTCTTGATTTAGGCTATTTACTTGACGTAAGGCTGCATCGCTTTCTGCCGCCGTTGTCTCACACTCGTCGCCATCCTTCCATGCTTCTTTAACACCATTTTCAACTGACTCTCCCGGCATAGGTATAAAATCGGCGTCCTCAAGCTCCTGCACAAGCCACGGTGGAAGGTCATCGCCATTCTTCCCTGGTTCATCAGGACATGATCCAGAAGTCGACTTTAAATGGATGATCTGTTGACAAATAAAAAGATATCACCCTCAATCCGTCATAATAGTGTTAGAAGATTTATCAGTTAGCAGAGCTCCTTGTCTCACGATCCTTAGCACATCACCTTAAAGCCTGGTTCCCATAAAATCGTAAGAGGGTCGGCGACGGTCTGCGACAGTCTGCGTCAGTCTGCGTTGGTCTCCTGATTTTAATGGAAACACTTTCTTCCGATTGTTACGACTGGGCCGACTGTGAATCGCAAGAGTCGGGAGAGTTGATCTGAGTCCAACCCAGATCGATAAAAACAGATGGAAACACGGATCGCCGACGTCGCCGATTTACAATAGTTAAGAAACAGTCACTTGGGTGTAATTAACCAATAACAGGAAAATGATTTGGCGCGTTTTTGCTTGCTATTGTTTTGTTGTAAAGATATCTTATCGCTTTCTGACAGTTGTCAACTTGTCCCCGTTCAATGGGAACATTTTTCCTTGATCGTTATGGAGGATGGAAGAAGGGATCGGCGACACGTTCCCGACTCTTACGATTCTATGGGAACCAGGTTTAAAGCCAGGATAAGCAAAACCATCGCTAGTTGTAAGTTGTACCCCGTGCGGAGGAGTGAAAGGCCTAGAATCGTCAACAGAAACTTAATCGCTATCTTTGTATGTCTCAAAAAACTGCAAATAAACCAAACAGATAACGACTCAGAGCATTCGTAATTCGAATGATCATTATTGCTTATATCTTTTAGGATTCCATAAGATTCAAAATTCAATTCCTTCTGACGGTTTTTATGAAAGCTTAGGCCATAGGGTATTGTCGCCAGGAAGGATGACCAACTTAAAACTAAATTCAGAGAAGACAAGCCCGAATCTGAAACGGCAACAAGCATTCCAGAAAAAAACGGAAAAAACTGTTCCGAGATTGATCTATAAAACAAAATACGTGAAAAACTATACCTCTGCATCTTCAAGTTCTTGCTTCAGCCAAGATGGGGTTGTTTCATTTTTCGTGTCCTCGGGTTCCTGAAATTCGGTGGATATGTTTGTAACGTCATCAAAGCAGGAAGAGAAAGTACCGTCAGTTCCCGAGTCTGATGAATGGAATGCTGAGAAACTTTTCAATTTGAAACTTTGATCTGAAAAGCAAAAAATTATGGTTTCAATCATCCTAAAAGGCCAGGTTGTAGATGAGGATTGGACCAAAGGGAAGGGGCATGTTTCACATTTTATAAATGGGGGAACTGAGATAGGAATTTGACTGGGAGCAAGTGAAAACCACTCTTAGGTCTGGCATAGAAGAAGGGGGCTGGAATTAAGGATGGGTGGAAAAATTTCTCGAAGATTTTAGTAGAAGATTTTTCAAATAACAATAAACTCGAATGACTAGCAGCCTCAACAAATGGAAACAGAAGGAATGTAAGCAAGACATTGGAATGTAAACAGGACAAAAAAAGTGTTCATAACATATCAGTAAAATCAAAATATTAAGTTCTTAATCAGGTTCTCACTTTTTTTCTTGTTGATCTCACAGAGCTTCCTTACGCTACTATACGCTTTGTTATAAGAAGCGGAGGGGGGGCATCAAGGAAAGACTCGAAAGTAGAAAAAAGTAATATTCCATCTGGTACATACTGCATGTTTGAGGAGGAACAAAGAATATGTAAAGAATATGGGAACTTGAAATGAGAAATGACCTTGAAAATATTAAATTGTCAGATCAGTGGAGGGCTTCAGAGAAGGGGCAAAGATACCAAAAGGGCAAAGCAAGAAGGCACAAAAAATACCAAATATGAGTTTATGCCAAAAAATACCAAATATGTTCTCAGTCAGAAGAACAAGTATTTTGTTTCGAGTCTCGGTAATGAACAAACTGTTGTGCCAATGAGAGAAATTTTTTTCCTCGAAATACAAATGAGGAGTTTATTTGTTCCAGTTTCGTCCATACATGTATATATATGTATTCAACCAACGGAATGAGAAGAAACATTTGGCCAAAAATGGAAGACAAAATAATAAATGACCTTTTTGAAAGCAAAATATTGAAATGATTCGGATAAGTGGTCATTGTAGTTTTCTAGTTGGTAAAAAAAAATCAGCGAACAGTTGTCGATTTGTTTGAGGTTTTTCATTGTTGTATGCGGTGATTTCTTTTCAAGAGCAGTAAACCAGAAAATGAAATGAAGGTCGTGGCCTCTTTACAGGATTTCAGTTGGAGAGAAAAGCCTTCGTTATTATAAAAATAGGACAAAGTTTAAGGCTTAAAACAAAAACAAAATAACTAGGGCTTGAGGGGCTGTCGTCTGTCGGCAATTACGTTAGTAGAGGTTCTGATTAGAGTAATGAATAACAAACCTGAAGATGACAACATAGAATCTGGGAATGAGGCTGTTTTCTGAATAACTTTAGATCCATGAACTCTCTCACCAAGGATGATCGTGTGCCAATGACGGCATTTTAGGCTTGCCACTTTATGCAAAGAGCCGAAAATCGGACGTGGGACTGCAGAACTCTGTTTGCCTCCAAGAATATTTGGATTAACTCCCAGTCTTCCGTTATCACCGCAACCCCATGAGAAAACCTGGTTATCAGAAGTTGCAACAACCGTAAAACCATCTCCACAACCAACTTGGGTAATCTCTTTGCCAACAAGACTTCCTTTCACAATATAAGGAGATATCTTAAAGAAAAATATGTTTCAGACTAAAGTTCTCTTCAAACATGACAAGATGTGACTAACTTGGATTAAACGTGACTATCAAAATTTTGATATCAAAATACGCATCAAAATGCTAGCTATTTTAACATCTACAGAATTTAAACTGTTTCGCTAAAGAGTGATCTTACTAAAGAACACATTTGGAAACTCTAACTTATACATTTAACAGCACATTTTTGTTTCTGAGAAGATTCTTCATAAACAATAAGCAGTAATATCTGTTAAACTGCTCTATTGAAAGACAAATTTGGTTTTTTCTGAGAAATCTGTATGGAATACTCAACAAAGAAAAGTATCTCAAATGGGATCTGCTGCACATTAGAAAATTATTTCTATATAAATAAAAAACTTGTTACAAAAAACTAGTAGAAAATTAGACCAATAAAAACTTGCCATTAAAAATTGTGACCATAGTCGCAAGGAAAAACGTACTAGAATGCCACCAAATAAACATTTAAGTATAATAAAAAGAGTTGGATTATTCAACATTGAGTCCCCCCAAAAACAACAAAATTTAGATAAAAAATTGACTGTTCCCACACAGCCCTGTAGCAAGCAAATATATTTTGTAAAATTTTTGCATTTTGCTAGAAAATGGGAAGTGACGGACACAGATAATGATATCATTTTATGCACATGTGTCAAAAAACATACAATTTCAGAAGAAATTTTTGAAATTTGTTTAAGATAGACAATTTAGGAAATAATAAAAAAAGAAGCTAACACTGGATGCTAAGTTGTAACTGCTGTATGATTGTACCAACTAGTGCAATATCACACTGCATGGTCAGGGACTACTTACCCCCCCCCCCCCCCCCCCTCCCCTAACATTTTGTCTGTTGGCACATAAACGACTTTTGCCAGGCAAAAGAAGGAATTTTTGTCAGCAAAAATCATTTATGTGCCCTCTGAAAAACATTTTCTGCCGTTGCCTCTGTACATGGTGTTACAATCTCAATTTATTTCTAAACTTGGTTCAGTATTGCTAAACAAATGCAGCATGGGTGGCTATCTTTTTGTTTACTTTGCTGAGCCTGGACAGAAGCAGCAAACTGCCTTCTCTCAAGAAAACAGAAAAGTTTGCAGCCCTTTTGTAAGTGTAGAGAACAGAATTTGTGATCATCCAAGCTAATATGGAATTACAACAATCCCAAGAAAAACACCTGCCTCATAAGTTAGTGATCAATCAGAATCCAGCATAAAAGCTGGGCTGTCTTCAAGATGCATAGCATCTGGTTTTAAAAATATATAAACAATAATGGATTAAAGAATAAATAATACATCACCATTTTCTTGTAATCTCCAGTGCCCAGCTGGCCAAATTTATTATCTCCAAAAGTCACAAGCCTTCCATAAGCTTCAACAACAGCAGAGTGATCCTTCCCTGCACCAACTGCTTTGATTCTAAAACTTTTCAAAGAACGCACCATGGTCACTGAGGTTCTATAGTGAACAACAACAATATCTGTTTTTGGTTTTGGTTTGTCTTTCCTTAGCTGAACAGTTTGGTTCAGAGCAAGTTTGTTGTTTTCATTACTCCCAAATGCTAATAAAATTCCCTTGCCTGTCAGAAGAAAGGTGTTGTCTCTACCACAATGTACTGAAGAAATATCTGACCAAATGTTTGGAATCTTGACAAGCTGTGGCGTGCTTGCATCTTCTTCATTATTTAAACCAAGTCGACCTAACTCCCCACAGCCCCAACTGTATACTTCACCCTGGCTGGTTAATGCAATGACGTGAGAATCTCCACATGCAACCTGGGTAATTTTAATGTTAGAGTTAACAAACTTTTCAACCTTTACAGGAAGCAAAACCTCATCTTCTCCTGATTGACCCTGGCCAATGCAGCCCCAGTAATCAGATCCAGTCATATACAAAATCCCATCTTCAGTTAAAATGGCAGTAAAATCCTCTCCGCATGCAACTTGAATTACAGGTATTCCTAGAAAATATTCCACCCGCTTTGGCAGTCTGTACATAGCCTTGTCACCATGTCCAAGTTGTCCAACAATTGAGGTTCCACCTTGTATATTAACCCATGTAAACAGCTCTCTTTCCACAGTAACAACTGCAAAATGACTATGCCCAGTTGCAATATCCATTCCTGCATTACCTTCTTTAAATATCTCTAATCGCTGTGGAATATTCTTGCCACCTCCCCACCAGTAAATCTCACTTGTCAAAGATGACACAACTGGAACATATGAACCTGAAAAAGATCTGCTTGATGCCTTCCTGAAACTCAAAACTTTTGAATTCTCCTTCACAAGTCTATCAAACTTTTCAGCAAAATTTTGCATATATTCTAATGCAAGAATTTCATTGGCATCAGGTCTTTTCTCCAAGTCTTTATCTAGCATACTGCTTAGGATCTCTTGAATTTCTTTTGAATAACCAGCATCAACACTCTCAAAGTCATTTTCAAGAATGGCACACATAAGAGCTAACTGATTGGTGGACTCGAAAACTTTCTTCAATGATAACATCTCATACAAAACACACCCACATGCCCAAATGTCACTCTTGTTATCATATTTCTCGCCCTTGACTAACTCTGGTGACATGTAGTATGGAGTTCCAACATGTGTTTCAGCCAGCTCAACATTATCCTCGAGTACCTTCGAGATACCAAAATCCCCAAGTTTGAGAACTCCAGATTTAGTCATAAAAATATTCAATGTTTTGATATCTCTGTGAAGAATACCATTAATGTGAATATAACCAACAGCAGACATCAGCTGATAAAAGTACCAGGCACACTCTTTTTCAGGCAGCAAATCTGCTTGATCTCTTATCTTCTCAAATAATGTTCCACCATTAGCATATTCCATTTCAATATACAAAGTATAATCATCAAAGAAGTGGTTATAATATGACACTATGTTAATGTGGTCAAGCAGGGAAAGAACATCAACTTCGTTTAGGGATCTATCTTTTTCTTCATCTGACACTTTAGGCAACTCGATCTCCTTCCATACAACCAACGTATTATCATCAGCTCTTTTGTACAAAACTGCTTGTCCAAACGCTCCTTTCCCAAGCATGCGAATTGGGACATAACTCTCCTGTGGTTCATCTGAAACTGAACATCTGCCAGATCCTGGGTTTGAGCTGTCATCCATTTTGAATCCACCAGCTACAGCTATACGGTCATTAAAACGCGTAACTAACTTGGTGCATCTTTACGTGCAAAATCTTTTACAACAAAATAAAATAATTTTTACTGTAGATTATTGATGATTGAGGGAGGGCTAGACAACTTTTATTTTAACACTTAGCCAGGCAGGCAGCTCGATCTACTGTACAGAGTACATATACAGTACCTTGAAATCTCCAAAAACACCTGCTTTTAAATAACGCGACAATATCACAGTTGGTGGATCTTTGCCATCTGCAAAGTTTTTCGAATTTGATCTACTAAGTCGGCCTAAATGCACACCTATTTAAAGTTTTGGCATTATAACTCTTTGATGCACAGTAGAAATCAGGTTTTGACGTGGTAAATCTGTTCAAAGTTAGACTTTCTCACCTTAAACCTTCTCTTGGCAACGCCTCACGCCATGACTGCATCTGGATGCATCACATTTAACTGTCGAAGACGAGGCTAAACTCAAGATCGTTTCTACTTCTTGGAAAAGGAAGTAAAACAGGAGCCAAAGATTATTCTTCGTAAATATTTGTGGTATGCATTATATAAACTGAAACATCGACCATTACCAGTTCATCATATTTACAAAGTGTGATGGCCTGTTTAGTTATTTCCAACTTACAATATTGTTATTTCCAACTTACAATATTGTTACAATATCCAACTTTCGTATTTACGAAAAGGTAAATGGGGGAAACCGGTTGAAGCTTCTATGGAATTTGGTAATCGTCAACACATTCAATTCAGAGTCAACATTCGCTGGGTTTCAAAACAAACTTAAAATCTGTTTTCAACGTTGCATTCATGTTCCCAAAATAATACAGCTAACTAATAAAGCATGAAAGTTCAAAAGAACTAATCAATGAAAGAGGGAAGATATAAAAACAGAAAATTTTTCTGGAAGTAGTAAAACTCGTTGTTATTTATTTTACAGCCTGCCTATCCAAATCTGTACATTTGTACAGGAAATGGCAAGCTTGCCAATGGGTATTACTAATGTGAGTGCATTTTATTAAAGCTCAAGTATCTAAAAAACAGGCTGGGATCAACAATGGGCCAAGAGAGGTCAAATAAATGTTGAGCTGGACTTATTTGACACTAGGTTATGATGAAGTAATCGGCAAGTTGCTAAGGAGACTTTTCAATTGTTTTGTTTGCTACTTTAGATTCCTAAGATATTAATCATCAGTCCTATTGATAGTTTTACTGTCCATCACAGATACTGATTACTTATGATTATCCAGATGCAAAAGATACATATTGTTTGCCATGTCTTTATGCATATAAAAAAACTGTGCATGTCCTTGCTGACGTCATAATTTTTAATTCAAACCCGTTTTCGGAAAATTTGCCCTACCCACGATGCCTCTGGCTTTGTGGGGGGAGCCAGGAGGTTAATGGCGAAAAAGCTCTGCTTACTGAAATATTTCTACTTACTATGATGTAACATAGCCCAAAATAAACGACCAATTATAGAGGTAAGTTATATACATGATTGCCCCAGCTTGGAATCGGCGGCGTAAGCCCTGCCAAAGATACCCCAAAGTCCTTTGGTAAGTAAGATTAATGGAAACAAACTTTCAGTTGGAATATTCTTTACTGAGTCGTTAAGGCTGATCAATCATTAGATCATTTTTGAACTGAAGCCATTTCGACCTGAACCACATAGAAATCAAGTTCATCTGATTCACATTCAATAAGGGGTACACTCTCTTTACCTAATGAGAGCTCCACCTTTTCTCAATTTCCCACAATGAAGTATTAGTTAAATGTGATAATACCTGATATTTTCTTTAGTTCAGTTAATTGTATGTCTAGCTATTATTGTTAGATTCTACATAATGAGCCTTTAAATATGAAACTAATTAACTGATTTCCCCCAGTACTTTGAAAAGGAATGGAACAAGAAGTAAATGTATCTGTTCTTACATGTTGTCCATCCCAAACTTCCAAATTTAGATCAATGTTTAATTGCCTGATTTTTTGCCTCTCTGACTTTACTGAATTTCTGATCAAACTAAAAATTGCTGGTATTATAGGGATTTGTGTCAATAAAATCAAAGATAGACAAAATATTCATTCAACACCTTACCTGTGAGGTTGATCTGAGATATCACAGTGAATAACAGTGAACAACAGTGAATACACAGCTGTTCAAATTTTTTACCAACTTTTAGGTTACATTTTTATATGTATAACAAAGGGGTGTAGCCTGCTACAATAAACAGTGTTTGTTGAGGGTATCATGGAAACTAATTATTTGGTGCAGTTTACAGTCTATTTTCTCTATCAAACTATAAAAAGTACACCACATTGATTAATCATGCTCCCAAAAATACTTCTCCTGCTTTTTGAGGCAACTACAATAGAACCTCTTTACACATAGGATATTTGAAAGAAAAAATGGAGCTTTTTTAGTGGACAAAATTAGAATTACACCCAACCTAGGTACTACTTAGATGTTTATGCTAGAACAATCCAAATAAATTTAAAGTTGTGTGTGGTATTTAATCGAAAAACCTGTAATATTATTTACAAATAAGCACAAAATGAAATAAATCAAGTTTCGATTGTTGAAAACATTGAGTTTCGAGCATCTACTCTTTGACTTTGATAACATTTATTTCATTTTGGTACTCAATTTATTCACACATTCTATTATCGCTTTCCTAAAACAATAATTGCTATAATATCATTAACTTCAGGAAATAAGATCCCTATTGAAAATAATGCCTGAGGCAGAAGTGGGAGCTAAATAGAAAGAAACTCAATAAATGGATACCAAAACCTTTATTCCCTGTGTATCTACTAGTGATCTAAACTGACATTTTAACCCAATTCTTGCCTTGCATATCTTAGTTAAGGAAAAGCTGTTTTGATCCAGTAATTGTTAAAATGCATACAAAACACATTTCTCATTAAATACAAAACAAGGACAAACACAGAAAAAAACAACCTCTATTTGGTAAACAAGGGCATTCATCAAATCAACTACTTGGCACTTTTCTTATTGTGTTTCTTGGCAAACCTCAAGTTCCTCAAGAATTTTGGGTCAACCTAAAAAGAAATTAATATCACATTAGTGGCAAAATAATAGTTCTACCAAATCTGAAACATGTCCTTCCAATTATCTGAAACATGTCCTACCAAACATGTCCAATCATTCAACAGGATTCCGTTCCTACCAGCTAAAGAGTTCTGCTGTTTACGAATTTACATGCCAGTGTGATTCTGGCTATTTAAGACACACAACCCAAAGATTAGAGGATTGGATAAAACAACATGTTCCAACATAAAAAACAAAACTGTCCCTTAAAGAGAACAGCCTCCTCGACCTTGTAGGTCTAGAAACACTGTTGAAACAAGTGGTTCTGCCATCGGTTAACATCTTTTAGATAACCTAAATTGCGCAAAACTCTATAATGACAACATGTTTCAGATAATTGGCAAAGCCCAGTTGTCTTTCTATCTAGAAGTTTTTGAATCAACCTACGAAAAAGCTGCCATTGTGTAGACAGAAGGAGTTTGTTCTCTTTCTTGGACCCCAGGCGTAATTTTCTTTAAGCACGCTGCACTGATTGGACAACTATACCGGTCTTGTGCTTGCGCTTTCTGATTGGCCAATTTTGATACAAAACTGGGTATATATTTTACATTGTGTTCTTTCAGACCCTTATTCTGACGTTTGAGACTCTGAGGAGTGTCAGACAAAAAAGCTTTTAGTAGTATGTTGTGAAATGTTTGCTTTTTTCAAAGCCATTCTTAGAGTGTAATATTTATTGCAGCCTTCTTGCAATTAAACTTAAAGGTATTTTGTATATAATAAATCAATTTCTTCAATGTGGGTTCCTTTGCAGTAGGGGTTTGATAGCCTACTTTGCACCTCTAGCCAAAGATAAGATCAAATGAAAAAGAATAATACAATAATACAGAATAATACAAATTTAGAAGGGTAACATAAAATGAAGTCATAATGTTTGAATATCTACTCACTCCTTTGAGAGAAGGATACTTCTGTTTCTTTGGTTTATGAATCCCATTTCTGTGAGCTTTGTGGGCTATGATAAAAAATTTGCAAATTAACACAATTGAAATGTTAATTTCCTTAAGGCCTCACAAGCAATCATACAATTTATATGCATCATAAGGGTGGACAATTCCAGTAAAAAGGCGGTCTCTTGGCAGGAGACCAGCAGCTCTTTCTGTGGTCTCCCACAAATGGTTTTTTGTCAGTTGTATTTTCAGTTGTGTTGCTTGCTGTATCTGTCATTTATCATAACCTCAGATTAATCCTTATCATTTGCCAATCTGTAGCTTCCACTATATTGTTATACTTTTGTTATTCTGTTAATTGTTGAATGTATGTGAATGAAAGTACATTGCATTGTTTCATTCCTCTTTCAAACCCCATTTGAGTCCTCCCTTAAACTCCAGTTAGAGACACCTCAAACTGATAGAAAGATTTCTTCTACAAAAAAAGTCTACAAAAAAAGTGCCAAGGAAAAATATTAGAGAAGGACCAGGCGCTTTTGCGGCATAATCAAGTTATTCAATTTGTTTGAAATATCCTGTGAGCCCTTGAACTTCAATTTCAGTTTAAAACCAAACATGTTATTACTAAATTCTCAAATTTTGTAGGTGGATTGTTAAAAATGCTTTCAATTCTATCATTTTTTTAAATCTGCCTACAGATTCAATCTGACCAAAGGGTTTTCCAGGAAGCATCACTCACACTCTTGAACATGTTGACATGCTTTAGAAATTGATTGCATTAATTATTTTATAAGCAACTTTTCGTTAAGAAAAAATATATCAAAGAATGAAAAATAACAGTAATTTGAGCATGACAAAACCAACTGTGATTAAAATCTAGATAGCTAAAAGTATATATTCTTTTTATATGAAAGTTTATGAGAAAGTAGAATTCAACAAGTTCAAAAAAAGTTTAGAAAGTTTAGTTTATGTTAGATTTTTGAAAACTAAAAAAAATTATAAAATTCAGATACCCCAAATTTAGGAAGAATTGTTAATCAAGAGCAAACTATGGTTTGGATGAAACTTCCTTATAAAAAAACGTTTATTGAATCGCAATAATGCAATTGCATATAGATGAAGATTTTCAATTTTTCAATTTTATTTTTGAATTTTATTGACCCAAAAAATTTTTTCAATAAAAAGTGAGTTCTCCATTGTTTTTTAAATTAAAAGGTTCATAAATTAGCCTGAAAATATCTAACAAATTAGTAAACATTAGTTTATGTTTACATAGATTCGATTATTGGGGTTTCTTTGTCTGGGAACATGCATCCCATATCATGAATACCTTGCTTTCAGAATCCAGTTTGAAATCTGCCTACTAGTTTATTCTTGGGATTCAAAATGGAAGAGCTAATCTTAGTCTTAGATGAATTGTTAATAAACAAAAACCTATCATTAAAAAGCAAGGTATTCAGGTGAAACCAAAAAATATTGGGTGTCATCTGTTTGAAAGGTAATAAATATAACACAAAAATTTATTGCATCGATGGACTTGAAGTAAAAACAAGGAAAATAACTTACTTTGGTTATGATTTGTGTGATTCTTTGACTTCGCCATTTCAAATATTGGATTCAGGCAGACTAACCCTTATTATACCTGGGCAAGAAAATACAAATTATCTTTTTAAAACGTGGATTGTTGAGTATAGAAAAGTGACGATTGCAGAGATATTTAAAGGTACATACTTATAGATTAGGCCACTTACCACTCGCGATTCAATATGGCCGACAAGAGAATCTTTGCGGCCTCGCTTTCAGATTTACCGGCAGACCAAATTCAGAATCATAATAATAACTCTAACAAGATCTTTTTTGGGAATAGCCTTCTTCGGTTATCAGCCTTCTATATCAGTCTTCTTTATCGAGGAATTCCTCTGTTTGTAAAATCTGTACGCAGGCTACTGCTATATCTGCAGCTTCAATTTTTTATTCTTAACACCTGAAAGCTTGGAATTTTCTTTGTTTTATATAAACTCCATTTAACATCCCGTCACTGACCTTCAGAAACCCTTGTACTACTCGTGTTTCATCTGTGCATATTTCTTCATTGTCCTTCAGTTTGGCTGCTATCTTCAGAAAAGCATGTTTCATAAGAGAGAGAATATCAGTAGAACATGTCACTTCAAGATTGACAAATATTTGACAAATGCTCAAAGTTTCAGTTTCATTTGATCATCAATCTATACTATATAGAATACTACACAATTACATTACAGATAAAACAGTTCCAATTTAATAACATCTAATACAAGCAAAGGGAATGACATTACATGATTGTATATGATATAGAGCTCTCTAAGTAGGTAAACTAACCGAGAGAGAGCCCCCCCAAAAAAACAAAGAAAATTAAAGAAAAAACATTAATTATATAAAAAATATGAAGAACCAGATGTACCCCAAGGAAATGACGTGTCATGGTAATTCAGAGGAAGAGAGAGAGACAGACTAGACATAAGCGTCAATATAATAAGCTTTCAATTTAGACCGAAAACATAAATGGAGCCTGCTACTCGAATGAAAAGTGGAAGAGTATTCCAAAATTTTGAGCCAAGATATTGGACCGTTTGGAGTCCGTAAAAGGTGGTCCTTTTTAGGGAAAGAAATAGATCGCCCCTGGTTGACTGACGAGTTCCAATACTATGAACAGAAGAGTTTGGAGTAAAGTAGTTATGAAAGCAGACAGGTAAGAGTTTGTGAATGCCCTTATAAGCAAAAGTTGCTATATTTAAATGAAGTATGTCCTGAAGTTGAATGATCTTTAATGAATAAAGTAAAGGCGCAAATGGAGCAGTAACCGGCTGGAATTTTATAAATCTTAGAATTTTCATCTGTAGCAGGAACAACTGGTTTAAGTAAGGGTCATAGGCAGTGGCGGCTCTTGCTAATGGGCATCTGAGGCAATGCCTCCTCAAAAAGATTCAAAGGAAATCTATGATATTCATATTTAATTTTGAAGATAGTCTTACTGTGGTTAATTATATATGTTTGTATCTCTTCTAGAAAAAGCTCCTTGCTATCCCGTCTCGTCCTTAGCCTCGCTTCTGGCCCGCTAGTGCCTTGAGCGATGATGTCATTTTACGGGCAAAGTTTTTTTTGTCCCTAGCCGACATGCGCACAAGCTAATTTTCGACCTCGAGCATTGCGAAACGCGGCCTGTGATTGGCTTATTTGGAGGAATTCGGGGCAAGAAAAATTTTGCTCATAAAATGACATCATCGCTAAACAACAACCACATCTATATATGCCTTTTCTTCTGCGCTCCATGTCCATGACGATCAACATCGAACTAGAATACAGTGAACAATTTGCAAACTCGACCTTTCTATCGATTATCGCAATATTGAAGCTTTAGTTACAGAACAGGATCAAGATTCAGTCCCAACATCTGAAAACAGAACAGGCTTAGTGAAAAAAGTAATGGTCAAGTACATTACGAAAATTACAGACAATAGTTAGTTAGGCTGAAATTCAAAAGTAAATGGTGCAAAATAGCAATTCCTAAAAACTGGATAATTCTGAGGTTGAATATTTTCATAACTATTATTCTAAGAAAAAGGAATATAACAGCAGCTTTCACAATGCAATAAAATGTTGGTTTGTTCGAATGAGCTCCCAGTTTGAGGCCTTCCCAGGG
Organism: Rhopilema esculentum; assembly: GCF_057945365.1. Taxonomy (NCBI): domain Eukaryota; kingdom Metazoa; phylum Cnidaria; class Scyphozoa; order Rhizostomeae; family Rhizostomatidae; genus Rhopilema; species Rhopilema esculentum. The sequence goes on along the minus strand of NC_142817.1, from coordinate 8,597,056 downwards.
GGGTACTCACTACTTTTCTATACAGGGGTCCATATCAGCAACTTTTTTTGACTCCCAAATATTGAGTTACAGTTTTGAAAAACCCCAAATATTGCGTCTCAAAATTTTGAGACCCTAAATATGGTTATATATTTTGAACTACCACTTTATTTTAAAACAAACATATTTTAAAACTGAAAATTAATAAGTGCCACCCCCGTTTATCCGGAACCTAAGAGAAATGGCTGACTTACAATTGAGTAATTTTAATGTAATTAGATAACCATCGCAGTAATGAAGAGTTATTTGAAACATTTAGGTGTAGGCAATCTCTGAATATGATTTTGTGATAAGGTTGTCATTCTTATATGTGAATGAAGAAAGCCAAATAAAGATTTGAGCCTCTACTGATTTACGTGTTTTATTGTTGTTTATTCTCGGATCTGTCATTCTTATATTTGGTTTTCTTTTACAACTTCGTTTTCACTTCTCAGACCCCAAATATTGAATTTTTCTTATACTGTAATTCACAGACCCCAAATATATTATTTCCTTTAAAATATCAGACCACAAATATTGGCATGGACCCCCTTTGTAGAAAAGTAGGGAGTACCCCCCTGCGGAGGCCTTGATCGCTTATTCGTGCAACTAGAGAGATTCTTTCATAATAGCTCGCTTCATGGGAAAACTTGCTCCTCAAATCGTAAAATACTTTGCACTAAACATTGCATTCTTGGCTAAACTTGATAGCATTTTGTTACTCCAGCGTGATGTTACTCCCCCTCAATGGCAATAAAACATCAACATTAATCTTTCGTTTACGTCAGCTGAACTTTTTTTAGACATTTTTAGCTTACCATCTCGTAAATATTTTATCAGTCACGTAGCAAAATGAGCGTTAGTGTCTTATTTTTGCCCATCTTAATACGTTTATTAATGCTATTTAACCGAGGTCGATAAAACATTAATATCCTTCAATTTATCATTTCCTGCAAATGAAAGAGCTATGTTGCGTTTTCATTGACATCCACAGAATTTCATTACTCTCTTTCAGCCTCATGTTTTTAACCGTTTATTGTGTCCTGTTTTTTCACACCACTGAAAAATCGAACGCTGAAATTATCAACCATTATCTAAATAATTTGACAATTTCAATTTTGGAAGTAATTAACTAGAAAACGGAAACAATTAAATTTATATGTGTTTGAATTAAAAATAAACATCCATTTTTGCATAAATTGGATATCAGGCCAATAAACTTCCGATTTTTGGACACACGCTGGAGGCTTTTTGCCACATTCCCACGACAAAGGGTCTCCAATTCGCCCCCAGGTACCTGCTAAGGGGACATCGATCGATCTTTTCATTTCCAACTTCCACACTCCCTCCCGAATCTTCCAATGATTCATACTGGTTCTCCTGGCTAAAAACATGAGCCCTGCTTAAACTAAATTCATAAAAGCCCTCGCAAAACAAATCAAACATCAACTAATATCAGCATCCAACATTGTTTGCTAAAGCATGTTTTCTATCATTGAGCATTGTCTCTTCTTCTTCCCAAATAGTTCTGCAAAGATTGTTTCAAATATAGCTACCAGGAAGTCAGTTCAATCAAATTGCTTCTTAAACTATGCTTGACCAACGAAATCGCCTTCCTACTTAGTTGTTGGGGATACGAGCTGAAACGGCTATTGTCTTTCCTTTTGTTTGTCGCTCAAAGTTTAAATCCAATCAGAGAAAAGTGTATTAATAGAGCATGCGCAGTCGCTTCCATTTTGCCGCGAAATACTGGTTTCATATCATATCTCGCTCTCGCAGCTTCACTCGCTTGGATAAAACTGGCGTTGCATGATGTTTTATCGTTCTGTTGTTGTTTATAAAGTACCTTTCTTGCAGAGGCCTAGATGGAGTGGCCCTCTAAGCAAAATAAGGCTACAGCACACAGGAAATTAGTCTTGTGTTTGTAGCTGGATTTATTATGAAACGAAGGAATTATCATGGCGGGGTTCCGGGTGCAGAATTGTTCCGTTTTGTTTATCTATCAAGAAGTCTTGTTATAGTGAGGACTGTGAATCGAATAAAAAGGACATCGGGTATTATCACTGTAAATTTGGGAACTATGTTGGCTATACACAATCTTGAACGGAAAAATATTTTTCGTCTGGGCCTAACAACATAAATGAAATTGCATCATTGAGCAGAGCTTCAATGTCAACCAAAGCTTTAATATTAATATTTTCGGTTATCTAAGCCTCTAAGCTCAATTACGACCAACAAATCCGTAGGAAACTAGATAACGCATGGGCTCCGACGCTGGTTGGAAAGTTCGGGGGGGGGGCAAGGGAGATTTTAACAATCATAACAAATTTTTTTAAAAAAGTTATATTGTCTCGCTAATTAGTGGGGGTATGGCACCCCCCCCATGACCCCCTTCGTCAGAGGCCCTGTAATACCCCCTGCTTGCAGCAGAGTTATCCAGATTTACCCCCACTCCCGTAAGTCTTTGATTGTAAAGAAAGGCAAAGTATCCACACGCACAAATTAGCAAGTTTAGTTTATTATCTAAACTCTGAAATAATTTCAAATTTGCATAGTGTTCTTGGTTGTTTGAAATATGCTGATTTAAAACAACTGGCAAGGAAAAAGGCAGGGGCAGAACTGATGCTGTTTACTGAAAAACCCTTACTCATTTGAACATGTCATAGACTGGTCTAATTTGAGTCATATTTTTGATGTTATTTGTCACTTCCAAAAATGGAAGTGGTACTGTAACATTGAGATTACCAGAATTCTGAAAATATGTCTTGTTCATCATAAGAAATCCCTTTGCCTGTCTTAAATAATGACCCCTTAGAATAAAAAAGTTTTTGGTGGGGTTGGATCAACCAAATGTTATTTTTTTTATTCAAAAATGTCTGAATTACGAATTAAAAACTTTTCTTTAACTTGCATGTCACTGAACAGAACAGTGAAAGATTACTTTAGTTATCAAAATGGGAAACTTAAGGGCACTTTAAGGTATTCACAGCTAAGCAAACATCCCCTTTAAATCATGCACATACATCTGCAAAAATGAGAAATGGTCAATCAGATAACTCCAGTGAATGCCATATGTTCTTGATTTATTAGGGAAAGTGAAGGAAAATTCAAGTAATAGAAACAATTTATTGGTTCTTATGAGGTAACCTATAGCTTTTTAAGCACTATCTTTTGACTGCTGAACTTATAAAAATTGCTTACTTAAAGCATGCAGCCTTTCTAAATAACAGAGAGAGTGACAGACTTCCTCTTCTATCTTTCTGCATTAGAATGAAGCCTTCTGTCTTTCATACTTTGAACTGGAGTTACAGTGTTGGTGAACAAATTTATATTAGGGGGAGGGGTGCTGCCCGTAGTGTTACTCCCCATTCAGCAAATAGTTCTAAAGGAAATGTAGTAGGGTATTATTGAAAATACACTACTTGCACAAACTGTAGTTATGGTGCAGTCCATGCTGTAGTTATAAAAGGATGTTATGCAGTGATGAATGATCAATGCTTTATCAAATCATCATCGGAAAAGAATGCATTGAATCAACAAAATCAAAATATACACTGCTGTTGGAAATCAAATTAATTATAAATACTTTGATCTATATATCCTGACAGTTGTGGACATGCACCCAATGGTAACTTTCTAAGTTCATTTGTTTTTTTCATTGATACAGCAAAATATGTTTCTGAAATTGTGCCAAATACCTACTTTGTACTTGGTGCAATTAGCAATCAACTGGGGTTTCCCTTTTATTACAAATAACAAACATTGGGTTCCTTTAGACTACCTAATGGACATACTTTGCAAAAAACTAGTAACCAAATTGATGTTTCCTTTAAACAAATTGTAAGAACTTGCCATTGGCATAAGACCTTTGCTTCTTGACATGAGGAGTTTATTTAGAAAAAGACATAAGCAACAATTCTGTGCAACAACTCCAAATAGTCCTGCCCAGTATAAAAACATTATCAGGTTATTAGCTGTATGTGGGACTCGGGGTCCTTTAAAGCACAAAATTTAAGTTTTTTTTAATTTCAATCTGGATACCGTGTTCACAAAGATTCTTGCTCCTATGCAATTTGCAGCAAATCAGTTGTTTCAAACAAATAAAAATAGATAAAGGAGAAGGAGCATTATCATCAGAATTTGAAGTGCGAGATTTCCAAGAAAACAAACGGATTTCCAGGGGCTTTCAAAAACAAATAAATGGGATTTTCAACCAAGGTGCATCCGATTTCCACGGAGTGATTTTTCCTCGTGGTAATTTGCGATTCTGGTTGTTACGCGTAGCTGCGATACAGGCCTAATGCAGACTGACAGCATCCTGGCATAGAGAACAATTTTAAGAGTGTATGGTCAATTGAAACTTTTTCCCTTGCTCGTCTGTTGAATATTGATGCCTAACTCGCTTAGAATCGCTCCTCGGTTCACTTTGCGTTGAGATAGAAGTTTCACAAACTTTCCCTCCAAAACGCTGGCATTCCCGAACCTTACTGCGCATGTTCCATCAATACATTTTTCAAAAGTCTCGTTTACATTTTAAACTTTGGCCGTTCGTATCCCCAACAATTAGCAAATTGTCGAAAGCAGGATATGAAAAATACTCACAATTTAAATGTCATCCCAACCATTATATACAAAATTCTAGTACAAAAATTTACACTGCACGGCGGTCTAATTATAAAATCTAGAATCGAGCTAATCATAAATTCTACAGAGTTAATCAAAACTGATGAACATGAAAATTGAAAAATAGAATTACAAAAATATGCACCATTTAATTAAAATTGAAAAAGGATGTGTGCTTTCATTGCAAAACAACTTCTCTGCATATCCGAACGAGGCAAAGGTCAGAAAAAGAGGCAAAGGTTAGAAAAAGAGGCGCCACTCTCGACTATCAAGACGGGAACATCATCTTGAATTCGTGTTATGTCACTGATTCACGCTTCGACTTTGACTCGTTCGGTATTCAGATCCCGACATTATGGTATTCCGTTATAGAAATAGTTCATCTAAAATTCTCAAATAACATATGTAAAAAACACAACATCAGTAACTAAAGGTTTTTAACCTCAATTCTATATACATACAACAGGCGAGATATTTAACATGACAGTAAAAGGGAACGATCTACTTTGTTACCCTTGATTCACATTGAATTGCTTTATTTGTCCACATCATCCTCCCCGCTTAGTTTATCTTACAAAGGTAAAAATCCATTGCTTGAGGCAGCCTCGTTTTAAAAAGCACTAACTGTTCTCAATGTTCTCTAACAGCTTTTTGATGAATAGTCAGAGGCCTCGCTCTTAACAGAATATGGACTTGACGTGCCCACCTCGCTTCCACTTGGGGTGCGAAAAGACACCCTTGTTCTTTCCAAATCAAGCAACTGCTGCATGAAGTTGAAGTTTGGGGAAATGTTGCTCTTCTTTGCTTTCACAAAGTCGTAGGCATCGTTCAAGGAGTAGCTATGTTTGAGCATCAGATATGCTATTACGATGGTGCTAGAGCGAGACACGCCTCCTACGCAGTGAACCAATACGTTCTCTTCCGAGTCTCTGGCTTGTTCTAAAAAAACAAAATTTTTGTCAAAAATCGATGGTCCTTTCGATCAACTCTAAAGTTCACATTAGATATGCATGCTAGCTCTAAACATACCAGGTTTAGTTACAGTTTTACAAAGAAAGGTGCTAGGAAGTAGAAACAAGAGGCCGGAATTGAAACTACGACTACCCTTCTAGCCCTGATGAAGGAGGTTAAAAGGGGCAAAAGGTCCAAGAACCGTACTACTTTCAGCAACTAATGATATGGAATCAACGCGTGTAAGTAAATCACAGAGACAAACGATGACCACATGTCCTTGAAGCTTGAACACAATGTTTTTGCATAATCTTGTTAAAATCCTTAAAAATATTTGTCAAGCGTTTCCTTAGTTCTAGGGGAGACTGAATTTTCTTAGGGGGAGAGGGGGGGTAGTGTTGGGAATCACTCTTGGGCTCGTGAAGGCTCTCGACGGCCCTGTTAGTGAACATCCCAAATTAGTGCTGCAAAAAGTCGCGGTGATGGAAAAAGTAATTTCGTCAAGAAATAAAAAATACAACACACCAAAGAACTCCCAACAAAAAGATGTCATGTCTCTGACCAAAATGCAGCTAAGGATACATTTGGAATGCATTTATTCTTAGAAGGAGAACATTTAGGTAGCGACATTTTTGATATAATGAAAAGTGAGCCAAACATTAAACACAGAGAACAGTTGAGTTGCACAAAAATGAGGAAGAAAGGACAGTGGCGGAAATTTAGGCTTTCATTTAGGGGGAAGGTCTACGATTTTACGACAAGAAGTCATCTTGGATCATGTCTAATTTCAAGGAAACTGCAAATTATGATGAAAATAGGTGATTTTTGGCGGGAACGTGTAGAAATCTATAGTGTGTTTGATTATAGGGGGCGGGCTCGCCCCCCATACCCCCATAATTTGCGTCCACGAGAAAGGACGTTTTTCAGAAAACTGAAAGACGACATGCCAGAAACCTAATTTTCATGCCTCCAGGGAACCAGTTTTAGATCGAACGAAAGCAGGACACTTCCTCTGGTTGTTGTTCATGGGGCAAACAAATATTTGTATCGCTAGAGAAATAACAAATTTGCGCATAAACGTAAACAAAGGCTCTCACTGATTAGGAAAGTTTGTTTTTTATCATTTGATCCTCAATGACACAAAAGAGCACCGAGAAATGAATGACAATTCTGGAATGATTGTGGAAAATCGAAAGGACTTCGAATGAAACACATTATCACAGCAAATTACTCACATGATACAAGGGAAGAAAAACGGCTCATCGCGCGAAACAAACGATTTCCTAGCAATTATTTCAGGCCAAAGCACCGCTTTGAATAAAAGGACTGCATGAATTCGTAAACTCTCGGTTGGATCATCAACATCCCATTTAAAATCTTTAACGAGCACTTAATATTTTAATTCAAAACAGATGGTACGATTCTTTCATTGAAGTCGAACAAAATTATCCGAAATACAGTGTCATAGTGGGACAGGAAGGTATCAATCATCAATTCCTTTCCTTTAAATAATATTGTTATGGCTAACTTGTCGACGAATGAAACTTGTTTCGTAGCAATCATATCCTATTTTTAAGAACGAAAGCTTGAACTAGGTTCAATTTTGTTGATACACTACTTCAAACAATTTACACAGTTGACTGTTCAAAGAAATGGCTAGAAAGATATTCTATAAACCTATAAAACATCAAAAAAATTATAAAAGCAGAATTTACAAATTTATACAGGGAATAGTAACAGAGGTATGTACAAGCTTCGGTACAGCGCCGTTGCGAAGGAGCAAACAATAGAAAATTGAATGATTCATTGTACAAAGGCCTGGAAGATTAAGCTGTGTTGGCAAAAAGATTTACATAGCTAAAAGATTTTTGTTATTAGATGGAAACATAACGAATGGTTTAATGGGGATTATGTCAGGACCAAAAATAACTTTTATCTAATATCTAGCAAGAATTGAAAGGACAACACTGGGCACTGACCAGAATAAAAACAAAGGGCAACACCCTGGGACTTCTTGCAAAGAGGTCTGTGTACTGCATAGAAATTCAAGCAGCTAAATTTGAATGAACACAACTCAGGGTTCTGTAAAAGCCATTCAAAGAAAAACTGAATTATCCAAGCTCTGAATTGCTGCCAAAACAAAGGAGATTTTGGCTGATATTTCAAGTATGTCATTAAAAATCATGAATGATTCATTCATCTTCATGGAGCTCAACCAATAGTTTATGAAAGAAGTGTTATTTTAATAAAGCTGCAAGCCACAACACCTCTAAACACAAAAACAGGCTGCTGAAGTATCTTGAAAGATAACAGCGAACACAGCAGAAAAGCACAAGGAAAGTTTTACATCTCAAGAAATAACATCTTTCTTCTGATGTCATCACATTACTGAGAGTCTCTCCAAACCACAACTCATGGACAAAAAAGTTGGTCTTTGCAGCCAAATTTGTTTTGAGTCCTGATATAATTGCACTCTCATGTTACGTGATACTAGCCCTATTCTCTGGGTGACATGTGGCTCACAACAGGTTATGTTACATGATCAAGTTTTATCAGCACAGGATTTCAATTTATCTTTGGAAATTTATCTTAGGATTGTGAGTCTTGGTTAAAATTTCTTAATCCAATCATCCATACATACAGTGAATGGACCATTCAAAATATCTTTTTTGTTCTTTACAACAGCATATAAAAAAATGATAATGCGAGGGTCATTCCATATCAAAGGGGACAGCCATGTCACCCACCCTCTCAGAATTTGCTAATTTTTTGTGCAAATGTAGGTAAAGATGGGATAAACAGAAATTGAAAATTTCAAGTGAATATCTGAAACATTTGAAACTTTATGTTTTTCGTCGCAATTTTTCGAGATCCACCATTTTGAATTTAAAGCGTTTTTTGAACAACCTGAACTGCCAAACGCACTGTGTTCCATGTGTGTTTAATGGCAGCAATTAACCTGAAAACTGTGCATGGGAAGATTATCTTCTGAATCACACAACTACATTTCCATCACAATTTAGAATTCTAATAAGTTTTCACACCACAGTTTCTAAAATCAGGATTCTCTAAACTCTGTAACAAAATAATTTTGAATCTTTAGAAGCAATTGCCATATGGTGAAATATCCAGTCTTTGCTCCAGAAAACCCTGTCACGTTTTATTGAGCAGCTTGGCTTAGTGGAATGATCATAGGTTTAGATGCAGCAACTAGGAGTTTGAATTCGACCAAGAACAGTAATAAGAAACTTGACATAGATAATGTGAAAATATATTTTCACCTGTGTTTTTAGGGGTGAAATGATCACTGGACATGCATGCAAAGATCAAGGGGGTTGGATTTCTTTCTTAGAGTAACAAAATTGAAACCTTAAAATGTTGGTTCCATGATTCTGAAAGAATTATGCAAAAAGCAACTTGACTCAATAGGTTTTTCATAGAAACATATTTTCTTAAGAAACATATCATCTGAAAAATATTGGACTCCATACAAAGTAAATTGAACATTACTCTAGATATTTAAAGACCAAAAAAATTGGCTCAGGCCCTTGTGTTATAAGGCAAGGAATAGTCCCTGAGGCATATATAGGCCCATGGCAAGCAGACACATATTTATTTCTAGCATTATTCCTACTAGAAGCCACTGTGCATTCCATATAAACCTCACTCCCAAGGTGTATGCCAAAGTTCATATGCAATCATTTCTCCCTATTATATTCCTAAGGCAAATTACTAATACAAGGGCATTTATGTAGTAGTTAACACAAAAAATCCCAGAAAGAGCTTTGTGCTGCGTAACTATCCCATTTCACTAAAATTACAGTTTACACCAAATGCCAGCAGATGGTATTCTCACAACAAAGCCACAAAAAATAACAAAACTCCACTGCAAAGATCTTCTGGGTTTGCTACATGGAATGCACCCTGGACCACAAGGTATAACAGAAAGAAAGACAATACAACCAGCAAATCAGCAAGAATCATCCAATCTGTGTTACTTTATGAACAGAGTCATAAAGGTAACAGAGTCAATATATACCAACCAAGCGGGTAGTTGTAGTAAGTAAGGTGATAATTGAGATGTTGGGATACAGCTTAACATGATAACCTCCCCATGCTAACAAGAGCATGGTATCTCAACCTTACCCAGAATGCTAATTAATGCAGCCCTTATTAATTTCCATTCTCACAGCATCAAAAGTACAGGAACCCTTGAGAGCACCTGGAGGGGCAGAGAAGAGCAAGATTAATACAACATATGGAGCCACATTTAACTTAGAAATATGTAAGTAATTTAACTTACCAATAAAAGCAAATGCTTGTGGAAATAGGCTTATGAGGTTTCCTTCCCAATTATCTTCCACAGGTAACTTCAGATAATTAAAACTTGTTTCATTCTCGAATTCATTTGGCAAATCATGTGTGACATTCAAGACATATCTGATTTTATGATCCTCCAAGCACTTCCTATCCACAGAATCCTTCTTATTGCCAAGAAAAAGATGGGGAATGATCTCAATTGGCCCTGAGCTCTCTGGCCTGTACCTGCATGGCTCCTTTCTCATTTGAGGGTACTGTGGAAGTTTGAAACAAGGGTTGTTGTTATTGTTGCTATCATTTGAATCTGTGATCTTCAGCGCTGAGATACTGAAGAGAGTTTTACCGATTTCATTTCCTTCACCACATTGACAAAGGTGAGGATAGCATTCTTCAAAGCGACTGAAACCCCCTGAAAAATCAATAAAAATAATACTGTTTACAAAAATGGTTGAAATACACAATCATAGCCATACGCATTAGTGGTGTTTCCCTGATCCCAAAAAAGTTACACATACTATTTAAAGTCTTTATATTGCCCTGCCAAAGTAAGAAACTACAGAAAAAATCAATTTGTGTCTGGATTCACAACATTCTGAGTACAACTGCTAAGCCAAATGAGAGAAAGAAATATGATTTCCAAGAGGGCCGGGTTGTCTGAACAAGCCCCTGTTATTGAAAATTTTCTTTCATTCCAGGAAAGGAGCTGAGTAAAAAGAAAGCCAGTGTTGACTGGTCCAAGGTACATCATTTTGGCGTTTCCGCCATCTTTGCCAATGCATCTCACATTAGAACCGACCACCAACCATAAAAATTACAACGTCCTTCCGTTAACACAGTATGAATAGGACAGCCTTTCTTTTCCCGTTGACCTTCCGAGTTGCACTCGTGCTGGCTACATTTATGTGTGCTCTTACTCGTTACCTTTTCCGTCCTGTGGTTGTCTATAAAAATCTACCGAGTTAGAAACAGGATGACCAAACCCACATTGTGGTAATAGGCGATTTCCGTTGCAGTGACTCGAAAAAATACTCCATAACATTCCCTTTAGAGTGTTAAACTCGATTACAATAAAACAAAAAGAAATTTTTGAGGGATTTTCACCGTTTTGAAAATAGAGCATATCTTTGTGCTATAGCTCCAAGGAATTCGGCGGAATATCCTTACCATCTTCAATGACCGTCCGTGATTTTTGAACATAAATTAATAATTAATGTTTTTTTACTACATTCTATTTATACAAAAAGGCTAAGTGTGCTAATAAGATTCCAAAAAACGTCAAAATTAATTGAACGATTACTTTCAAAACACAAATGCAAATAAAAATTGCAAACTTTTCATTTAGTGAACATATAATTTGAGTCAATGCACCGACAGAGTCAGAAAAGATACAGTCAAGCAACAGGCCAGCTACATCTCATTTATGTAAACTGTTGATAAAATTAGTTGAACTGTAAATTTCAATTTCATGATGGATTTTCTTGTAAATTGCATGGTATCAATTTCATGCAAAGCGAGCTTCACTGGCATGGCGGTGTTTAGTCCATGGCTCAAAATAAAAAACCATAATTCTAAAGAGACTTACCCTCAAGAAAGCATACTCTACAATCTTCTGACAACTTGGAAATAAGGAACTTCAGGACGTTGTTCTGCAAGTTATCCCTCTTGCTATTTGAATCACAAATAATGATCCTTTCAAATTGAGCACGGCGTTGGAATTTCTCCTTCGATGCATCGGAATTCAACAAAGTTGAAAGAGATATGTTTCCTTTCCGAAGCCTTCGTAAAACAAGGTCAGATATTTGTAAATTAATGGCACCTTCAATGTGAGCTTGGCAATATTCTGAAAAAGGTCTACAGTCAATTATAAGCAAATTGGCACCTTGATCTAGCTGGCAGTAGAGCCAGGACGGCTCTTCGGACGTGCAAGTCGTAGGCCCATTATCTCTTTCTATTCTGGTGTGTGACTTCGGGGTCTCGCCTAGAACTAGGCAAGGCATCATGTCAGTTATGTATTTAAGGCAGTGGCTTTGTGATGAATTACTTGCTTTTGCCAATCTTCGACTTTGCGACCTGTATCAACCGATTGCAGTGTGTGCAACTTCTCCCTTGATCAATGTTCCCCTCATATTTATATAAATAATAGCGCCTCTCTGAAAAACATGATATTGTCTCTAAAAAGCATTCATCCAATCATGAACCGAGTTGAACAAAAGATATTATTCGAACAGCCAATGAAAAAACTGTGACATTTCTTTTGTTTTCTGCAATTGTCTAGTAATTATTTGCTAATTTTTGTATAAAGAGCAAATAACCCAATCAAATTTCTATTTCAATACAATACGTATTATTCTCATGGGTCGCTAGCCAATCACAAAACGAATCCGTCTTTTGTTTGTGAGGGCCTTTGTTATTCATTACGATCGGGGTCGGATACAAAACAAGACAAATATGATCTCCTCACATCTTGTGTCAAACGGTCTCTCGTTTTACCGGATGTGGCCTGTTTTCAATTTTTCTCGAATCTTTTTTGATGGTTTAAATAATTACAGAAGACGGGGGTAAATGATTTCAAAAGGTTGCACCCATTTCACAGATTTCTGTACCCATGATCACTTTTAAAGGAGCTCTTTAATATTTGTTGAGCCTAAACATTCTCAGAAATTTTTTTTTCTGTTCTGAACCTGAGATTATTTTCAATTTATTCTTAAGAAGAAGATTGAAATCTTTGCCATTTTTTCTTCGGGCTTGTTAGCTCGAGAACCTCATGTAGATGAAAAGTCAAATTGTCGATAAGATTCGAGCTCTTATTAAAATTTTGTCGCAATTGGCTCATTTCGTTAATCTGAATACTGTGAAAAGAAAGTGTGGTTTCAGTTTCAGATTTTCTAACATATTTCTGATTTCCAATTAGGATGTCTTGAAAACTGGCTATATAAAAAGGTATTAGGCTTGACTTTGATTAAAACTAGGCCTAGATTACTCTTAGAAATAAATAGCACCAAGCGGCATATAAAGAGGGATAGAGGGTGTTATATGGGACAAAGGAAACTCAACTGCATGCTTTAATTCGTCGCCAATGGTTTAAATTGCCATTTTCTGTCATCTATCATATGTTAAATCATATACACCACGTCTACCTATTTGTTTTCTTTTGCGAAAATGATTGTGGTTCAGTTTAGGTGCCCCGGGTACAAATCTTGAATGAGATACTCGATAATATGGTCAAGATTAACTCACGGAAGAAAATCATTTTTAACAAGCGTTGCTAGATTTGAATTAGGATTTGTCCGAATTTCAGTATATTTCTAGAAATTGAACATAGCTGCTCAAAAAAGTTATGTCACCCCCTGAAAATGTGAGTCAAAGATTACATATTTGTTTTCAAGATTTCTGGCATAGCTAAAAAAGATAGGTTTGCAAGATTTTTCCAAAATTGGTCATAACACCGTGGCGCCACAGTCTAGGCCACTGGCAAGTACGTAGTTTGTGGGAGGGAGCTTTGCGGCAAGTGAGCCGCTATGCTGCAGCATTGTTTTATCGACGTCACACATATCTTCCGGAAACAACAGACATTTTTTAACTTGGCGTATTTTTTTTGACTCACTTACTTCAAAATACTTGAAAACATATGTCTATCTTAGTAAAACTCTGTTGTATATGTTTGTAACTCCAGCCATTTTTGTCTTATGTAACTTCTCTCAAACCTGTAATTAAGACACCGAGATGAAAAGTGATCAGAATTACTTTATTTATCTTCTTATCAGTAGTGTAGCGAGAGGGGGCATAGCTCAGAAATTTGGTGTCTTCAAAAAGTGCAAATCTGCAATAAAAATTACTACCTCAGAAGAGGAGGGGGGAGTTTATATCTCAGACAAAATCAAAACATTCTTAAAGAATGCAAGCAAACGACTGTAAGAAATATTCTGAAATTTATTTCAAGATAATCTAAAGGGCGTGGTGGCAAAGCTTTCTTCTCGCTTCGCATGCAGGGGCTTCTAACTTAAGGTTTAACATAGAAAAGTCTTTCACGCTCTTTAGACCTTCCTAATAAAATAGAAATTAAGATGCTAAAGCGCTTCAATCCTTGAAAAAACTTGATTCTGAAATGCTTGTCGGGGCTTTTGCAAATTTTGCTCCAAGAATAACGGACTTAGTTTTAAACTTTTGAATACTGTTTATTATTTTTTGGCTACTTTGGAAAATCAGTTTTAAAGGGTGTTGATATCAAAAATTGTCTCCTCTTTGTCCCTCCAGTCTTTCAACCCTGGCTACGCAACTGCTTCTTGTCTTCTCTACCTTAGAGTTGAATACCGAATCTATTTACCAGTGTCTAACACCACCCAATCATTTTCGCTTAAATCCGTTCCTGCTCATGTTTTTTTGCAAAATGTTCTTATAAAACGTGTGTATGGTTTCACAAGAGACAGTTTGTAGAGTACTGGCATATTAATATGGTGAAGTATGATAGAGGGTCTCCATGATACGCCTCATCATGATAGAGGGTCTCCTAGGGGTTTCCGGGAACAAGGGAACATGGTAAATATTGGACAAGAACACGGGAACAACTTAAATTTTCACTGGGAACATGGGAGCATTTTTACTAGTTTAAGTGAATAAGGGAACATTATTTTATTTTTTCACGGAATTGACCCTTTCTTGAAAACTACTTCTTGTTCCTGAATATTTGAAGAACGTGTCAAAAATTGAATTAAAACAAAATATACCCTGAGTACCGGCAAAGATGGTACCGGAGACACAAAATTTCGAGCGCGTAAACAGAATGCCAAACTGAGGAGCGTCTTCTTCTTACATCTGCCAGTTAATTTTCTCTAATGGTTTCAGATTTGTAACTGTGATCAATTGTTACGCAAAAGTCGAAAGTCAGTCCAAGAATACAAGCAATTTAATGGTTGAAAAACGAGGCAATTCAACTTCTTGTTCTTATCATTGTAACTCTTGACGCCTATGAAAACCTTTAAAAATAACCTCAAAACGAAGATGCGAAGTTGTGACAGAATAATTTCATTCTCCACATTCCAAATCGACGTCAGAGAAAATTATCAGCTTTCGTTAAAGTGGTCAATGGGCGTTGATCCGTTTAATCCGCGCGTGTTCGACTTGACGTCATCAAAACATTATGCAATACCATAACAACGAGTAAATCATTCGTGTGAAATTCCTCGGTAAACAGCGTAAAAATGGAAACAAACAAATTATAATATAAAATGTATTAGCACAGTTGCTAAGCTACTAGAAATTCCTATTTCACAGGAACTGTTTTAGCTAATGCAGTTTTCCGTAATTTCCCCATGGTGTTACCAATTATGGCGATGTGTGAAGATGCATGACGTTAAGAATTATGCAAACAATAATCACAGAATTGATAGACTAATCTCTATTCTGTGCTATATATAATCTCTAACTTTGATTTGTTCTTGTTGTCGTTGCGTCTTGCGTTGCATTGCCTTTTTACGATCTTTCTTCACTAAAGAACGACTTACCAGATCAAAGAATATAAGTTAGGTCATATTCTGTGACCAGATCTTCAATACGATTGGGTATCGCGTAAGCCTATGTGGTGGCGAATTATTTCCTACACTACACTTTTGGTGTATATAACAGGGCGCGGTTCTAGTTCGTACTCCGAGCTTCACGCTTAATGCGATCATCAGGCAACAGAAAAATTCTGGGACTAGATTTAAACTTTACTTCTGTCACTAAATTATAGAAACTCTGGCACTCAAGGCAATATCGGTCATACAACACTGTTATTGAAGAATGGAAGGGAGGAAGGGGGGAAGGGCCCTTCAAAGTTATGGCCGACACTTTTCAAGGGCCTTCAGAATTTTCAATCTTGAACTAAAAAGCGTTCTTTCCATATTTCAGTATTTTTATGTCAAACTTTGCATTCTTCCCAACTTCACAACACCAATATTGGCAGTTTAGCGCTGACGTCAGTTGCAACGTGGACATTTACGAATGAAAATTTTTCAATTTTTGAATTATATACAGACGATTCAAAAAATACAAAGACTAAAATCGACTGAATAATAACAGTTATCAGACTATCTGATTTTTTTAATCGGTAATGTTAGGTAAAGCCAAGGGAGCCTATAGAAAAGCCTTCACTAGAAAAAGGAGACAGGGCTGATTACAAAAAGAGAGAGCCCGCACCGTGCTATGGTGATTCATGATTGCTACTGTGATAATGATGAGGATAATTAATGATCGAAGTGATGATTGTTGATTCCTAAAACCTTTCGGCTCCCCAGGAAGGGCTGGCAAAAGTGGGACCATGATCCATGGCAATCTTGGTTTCTTTCTCCCTTTTAAGTGTTTATCTGCTTGATGTAACCTAGCAAAGGAAAGGCGGGTGCCATATACGATATATACGCAGATACGGAAAAATTGTAGTTGATGCATGACCAGTAAAGATGGTCAGTTGCTCGACACGTCGCCCTTGATCGCTCGCTGCTGAGTCTAGATCATCACTGCCCCCCCTGTCATGATCTTATTTTCTTCATTTTGCCCATTCAACAATCGAAAGAGTTATCCGTGGTCCATTAAAGTATGTAAACCGAGTAGTGGGGTTCAAAAGGATAATAACAGGTGTGCTACAAGAATCTATACAAAGAGTGTTTTGAACATTCTGCTAAAAATATATTTCTTTGCAAAACTTCGCCCGTTATTAAAAGCATGTTTCAAATAGAAACAGTCAGGAAACCAGAAATCTCAATAGTTTTTGTCTTTAGGCGGTACCTAATTACATTTCATTAATATTCTGAGTACTTTATGTTGCATAACTTACATATCTCTGTTATGATATCTTGAAATAATAAGGGATCGATTATGTGAAGAAAATGCATAAAAAAGTCAACTACACTATTTTCTTTATAAGAACAATTTTATAAGAACACGAGTTTCAAAACTGGTCAAAAGTTGAGAACAAATTAAGAACAAGCTGAGGCTGAGCTTCTGCAAAATGCAATTGTGAACAACGTTTTTTCTCAAAATCGAGGATTTTTAGCGATGTCTGGGTGCT
The DNA here is from genome assembly GCF_057945365.1 of Rhopilema esculentum. Classification (NCBI taxonomy): domain Eukaryota; kingdom Metazoa; phylum Cnidaria; class Scyphozoa; order Rhizostomeae; family Rhizostomatidae; genus Rhopilema; species Rhopilema esculentum. The sequence goes on along the minus strand of NC_142817.1, from coordinate 8,580,102 downwards.
TTTTCGGTGAATATTCAAATTGTCAGCAAAGTAAGGCTGTCTCACTCACTTTGAAGCCTGAGGAGGCCTGAACACCTCATTAGAGCGAAAAAGCTAGCAAAAGCACTGCTTACAGCCTCTTAATTTAAGAACAAATTAAGAACAATCCAGCCTCAGATTTTCGAAAATATTAAGAACAGTCAGCCTGAACTTAAATTTACTGGTTCTTATAAAAAAAGAGTGTACATGTCAAGCGCATTTTCGCAAAAAATCACTTTCACAATGACTTCTAGGACACATAACTTAAGTTAATTAATCTCGCAAATAAAGACACACTTTCGTAATCAACCAGGCCAAATTCCCTCGAATAAAATTGGAAGTTGGTATTGGAAAACATTACATTATGCAGCTAGTTACATTTTTCGGGCAATATCATACTAACAAAGTTCTAATGGCTAGATAAAATTTTGCAATTTTTAATTGCAAGCCTTGAAATCAAAACAATTATCTGAAAAATATGATGGTCCTAACACAACGTCACATCAAGGTGGTCCTAACATATTAACGTCGCATCATAGTGGTCCTAACATATTAACAGCCTTCATTTTACAAGAGATGTATGGCCCGAGCACTATTACTCGTTGGGGACACTTATTTGTTAGGGACCCTTACTGTAATTTGTAAGATTTCAACGGCCATTGAAAACCAGCGTTTTTTGGCAGACGGGGAAATCTTGTTTAAATATTTAAAAATGAAATTGTTTTCCATTTATGATTTCGCTTGAGAATTAAGAAGCGTAGTTCCATTTAATGGCTGGCATTATGAAGTCATTATACAGCAAAAAGTATACCGCTGAACACGCTCCTTTGCTAGTTCCAAATTCTTAGCAATATTGCTATCACGTGATACGCAGAGTTTTCGTGTCTTTTTACGAGTTCATCGCCAGCTTTTGCTAACGCTGCTCCATAAAATGTACACAGAACTTTAGAGTCGACATTGCCTTCCTCGTTCTCCAGCTCTGGCTCAGAAAATTTCTTCAAATTCTCCATTGTTGGCGCTCAAGTTACTTGTTCAACACTTGCTCAACAGGCAAATTGTCAACATGTTCTCTGCAACTTCGTCAGTTTTCCCGTGCCAAGATGTGATAACTTTCATCGAACTAAAAATCAGGCGTCTCTTTACATACACAGCACATTAATGCCATACCTTGTGTGCAGTGCAAACCCTAAGACTGCATTTTTATATGCAGGGAATCGTTTGATTTCGCCGTTTATTCTCTGCTTCAAACATAGACTCCTTCATGATAATCGACCATTCTACACACTTTGTTACCAGCCAGACACAATAAATAAATAACGACATGAAATTCTATCATCTATAGCTAACTTTGTTTGAAAAATCAAAATAAGCTCACGACCGTTTTCAATCATATTACTATTCGAAAATACGCGATTGTGTTTGCATTTCCTTATAATTAGGCCGCATAATTTAGCGCGCTTTTTTAGAACAGCATGCCAATCTGTTGTTAAGTTTTGCCTTTAAAAATTAGCTTCAGAAAGGATCTGCCGTGTTCCTTAAAGTGGCGTCCGATTGCCTAAAACTCTTCATTTCATTCACATTTTCACAAATGCAACGAAGCACGAAAGAAAATTTCAAATAAAATCGTTAATCCAAGGACACCGATTGAACAGTTTTTTCGACCATTTCGTGAACTCTGTTTAAATTGCGCAAGTTATGGAAGAAGAAGTGAAAATCTACAATATACAATCGCCACAATACATCTTTACATTGTCTTTGATAAGCTTGTGCAAAAGACGCGAACCGCATTATCACAAGGAAAGATGGTAGAGGCGATTGTTGTTCAGAAGTTCTCCCATTGCCCTCTTCATGCTGACACTGCTTCTTCGCCAAAACGCATATCCACTGCCTGATTCAATTCAGAAAAGCGTAAGGGTAGATAAAAATCAGGGAAAGTTATATGCTTGACATTGAAGCCCAAGAAAGGCGAGTGCTACATACGTTTTTTCCGCAGACGAGGAAAATTGTTGGTGCCAACATCATAATTAGGAAGTGTGGTCATTTCCTTGGCATGCTTCATTTGCTCGCTCACTGCTGAGTGCACAGACGGTTATTATCCCATCAAGATCCAAATACGCAACTGATAATTAGGATGGCATTTGATAAAAAGGCAAGCATCAGACTTGCTAGCCTCAGTTTGATTTACACAGTCATCTTCTCTAGGTGCGGGGTGCCTTGCGAGCACATCCAAAGAGAATGGGAACCAGTAGCTAAATCACGTCAGATTTAGTGTTCCTAGAAAAGGTATGACCGCTAGACTTCTAAGAAGAGAGGTTAACACCGATATAAGGTGGGGTCTTTAGGGCGGACATTCGATACCCGGGTGTCATTTTACAGGAAGAACCAAAATAACCATTCGTTTCATAGTACCATCATTTGCTTGTCTCTGACTGACAGCAGTATGACCCTAGAATTTGTGCTTTCCCCACATATTTGGAGTGATCCATGGAAACCATTGGCTGATTTGTGTATACCAAAATAACAAAAAAAAGAAGTGTGTATAGATCAAACAGGCTCCTTTTCAAATGCTGTCTGCGCCACCACGTAAAAAGCCCATCTGTGACGGAATCAGTAGGTGAATGGAGGGGTGTGGAGGAGGGGTGGTTAGCCCGGGAAGCATGGTTCACAAGTGCCAATCTATTACCAGAGATTGCAAGGTACATTAAGTTTGTCGAAATTTTATTGAAAATATTTACGGTGACAATTTCCTTCTCGTCACTTAAAAAATGTACTTCAAGCAATTTCACTTCTGAATTTTGCATGTCCCTCATAACAGGGATTACTTTAAAGAGTCATTGCTAACAATGAGCCATGTCGCTACGCAAGCATCCCATAATGCATTTTTAGACAGTCTGGAATCAATTTTGGTTAATCCGTAGAAGTTTAATGCCATTGTTTTGATCGTCGCCACGCATTTAGCTAAAACTTTATTTTATGGGCGTTATCTTTATGGGCGTTAATGGTACATTCTTCGAGAAAGTGCTGTGGCAAAAAGAGCGTCGCAAAAGTCGGATGAACCAATTTGTTTCGGAAACAAAAAGTTATAATAATGCAATAAGTTAGGAATTTTTGTTTGCATTAGAAAAATTCAAAGAGAAACAGACTGACGCTGGATGTAATAGCAAGGCCCGTTTTTCCAACTTCGTGAAATTCAATCCAGCAAGAGATGGCATTTGTAAAGTCCATGATGTAGTTGCACCTGACATTGACTTTGGTGTCTCAGCTGACCAATACGAAGATGTGAAACAGAGCAGTATAAATAAAAGAAATCCGAAAACGGTATTGCGAGCTTTTGGAGTTTTGGCCAGGGTTCTTCTTTGCAAGCCCCATTCTGCAGATTGCGAGTAGCTAGTGTCTGCATACAGTCTCATGAAAACAAGTTTAAAAAACCGACTTCAAAGCCCAACAATCAGTAACAATTTGTAAATAAATTTAAATATACCTGTACGCTTTTTTTATAAGAACCAGTAAATTTACGTTCAGGCTGGCTGTTCTGAATATTTCGAAAATCTGAGGCTGGACTGTTCTTAATTTGTTCTCAAAAGAATAGGGTGGCTATATTAAAAAAAATTATCACTGCACAAATTTGATTTTATCGCGGCACATTTATGATTTATCATTGCACAAATTGGTTATCAGTTTAAATTAAAATAAACCCTGCCCCATAATATGCAATGATTTTGTTGGAAAGGTTAGATGAACACAAAAGCACAAAAAGTATTCTTCGCATTTAATATTGTCAATAGTATATTACACAAGTTAACAGTTTTAACATATTTGATATCTTACAGTCCATAACCTTCTGATATAAAAACAAACATATTACTATAATTCAAAACTTTTAGGTGGCATTTAAGAGTAAAAAGCAAATAATTGTCAATGAAATATTGTTACAATAATTATTATTTATTGTTTGTAAAAAACAGTTTGCCAAACTCAATAAAAATACCCGTAGAAATAGTTTATTCTTGGAACCAGTGATACTGAAGTATACATTAAATTTTAACAAACATACGTGAAGCGATCTTTATCAACTGAGATAATTTCTGTGGTAAGTTGGCCAGAAGTCTCGATTCGCGCTACTGACCCTTGAGGTTGGTGTTGTGAGCGAACTGAGCGGGTACTGGCCTGTCGAAATGAGATCGGTTTGCCGAAGGCCTGAAAGAAAATTTGCTAACATTAGCCTACAAGACCAAGGAAAAACATTGTATTCAACGAAAGAAAAAGTAAAGGGATTTTGGTTTAAAATATTAAAACAAATTGGTATTAGATATTCAGCTAGGAATGGAAATGGCAACGTCGTGACACAAAGTTTGGAAACAGACAAGTGATTTTGTCCCGAAAAATATTAGGATTAAACTTTTAAAAACCCCATCTAGCATCGAACTTTTTTTCACTAAACATACCAATGCAACGGAACTTCCTCTTCTTCTCTCTTACGAGTATAAGTAATTCATTGATAAGCCCCACCCAGTAACCCTTCAAAAAACATCGTAAAAGTCTTTTGAAAACACAAATTTCCGACACGAAACCTTCAAACTAACTTTTGACAACTGAGTATCAATGAAAATTTTCTTGACAACAGTAAATTAAGTCTGAGTTTTCGCTTGATAAGAAATGCTGTCATAACTGACTCAGAATAATCCGGAATCTGTTCTGAAAATGGCATTAATCCCGGAATTTCCTTCAGTTTGTTCCGCAAAATGAGTGGCGGATGGAGGATTACTAAGGCTAGCGAATTGCTGTTTATCGTGAGAGAAAAGCCATTTGCTTAATGCAATCAATTACAGGGGTGGGGCTGCAAGGGTGGGGCTGCAAGGGGGTGAAATGGAAAATTCTTGCTAAGGGGTGAAAACAAATAATCTGTGACAGCTATCAATGGTCTTAGGGAAAATCAGGATGCCTAAAAGAACCTTCAAATTTTACCAGTTAGCGGCTGTTTGATCCCTCCCCACAATGCAATGAGGACATCACAAAAATGGCCAAAATAGATTGACTCAAACTGTTTGAGTTTTCCGAAGCAAAACAAATGGTTTCATTTTATCACAATAATGTAGACTAAATTCAAAGGACAAAAAATTAATACCAGGTCTAGACGCAAAATCGTCACGTTCTGCAGCGAGAAACTTTCCATGGGTGCTCTGGAAGTAAAAATCATAAACCATGTTGTAATATATGTGACATAAAACATGAGGAACAGCGTGAAAAGGGTTCTTAATGAATAACCCAAAGTTCGTTGGTTGCATCCATGAATAGGAAAGGGGGGGGGAGTTAATCACAAGGAGGGAGCCTACCACAACTTTTTGTGAATGGGGCAACACAATATGGCCGATTAATGTTTCCAAAAAAGGTTATGTTGATGGCTCAGAATTCCACGAGATGGTATGCAGACCATGGACATTCTACGTAGTTGGGTAGAAGAGTAAAAAAGGCTTGGGACGGGAATAACGTCCTAGAGTTTCCATTCTGAAACAAAGTGTGATGACAACTGCGCTCAAAATACACGGTCTAACAAGATTTGTGTGTTTACTATAATAATAATAATAATAATAATAATAATAATAATAATAATGATAATAATAATAATGATAATATATCTCGCCAAATCTCCGTTTCGGAGCAGTTACTATAGCACAAGCACAGAATTATGGGAAGACGTCATGTGCAGTATCGTACCACAGGCTAATTTTCACTATTTTCACAACTTTCACAGGCTAAAATTCAACCAATCTCTCGATTTCTATCAGGCCTTTTGCTTTGCTTTTTAGAATTTACTTCATTCCTGGAAGGTGTCTTTTTAATTTTTCGCATTGCCATAAATGTTCTAAATTTTCTTCATGTAATCCACACCTTCTGCAACTGATATTATCATATTTTTTTCTAATTTTTCCTTGATAGATCTGAAATTTGTTTTTCTGAGTATTTAGTTCAATCAAGTCATTCATTATTTCATCATACCAACCATTTCTCAGGTTAAGCTGCTTTTGTTCTTGGTATACTTGATTTGTTAAACGTGTTTCTTTCATGTTTATTAGTTTATGTAAGTACAATAGTCTTCTTAGTTTTATTCGATAAACCATTGGCATAAGTCCACATTCATATAGTATGCCTTGATAGGCTGTTGATTTTGGCACTGAAGTGCTTTGGGTTTTCGCATCTTTTTGTATATTTTCAAGCATTTTTAAGATTTTTTGGTCCATATTAGTCAATGTTTCATACCCATATAAGATTTTCGGGATAAGTGCACTCTCAATCAATTTTATGCTTATTTCCATGCTTTGTTTTTTGAATGCTGGTTGGCTGATTAAGAATTTGATTTCATTAATGATTGCCTTTGTTGAATTTTTCCTGCTATTAATGCTGTCCCTCTGTTATTTTTTATATCTCCTAGGTATATATATTTGCTCATATCTTTTAGGGTTGCCTCATTTAGCTTTAGTTTTTACCTTGGTCTTTATTCTGTTTGTTTCTAAAATTCATTATCATTCTTTCATTCTAATCAAGGTTAAAGTTTAGTAGATTTTTACTGTAGGTAATCAGAAATAGGCCAAACTGTTTTGCAAAAGCCTAAATGTCGTCGCCATAAAGACACAAAAAACGAACACAAAGCTTCAAAGAAATTCGTATCCAAGCCATTGAGACGCTTTCAACCTTCAAACCTATCTGACTTGATGTATTCGTGATATAGCAAGAACCAGGCTAGCTTAAGAGATTTCCTTTCCGTGATCAAGGATTACCAATCGAAGGGAATTCGCTTCAAAACATGACTCAAAAACGACAATACCTGATTTTTGGAGGCCGGATACTCTACAAAATTAGCCTGTTGAGGCAACGAAGGCGTGCAAATACAACCCATTTGATGTGCTATTGGCATCCTTAACTTAACGCATGAAAATAAAAAATAATCGTGCTGTCCTATTCTTTATCAAACGAGGAGCGCGCTTTAAAAACTAAAGATATCTTAGTTAGACCTGGTGGGTTTGCATGCAAATGAACTAGTTTTTGCCTCAATTGGGTATATTAAATAGCTGATACTAAAAACTATGCCAAAAGGATGTTAAAAATCCATAATCTATATTGGTGAGAAAAAGGGTTTAGAAGTTGTACTTATGATCTAAGAAGGAGGGTTGAAATGACTCAAAACTGAGTTGCTTGAGCTAACTGTTGCTTTAAAACCTGGTCCTCGCAAACTCCTAGATGATATAATCCATAAACACATTATTAAAAGGTTAGCATTAAAAGCAGGAAAGCTAGCGGTTTCCTCGGATTTTATTAACAGGAAGAAAGAAAAACACTATTCTTAGAAATTTACAGCTCCTTCTTCCTTAACAAAATGCGCTTTTAAACCACAAGCGCCTGGATCTTTAAAGCTTTATGTACACCTGTTAATAGAGATCGCGAAGAAGCAACAAGGCGGTTAAAGGAAGGATGCAGGCGTCCAAGACACAAGTTCCTTGTCAACCAATGAGGATTAATGTTGCTCGAATAATGATAAACAGTTTAATCAGTAAACCGTTATATTCCGGTAAATTTTTTGATGTGAATCATTACACAAAAGTAAGCCTGTCAATTGAAGGGTGTTGCCATTTAATAACAAAAAGAACTTAGCAAGAGACGTACTTTAACGGGACTTCCTCGTGGAGATAAGTCCATCAGCTTTTGATTTCGAGACTTCTCCAAGCTGAAAAACGAGTCAAATTGCTTCAAAATAACAAAATATAGTTAGGTGGAGGCGTTGGAATGGGAAGGTCTGAATCCTCTTAACAATTTCAAAGTAGTTTGTTTTACAATGAACTTGAACATACTTTAGTAAATGAAACTTGTAAACTAACATCACAACCCCCTCCCCCATCCAATTAATAACATACTCCGCGTTCCCTCCACATGGCTTCCGTAGCAAACGTATAATGTACATGTTTTTTTTAGACATAAGACAAAAGACATAAGAACAGCCAGTGTAGCCGTTTCAAAATGATTGCCAAACTCTAGGCTTATATCACCTTTCCGAGCTGAAGTTTATATAATTTTCTTATTAAATTTATAACTGTCATGTTTTAACCTCTAGAAAACAGTCATAGCACCTTTGGATAGCCTGTAGCTTCAAAGAATATCTATAATTTTCAAATTTTTTGGCCTAGAAGTGTCGAGACAAATAAGGCAGACAACCTTAAAGGACAAACTTCGTTTTCCTGGGTGTCTACACAGTCTTGACAAGTGAAAAATATCATGTGTCTATATGGGGGTTTGTTTGCTTAATAGGTCACCCCACCAGTGTTTGACAAACAAAAAGATGATAAATGGAAGTATACATTTGACGGACTAGTGATCAACTCAATTACAGAGGTCCAAAATAAAATGCTGTGTACCTCAATCGAGCCGTTGAATTCGTGAATTTTTCACTAAGCTTGCTCATTTGATCAGACAATTTCAGCTTTTCTGCGACCTCGTTTTGATACAGTTCCTATAGAGAGTCAAAGAGAGGTCAATAAACAAATTGTATGCGTGCTCTTTGGTACATGCAACAAGTTTCTGACATCCCATATTTTGTCACAAATTCTATCAGCTTTTTATCATTGGAAAAAGTAAGGAGTTAAAATGAAATCAATAAGATAACAATCAACGGAAGCTATCATCGCAAATCTATGTCAATCAAAGAACAATCATTTATTTTTGAGCCTTTTAACAGAATCCCAAGGTTTAGAAAATTTCAAATTCAGCTTAAATATGATAATTATGAAACAAAAGTTTGGAAACATAGTATAAAGAATCATGGAGTGCACAAAGACTTGTTAAACTTCAAAATGTGCATTACAGTAAGTGTGACTGAATTTCACCAAGGCATGGTAATTCATTAAATACGGGCCGGCTGTAAGGCTAGCACTGTTAAGCACCCATAAGAACCAACCCTGATTCTGCTTGCTTCAGTCTCATATGTCGTCTTCTTCGCGATCCCTTCCTGAAGGGCTGATTTTACGTAAGAGAGCTCCCCCTGAAAGTATAAATATTCGTGAAATCATAACTACAATACATTAATGTAACAAATTGTTTTCAGGCTTCCTGTTTTGTCTTCATACTTTCACAAACAAGTACATATTTGCAACCGAACATGCAAATTTTCTAAATTGCAAAGAAAAAAGATGGCCGCATACTGCAAAAAGTCAGAACAATAATTGAAAACATTATTTATAACAGACGATGAAATCTGCGATATTTTTCTAGTCTCTGACTGATTTCTGAAAACAAGAACAGTAGAGAGAGCTGTTGGGTGTTTTCATTTGATTATATTGATGTAGCTTAACGAGAATTTGCAAATTCGTTTAGCGTGAGATGAGTTACTTACCTTGAGTTCGTTTATAGTATCCTCTAATTCTTTTTTGGATTTCGACTCTGTTTCAGTTCGCACACGATCATAGGCTTCTCTTGCAACGGCCTGCAAAATGCAATCAAAACAGATTTTCATATACCTCTGACTTATCCCATTCTTTCAAAATTAGCACATCAAATGTCACTATAAAAAAAGTTTTGATTTCATTTTGCATTTTCAAATTCTTTAGGGGTGGTAATTCAAATTCTCAATTTCGACTTAATTTTAAAATTCTTTAGGCAAATTCGGATCCTCCAATTCTAAAAAGGTAAATTTCGAGCTTGGCTTTATCGTTGATCATCAAATGCCATAGTTACAAAAATGGTGTCCGCTGACTTCTATGTGACAAGATTCCGTTTATTCTCCAAGCTGCTTTAAGTGATGCACAGTATTGGCAATCGTTATTTTATCGTTCATAAAAGAAACTACAATAATTTGTATTCGTAGGCTTATTCCAGGCTTTTGGTGAACAAAATAAAAGTCATAGAAATCTCTTAAACCTAATTTTTCGAGACTTGAGTAAACTGCAGATTATGAACGGGGAGTGGTACAGACAGGTCAGGTCTTATGGGTCTATGACACCAACCTTTGTACGTTAAGGGATTTCAAAGAGCTGGTCAAAGAAATCATGACGCAATTATTGCAAACGAAGATATTATCAGTTTCTTCAGGAGAAGCAAACGGCATACCTGCTCTTCAAGTTGCATGTTGACATCTTGCAGTTTTTTATTAATCTCTAATCGGGCCTAAACGAATAAAAAGACAAAGAAATTTTACTATCGGATTCACAAATACATTTCGAGGTTTTAATAAAACCAGTAATAATAGTAATTTTAAAAACGTTTTGAAGAACTTTCCTCATTTTGTGGTTTGTGTTCGATTTATCGTATTTAATCACTGCATTTGTAGTTTGAGTTATCCATTTAACGTGTCAACGTTTATGCATTTTTCGAAATAATTTGATCATCAAATAAACAATCTAAATTTACATACAAAGCAACAAGATACTAAGTTTTAAAAAACCCAAAAAAGAATAGAAATGGCAAAATTCTTCTAGACCAGGAAACTCGTGTTAGGAATAATGTGCCCAAAGATCTTGGGGATTTATCTCGCTAGAAAGGATTTGCAAAAGGCTTTTTTGTCTGATTAGAAAAAGCTTTATACTATTAACCAATTTTGCAATATTGCTCGGTATGACTAATGGTATGACAATTTCTTAACCTGGAGCAGCAAACTAGTGTCATTGGAAGATCGCTAGACAATAATTATGATACAATAGAATTTATATTGTACATCTATTGAATTGGTTATACCTGCATTGGGTAGGCTGAGGACACTATCAAATATGATCGACTTTCGACGGTAAAAATCGAAAGTGGGTATTTCTAGTTGGCGCTTTGCATTTTAAACAGAGGCAACATTCCTGAATCGTACTTGATACATAAGGTTTTGTTTGAGATAAGAGGCAGTGACAAAATTGTGACATATTGCATTAAGCACATGGCCAGTATCGCGTTTACTTGCATAAGTGCTGGCATTTCGTTAGCAGACTTCTTACTATAAGTTACTATAAGTCTGAGCTCCAAAATAGCATGTTACTTTAAAAAATATTGTGATCTCAACGGAAAATATTGATCGACATAATTTATGAATATTAGTAAGCCACCCCCGTGACTCCCTTGTACTATTATGACTGAACTTTAGAAGCACATACAAGTCTTATCACGAGCTAAGGCAGAGGGAAACATTGTTTCCGGAGGTCGAGGTCAATATATAAATAAAATGCAATAACAAAGACAAACCTTGGTTTCAATGTCTCTCTTGAAGGATTCTAAGTTACTTTTATTTACAAAATTCTGTTCGTAATAATCCTGAAACAAATGAAATGAGAAATTTTCAACAAAAACGTTAACGAAAGGTGATCAGAGTATTAACTAAACCAACAGATCACAGTAGAGCAGGCAAAACACAGTTATCTTCCCATCGGGCTATATGGTTGGTATGGAATTAAATTTATCTTTACTTCTTTGACAGACAGAAAAATATAAACAGAAGTTAACATCAACTGTGAATTTCTTCCTAATAACAAAGCTTCTAACGATCATTTTCAAAGTGTTACCAACAAGGCAAGTAACGCGTAAACTATGCTACATATAACTAGACATATTGTAATTTGACAAGAAATGAAAATCAAATCTTACTTTAAGTCTTTCTAGTTCATCTTCTAATAACCGATTATCATTTTCTAACTTTGATTTTTCGAAAGATAAAATCTGAAACAAAGGGATAAGCATTGTTGTTGAGAATTGAATGACATAATATATTACTTACAAATAATAATACACATTTCCAATATATCATAGCAAAAGCGTAGTCCTTGAAATTTTTAATACTTCATATTTATTGGATCCGCAATAGTCATTTTCAGGAAAAAAAGTTGAAATATTACCTTGTCTCTCGTGCGAAGGTCGGTTAACTCTGAAAACAAAAAAAAACTCAATTTGAAATGCATTCCCATTATAACAAAGCCCAGAACGAAGACTAAAACAACAAGCAACTTAATAAGCAAAAAACAAGAATAAATCAACTTGAGATTGCATTTAAATGACGTCACAAGCAAAGTTCTTGAGATCTGACCTTGCTCGTTTCTCTTAGAGCCTATTTGTGCTTGTGATCTGCCATCTTGCTCCTGCCTCAGTTGGTCAGTTAAAGAGTCAACCTACAAAGAAGCAAACTGTGAAATACCGTCTGTACAGAGAAATATTTTAAAGCACTGAAATCTTTCCGGTGCAACTAGCAAAGTTCTATACTTATCCTTGTTCGATTTCTCAAAATTTTAATTAGCAAACTCTTTAGAAATTCTATCTGGCACCATTGTAATAATATTGAAAATTAATTACGGGTCGAAACTACGTAAAAAGAAATGCATACACGTATGTATGTGTCCTAACCAGGAACCACACGAAACATGAGTCGAAATTTATAGTTCCAATGGTGAAAATACTATCGTCAGAAAGATAGAAAGCATCTGGAAGATAAATTTAAAGATGATTAACCTGTCTTCTAAGATTGGATGCGTTATTCATCATGACTTCTCGTTCACGCTCGAATTCGGAATAAATCTTCGGTATACGCGACTCTCCATGCTCAAAGTCCTAAAAAACGAGGAAAGTCAATGCAATGGAATAGAAATGCAAAAATGGATCATTTGTGAGCATGAGCCTTCTTCGTTAATCCAAGTGGATTCTTGAAGCATATTTTACATTAACTTAAAAAGTATAAAAATACACACTGGCAACTGTAATGGCAAAAAAGAAAATGCAAAAGATTTAAGAATCTAACTTGATACAAGTCCTAGAGTTTGAAATAACTGAAAGAGCAATTACGAAAATAGCACACAAATTACGGCATTTTTCGACACTGTATTGAAAACTTCAAACTTCCGAAAAATTGTAAAAGACGACACCATATAAATCATTAGGAAATGAACTTTAGTAAAAAAATGATTGAAACCGTAGCCAAAGGGTATAAGTTTGATCAAAAATTGTAAAAAGCAGATGCCAGATCTAGTCAAGAATTCCATACTTATAATCAACAAATGAGATTCTGAAGTAACAACAACAGCTACCTTCAGCCTCCTTTGATACTGCCTAAGTTTGCTTTTCAATGCATTGGCCTCCTTTTGATGCTGAAGAGAACTGAAAAAAAAACATTTGAAGGTTACTTTGCTAGAAAGCTATGATATAGCATAAGTGTTCTCTTGAAGATCTGCTATGCGAGACAGAAAATTATTTATTTTTGTTGGTTCAACAGAGTTTAAATCTGTCCATAGGACGAGATAATGTGATGAAGGGCTTACCGTTTATCGTATAAATCTAGTTTGGAGTCCAGGCTTTTTTTCAGCTCGTCTGCTTGAGATGATTTCCGTTTTTCCTAGAAAAATTTTAGCGAAGATTCTTCATAAGAAAACGAAAGCCGTCTAATATAATTACATCAAAAAGAAAGAGGTAAAAGGGGCTTCAAGTGAATGTAGAATAACGACTTAGAAAGGGATCATAGCAGCAAGAAGGTTGCAAACCTCTTCCAGTGCAGATTTCAGTGCCTGAATTTCTTTCTCCATTGTTACAAGCTAAATAAAGAAACAGAAAAAATAAGGTACAATGAGAGAAAGAAAGATAACTAGAAAATGAGTCAAAACAAAAAGCAGCATTAGCTGGTATTAAGCAAATGGAAACTTTGAAAAGTTTTCAAAACTACCTTTAAGCCTAATTTTGATCTGGATCTGACTTCAGAATTCCAAAGATCCTTGTGGTCTTCTGCATCTCTTTCGCGTTGAACACGTGATAATGTTTCAGACTGCAATTTCTCCTCTAGGTGGACGTTTGATACCTTAAGGTTTGCAAGCATCTTCTCAAGACTTTCCCTTGCCTATGATTCGAAGAGAAATGAACTGTTATTTGAGCAACATTTGAAATATTTATGACCAGTCCAAAAACGTTACATGACTGCTTCTAATTGGCTTGAAAAACATTTTCTGTTGGAAGAAAACTAGAACAAAATTTCAGCAAAACCACATCAAAATCAATGCTCCTTTTGATCGCTGTCCAAGGGCTAGTTTTAACACAATGTTGTGAAATAAAAACACCATTTCAAAGCCCGTTTAGTGACCAAACCACCAGACCTGAGACAAATCCTCCTTGGCACAAACCAAATCTATTTCCACACTCTCAGGAATCGATGTATCTCTACATTTAAAAGAACTTTCATTCCACGATGCAGAGGCCATCTTGTATGAAAACAATCTCCCGAAAGTAATCTCATTATGATTAAGAGGCAAAGGCCATCCTTTAGCTAATGCAAGTTGATCGTAATTTAGGCTTATCATTGAGAAACGGGTGGGCTGATTCAGGTATTCAAAGAGGGCAGGCGAGGCCAGGGCACTTGCAGCAGGTCGTTAGATCAACTTAAATCGCCAGCCTACAGACTTGCAAATCACTTGATTCCGCAGGCTGTGAGTGGAGTTGGATACAGTTGAGTTGCAATCATTATAACAAGCGCATTGTAGACCTGAACTCGATAGAGTGATTGCATTTAAAACACGTGATACAGTTGTACTGGGCGTCTACAGGACATGGCTCAGTGACAACTTGTACAAACTTAATTTTAATCTGTGAGATACCACCTGTAAAATGAATTGTTTCGCATAGCTTCACTAGTTTGTAGCTCGATCGAAAATATCTTTCATTTCAAAAAACAGCCAGTGAATTTATATTGCTGTGCAAAGCTATAACGATCGAGAAAAAATTGCAGAAAGGCTTTCTTGTGTCTTCCAGGGTCAAATTGAAAAGTACCAAGCAGAACCGTTTTTGTGGTTCAATGCGAGATCAAAATTAACGCATATTTGAAACCTTTAGATACACAGGTTGAACAATTTTCCTTAACCATACAGCGAAACGTGTACCAATCACAAATAATGTAATTTCTCTAGATAACGAGTTATTTCTACCTTTAACTTGAACTCTGCGAGTCTTGTGTCATTTGTAGGCCAAGAAAGTTTGCAACGTTTTGTGCCCAGACACATAATGAGCATGTTTTCTCCTTGTAATTGGCTACCAAATGATCGACTTCGAGAAACCAACCGTCCATTAGAGCCTGTATAAAACATTTCACTTTTGCCTCTTGGCACAAAAGTCTGATCCATGCCGAGCTGCTTTGCAAAGTGCTAACTGAATCTCGAAAAACTCTTGTTTTCTACTTCTTTATTAGCTGACCAGCAACAAAACAGGTAATAAAAGATAGGCAAATCAAAGCCACAAACTGCTGTCAACTTTATATGAAAAAGTCGGAAAACATCCAGTGCTTGGCGAGGGTACGTTTTTATGGTTTGGTACTTACAATTGACTCATTCATGTTCCAGAACAATGCAATCCTTCAAACACTATAAATTAATAATTTGGCATTGTTTTGTTTGGAATCAATTACAAGACAGGGTTTATATCATGTATCATCCATAATTAAGTTATTTCTCGTAATTATCGACCAGATTTTCAGAAATATAACAAAAACATGATCATGATGAGCTGTTTCTTTATCAAGTTCGAAAGTCAAAAATGAAAAAAACAATTGAGTTGAAAGCTAAGAACAAAGCTATAACAACAATCATTTTTGCTTCATCGACTATCATTCAATTTGTAGCCTGATCGTTTTTGATTTGCTGTCTGTGGGAACGGGCACATCAAGGCTACTTTAATTACCCATACACCTAGCACATCAATTCATCTATAAGCCAACACAATGAATGAAAGTAGATCATTCTCTCTATACAATTCTTGGGCCAGGCCAGCTGCTTCAATGGGTACCCTCATCAAGTCACAAATCAACGACCTAACCCAAAAGATTCCACGCAGTTCCCTTCGGCTTGTTACGCGTCACTGCAGTATAATGGATCTTTGCTATTATCCTCCGCTATTGAGTTGGACTCATACTCTCAATATTGTACTTTTGAGTTTGACGGCTGTCGTTGCAAAGTTTTTTGTTGCACTATGGAGAACTTTGGGGCAAACAAAACTAGACTGGGCTACAACATGTTTTTGTGTCAGGCCATCGTGAAATAAGAATTGGGTATTTAAAGTGATGAATGGCTAGCTTTCTATTACATAACTGCATAAAATAAAAAAACAGACATACCTCGTTTGACTGTCTTAGATCACTTAGAATCATTTCACATTTTCCTTGCTCTTCTCTCAACTCACTTTCCAATTCGGCCTTTTCTACTTTCAGCCTAGTAATCGCTCTATCTAATTCAGCCTGAAAATAAGACAATAAAATACATGAGGGAAGGAGGCAATGGAGCAAGAAGGCGATGGGGGATGAAATCAATATCGGAAGGAGGCAATAGGGGGAGGAGGCAATTGGGAGAGGAGGCAATGGGGGAAGGAGGCAACGGGGCAAGAAGGCGATGGGGGATGAAATAAATATGGGAAGGAGGCAATAGGGGGAGGAGGCAATTGGGAGAGGAGGCAATGGGGGAAGGAGGCAACGGGGCAAAAAGGAGATGAGGGATGAAATCAATATGGGAAGGAGGCAATGGGGGGAGGCAATTGGGGGAGGAGGCAATGGGGGAAGGAGGCAACGGGGCAAGAAGGCGATGGGGGATAAAATCAATATGGGAAGGAGGCAAATGGGCAATATAGCGATGGGGGAAGGATCATGAAAATAGTACTGCAAGAGGGCCCTTGGAAAAAATGAGTAAATTTGGGAAGGAGAAGGTAACAGGGTAAGAAAAAGAAATTGGGGAAGAAGGAAAGAAATATAACATTCCCAAATAAAAATCTAGATTATATGAAACCAGACCAGAAAACAATGCAAAAGCTCCAGCTGTATAATTACTGCGATAGATTAACAGAAAAATGAACTGAAGAATTCTTACCCTTGAAGACTGTGCATTTTGCACATCCGCAGCCTTCTGCACAAGTCGGCTGTTAGTGTGGTTTGTCACTTTTAGGGCGTGTTCAAGTTGTTCTGTGAGATCGTCGACTTTGATTGCAAGCTCATTTTTTAACGATGAGACTTCATCGAGCTGTGCAGAATTCAATAAAACATTTCGAAATCACTTACAAAAAGTAACAGGCAAAAATTGTTACCTAAATTTTCATTTTAGGCTTCTAATCACTGAGAAGTTACGTCATAGTATAGCAGCCAGCAGTCAACCTTATTATACCCTTATAAACATCAATGTTATCATTTCCAAACCCCTATTAGGCTTTCGTAATTACCGACAGGGTAAAGCAATGAACTAATTTCATATTTTCAATTCAATGACGACAGAAAGACAATTTTCCTACCTTCTTCTCCAACATAACAGTTTGTCGATTCAGCCTGCTGTTTTCATTCTCCAATTGTTCTTTAGTCTTCAAAGAAAACGCCAGGTTTTCAAAGTTGAGTAGTCAATAATCAAGCAGTATCGATTAAATAAAAAAGCAAAAGCAAGGGAGCAATGTTGTGGAAACTGGCAGCACAGAAAAAACAAGGAACCGAATAAAATATCGTTTCAAGATTTCTAAAATTCATTTCTCTATCTCGCCGTCCAAGGACTGGGCCCAAGGGCAAAGATAAGGTTCTATGACTTCACCTTTCTTCAGGTTCTTCAACACCTTAAAGAATTTGAAATCAATTACGTTTCGCTTGACAAAAATTTGCTAGCAATTAGATAATATTGGGTGTATAAATCTTGAGGATTGGGCTTTTTACACCAACAGGCGACCTTTAAAAAGTGCCAGTTTCGTGTAACTATACGAAATTCTACAATCTTGGCTGCTTCATGCTCGGCTCGTTTGTGACCAGTGATGCTACAAAATTTGCGTCCAAACAAACTCAATATTTAGTGTGGTATCAATGAAAAATCGCAATAAATCAGTTTCCCAATACGTCGTGATCCATGATTATACAGCACATTTATCATTCAGTCATAAAGTAAAGTCAATATTTGCAGGGTTTACCTTTGATTGAATTTCTTTACCGGCTTCACTTGCTGAAAGCTGTCTTGCCAATTCGTTCATTTCCTGTATAAAATTGAAATATCGTGCTCTGTTACTAGCTTAAATACAGGGTATATAGCGTGTAAAATCTGTAAAATTGATGTTTGTTCGGAAAAATGGTGGTAGAAGTTCATCAAAGCACTGTTTGTCTTCTCAAATTTCAATTACGAAAAAGTGGGTGTAAGCTACAGAATTCTCTCTGAGCATCTCACCAAAAGGCTGCACCCGGAGGACCAGCGCTACGTCATAAAAATGTTATTTCTTTTTCTTCAAAGTACAGGTATGGCTTGCTTCCTAGCCAAGCAAAGACTATCAAATTGCAAAATTACGACAAAATAAGCTGTACCTTCTCAATAAGGCGGATTTCGTTGTCTTTTCCTTTAAGATCCTCTCTCAACTCGGCATGTTCTTCTCTATACCGCAATGAAGCCTCGTTCAGTTGCGAAATCCTCTGCTCGAGGTTATTTTTCTCCTGTTCACAACAATCAAATACAACAGTTAAAACGGAACGGCTATTTCAACATTCAAATTAAAAAAGACTGAGATCTACGTTGCTTATCTACTTATTCTAAAAAAATCGCAAAATTCAGTTATTAGGTAAAAGAAATTAGATAACTCAAGGCGATAGTCTTGACAGCAGCAAAGATATTGCTTACCTTTTCAAACTCTTCTTTTGCTTTTGACAGCAAAGTCTGGAATTTCTCCTAGAAAAGGGGGAAATTATTCAAGTTTAGAGTTACTAAAGAAGTATAAAAAAGGCACAGAGCAACAAATCTGCTAACACCTTAATTAATATTTTAACAAATATCTCAAATTGTCTGATGTTGAAAGAAAATGACGAAGAAACGAGGTTATCAATATCAGATGGCTTAGATTACCTGCTCATGACAAAAATTTGCCTAATACAAAAGGGCTCTAGCAGATATTCAAAAACCCAGCATTCACAAGGATAAATGCAATTTGGGAAAATGCCGTTTATATCAGAAGCCACTTGTTTGGCAGACAGACAGAAACGAAGAACTTCCAGCTGCGAAGGAGCAGCGTCCCTCAACCATTGCAAAAAACTATGCGCGATGTCACACATGTTAAAGGAACCCGGCATTGTCATGGAAACCGCATTATCCATTCCAAGAAAAGCCAGCAGCTGGGTCTTATAAAGCTAACTTTTGATCAAAGAATACCTGTGCGTCTCGAGCAGCCCTATCACAGTCACTCGTTCGCTGATTGGCTGTTTCGAGTTCCCTTCTGAGGTTATCAATTTCCCTTTGCAGTATTGATGTTCTTGAAAAAACGTATACAGAAATCCATTAAATCAGAGGAAATAACACAGAACAAAGGTAACATCCAAAAGCTGAAGCAAAAAACCATAGCTGATAGAATTGTTAAAAATGCCTGGGTGAAAATGTGTGACCATAAGGTTACGTACAGCAAAAGAATTTATAAAAGGGTTTTTAGAAAGACGACCTGATTGAGTCATACCTAGCATAAAATCTACTTGCTTAATTAAACAAAAGTGCTTAAGATTCTCGGGGCTTCACTTTAAGTTATACAAAACTACAGTATCTACCTCTCACTGCCACCTTCAACTTTTGAAGACAATCGGTTGCTGATTTCCTAAAAAGACCACAAAACAACTCAACATGACAATCTGCTGAGAAATTCCAATTTAATTTTCAAAGAACTCGAATCCTGAAAACTTCAAAGAATAAATAGCAAGCAAACCTTTTCATGCCTCAGCTTCTCTTCCAGTTGATTTAACAAATTTCCCCTATACTCCGCTTCACGGGCAGACATCACAAGCTGCCCAGACTTTTCAGCAAGTGAAATTTTTGCTGATTGCAACTGAAATAAGATATATAACGAAAAATTGAGAGTTTAAATAAAATAAATTATTAGTTCTTTGAAGAGAAGGTATCAACGAAAAAGGTGCGATAGCCCACCAAATAAAAGTGCAAAAAGGGAAATGTATCCATTCAGAAGCAAATTAATTGATAATCAAATTAAAGCAGAATGTTGGAAAACTGGAAATCGAGAAAAACTGAGACTGAAGAAATTTGAAGAATTTAATAGTTCAACGTAAAATAACCAGACAAAAGATGGCAGGTCTAGAAGTCGTGTGTGTTTATGATTCAAAATGAAATGAAAAGAGCAAAATGAAGTTTGGTTTAGAAAATGAACCTCAGATTCAAGTGCATCACAGCGTCTCTCGGAGGCATCAAGCTTGACAAAAATTCTCTGAAATAAAATGGGTGCAGTTCCACGTTAAGTGTACAAAAAATAAAGTGAAACGGAAAAACTAATCGCATCTAGAACAAATCTGAAATTAACGTTAAATTTGAAAGAAATCTAAACTAAAATAACGAATTCAGTGTCTCTTGTAGGGATCGAATACATCATTAAATTATATCAACCATGGAGTAAAAATGTTTTGGGTGGCTATGATAGTGATATTTTACAGCAAAATAAATCAGTGTACTGCATATGCAGTATTATAAAACACAATGATGATTTTCACGTTATATTGGTACATCCAAGATGGACAGCAAAAAGCCCAAGTAACAGGTTGCTGATACGCAGCCGTTTGGATAAAGTTAGGCCCATTAACAAATGTTACGGTAAATCCTTGTTTATGGTGCCAAAAAAACCTATGGATTTGTATAGATATTTGAAGAAGACAGGTCTTGTAACTGTGGTGTTGTTTTAGAATTTGTAAAAGCAAATTAATTTTGATCGTAAGCAATGAACAGCTCATAGAGAATTTCCATTGAGAATAAATGCACCTGAACTTCATCCTTAGCACTGGCGATTTCCCTATCTTGTTTGTTTCTGTCTTTGAACGATTCTTCTTTAAACTTACTAACTTCGCTGCAAACAAGAAAGATGAACATGAAGATTGGATTTGACTTACTTTAATGAGACAAATAAAAACGCAGTGATGGAGACCCATATAAATGTTACTTGTCATGTATGCTTGGTCCAGAATTATTAAAGATTTTTGGTAGATTGGAACGTAAGGAGGTTCGAAAACTGTTGAAATGACATGGTTTGTTCAATTTGTAATGTCAAAAAACACAGCGGGAAGCTTAGATGGAGTTGAGGTCTGCAGTTCTGTTTCAACAAAACACTTCACCTGCTATATCATTACATTACAAACTGACAGACCCATAACCCCTTCCTTTTTATTGCCCTTGAACGACCAGATGAAACTCTTTACTAGCACCTAAAGCCTGACAATGATGATTTACTGAATTCATTGTTATATTATTATGGTAAGGACTAAGACAGTAACGATTTTTATCTAGAGACTCGATTTTGAAAGGAAAGCAGCTGAGATAAGAAACGCAATGAAGAGCGTGATATCTTGATTAATTAAAACTCTACATAAAAGTCGACAAACCTCTCAGTTATTGATTTTGTCTTAGAAACCCTTTCCAGTTCACTACTCGCATTCTGCAGTTGTGTCTTCAGAACACTTATCTAAAAAAGATGCTTCCAATTAAAAAGTCGCATTAAGCAGGTAATAAAAAAAATCCTCAACATTTTTTGCTTAAACATAAAAAATACTTCTTAACGTTCAAACTACACGACTAAGTTACAGAATAATGCCCTCTAGAAAGTCAAATTGAATTATCAAAGGAAATTGCAATGGAGCTCTCTGCAAGAATTTTGACAAAGTTTCTTTTGTCAAAATTAGTCGGATGACTCGAAAAGGAGGAGCAAAATGTGCTTACCTCTGTTTGAAGTCTCTTTTTATTAGCAGCCTCGTGTTCAAGAGCCGACTGCAATCTCATTTGTTCCGCTTTGGATGACGATTTTTCAGCCTCGATCTGCATATGAGCTTGGAATTGTTCTCGTTCAGCCTTAACCTTGGTCAAAGAGCACCACATGTTAGCAAAAGAATACAAAAAACAAGAATTGGTTACATATACATGGGGAATCGTTAATTCTCACTATTTAAGTATGCTTCACTTTTAATTTCTGAAGCTTTGGATGAAGTCAGAAGATGGTGAAGTCAGTGGCGGGCACTTGGGGGGCAAGGAGGGGGGCGACGGCCCCCCAATACTTTAGAGGACAATGGTCTTTTGTTCGAAAACAATGGGAAATGTGACGTCATCTTATTAAAACAATAGGCTTGCCCCCTCCAATATTTGATCAAGTGTCCGCCCCTGGGTGAAATGACAGAGTATTATTAAAATCAGAAAATCATTGTTTCACCCAAAAAATCATTGTTTCACCCTGAGATAGAATGATTTTTAAGAATTCTCAATTTTTGATGATTTCAGGCGAATTTTTTCTAAGCAACAGCCCTCGTGATTTTACATGCAAAGATCAATGTAAATAAGATGCCTGTCAGAAAACCCCAGGAACATAATGTGAATAGTCTGCATGTATAAATGCTAACTTCTTCAACTGGACTCTACTCTTTGACAAGAGGTGGCTAAAATCGACACGTGTGAATGGGGTTTTAAGTGTACCAAGACTTTTGGCAGTAACTGTAGGGAAAAATATCTACATTTGTCATTGACTGGCATTAGAAACAACTATTCTTACCAGATCATCAGATTTTTCCTGCAGCTTGTTTCTAAGTCTTGATACTTCACTATCGTACGTGGACTTGACTTCTTCTAACTGTGCACTGACTCTTGTAAGTTCACCCTACGACACAAATCACAAATGTCAACCATGGAGTTCTAAGCACGGGTAAAGATTGAGGCAATTACAGGAACTGTTTCTAATGTTTATACAAATGTAAAATAAATCTGCAAATGCACGTTTATCAATGTTTCGTGAAGTGAAATAGAGTAGTGAAACACCATCTTACCTTGGCTTTGGCAACTTCAACCTTTAATTGATTGGCAGCTGACTCGGCTGATTGACGGTTTTGATCCACCACCTCTAGTTGATTGACAGTTTGTGCATGTTGAAATGATGTTCTTTGGGCTTCTTCTAATAACGCCTCGTGTTGCTGTAGCTGGTCTCTGTACAATTGCTCCTAAAAAAACACCCGTTCATAGAAATAAATGAAATGGAAACTTCACAAGCAAATGGAGAGAGCAAGAGAGCACAGATACAATAATGAGACATGGAGACATGAGCTCGTGGTAATTGTAGCAGCAGTCTGGATGCTAAAGGAAATTTCATCGACATAGGGTCAAAAGGAAACACCCGGTGACGATACAACGATTGAGATCGCAGAGAGAAAGTGGTTAAAAACTGGCAAAGTGGTGCAACAGCCCCCTGTATCATATGATGTCACTTTTCCTTGCAGACTTGAAGTTATTTTGATGACGCGTTCTTATCCAGTTCACAATGTCCAAATTGACACAATCCTTCCAACATCTCTAGAAAGACTATTATTCAAAGATTCAAACAGTGCATTTACGTTCAACATGACTAAACATCTCCCAACCTGATTAAGGCGAGTTTCTCTTTCATGTCGCAATGTGTACTTCAGATCATTGATATCACTTTGTAACTGACTTGTTAGGCTATCACGAACTTTGAATTCCGCTTCCAGTGTTTTGTAGGCCAGTTCAATCGTCTGGCGGGCTTCTGCCTCTCTGTTAATAAAGTCAAATGATTTATTTTTATTAAATATTGATCAAACATCAAGACACCGTTGTTAAAAATTCAATTTTTATTCTGTTTCATACCAATAAAGAATAGTTTGCCAGCTGATATTCTTGACCTGACTTCAATAACTAATGCAAAACCCAACTCATAGCGAATTAACACTGGGCTTTCATTATTCATTTCTGCAACGGGATTTGCATAGTCTATTTCATCGTAAAATGAAATTTTGATCTTGTTGATGAGGATGAAAGGAAGCCAAAGCTGATTGTTTCAAATTAAGCCTTTTCAGAGACGCTGTCTCTTCAGTCATAATGCTGTCTAACAATACAAAACTTTGATGACTTAAAGATTAAGATCGATCGTGTATATATACTGTTTGAGGCTACTAAAAGGCATAATTATTCCAAGGGGCCAGGTTTCGATTGGTTTTCATCTAATAAATGCAATTTTAACAGCTGTTTAAAGATAAATACTAGGTAATTAGCTTCCTGATACCTCGATGGATACCATAAAATTCTTCAAAACTGGGCAGAAAAAAACACTTTGTCATATTTGTAAATTATGAATCTGAAGCACTTACGCCTTGGAAGCTGAAGTTCTTTTTTGAAAAACATTTACACTCTCTGTCTTACAGACGGGACTTAAGTCTGAATCTAGTAAATCTACTGAAATTCAATAACTAGCAAGAGTTATCAAAAGATTATGAAGGATTTTTGTAAAATAATTATTGGGAATAGACGTTTACGATTTTGTGAAGAAATGCGAGGAAATGTTGTCTTCAAATATCCTTTTATCAAAAACTAAATTTCAAACTTAATGCGTCTTAAATAATGTTGTTAAATGTTCTAATTCATGAAAGTAAGCATAAATAAATATTGTCCTTGAAAGTACCATTCAGATCGCGATTTCTTCAAATACAAATTAATTTTCCCAATTCATTGGAAGTATAACTGCAAAAATACATGAAAAAGGAGAGACGGGAGGACTTACGCAGTCAGTTTCTCGTCTCCTCTCTTTATTTGATCCTTCAATTGAGAAACCATCCCTTCGGCGGTTGCCTTTGCCTCCACTTCTTGTTCCAGTCGATATTGCAGATCCCGCACTTCCATTTCCATGTCGAGACGATGCCGCTCAAAATCTGTCTGCGACTTACTCAAAATTTCCACAGTCCTGTGATAAATGAAATGTAACTGATTTGATCAAAAAATCTTTTTAAAGCTGCTATTGTTTAAGATTTAAGATCCTCTGCCAGGTCAATTTTAAACGCGTAATCATAATCTAATCCGCGCGGCGCATGCTTCTATCCATGGGTCACGTTTATCTAGCGTTCCAAAACAACAAATATCTCAATAGAAACTTCTTATAAAAGCCATACAAACAACATACCCTGGTTTTCCCAGGTCTACATATAACCTATCCATGCCTGCAAGCCAGCAAGGTAACCTTCCAACATGAAAGTCAAGACAACACTGGAAATACTGTTTCTGTGAACTGATTTCATCGTTTTAAATTTGACGTCAAATAAGTTTGATAGTATTTGGCGTCAATTGCCAGACGGACACAAGGAAACAAGAGCTTTATTTACGCAGAAAAAACAATTATTATGCAACAAAATCAAATAATTTGAAAATGGCGAGGGAAAACCGGACACATGTCTTACTGCTTTTCGTGCTATTTTCAAATTTTGCTGTACAAAATTCCCATCTACCAAATATTTTATGCTTAAATACTGTTAGTTGTACATCTGCATTTACTATTAGATTTATGCGAAATAATATTATTGGAAAAACTATAAAATGAAAATCATGGCTAGAATTTTGAACGTAAAATAGCGGACCATTGAGAATTAAAGCAACAAGTTGAAATATGCCTGAAATAAGACCTATAAAAACTCTGTGTAATTCAAGGGTGGAACATAGCGCTCACGTAAGTGCAAAAAATTTAAGCTGTTCCTGCTTTTCATGTCGGGTCGATTTGGTTTATTCATGTGCTCACAAAATGTGGGCGCAAGTCATCTCTTGGTGACCTTCTTTGAACCGATTTACAGATTTAATGGCAATTTTTATAATTATGAATACCATTTAAGCATAATTATTTCATTCTTCCTGTTGACTTAATAAGAAGCGACCATCGTGAAAAGAACTGGTCAATCATCCTTTAATCTCATCGCTTTAGATTCAAATTACTGGGGGCATTAAAAGTTTCATTTAAAAAGAAATCTGTTTAGCACATGAAGTCTGATTACTGTATGGAAATGTAGAAAGCGGACTATCCAAGAGCGTCTGATTGAAACAACATGAGCAAAATAACTGAGGGTACAATACTAAAAGTTGCCTAATCTGGCTTATGACGTGCTCAAAAAACTGATTACCCAGTGCAAGCAATCGATCTAAAAAATGTAGTGTGAAAATCCACAACTGTCTCAAATGTGAGTTTGAACATTATAAAGTTGCCTGGAAATTTGTTTGTGCTCCGGCTCCGTCGTTGGAATATCAGAATTTACTGCAAAACTGATGTAGTTAACTAGATCTTTACATTACCATCTCAGTCAATTTTAACAAACACGGTCCCTCTAAACAAACACGTACAATTCTTAAATATATATATTATGGAATACCACTATACCAAGAAAACGGTACACAATGGTGGTGGAGTTTAATAGCAAAAAACTCAGACTTTGATGTGTTTTGAAACATTGCACGTAAAGCAACAACTTTATCTTATTTGCCTCAATGGGCACTTGCCTTACCTTTGCATTTCCCTGATATCTGCCTCCATAGTTCTCTTCATGTTTTCCAGAGTCGCGTTTCGTTCTTTCAGTCTTTCCATTTCTCGCTTCGATTCGCGTAAAGAGTCTTGCATTTTCACGAGTGCCTTTGAGTCTGCAAAAGAAACATTTTCCAAACATCTAAATTCAGCGAATTCAGTTGTCATGTAGAAGTATAATTAGTTCAAAAGACACAATCAAAAGCCAATGTCAGCATC
Source organism: Rhopilema esculentum (assembly GCF_057945365.1). Taxonomy (NCBI): domain Eukaryota; kingdom Metazoa; phylum Cnidaria; class Scyphozoa; order Rhizostomeae; family Rhizostomatidae; genus Rhopilema; species Rhopilema esculentum. The sequence goes on along the minus strand of NC_142817.1, from coordinate 8,553,585 downwards.
AAAGCTCAGTACAGCAAACTGATCTTTCTCCGCAATCAACTTTGGATTTTTAAATTACGTTGTTCTTGTGAATCAACACCGACGATAAGCTTGTCTGAAAAATACACGTGTACCGCAGCAAAGCGTTAAGATAACATCTTAGAGTTAATACTGAAGTCTCTAGGATCAGTGAAAATTTTTAACTTTGATCGTATCAATTTTCTTGAAGGTAACACTAGAGGAAATTTGCCTCTTTTAAAATGCTTCTTTGTTTTAGAATTAAAGGCTATCTTTCCAAATTTAAGTTGGCCTGTAAATATTTCCTACTCGTGCTTTGTTCCTCAATTCGCACAAAAAGCATTAAGGGTAAATTCAGAGTTGCAGTGAGGTAAAATTGCGGTTTTACCTTGAAAGTGGCCAGTTTGGCTCAATGACGTATACAGAGCCAATGGGGTGGATGATTTAATCTGCGAAGAAGCTCTGTCCGATTCATTTTTGCCAAAAGAAATCTTTGAGATGCCGGTCGGACTCCGCTGCCCACTTCGATTAAACTCCTGCACAGGTGAAGAATCGTACCGCGCATATGGACTGTTTGGTGTGGGTGATCCAGCCTAAAACCAAAAAACATTATAATGAAAAATCATGCGCAACCTGACCAAACAGTCCTTCACATATCCCAAATTGAGCACTCAAAATATAATTTTTTATTCTTGACATGAAAAACTAAATAGAAATGCACGCGAACATTTCTTCCGACAACCCGTAGGCTGACAGCTTTCAGACTTGCTCAAATCAGGTTCAAATCAGGTCTATCAAAAGTCAAAATTCAATTTCGCTGATCTCGTTTCAATAACATTTTTAGAGCATCTGTAGCTCAAAATGGCCCAAAGAGGTCACAAACTTTATTAGTCCCCTCAGCAAAAATTTGGCTGGAATAGGACAGCAGTGTTTAAACTCAAGCCACATGAAATTGAAACAACCTTTTGCATCGAGGGTCAAATAAATCAGACTTACAAAATAGCATTAATATTTTACAAATAAGCGATATCTGAATAAACGCCTTGCAGCTTTGCCAATTGAACCTGCTCGCAATTCAAAGTCGACATCGTGTAAATGTTTAACATAACATTTCCAGCAAAATGTGCAAAATATTAGGGTCTTACTTAGAAAGGGTAAAATGTACATAATCTGAACACTGGGTACAAGATCTTTGAAACTGTAGACTTAGAACCAATGTGGAAAGCTTAAGTTTGATGATTTTGAAGATTTCACGTCAGAAGATAGTATTAGAATGCCAAAAGTTTTTCCATATAATTTTAAAATCAAGAAAGTCGCGTAGATCATAGGCAAAGAGCCTTGAAAAACCTTAATGCTATGCAGGTAACAAAAACCTGGGTACAACCGTCAAAGACCTATATTTGTTTCATCATCAATGATCTTTATCCAGTGATGAAAAAGACATTTACACGGATTTTTAGACCTTTAAAATAGTGACAAAATTATGAGAAAACAGGAAAATTCCATACATTGAAGTATTAGTTATCTGGGAGATATCACAAATATTTTCTAATGTTTGTTAATTGGCTCGGAAATCAACCTCACCGACCGCAGCCCTCGGCTTGGGTATGCAAATGAAAAGACTAAAATAGGTGAACAATCCACAGGTTTTTGTAATACATCAGGGGCGTCAACGTAACAACAGCTTTAGCATCTTCATGAGAAGAAGAAGAAAAAACGACGAATACATACTTGGTTTTCATGACGAAGATCAGCATTGATCAGATCTGAAGCAGGTGTAGGAATCATGTCATCTGGATGCTGCTGGTAGGCGCCGCTTTGGGGAGGAATAAGAACGAGTTATTCTCATGATGTGAAATCAGCCTCTTGCAAAGCGGTATGAACTTAGAATAGGCCGTGGCTGAACAGGAAAAATGCGGGTTAAAATTAGCTGTATACAAAAATATTGAATCACAGCACCATCACAATATTTCGGAAGATGGTTTCAGCATGAAGAGTATTGTTTATTGAGCCTTAAAAGACCGAGGAATTCAAGTACCCACATGAATCAAGATCTGTGGTCACGCACTCACAAAACGTTGACTACATTTAAACTGAAAACGACTCAAATCACATTGATATCAAAATCTTGAAGAACAAACACAAAAAAGTGTTATGATAAGAAACCATCTGTAACTCTAATCGTGGTTTTGTTATCACGACCAAGAAACCCGAAAATCGGAATTGAATTTAATGTATTCTATTTCGATCGGAATCATGATTTGAAAAAGTGTATTCAAGTTTTTGTTTTTCTATTTTGGTCAGTTACAAAAGATTCCATCTAATCTTTTCAGTTTTTATAATGGCAAAGCCGAAGAGCCTAGAAACATTGCTGAAATATCATCTAATTACACTCATGTCAATAAAATGTAACACTGTAAAGGTTAATAGGTGAAGGTACCAAAACGTAAAAACGATACGTTTCCGCTTTGGTCGCCTAACTAAAAAGTATTGTAAAAGGTTAAAGATTCAAAATTATCGAGAAATGGCACCAAGATCATTTTTAGAAGAAGTGTATGGATCCAGAGCTAGACTATGCCCTCTTCACACCTGAAGTATGATTGTTAAGGTGTCCTGATATACGGTTAAGAGAGAATCTATCACTACTTGCTGCATAAAAGCCCGTTAAAAGCCATGGGTCTGCTTACTTTCCTCTGATGATCTCGTCCACATCAGCACTTCCATAATCGCTCATGTCTTCATACGAGAACGGTCTCTGCCGCGGTGACGTCTTACTAGATCCAGTCCCCCGATCTCCATTCATCAATGCATTGGTCTTTTCGCGTGTAGCCTGCAACAGCAAGGCAGCCTCTTCTCTCATTTTCTTGGATTCTTCTAGCTTTCGCTCGGCTTCTGCACTGCTTAAGTCGCTCCTCGTGGGCTGTGATCGAAATTCACCAACAGGGCTGATATGGAGGGGCTCTAGTTCTAACTGATCGTCAGCATAGTCCCTAGTTGCTTTTATTGGGCTGATGTAATCTTCTCCTGCTCCAAAAAGACCTAAAAAGTCATTATCGTGTTTTTAATTTCAATAATACAGATACATTGTCACGAGAGAAAAATTTAACGAATAATATATGACATGCAACAAATATGTAGTTCGAATGATATCAAAAGGTTGAGAGAAACTAATGAACCTAATTCAAATTTACGCGGTCTAAACTTCATTACTATCTGCAAGTTCACTAAACGCCTCACGCGCAAACAAGTGTTACACAAACAATAACAAGCTTAAAGCCCTGGTCAAACGATCCAACATTACACCCAACATTTTTTAATGTTGTAATGTGCCCTGTGGTCACGCACTCACAAAACGTTGACTACATTTAAACTGAAAACGACTCAAATCACATTGATATCAAAATCTTGAAGAACAAACACAAAAAAGTGTTATGATAAGAACCATCTGTAACTCTTATCGTGGTTTTGTTATTACTACCAACGTTGGTGGTCAAACGATGCAACATTTCATCCAACATTTCACCCAACATTTTCACGCGCAGATCGAAAAAGGACTGGGTAGAAGGTCCCGCTGAAGGCTGCACAGTTTCGCGACATTTCGATCCAAAAAAACGAAAGGCAGGGATCTTGATTCAAAGAACTGTTCTGCGAACTGGAGTCAGATAGATATTTTCACTGTCATTGCGGTCTTTTAGGATGAGCGTCGGCCGTCCTATCAAGGCCGTGGCCTAAATTCGTCCTCCTGCGCTTTCTGGTAGCTCCTCTGTGCTAACAGCTCTTCATTGACGCCCGGGGGGGGGGGGGGTAGTCCCATTATGGCCTGTCAGGGTCAAAGAGGGCCAACGCTGAAATTTTAAAAAATTACCCTCAAATGGTAGTATTTGTTGACAAAAACCCTCAAACGGTGGCATAAAAACCGAAATTATTTCCTTGGTAGCATCCATTTCTTTGTGCCTTCCTGGTCCTTTTTTGACAAATTTCTTCATAATTGATTGTTGTTGTTTCGGGAAAGACAAAACCTTGTTCATTATCTATGACGAAACGCAAACTAAACTGAGCAGTTCAGTTATTATCGGAAATGGGCCATTTGGTAGCCATTTGGTAAGACCCTCAAGACCATAATGGGAGTACCCCCCCCCCCCAGGATTGACGCTTAATGCCTCTTCTTTCGCACAAAATTCTTTATATTGCGTTATATTGTCCATAATTAAAGGGTAACTGATTGTAAGCAAACGCGATTGTTGAAATGAATGAAACCAGCCAGAGAAAACAACGACGATGCGATTATTGAAATGTGACGCTTTTTAACCAAAGTTGGTCAAACGATCCAACATTTCACCTAAAATTTCAAAACAATAGATTGTTGGATGTCGGCTGCCAACATTTTTGACCTCAATCAAATTTCTTCCAACATTAAAAAATGACGATGTTGGATTACCCAACATAGTGGTCAAACGATCCAACATTTCAACCAACATAATGCTTAGCGAAATGTTGGGTGAAATGTTGGATCGTTTGACCGGGCTTAAGGGGGGGGGGGGTGATGGAAAGTGACGCCCCTTTAGGGAAAAAGCAAGGATCGCTTTAGCACCACTACCCTTTGCTAAATGAATAATTATCAAGTAACAGCGAAGAGGATTAACCAAAAACTGCTAATGGAACTTAACCACTGAGAACTGATTGGTGCTTTGCAATCTCTATTTACAATTGATCTTACAAAAATCCACCCAAATACTTTGATCTCTTTCAGCAATCCTTAGCCACACAAAAGATCAAAATATTTATGCGGTTGGAGCAACAATATCTCCTTAAAAGTGTTGTTCACTCCCTACAGGTAAACATAAATATTAAAGCTTGACTTTAAACAAATGCCAGCTCCAGTAGTTTATCTCCAGGCACGCGCCCATAAAAGGCAACAGACCAGAGCAAACTGGTACTGAGTTGAAAGTACCGAATCCTTTTTGCTTTTTTCTTTCGTCCAGTTCTCAATAAACAAGAATCTTCACATCTAAAATGCATTACATCTCTTGAAATGGAACGAACGCACATGTAAGTAAACGGAAGTGATTGTTCGATCACGCAACTATTTCTTGGAATAATTCAAAAGAAGCAGAAATTTCAAAAAGGTGCATCATATTTTAAAGAACTGTGAAGCAGCAATTGATTCGGCTGCTGGCAACTCAAAACAGACGAAATAACAATCAAGGACAAATAAATAACACAAGTAATGAGTTGAGCAGTTGAAAAGGATTTGGAAACTAATCTCTACTTACAGTTGACGTGTGTGCGGGGTTGATTGTGAAGTATTTAAAAGAATATGCTTTAAAAGCATGAAATGACTGCCAAAAAACTGTAGCCACGATGTTTAAAAACCTCCATGTTTTATATAGCTTATTTTAATGTGAACACTGAAATCGTTAAAAACTGTCGAATAGGGTGGTGTTGCTTATAGCAACCATTTTGACGCGAACAGCGACTCAATGGAGAAGAAAACAAAAGAGCTTAGCATGGACTACAGACTTTGACCGCATTAAACAAGTAACAATGCCTTTTGTTGGATCACGGTAGGACGAACCAATTGAATCGTGTTCTCAAACAAAAGACGCGGATAAGACAATGCACGTTTCATGTTACAACAGCAAAAGGGTTGGGTATAAAAATCTTTTGGGGATATCAATTTTCAGAGTAATTAGCAATGGATGATAATTGGACACTCGGGAGGCTGACGTCATGAAAAAGGAAATGTCATGGAAAAACGAAATGAACTCCGTACAATTTGTACTCGTTTTGATCATGATTTTTTCTTTGAACGTTGGCCGACACTTAGAATGCGGAAAACATGAGTGGATCCTCTCTCTAACCACATAATTCTTTCAGTTATGCTGATTGTCCAAAGCTGGTGCAGATCTTCAAAACTTAATGCTGATCAAATGAAATTTTATCAAAGTTAATTTCACGAAGGTTGCTGTAGAATTTTATTCGCTAGAGGTTCTTATTTTAGCTTATTTGTATCATTCTCATTTGGGTGTCAATTGTCATGCTTCAATTTGGTATGTAAGTCCTTATGTGCTTCTTTGATGCCATTTGAATAATAGAGAAAAAGCAGTTTTGTAGTTTGGGCTTCTGCACGAAAGTGTGGGTCCCTTGACTCAGATGGGTGTATTTAATTGCGTTCGGTCGGAATTATCGTGCTTAATTCATATGCTGTTTCCACGCTATTCTCTTCTACCGTCCCTCCCTCCCCTTTTGATATCAAGCGTAGTGTGTATCTTCAAATCCTTGTTAATGCTATTGTAATAAGCTAGGGCCTATTTTCATCACGGGATTAATTTATAAGTTCTTGTTATTTTTCGTTCAGGAAAGACTAGGCTCTTAATTCAGTAATTATTTCTCTTCCCCTCTCATACCTTAGGTGTCAAAGGTTGGACTAGTGCATCGGCTTCCTGGTTGGGAAAAGTGGACTTCTCTTCTCCATTCCCTGCCCAGAACTGTAAGCTGCTTGTACTTGAGTCTATTAAGCTATATCAAAGTTTAGATTTTTGCATGGGTTAGGTGAAGCAAGTTGTGTCGGTCCATCAGCGGCTGTGGTTTTGGAGCAGCTGGGATGTTGTCTCGCTGTATGAGGAAGTCCCATAACAGACGGATTCAGTTTACGCATATCGTATTCCCGAAAGAAAAACCCTTATAGCTTGTCTGATTTAATATACATTGGACATATACCGTAATCTATCTAATGAGCGCTCTCTCTCTAATGAAAGCCCTCTCCCCAATGAGTGCCCCCCTCTAATGTGCGCCCGTTTTTTGAGCAAAAATCTGAATGACCGCCCCTCTCCCATGAGCGCCCCCAAATATCATAAAAACAGACGGAGATCAGCAAATCATCGCAATAGTCAGCTAAACATATTTAAGAAAACCTTTGCTGTTTCAATTGGGAAAGTTCTCTTCAAATACCAACAGAACCAGATAAAATACATCTAATGGTATTGAAAATCTAGATATTCAGGATGCCCCACCAGTATTCATGCAAATCGACAAAGGTTCTGTCTGAGAAGAACTGACATCTTGCAAATGTTTTCCCTTTAGCCAGTGTGATGCAGATGGAATATTATTTTTTTCAAAAACAATGATCGTGTGAATTTCAACTCTCGGAGCCAAATGGAATGAGAGCCCCCGGCGGTCATCAGAGAGAATGCGGTAGAACAAATTGATTTGGTAGGGGGGGGGGGGTTTACTTTTGCAATTACTGAAAAAAATACATATATTGTATAATGAGAGTTGTGAGCTGAATTTATCCAGGGTTTAGAATTGAGCAAGGATATTTCCTATTGTAGCATGTCTTCTGACTTCAACGAATATTGTTACAAAATTCGGCAAAGATGCCACGTCTATTCTAGCAATTTGCGATCATCAAACTTTCACTAGACAGGAGAGATTTCATGGTAAATTTCGAGGCAATTTCTCAATAAAAATGCTATCTTTGTAAGTTTTAAACTGAAAGCTGAATTTTCCCTTTGGTTTTGTAAGTTCTTATATGCTTCATAACAAGACCATATACAACGAACAGCATCGCTGGAAGCGTTGAATCTTCATGAGGTTTTCATGTGATCAGTTGTGTTTAATGGTCATTTCTGCTTACACAAACATGTGATTAGTTACACAGTGGAAAGTGTTAGCCAATCACACAGGCTTTCTCATTCTCATTTACATGAAGGCAATGTCTTTACGTAATACTTTCTTAATACTTGCCATTTTCACAGGAATCCGCAGTGCTAGTGACGTAGACGTAATACTCAACCGATCAGTTTGCTACCACTAACACAAACAACTTTTGCTCAAATAAAACAACAATGAAGTATCATTAATTTCAAAACAGAAAATAAATTCAGAACAAAACTAGCTCGTAATTACCTCTATGCCTCATGACAGGGGGTGCGTAACTCATTCCAAAATCACCCTCCTCCACAACCTCTTCGTTTACTCTCCTCTTCTCCGCTTCTTCTTTCTGTCTCATGAAACTGTCGATTTCCAGTAATTCGTCCAGTGCTCGGAGTTTTTCGCCCTCGTCGCCATTGTCAAAATTATCGCCTGGTTTTGGACTACTTTCCGAACTTTTTTTCCTCTGTTCCCACAATTCCTCTTGTTTTCTGAGACTGTTGATAAATAATCAAAATTAAAAAACTTTCAAAGAAAACAAATGGTATAGGCATACAGAAGATTCAGGTTTTTTAAAACTTGTCTTGCTATCGAAAATTGAAAAATACTTACGTAAACAAATTATAACAGCTTGGAAAAAAATATATTTTTACATAAGTTGACACCGGTATGTTATTTAACTTAATGTGGTATATGCGATGGAGCAAATAAAATATCTACCGTTTTTCTAAGGTAAGGCTCTTTTGATATACAACACTGATTCACAACATATATTTCATGCTTTCAAGGAGAAGAGTCGGACAACAAACTGCATTTCAGAAAATTGAGTTTTGAAAACAAATAGAAAAATAATATCTTGGAATGGACCTTTACGTGTTAATGTTTGGTAAAAAAAGTGTATGGGTGTTTCTAATCAGCTCTAATCTAAGAATTGCAGGCATTTTCTTAGCATTAGCGATTCATGTTATGTTGAGGGAAAGTCGACTCCAGTTACAGTCACCCAAGCTCAACGCACTTGCACAATTCGCACTTGAAACCTTGACCCAGAAAACTAAAAAGAATGAAGTTTGTAATCATTTAATAGGTGTAATGTCAAAAGTTGGTGCCACTGTCAAACGAAAAGGTTACGTATATCATAATTTAAGCAATTTCAGAATGTTCTAAATGCAGGTAGGTGTGACAGTACACCGGGTTTGGACAGTAGTAATCACTAGTTGGGGCCACAAGAATGTTTGGGCGTTATGATAAAAATGCCAAGATTGTTATAATACAAAAATGGTAGACAATCACAAACGGCGGGGCTGTGCTAAAACGTGCAAACCATCACACACTTTGCCAGCTACAGTAAGGTAGCTTCTGATTGTTCCTTTGAAGAGCATGCTCGTCAAATTCAAAGTTATGATCATGCAAATACCTCTTCTCTGCTTCTGCAGCCTGCAGCTCTTCCTGTATCCTTCTTCTGGTTACCTCTTCGAACTGCATTTTTTCTGTCATCAATCTTTCATGTTGCATTTGCTTGTCCTTTTCCCAGGCCTTCTTCTCTTCCTCCAACTTCTTAATTTCCTCTTCCAAGTTTCTTTTTCTTTTTTCCTCTAAATTATTCTTCTCTTTTTCCCATTCTTGCAACTGTCTTTGCCGTTTTTCCTTCTCTGCCTCGTCCCTTCTTCGAAGTTCGTCCTCAAATGCTTTCTCCCTCTGCCTTAGTTCTTCCTGATGCTGCTTAATTCGCCTTTCTACTTCCAACCTCATCTTCTGCTTCTCCAATTCCAGTTCTTTCTTCTTTCGCTCCTCTTCCTCTTCCCTTTTCTTCCATGATTTCTCCAAATCCTTGAAACAAAGAAAATGAGTAATGAAGACACGAAAAGGTCTGAAATTTAAGAATACTGGAGCAATGAAACTCCAACCAAGCTCAGAACTAAATAAAAAAAGGTAATGGAGATAGTAGCAATACGTTAAAAAATATTTATACTTTGACAAACTAACAAACAAAACTGGGCCACGGATTTAAATTTTCGAAACTGTCTCGAAAGCATTGTACAAAATTCTATTGAAAATGTACCTTAGAAAGAGTTATCTAATTGAAAACATTTAAATAGAAGACTTAACCGCGAAATTCCTGGAAGGTGAAGTGACTTTACCTCGCTGTTTCCGACAACCTTGGCCCTCTCCCCTAAGACAGCTCCTGAAGGTTTATCACCTCGGCTTCCTAAATCCTCCTTCAATTGACCTTTCTTACTCTCCATTTCCGTTGCTAGCAATTTTCTTTCAAACTGCTTTTCGATATCGTCTGAACTAGATTCCTCCTCCGTCATAGCCCCCAAATCCATCTTCGCCTCCACATTGTGCACCACAACAGACTCAATGGTGGGCGGTTTTTTCATGGCTTCTAGAGCCTTTTTTCGTTCTACGTCGCTCAACTTCCGCCCATTGTCTACAGATCTCTTAGGTGCAACAGGATCTTGGCTTGCATTTGCCATGGCCTCCAATGCCTTTTTTCTCTCTACGTCACTTTTCTTCCTCTTAAGATCTTCATTGGACTCAGACTCTTTAACCACGCTTGAACCATACAGTGGTGGTTTGTCTACTGTTCCTTTCCTTCTTTTATCCTCAGTTTCTTTCCCTATGCCATGCTCACTCAGATCACTTACCGTGCCATCAACTGATTGTCTTTCGTGTTTACTAGATGCCTCGCTTTCGGATTCTACCGAATCATCTTCATCGCTGCCCGAGACAGAGGCCTGCTCCTTGATACTGCCTCCAATAATCTGCTTTTTGGCATCTTCTTTAACTTCTTCGTGGCTCAACCCAGCATCGTTACCGATTTCGATTTCTGACGATTTGTCAGTGGTGTTACTCTCTTTTTTATGAAATGATATCTCTTCGTCCCCATCTTCAAGGCTTGCATCGGGAGTGCTTTCCTTAGAAATGTCCCCCTTTTCCACCTCCGCGTGTCCTCCTGACACATCAGTGTCTTTCTCCCCATCTTTTCCTGCACTTGTATCTTCTCCTTCCTTTACAACAACTTCTGATTCAGATTCTTCCATTGATTTACTTTCACCAGAATCGTCCAACTTTGATTCATTTCTAGCGCTTTCCGTCAAACTGAAATCACTGTCATTAAAATCTTTCGCAAGTTCGTCTTCAGCATCTTCTTCCTCCCTGTTTGCATCACTGTCGTCTGCCTTTTTTATTCTGTTTTCTTCTAGTTCTTCGAGTTGGTCTTCTGTATTTAGACTGAAACTTTCGTCGCTGATAAATTCAGAATCATTCTTCAATGACCCTTTCTCTACAATATCCTTCTTTTCTTCCTTGCTTGACCCCTTTTCCGACTCTTTCACCTCCTCGTCAGCCCCAGATGTCTCAGCAGATTCACTTTTAACAACATTTTCTGACTCCAAACCTCCGTAATCCGTGTTTTCCTCTTTCTTTGCATTTTCTTGCGATTTCTTCTTTCTCAAACTTGTTTCCCATTCGCTTTCTGTTTCAATGACGGATTCTGAATTATCAGAAAACTCAATACCCAGTGCGTCATATTGGGCTTTTGACGATTTCCGTCCTTCTGCTTTGCCATTTTTATCTCCTTTGCCACTCTCTTTTTCTACAATAAAACGAGGAATAATGAACCGAATTCGTCACATAGGTTGCTAACATAGTCATAAAAAACCCAACCACAATTCTAAACAGCCGCACAATTACAGATTATTTCAAAGAATAAAGAATAATCTTTCTTTAAACTCATAACTGCCCAAAGGAAAACTTTTTGCTACCGATTTAAGACTTTCTAACGAAATTCATTAGATTATCCTTGAGGTCCATAAAAAATAACTACAAGTGATAATTCAAATACAATTAGATTAAGATCAATTCCCAACGAATCCATAAAATCATAAGCAGATCAGTGTTTCAGAGCCTAACCTGTAGATAATGAATGATCAAGAGGAGAAGGAGACTCACCAGCTGCATCTTTCGATAAATGTACCTGAAAGTGACAAACCAACATTAAAAGTGAGCTGCAAATACATTTTTCAGCGGCATCAAAAGTCTCCATGATTCTTGTGTACGCGAAAACAGGCCAGCAGACGATGGAAAAATTCTCTGGCGAGCTACGAAACTTAACAAGTGCCCAAAGCAGATAAAGAATATATTTGAAGGGAGATATGGATATATAATCCTTTTATTTGAAATTCATTGTTATAAATTATGATTTGTTATTTCAATGCACACATTTTCTCACTACAATATTTTTTTGAATTTTTGAGAGAAAAAGAGGCTTACTTTAGGGGACTGCGTACAATAAGAAATGAAGTTTGGCTATAACTTCCGATCTCAATCTCCCTCAAAACTAAAAACTTAAAAGAAATGAAGTCGAAGTCCTTCAAGGATATCTTGTGCAAAGCAAACGTTAATTTACTCTTACGAAGCTTTGTTTAATCAAAAATTATTAAATGAATATCATTTCGGGTTGGTTTGCTTACCTGTGCTTCAGGAGACATGCTGGTATCTTGTTGCTCAACATGCTTGGAGTTTGAAGGAGAAAAGAACTTATCGTGTTTGGTTATCGACGCATCCAGCTCTCCGATGTTTTCTGCCTCTGAAAACGAGCTTATTGAGCTACCGAACTCCAAACCCAAAGCTTCCATTTGGGCTTTCAGATCTGGAAACGTAATGAAACATTAATAAGGAAATTTGGACAACAAAAACAACGACACATGGCACAGAAAATTGTCCGTTCTAGATACAGAACGTCGAGATAAATCTTTTATGGGCAAGAAATATTTGCTCTCTTCCAGTCGCTACTAAAGTCGTTACTCTTAACGGCTATTAACACCAATACTGCTATGAAAGACTATACACAAGAAATAGTTCTTTATTGACATACATTGCAACATCCTTTGCGATTTAAGCTACCTTGAGCTTTCACACTTGATTTGTGTGTAGTGAGCATATCAAATGAGAAGTAATAAAAATCCAAAACAGGGACAAACAAAGTCACTGATCATATAGTAAGCTGTTGAATGAATGAATGAAATAACCCAACCTTTGCTCATCTTACGACTGTTCTTCGATTCATTATCTCCGCCCGCTTCCATTTTATCTTTTTCTTTGCTATCGTTGTTCCCAATGGCTGTTTGGTCATGTCCTTCAGTCAAACTGAAATCGCTAAATTCAGATTCAACATCGACTTTTGGTTCATCGGCTTTTGGAACAGGGCCAGATGGCTACGAATCGAAATTATTTTTCAAGTGTTAATTTTTTAGCTAGAAGGGCAAGCAGCTAAACGGAATAATGCAAAAACAGTGAACTACAGGGATATTGTTACAGGGTTCGTCAACAAATCCTTTCATTTGACGCAAAGTAATTGCTGCCTGGGTCATCTGTTGAGTGAACTTTTTCCATTGGTTGAAATTTCTTCAAAAACATCTGCAGCAATTGTTACAATGAAAAAATCACCCTGTGAAGGGACAGTCGTTTGGCATGGCGATAACAGAGAAATTCAGGCCTTGTCCAGCTGCATTTCGAAATAAGAGCGATAGCATGAAGCAAACTTTTGATTGCATTGCACAGTTAATATCATCACTAACAGACAAACAAAGGAGCACTTATAAGATTCAAGAAGGCAGCAAAAAACATCCATTTTTTTCAAGATATTTTCCCACAAAAACCGGTATACAAAAGCCGGCAAATGAACTGAGAAAAGAGGTTCTTGACAGGGATATTCTCTTCTGGCAAACAAATAAATTTTATGGGGAAAATATATTTAAAAAAACAATATAACACACTTAATGGAAATACTGCAAAAACTGGATAAACTGGAAAATGACTACGCCAATTTTCGGAAACCACGTCTGGGGACTAGGATTATGCAGAACATTCCTTGTGCCATCAAAAAGCTATTTAAGAATGGAAAAGACTTTTCACTTCACCTCCGATGATTTTTTGGCTAATTCCGGAGAAGAAAACTCAGTTGTTCCTACAGACGAATCGAAATCAACTCCAGATCCGAATCCTTCTTCCTTTCTAGAATCTTCTTTATTTTGTGAGCCCTCATCCTTCTCGGAAACATCATCCTCATCCTCCTCTTTCTTAAGAATGCTTGACAGCACTGGCTTAGGGGGCGTCACATCTTCAGATGAACTTTCGAACTGACTTGCTTCTTCCTCATCTTCCTTTTTACTTTCCATTAATTCATTTTGTTTATCTGCAGTGTCGTTCTGTTCTTTAGCATATTCTTCATTCTCACCTATATCCTCACTTGCTTGCTCTTCATTCTTCTCAACTATTCAAGAAAGGAGCCTTTATAAAAACGTGTACCACAAAATACACCAATTTAACTTACAGCGTCGGGTAACCGGACACTACAATATATTTCATTTAATTTTCGGAACAGTGTTTCATGATCGCAATAAGCGTGAAACACGTAGCAACAAAACATTGTCCTGTTCTATACACCAAAAAGCGTGTACAGCCCTGCCTATACGGTATCGGGCACTTTATGGCAGACCGTTAAACAGTAATTTCCATTATTTCATATCATTACATTTCAAGTATGTCGACATAAAACCAAATTCCCGAGCACCAGCATCATGAAAATTTACATTTAACTAAAATTCTTCGTCACCAATCCAAATCAGAAGTCAAAAATTTAGTACAAGAAGTTTGAAGTCTTTTTCAAGCGCGGTAGTAAATTGCCTTTCGTGCATTGAAGCAACACGATGACGCAATTCTAAAGCCTCGGCTGCGCAGATTTTTCAAAGATTGCATTCTCATTTAAAAAATGAGTAATTTTCGCCTTACAAATTTGTGCCTTATAAGTCATAGATTTATTTAGATATATAGCCTTCTTTAAATCTGTACATTTCTAGTGGGTTTACTTTTGCTCTGACGAAGCCCCGTATGCATGCCGATTCGAAATATTAGCCATTGCTGATTTTTATGTGTGTTTGTTGCTGTTCATTCTCGTCGCGTTGCGGTGTTCCTCATTTACTTCACACGCATAGATTTATTGCCGTCGTGTAAACGGAGTGCAAAAACGTAAAGATATTATTGCGTCTCCTTTTGATTGCGTATTCATCTAAACGAAGCCAAAGGCCAGTTGAGATATTTGCCGCTTTACATAAGCAGCAGAAGCCGTTATAAAACTTTTTATCCTTTTTGGGATATCGATTTACTTAAAACTACCTTTTGAGGATAATAAGGAACATTAATAACAGCAAAAGAGCAAAACTTTTAAGAATTGCAGCAAGTACAAACAGTCCCTTTTGCACAATTTAAATAGAAATATCGTTAAAAAGGTTCAAAGTCTAGTTTACAATTAATTGATGCAACTTACCTTCAGGAGAATCAGACGGGTCCATTCTGCTAAGCTTGCCCTGGCCCTTTGCAAGTGACTGAAACAGCAGAGAGAATTGAATGAAAATCAACACAAAACAGCCACTTAACACCTTTGAATTCTGAAAATGAATCTATTAACAGCGTGATTGCTTTTCCTGGCACTTTTTTAATTAAAAGTGTCGGAAGACAACACGGTTGTGAAAAAGACAATAAAATCTGGAAAATTAGCAGATACAAAAGTGAGAGCAAATTTTTCCCAATTTGGACGTTTGCAACTCATGCGCAAGCAAATACTTGGTTGACGACAACAGAAACACACTTAAAAAGTACTTTGACTAGTGTTTATTGTAAATGCTTAATTATTTCAGTTTTCCGTTTAATCTCAATCATTGAATGCCTACCTTCTTTGCAGGGCCTCCAGTTAATGCTGCGAGTAAATCTGTTTCGGATACATCTTCGCTCTGCAAAACAGAAGGTTTTCGAGCTTGGCTCAAGTTCGAAGGAAAGACAAAAGCTGAGCTATTCTTACAGCCGGAAAGGTATGCAATATTCTCGCAAATTTCTGAATAGGGGCTTTCCCAACAGAGCTCTTAACAAGCGCCAAAAAACGCAAGGCAAGGTTTTCGTTGATTTGTATGTTTTAACAATAAATTTAGCGTCTATTTACAAATGCTAGAAAACTTTGCAAATTTCGTAACAACACCCCCACTAAACCCCTGGGTGTCCATCAGTTGTCCATTTTAACAAAAATCACCAGGACGGCCTTTCATCTCGATATTTCAGAGTATCTTTCAAAACCAGGTACAGATTGAGCTTTCGTTAGCTAGCTTTCGTAAATTCTCCCTTTCCTTTTGTAGGGGGTGATTCTTGTCGCCAATTAGTCGAATTAGTCGGGAAGAGCAATATTCGACATATTCAGTACAAGTCGAGCAAAGGCATAGAAAATACATCGTCACCTACATTTAACTTCGATATTCTAGCCTAAATTACTCAATAGTTTTTAAGCATGGTTTAAAGTGCAAACCATTTATCCGGACTTCAATTAAAGACAGACGTCTAAATTATCTTTAATTACTAATATCTTTTTTGTTTAAAGTTTCTCCATAACAGTTCTCCACAACTGTTCTCATGACAGCTCGAAAAATCGTTCCTCAGACAATTAGGAAAACTTTTAACTTTTAACCCTTGATTAAGGACAGTTTTGGAATCGGCAATTACGGTGATAGTTTGAGATATAAGAGAAAACATTTGAATAACAACACACAACCCACGTTAGAGATAAAAGCGGTACTTACATCGCTATCAAAGTCTGAGAAGTCTGCATTTTCCCAGCCAAGTGAATCTGGTCTGCCGTCTTGAAGAGGGCTT
Organism: Rhopilema esculentum; assembly: GCF_057945365.1. Lineage (NCBI taxonomy): Eukaryota > Metazoa > Cnidaria > Scyphozoa > Rhizostomeae > Rhizostomatidae > Rhopilema > Rhopilema esculentum. The sequence goes on along the minus strand of NC_142817.1, from coordinate 8,537,235 downwards.
TTAGCTGGAGAACTATCTTTAGAAACACCCTCGGTTTTGAATGCATTCTCTTTTGAGACTGACGAATTTGACTTTGATAGTCGCGGAATCCTGCTTTCATGGCTAGCACTTTGGCTACTTTGAGAATCAACAACCGTCCGGCTATCACTTTTTCCGGCCTGATGGGTAGGTGACAAAGAATCCGGATTGCTCGAATTTGGCGACTTAATCTTGGTCTGCATTTTAGGTATACCAGAGGGTTTAACAGGGACAGAGCCAGATGGCTGATCAGAAACAGCTTCTTTTGAAGCTGCCTTTTTCAACTGAGGGATGCCAGATTCAAATTTTGGAATCTTCGATTCTTTTGGTGCACCAGGCATCTGTGTGTCGGTGCCATCTGCAGATGGTAGAAATGTACCTCACTTAGTGTGGAGGAATCATTATTAAGGAAGTTGGCATTCAAGAAACTTCGCAATAACAGAACGTTATAGGCGATGAATGGAGGTTAATATAATACCACTGGTGAAAGAAGAACTTGGTTACATCTGGTCCTTTTAACTCTTAACAACGCCGTTTTAACCCTTGATTGAAGATTATCAGGTTCTTCATAAATCATAGATACATTTTTATCAAAGGAGATACTCGTTTTTAAACACAAAATCAAAACAAACCAAGTAAAGAAACTGAACTCAGACAATGGTGTCGATTTAATGACATCAATGCTATACATAGCAAAATATCAGAAGTGTCTTACACATGTTAGACCTGCATGATCACATTATTTACCAATTTATTGTTCGTTTTACGACAATCGTAAAGAATTTTGGCTGATACCCCTCAATCATTCCCTAACCCTGAGTTAAACCTCTGATCAAATGATTCTCGTGGCGCATTACTTCTCTATCAATCATTTTATCAATTATTTATGCAATAATTTAATCACTTACCCCTGAAGCACGTCAACTAGAGTCAAAATTTCATTGTTTTCAAAATGCAAATAGTCTTGTTACCTTTAAGTTGCAATTTTTCTTTGGATGAAGCCACAGGAATTTTACTAGAAGCTAGAATAAAAAAACAACTTATAAGTTTGGGGCAACACAATTGCTGGGAAATAAAAATAGTTAAAATAAAAGAGGTCTCAAAGAAATATTAATGTAAATTATCAGTGGTATCTGGTGATTGCGCAAGAACACCTGTATCTATAACTTACGTATTGGTAAAGTAACGTGGCATAGGTTAATAGGATATAATTCTTGAATGGCATGTTTAGCAGCAGCGAAAAACAATGTCTGGCTGACAAAAGGCTAAGCAACTACGCAATCTTAACAGCAAAGAAGGTATCCATAATCATGCCAGAAAAAAGGCTGGATGAGTACATCCGCCGGATTTTAAGAATGCTGTGCTGACAAATTTAATGACAACCATTTTACACACATACACACAACACACAAAACACACAAAATAATCTACGTTATTCAATATTTTAATTTTTCAAATTATATTTATTTATACTTCGGTTCTAAATTCAAATTTGCTCCCACTATGAGAAAATTTGCTCCCACTATCAGCTACTGACCAAATTCCAAATCAAGGGCAGCTCACTACCGGCCTACATAGAGACGAAATTAACAATAATACGATGGACCATCGCCGACATCACTGACAATAAAGTTGAAAAATGAGTAGGTCATTGCTCACATTTTGTGCTTTGTGTTGATTCGTTTCTTTTCAAAGCCACTGCAAGATTTGGGACTTGCTTTTGCTAAAAAACAAATTTTATTATTACTTTACAAAGTCCCATGGACAACTTTCTGGGCCTGAACTTCTGAAAAAATGAATAAAGCTCAACAAACTTCCCAGCAAAGAGGCCCCCTCAAAGATTCCCTAATAAAGATCCCTGTCGTAGATCCCCCCAAAAAGATATCCCTTAAATACCAGACCTCTAAGCAAAGAAAAACCAAAATAGCAGTTCTCTACCGTTTCTTCTTCTACTTCGCTTTCTGAATCTGCCCAAGAATTCTGAAAATCGGATCTGAAACAGAAACGATATGAAAATGTCGGTTGCGCATACAATGAAGAGAAATTCAACTGTAGGCATCAAGGATCTGATTGTATAGGGAAAGTATTCAAAAATTCAAAAGTCAGCAGTTGTTTGAAAGCTTTGCAAAATAGCAAAGGAAGATATTTTATCAAAATTGATAACAGGGTTTTGCTCTGGCAATATAAATCTTGACAAACCTTCTAGGAGAGTCATTTTCCAACGAATCATCTTCAGAATCAACTAGAAGCAAACCAAAAATCATAATTGTGACTGGTTCTCACTGAGGCATACTTTGTGAACAAGTTCACTTTGGGGCACACTTTGTGGACCAATTCACTGTGAGGCACACTTTGTGAGCCAACTCACTGTTACAAGACACGTGGATCTTTTCTAGATGGGATTTTGAATGCAGTAAATATTCTTAAGATTCAACATTTTAGCATTCAATATTTTCACCCCTTTTGACCAAAAACAATGTGGTTCACAGTGCTTTCAAAGTCCAGTCCCTGCAATTCCTCTAAATATTCATCTTCAGTATAATTGTGCAAATTTTAAACTTAAAGCAGTTTAAAAAAGGGTATCTGATTACCACGGGTATCCATCTTTATTTTGAGGCTTTCGATAAAAATTGTATACAGAGATTCTCTTATTCAGTTTGGTAGATCAGTTTTAAACATAAAAGTCTAAACTTGCAACAGAAGATTGTTTCAAGATGTAACTATGAATTTCAATCTTTACTGGGATGACGAAACAATACTTTTTACAACTGAGTGTTACAATTGAATTAACACATTTCTGTCATTACACTGATCACTTAAAACCCGGCCAGAAAATATTTATAAGGATTTTTCAATACATCAAATAATTTATGTACATCAACTTTTTACACATGAAATCTTAGGCACATAACAGAAAACTAAATCAAAACCCACCGGTTATGTTTATAGCCGGTCCACCAAATGTACTGGACCCTGGCTGTGTGCTTGTTGACCGAAATGGGCTTCCAACTCCGGATCCAAAATTCGAATTGACTTCTTGTGGTGCTGGTTTCGGCTCTTCTCGTTGTTTGTTGACATGCTCTTCAATTAAATCCGATATTCTGAGAGAAACGCAACAAAACCACTCATAAAAAGCATAGGCTTTAAGGATAGGTTGAATTATAAAAGTGACCTGCAAATCACATTTCAAAATAACATGGCTACTAAAAAGTCACAAACATTGTTACTTTCGTAAATTCTTGTTGTCTCTGAAGAATGTGACGAAAAAATTCCTTTCGTATGAATATCTCAGTGTATATTGATACTTTGAAACTGTTCCTTGTTGGTGAAAATTGACAAAAAGCAGCTGCATAAATATTGAATTTAAAAACTAAACCCGCAATATTTCCCAAACATAGAGAAGAATGAACTTTGCCTAATGTAAAAAGAGGAATGAACTTTGCCTTAGCTTGCTTGAATTAAATTTGCAGCTGAAAATCATGCGAGAATTGCCGGAAATTTGGTATAACTGATGCTGATAATACCAGATGATTGTATTTTGAATGCTAATCATTGTTTTTCGTTAGTAGTGTAGAACAAAAATTTATAGTATGTATGTTTATCGCAAGAAAACAGCGTTTGGTAGAAAGAGAGTAATATAAATTTAATGATCATATCAAAATCAAGCAATGATGAATTCACGCTTAAAATTTCCTGGCAAACAGCAACAATTTCCTGCAATGGATTTATGCTTAAAATTGTCTGGCAGTGTCGCTGCCGGTGCTGCCATACGTTTTCCAGCCCTGATGCCCAGTTTCTTGAATGGTTCATTGTGATAAAAAAAAGCAAAGGAGAGAAAAATATTCCAAACAACAAACAACACAATAGTTAGCAAACTGACTCGTGGTGTCCTGACATTGCAGCATAGTCAGTTGCTTTCCAGTGTTCCTTATCTTTCAATTCGGTATCAGCACCATGTCTCAAAAGAACTTTTACCACCTCAGTATGCCCCTCCATTGCTGCAGCTATCAATGCCGTCCTGGAAAAATATCCACTGAATTAACAAATTTGCAATTTTATGAGGTTTAAAAGACAATGAAAGGGGAAACGCAATCAATATGTATACAGAAGAATATTGTCAATGCACATTATTTTTTTCAAAATGATGAAGTTGCTTGAAAAATGGCTGATTTACATAGATCCTACCTAAACCAGTTACCAATCCACATTTCAAAGGTGTCAATGAAAATAAGTCAAATTTTGAGGATGGTGATTTGGAGGCCACTTCCACAACAAAATGGATGCAGCAATCAAAAAATAAATGAAAAATAAATTTTGCCTTGCAAAACTAAAATAGTTCCTAGATCCTGGAATCCAGCTGTTTCACTATTTCATTGTATGCTGAATCCAAAAATTTGATATTTCCTTCTGGTTAAGGAAGAAAACAACAACAATCTGAAAATTGTTAATGAAACATTTATATATGCATGACCAATTTATTTCTACGGTATACTTGTTTCACATTAAAGTAATTAAGATCATCAATTTCAAAATGGTAAATAAACTTTTATTAACTTTCTGCCAGAGTTTTAGGGAATACAAGATTAAAACTATGTATACCTTCCACTTATATCTGGCTCATTCAATGGTGCATATTCTTTTAAAAGAAAATCTACAAATTCAGGAAAGCCCAGAGAAGCAGCAACATATAGTGGAGAGATTTTGTCCTGCAAAAGAGGGAAATAAAAAGACTGGAATGATTACAAGTGGTATGCAAAAATGTTAATTGTTGAAAAATCAGTCTTTTAGAGATAAAAATCTATATATTTAATGAGTTTACAAAAAGAAAATCACCCTAAAACTTCCTTTCATTATCACCTCTGGCTTCCTGAATATTATATCTACACTAATAAAATAATTGGAAAATCTAATAATTTGCCTGAAACAGCTTGTTTCCTGTTTGATGATATGATATTATATATGCAAATTGTTTATTTTTTCAATTACATACAACCTGATAAGGAAAAGGTTTATTTAGTGAATTAGGGAACATCTTCTAAAGTAGTAGGAATGAACCAGTGTAAAGTGTCTAAGACATTTTCATTACAAATTTCAAATTGCAAAACATACAGTATCAAGTGCATTGATCCTTGCATCTCTTTCAAGAAGTAATGTTGCAATTGAAATGTTTCCATGTGTTGCAGCAAGGTGCAGAGGGGTGGTTAAGTTCACATCAACAACATTTGTTTCAGCTCCATGATTCAGGAGAATTTCAGTACATCTCTCTGATGCACATTCGACAGCCTATTGGAGATGTGACAGAAAATGAACATACAAAATAGAGTTTCTGGAACTGTTTGAGGACAAAACATAGTTTCAAAAATAGAAGTTCAAAAAACCAGGGACTTTTTTATTTTGAAAAATCAAGTTCAAAAGGAAGAGAAAAGCCTGGCGTTTAAAAGGTTATAGCCTAAATCATGCAATTAAACAACTAAAAAATTATAAAATAAAAATTATACTTTAAAGTCATTAGATTTTTAAAAAAAATTGAATTTCAAATCAAAACGAATTAATTTGCTTAGGTTTGGCTTTGTTGCAGCCAAAATTTTACTTTCAAAATGCAGCTGTGATTCTTTATTTCTAGTTATCAAAATTTGAAATGCACACCTCAAAAATCAAAGAAACTTCATTTTCCTTATTGCTTACCGTAAAAGCTCTATTAAGCCCCCTCTCCATTAAGTTCCTGTCTCTACTAAGCCCCCTTATCAAGCAAAAACTTTAAATAAGCCCCCTCTCTATCAAGACCCCCTCTTTAGCCTTTGATGTCAAACAAAGAAAACATGTGCACTTAATGGGTCTCTTGATGGGTATGATGATGATAAGATTGTGTGCATTAAATACAGCCCACATAAAGACTTATTTAGTGCAACTCAGAAGTCAGTCAAAATTTGTTTTGAAGTATCCAAAGGTTATCTATTTATCCTGGTGATGCTGATGAAGATGAGGACCTAATAATTGATTAATTACACTACTGAAGCTGCTACCAAAGTCTTTTGAGGATATTTGTATGACATTTTTAATAAGCCCCTCCTCTCGAATAAGACCCCTCTCTTTTGAGCACCTTCTCTAGGACTAAAAAAATAGGTAAGCCCCCTGGGGGCTTAATAGAACTTTTACAGTATCTATGCTATGTACAAAAATTATTATCAACACAAGAACCATTATTTGATACAAAAAATGTACTTGGTTAAAATCAATTTCAGCACATCATGTTTGACTTTATTTTGCCAAAAGCCATTCAATGACATTTTGCAGATGATACATACATCAAACAATAAATGTTGTATTGTCTATGGTTTCAGAGGCTTCCAACCAATCTAAAGCACCCAAGCCTTTCAGAAATCGGAAACCAAAAGACTTATGTTTGAAACAAATAGAAACAAGCCTTCTTTTCATAAGAGATTTCTTCTTTTCTGAGCATGATATGAGCTTATTAAATAATTCAATACCTTTGCCACATTTACAAGTTTTTGAACAAAAAATCAGCCTTTCTCCAATGAATTATTCAACCACCTTTACACTTACCCTCATTAGAGCAGTTCTCCCCTCTTCATCACATATCCCAAGGTTTGCTCTGTTTGCACATAGCCATTGAGCAACATCACCGTGTCCCCTCACACATGCATAATGCAAAGGGGTCCTGTCAAAGCAAGAAATTGAAATGAAATTCATTGTATATTCAAAAGCTTCTAAGAATAATCCTCATTTTGACAGTATGTTAATTCAAAAGAATTTAACCATGAGATCACAACTTGATAACATTCCCAATGGGTATTATCAACTAATTTCCAAAGTTTATATCTTTTGACTGTTTTCTATGATAAAATATAATTATCATTATCAATAATAAAAAAATATATCAAATATTCACATAAAGATTATCTTAGGTGATGATAAGGATTATTATTTGTGGATTTCCTTTCAAATATTTCAGACGAATAATGGAAAGGGAGAAATAATCAAACATAAAAAAAACTTATTTTGAAGGCAACTCCATTTACAGTAACTTCAAATATTAGCAGTTAGAGTGCCTCATTACATTTCAGGCCTTTACAATTCAATGACTACTTCATGGCAGGCATTTGAAGATTACTTTCTTTCAATCGCTTCTTTTCTTTGAAGTACTTCCAATTAAGCTTGGCATTGTTCTTGCATGAAGTTGTCACTTCATACACCACTATGCAGAGGTGAGCAGAAATGCACACAAACAAGACAGGTGTCGCACTACACATCCAAAATCTAAATACCACACAGAATGTGTGATTACTGTATCACAGCAAATAGTTTGTACACACAATATGTGGCTGGATAAACATGCAAGATTTTCCAAACAATCAAGAACTACCTTCACAGCAAACTGGCCTATACATATTTTAAAAATCTTGAGGCAAAATGTCATTAAACTCGCTAACTTTCATGTAGCTTTTAATTTTAAGGCAGTCCTTTTTACTGGGTTTTACACTTAATCCATTTTAAGCCTCTTACCGATGATGCTTGTCCATCAAATTCACATCGCCCTTTTTGACAAGCTGCTTAATCTTGGACAGGTCACCTATCCAAGCAGCTTTGTGCAACTTTGGTAAATCTTTTTCTTTTACATTGTGATATCCAGGAACATGTCCAATATCTGTAATATTTTGTTCACTTGTTGCAGATTGGATTGAAGCAGTTGTTGATTTCTTTTTCTTTTTTCTTCCAGGGAGAAACTTTTTTAAAGCAGACATTTTGACCTTGTATAGGTAAAATAAAAAAATTATTATAGATTCATAGCATTCCAAGTCTTCAATTAGAGAAAGAAGGCCAGCAATTGCCTTGCTATTAGTTCCATCTTATTCAACAAAGACCACGCTATAATTCCTTCGTTAAATATTTAAACAATGTATAAATGCCTACATGGAAAATAAATTTGACTGAGAAAACCAATTTAATCTCCGTTCCTTGCTGCACGCGAATTGCAAAATATCCAACCATTCACTCGAGTTATACCGAGTAAGCAAATCTCAATCCATCAATCGAGTTATACCCTATGTCAACAGGTAAGCAAAATGACTCATTTATGCATAGGGTAAGTCGCGCGTGCAGGGCTGGTTGTGTTTGAAGAGATTTAAAACTAAATTTAACAACCAATTTATTTATAAAAAAAATTATTGTGTGGTATTTCATTCATATCTCTTTAAACTAATCACTTACTGTCGATTTTCAAGCTCGCTTTAATGCGTTTTAGGCCAGCTGTCTAGGAGGAATACATTCCAACACTCTGTCCGCCATTAACAAGAAACCGTTGTATGTTGTTGTGATTGTGCATATTAACTGAAACAATAGTAGCCTTGCGGTTGCTATGATACACTTCAATTCTTGTTCGAATTTCGAACATGAGAGACAGGTTTGTTTGTCATTAAGACCTCTAACATTCACGTTAATGTCCTCTTGAGTCAAAATAGCCTTGACATTATATTTTTATTAACCCCAATACTCCCATTCAATGCCTATCGATTCCAGTACTCAACTACGAATGCAAGCAATTGTTTTTCTACCCATGAAGATAAAGTTCGGGAACAAAGCAAAACGGGGACGACAATCCAGTGTGATAGGATTAATTTTTTTAAATGAATTAAATACATAAAATGCATACTAATATTTCGCCCAGGCATCCAGGGCTTCATCAGAGTGAGTTTGCCGTTTCTAGGCCACACAACTCTTTTTCAGATTTTGCTATGCTAGATAGGAAAATTGTAAGAGTGCAGTACTTGTTTTTATAGTTATGATTCAAAAGTTTTATTTGTTTTTCAACTTTTAACCGCATCTTGGGATACAAAGGCCTAAGATTATTTGACTGCTCATATCTCGGAAAGGTTCCGTTGCAAACCCGAATAGCGCAATGCTATAGTTCTTTAATCAAATTTGTCCCAATGCTTTTTGAACGTGAGTGTATAAAAAAAGAGTTTAATTCAATCATTTGAAACTTTCATAATGATGCAAATAAAACATTAAGTAAATGTTGGATGTTTTCTTTCAATCGGAAAATAGATTTTTATATAATGCTTATAGAAAGAAACTGGAAAGAAATATGCACCTTGCTGTTAACAATTCTTACACATAAGCGAGTTTATTAATTGAACGAAAAGTATAGGTAGCTATACTCTGGCAAAAGTTTAAGTTGGGTCTAATTTCATAGGTTTAGAAGATGTGACCTTCCCAAAAATTGAACAAATTCCACGTTTTTGGTCTATTTCCAATTTCGAAAAACTACTTTTCACATACTATACTGCCTAAAGATTTTTGTCTTTTGCGATAATCTTTGAGATAAAAGATGTTTGATATTTGTCTCTGGTCTTTGCAACGAATGCGGACAGCAAATTCTTTCGAGAAAGACAGAAATCTTCGTCTTTGCGACAAAAATCTGCTGTCTGCGCAAGGCAGGAGAATTACTCGCAAACCTCAGCCTTGTTTCCTTGGCTTAAATTATTAGAGCGATGTTTGGGGGACTTTTAAGTGTCAGGAAGATCAAAATAAACTATTCGAATCTAAAAAAACCTCAGAGCGTAATTGAAACACAGTCGCTATTCATCTCTTCTTCTGCAGCTTCCACATTTTTCACTTGGTGAGGTCACCGGTGCGGATAATCCTCCTCCACCTCACCCCATCTTGAGCAACTTCTTCCTGTTTCCCTTTAATCCTCAAGTCGTCATCGATACCACCTTTTCATCTTCTTTTTGGTCTCCCCCTCTTCCTCTTATTCCCCACTATCCTTACTTAACCTCCTTCCCACGTTCGTCTCCTCTCTTCTCACCACATGCCTCAGCCGCTGCAATCTCGTTTCTCTTAGCATCTTTCCCAGCCCCCTTCTTTTCACCTCTAACATCTTTCAATCAGGCGAAGTGGGCAAATGGTTAACCCACTGAACTCCAGTGCCGAGTGAGGATTTCGTTCTGTGATTACGTGTTCGATTCTAATTTGATTTGAACTTCTCGACTCGTAACCATGGAGCAACAGGTTCCCTGGTCGTATCAGTCAGAAAGAAGGAAAACGGCTGCAAGCAAAACAGAGGGCCTACACCACCGGGGGAGGGAAGGGGGCGGAGGGGCAATGGCCTCCCCACTTTTTGGTAGGTAAAAATATTTACAAAGAGGCTTGGTTTGAAGCACTAAATTTTAGTTCAATTAATAGCACTTGGCCTTTCCACTTTGAAATTTGTCACGTGGGCTCTGAAGCAACAAGCTACCTTACCTCATCATGCTTTCAGTTGAGGCTAAGATTTCTCCCTACGAACGGGTCGTATACATACGTACTTTGTTGTTGCCTTCCATTAAAAATGGCTATGAAAGAAGCAAGCATACTAAACACGATAAAGCTTTCGTCTGACACTCGTCAAAATAAGGATCGAAAATGCGAAGCTAGAAAACCGTTACCGTTAGAATCGTTAGAAAAGTAGATCGCTAGAAAAAAATTAGAGACGCGAGCACTTAACTGTAAAGGTTCCCTAGTTTTATCGCTCGGCTTGCCTATTGAAAATATTAGCACTGTGGCGTAACGGTAAAAATGGACTCTTCATTTCTCATCTATATAAGGTGATATAATCAAACTAGTTAAGTATCTACCAGGTGGCCAAATTTGCATTATAAACGCTTTGGAATCTGTTATCTTTAAAATACCGTCTATTAGTGCCTTCTGGTGACTCAAGTATATTGATCTGTGCCGCAAAAGTATTAACGGGCATGAAAGTGGTGAACCCGAAATTTTTTGACGTGTAGGCAAGCCTTTCCAAGACAATTCATGAACAGATGGTATCTTTGCAAAATAAAGTTATGGACCAATATGAGAAAACACACAGCCAATAAAATATTTCAGAATTACCATCACTTAGAAAACAAATCAAGTTAAAATGAGACGATTCGATTAATACAACCTCAAAAGATATTTAGGGTAGCCATGAAGATTACACAAACAATATGTTGGTAGCATTTTGATAAAAGAATAAAAGATTGGTGCACATTATTAGTATCCATCTCAAATAGAGAGAACTTTTTATTATACATTTGTAGAACGAAATCATAAATGTAAAAGAGTTTGGTTAATTGTAGTGATGGCTTCAAGCAGACTTCATAAAACTTTTCAAAACAGCATTTTCTTACTTTCGATCGATCGCCGAGTTGACGAGGTAACACTGATATTGTTGTTTGCGAAGCTTCAAAGCGATCCAATTTGATTGATATGATAAGAAATAATCATATGTTAAACTTTAACTTTAATACATTAGCCAAATGGCTAGGTAAGTATGTTATGCTTGGTTCCAATTCACGCATCAATCCAACTCAATAGCAATATATGGTCATGCATTACCTTAAAACAGAGCATGCTATTTTGCTGATACCGGCGAAGGCTGAGTCCGTCGCAACAGCATGGTTAGGTGATCACGACGTAAAAATATAACTTTCCAATTGTCGAATTTAGAACAAAAAATCTTAAAGAAAACCAAGGATTACCTCTTCGTGTGTAAAACCATCGAAACCTCCTACACATTGACTGAGGAACAGCTAATGAAACTAACTACAGGAGAATCGCCGTTTTGGCTTGGTTAATAAATGATAGAATAAAAAAATAATTCAATAGAAAGTAGCCTGTGCGTATATGGCCAGATCTCAGACAGTTAGACCAAGCTGCTTTGTTAAAGTCAGGACAATTTATATTTCAACATCATATGACTACTATCCTATCAAAATTAAACAAAGGTAGATTTTTAAGGCATTTTTACATGGCCACTCTATTGCAGTACTAAACTTCAGCCATAACCCAACTGAAACAGAATGAACTGAACAACTAGTCTGGCAATATGGTTCAACCAAACCATTCCTGTTCTGTCACATGCACCTTCATCGTTTGTTCAGGATCCATAAAATGTTGAGGCCAGACGGACCAAGATTTACACGCCTTGAAAAGAAATACAATAGAAACATGGGTGCCTTCGTAAAAAGTAAGGAAGGGGGGCTGTGCTGTAATGAACTCCTAGAAGCCACACCCAAGATCCCACCCATGGTCACACCCTCTACAATTCCATTTGCGTTAAAGATTCTCTGTTATGCATATGAAATGATTAACAGTGTTTGCCGCCTCTAAAAGGGCTAATAGAATTCACTCATTCACCCAAAATCAATAGCATAATGAAGAGTTAGTTCAAATTGCCAAGTACAGAATTCGCCCAACCAAACATATACTAGCTTGCTAAGGAAGGCTAAGCTCCCAAAATCTCTCTTAATTTTAATTGGCTGAGCCCCCCGTGCCCCCGAGCCCCCCTCTACGGCACCACTGAATAGTAAGTAATTAAAAAAGATAAGGAGAGCAGTAATTAAGAAGCTAGGATATTTGTGTGCGAGGATGGCTCAGTGGTTAGGGTTGCGGACTGTGCACCCAAGGGTCCTGGGGCTCGAGTCCCTGACCTGACAAATTTTCTCTTATAGGGAATGGAGCTTACCAGCTCACTGCCATTCCAGGCGTAGGAATATGAAGTGTGGTCACATCGAGAGAAAGGGCCAGGACACTGCTTGATAAGCTAAGCTGCTAAGTGTGCTAGAACTACTTTCGGTGGCTAGGTTGTAATAAATAAAAATACAAGAAACAAAAGATAGGTTCTCACTTTTATCATAGATGAAAGCAAGAGTAAACACACCGTTTGCATTTTGTAAATGTTGCACATTCAATTTGGTGCGTTTAGGGGCAGTTTAGCACTGACACTTTAGATAAATCTCTAGGAGTTCATTGAAAAACATTTTAAAAAACAACAAATGAAAACAAGATTAACACTTACTCTAACATTCCGTGGTTTTTTGTTTTGACCAGGTACAAAAATACGCTAATAGCCATGAATAGATTATGGCGGCCCTACAAAAAAATTAAAATAGATTTCAAATTCACATTGAACTTTTATATTGATCCAGCCTTGATTGTAACTTAATTCCAGCTACCAACTACACATTAACGTCTAAAATTAGCGCTCATGCTCTTCTTTTTAGATCATAAAACATTGAGGTCAAAATCTCCAAGCATGGTGGTGTGTACAGGGGCGAATCCAGCGGGGGGTGTAGGGGGTGTAGCACCCCTGATACTTCATTAATTCGTCGGCTAATCTTAATTCTTCTCCATCTATGTCTCGGTTAATCTTAATTTTTCAAATAGCATCGAAAAGTTCTCGTATGAAAGTTCTTTAACTAAGAAACTTTAAGAGGAATAAAACCCCTTATTAAAAAATATACTCATTATATCGTGTGAGTTGTGAGAGTATCTTAGAGAATTGCTCCGGGTCGCGGCAACTTTCATAACACATCTAAATGTATATTTATTCTTAAGGATATTTCTGAGTGCATTTTACCCGTGGAATGTCATGTGTTTCCTCAGCCTCGACTACTTTAAAATGCGGTGGGTGCGTTCTCGTATGTAGAATACAAAGGTCACTTCTACGATCGCCTGAAATAAAATCAACTTTTTAATGAAATTTCTATCAATTATCAATAAGTATTTAATTGAATCCTATTTAGGGCAAAACTTTGTTTGCACTTGAAATATTGAAATGAAATTTAAAACTAATGCAAAGAGACATCGATGGACATATACCAAACAAAAAACTTTTACGTAAGTAAACAAAACAAAATAAAAACCTGTTCGCCTAAAAATGGTGACCGAATCCAAGAATTGGATCGTTACATCAAACAAAAATATGTGCTATGGGCTTGACTACCAATGCCAACAAATTTATCATAGCCTTGAAAATTATTTTTGTTGTAGCCTTCTAAGCAGCTTTCTCAGCTTCTAATGATCAATTAAGGTCTTTCTTTTCATCAGAAAAATTTGTTGTGAATAACAAACATTTATGTCATCACTAATCCTCCTGCGATCGGATGGATGCTTTCCCTACTTCACCAAATTGGTGTTAGATAGATTTTCCAACTCTCCTTATCCATGACGTTAGCATAAAAGTTTTACGAGCTTCGTTTTACAACTCGGCTGACTTTGTAGAAAGACCCTTTCAGGTTCTTTCAGTTTCTTTTTTCAGTTTAAAGATAATAAGATAAATTATTGTCGATAAAAGTTCAAACCAGCCATTGAGCAGTATACGCCCTAAGTACGCTGGGATCTACCTTGGTTGGATCAATCATGTGTGTTGATAATCATTCAAGGCGTGATCATTGACAATTTAAGGACTGATCGTTGATCATTCAAGCAGTGATTGTTGGTCATTCAAGCAGTGATTTCTGATCATTCAAGCAGTGATTGTTGATCATCTAAGCAGTGATAATTTATAGTTCAGGCAGTGATTTTTAATCATTTAAGCAATGTTCATTAAACAGCAAATCAAAAAAGAAACATACTTGGTTTGCTTGGCGGCTTAAGGAAGTGCAGTCCACTGAAACTATTACCGTCCTGGTATCTTGGATTTGAAGGCAAATGTGTGTCCATATACGTGCAGAACAAATGGGCTATGATCTACAATAAACATCTCAAATAAACTTTGTAGAGAACAAGATAACAGCTTTCACAATTCGAATTTGTTTCTGCGTGAAATAATGTGAAGGCCTTTATGGTCTATATAAAAGTAAATCCAGTCCTATAAAATTGACTTTGTCCTATTTTTCACAAACAATTCAAGTCTACGTTTGCCATAGGTAAAATATATCGTCCTATGAGTGTTAAAAGCGTTCTAAACTTTGATGAGTGTTAAGTGAGCACTGTTTCAGTTTCATGGTATGATGTTCCCCTGGCTTAAGCATTGTATTAAATAGTTTTGATTCTTTTACGCATTTAACCAAATTCCTTATTAAAATCATTGTTTGGCGGTTTGATTTATAGTGATCGATTCCGTATAGACGATCTGTACATATATGCTCAGTAGTGTAGAAGAGGACGGTTCTAAGTTGCAATTGCAAGTTTCACGCTTACTGTGAACATGAAGAGAAAATTCCTATAAAATTCAACAACAAAAATTCTAATAACAAGGATGCAGCTTTCACCTGTGCATCTGTAGGCAGTTCTTGGTCCCAATTCTTTCCTTTATGAAGTCCACCAGAGTCCCATTTGTACAATCGTAAACATCCTCCGGTTGATAAATCTGCAAAAAAGTATCAAACAGCTCTAATTAAAATGACTGGGTACCGGTCTGTCATAGTAAGTGATCGATGCCCTATAGGCAGACCTGTAAAGGCTTTTAGTGTGTGGAACATAATGCGATCAACAGGCAACTGTTCTGGGTTGTCAGTAACATTGGAAAATCCTGGCAATCGCTACTCACCATCGAGTCTCTTTATCAGGTATTCTTGATTGGCAGTGATGTCCAAATAAGGAATGACGGACTTAAGAGATGGCACAAGATGCGACTTGGTTAAGGCTACATTTCTCAGCGAGTTGACACTCACAGCTGCGAAAGAAACAAAACATCCTTGAAATTGCTTCATGTTAGTCTTAATAAGTGTATATTCACTATTGAAGAAACTAACATTAAATAATCTACAATACAATACAATCATCCCTTAATTGCAAGTTTTTTAAATATGATCTATGCTTAGAAGTCCAGGTTACACACAAACATAAGATAAACAAGATAAGGAAGAGCCTTCAACAATAAACCCCTGCACAATAAACTTGAAATAACAAGGACAAAAACGTCTACGAGCCCCTGTACCACCCTGCTACCCCTGATGAACCCTACTCCTATCAGTGCTAAAAACCTTGGATTGAGCAACCAACCGAAACAACCAACCAGAATAGAGAAAAGATGGAGAGGGGCACTCTGAACAGAGCACAATAGAAAATGGATAACAAAATGTAAAACTTACATCCAATTTTGAGCTCTGTAATTCCATTTTGCGCCAGAGAATCGTTGATAGTTTTGATTTCTGCGATCAGCTTCTCCAGGATTGTCTCTGCTATCCACTGCAATGAGGAAGACTCTTGAATCCCTTTTCAACAAAGACATTCACAAAAGATCTACTGAGCATTCCTCTCCAGGTTCTTCCCCTCCAGTAAAAAACTATAAGCAAGCCCCCTCCCCTTTATTAACCCAGTCATAAAATCTCGTACAAAAGTTGGTCAAGCCAAAGCCTTCTATCTTTCCCTTTTTATTTACATTAAACTACTTTTTCAGAAGGTTCACGACATCAAAACAGGCATGAGTTCGTAAGCTAGGAAACTAACAGTCATCAGGTTGGATATGGAAAGGGCCCCCCACTCTATATGCAAGCCTTCTTTACAATTCCCCTCCCACAAGAACCCGAGGGGTCTTAATATATCTTAAATAAAGGTGTACTAATGGGGGCAATAGAGCCTGTGGTCACAGGAAAGTTTTCGTTTTCCGGATCAGTTCTTTAAATTCTCAATTTATAAACCCCGATCTATCAAAATGTTTTTGTCAATCGCCATGAAAGTTATTTTTCATTCATAAAAGCAGCTGCCATTTTCGATCATCTCTGGCATTCTGACAAATTTTCGTTTTGAAACTATTAGCTCAATTTCATTTTTATAAAAGTTGCTTAGGCTCACTTTGCGAAGATTTTCAGTCCAAAAGTCGAGCTCTGCTTTTCCAATGTTCAATTGCCTCCGCATCTGAAATGAAAGATTAATTAATTCAAAATTTGTTAAGGGAAACACAAGAAAACCTGAAATATAAGGAAAGGTTTGCACAAGTAGCTACTGTACCGACTAGGGGCGATAAATCAATATAATAACTGAAAATAGGTTTATCATAGATTAAGATAGTAAAAAAATTTTGGCTTAAGGTTGTGCCAACATCTAAATTGTTGTCCTAGCAACCCCCAATCAAATCCTTTCAATAAAGAATAAGTAGTGACTTATTTGCTTTGGGTAAATTCAACTGCCTATATGACGAATATAAAGTCACAATTGAATGCGTAAGACCTCTTCCCCGTTCCTTCGGGCGTGATGTATCGTACGTCCTCAAATAAGCTGCCACCTTTGAATAAACTTCCACCTTCGAATAAGCCCCACCTTCGAATAAGTTTCCCCCTTCGAATAAGCCGCTACCTTAAAATAGTTATTGTGAATTAGCCCCCAACCTCGAATAATCCCCCATGGACTGAGGTTTTGCCTCGACAGCAATGGGTTTATCCAACCCCCACTTTCGAATAAGCCCCCACCCTCCAAGTTTTTTATGCGAAACAAGCCCCCCCCCCCCCGAGGGCTTATAGATGACTTACGGTATCCCTTACTGTCGAAGTTAGAGCAAGAGATAAAGATATTTGAATAAGTCAAAGCCTAGAAAAGTTTGACTCTTTCTTCAGGCAAAACTCTCAAGCTGTTACAACCTTCTTCAAAAAAACAATTAAAACAAGGCATGGGTGTTGCAATATAGCTTCTTTTAATTTCACTGGCCTTGGCAATTAGCCTGATACGCATCATACAAACTCTGAGTTTCTTAAAGCTATGCTGCTCGAGAAAACAACACTTACCGTTTCATATTCGAAAACCTGATTGACATCATCACTGTTTTGGCCAGATGATTGCGGAGACCTGAAAAGCAGGGGGGAACTACAACATGGTTTTTATTGCTAGACACTGGATAATAAAATTGCAAGATATTCAAATGGGAAACCTGAGGCGTAATAATGCTGAAAAACGATCTCAAGTCTGATCAAGGCAGTTGTTATACATATAAATAAGACACTATATTAATAAAAATTGATTCTAATGTAGATTAAGTAACTTTAGGTAACGATTATAGTTTAATATAGATTAAGTAACAACAACCGATGAGAAGTAGATACATATTAGGGGCCATAGGGGGGAGGGTGGGTTTACGGTTTCGGTGAAGGAAGGTGACACTTTGAGAGGGAGGATGGGAGGGGGTTTTCAAGCTTTGGTGATGTAGCCTTGGTGAAAATTTGATCATCTTTTCCAAGGAAAATTTCACTCAAGTTGCTATTTACTTAAAGGAAGGGATAGTACGTAGCAACAGGTTTTATCTCCAGCAGAATATGAAGGCACAGAAAAACTCTCTTCGAAATCTTTATCAAAACTGCTTTATGATGCCTCACGACAGCTTCCTCGTGATCATATCATAACATGTTATTGCCCATACATTCCTTGTTTTTATATAAAACACTCCCTAAGACCCCATGCTGGCGATGCCCCTGTCTACGACTGTCTAAAATACACCCAACATTTCTCATAAGTTGTGAATGAAAGTTATCATAGCAGCGTTAAATATAAACAGGTTCACGCGAAGAAAACAATGTGCCGAGTGGTTGCGTTTTAATAAGATCCACTTTTTGAGAAGGGATCAACATTCAAGGTCAATTTTCTATGTATAAGTCCTTCTCATAGGAAATTTTACACGAACCCAACTACATTTTCAGCTTGTTTGAGGCAAATTGGTAAGAATTATTGGTTAGAATTGAGGGTGTCTATTACCCCTGCCACCTCTTTCTGACCTAATTTCAGTTAATGCTTTTGTTGATGGCGAGTAATTGTGAAAATGAAATATATGCTACGAATAAATTATGCATTATTGCTTTATTGTTCCTTTTCAAATGAATATTCAGCGGTGGGGGGGGGGGGGGTAGTGTGAGAAGTGACGCAACTGGTTATATAATACAGGGGGGTTAGAAAGCTAGTGACACAGTAGTGACAAGGGGGAGAGAGGGTTAAAAATCTTAAAATTTTTGGTGACGTCATTTATGTATGACTCTTTATACTACATTATATCACCATACGGGTTATAAAGACATTGTTGGGGAGACGAACAGAAGAAAGCTTTTTGGTGTGTGGGGCAACCCCCCGTTCTGTCGTCAAAGGACATGCGTATGGAGCGAAATCATTATTAGGCATACACTTTGACGATCGGACGGGGGGTTTTCTCACACATTTTAAGATTTTTGCTCGTGCATCTTCCCAACAAGACAATCCATACGAACCTTGTTGCCAACTGGTAAATGCCAAAACTCGGCAGAAAGTCTAGCGCACCTCGGCCATAATTCCAAAAGGAAGTACTCCAACTTCCCTCAAACTGGGCTAGAAATATAAATCAATTTACAGGATTTTATAAGGTATATGCCGCCATTTTAAAAACGCAATTTGAAACAGGCTGTCAACAATGAATTCCTTCCTATTGCCATACTGAACAACCTTTCTCCCCTTTCTAACTCCCTCACCGTGCTGTTATTTTCCAATGTATAAAATTCTTTTTTATTGGCCACAATTGTTAAAACGTGAATGGCAAAACTATCGGTCGCCGTTGCTTTAAACAAAAAACGATTTCAGAGTCTTAGAAATTCTGAGAATTTCTAGGGGCCATGAGATTCAATGTCGGTGAGTGAAGGTCTTCTAAAAACCATCATCCCCTCAAGTCAAAGATTACGCTGGTCCACCTCATACACTACTGCGCATGCGCCTTGGTTGCATCAACAGTGGCTCGTTCATCAGAACAAGTTCATTAAGTTGTCTACATAGCAACGTCAATAACCTTAACACATCAAGACATCAAGACCAATACTCACGTGTTGTGTTCAATTGAATCTTATTGGCTTCATTGAATGGTACAATCCTTTAATATTTTTTTCGTATAATTTCAGCCTCACGTGTTGCTCATTTTGTTTCATTTTTAAAATCGTGAATTTCCTCTGCATAGTATTGTCCGGAACATGTGCTTGATAACGTAATTGATGCTTTTTTGCTAATCGCTTTCAGTTGTTCTGTTGAAATTCTTTTATTTTTCGACTTTTTTGTGGTATTTTATTTGTTGAGTTTTGAAGATGGTACCAAGAATTTTGCGGTTTACATGTTTTCTAGAGTTTTGTTGAATCTCAGCCTGCCTTATTTCTTATGTTGTTCTTATATTTGAGCAAATCTCAGCCTAATGTTTTTATCTGACTGAATTTATCTGAATTTATCTGACTATATCCAGCCTTGAAAAAGGCTCTTTGCAATGATACTAGTAAATTTTGATGCATCTTGATTGACATATGTGGAGCGCTCAACGTGCTTTATTTTCTGCAAAAACCCTTGAAGAACCTGAAGTTTGCACACTATTGACAAATTTAAATAGTTATTTGGTGAAAGTGCGATGACCCTCTCCTTTGTAATAAAAAGATATATACAGGAGATATTGCGATACATCTGTCTAGCGGAGATCAAACGGACGTCACCAAAGCAGTGAACCTGATGATTTAATAGGGGAAGGAGGTTCTATTGGCGATTTACATCAAACTAGTATAGTGTACCCATACATTTGGCATTTATTGAAGCTTTGTTAACGAAAAGGGGCTATTGGCAACAATATTAAGATAAGATAATATTTTGGTATTTTCAATTCAGAAGTCTTACCTCGTCTTGTGATTGCATCTTTCTCTTCTTGTGTTTTCAGGTATCGACTGAGAGAGTCTGCGTCCGTAATCTGGTCTTCTGGGTTGACTGCAAAATATCAATGCTGGTCTTATAATAGAAGAATGCAAAAGAATATGACCAAAATTTCATGTAGTTTACCATGACTTTTGGCAGAATTTAAGCAAAGAATCAAGAGTTATGTGGACAGAAAGACTTTTTCTCTTTAAGATGTATCAAAAACAAGGAACAGAAGAAAAAGCCACCTTCCCTCTCAGGTTATTCTCGACTTGCATATTGATAAACTATGCTATTTCTGTTCAGCATTTGGTGCTTATCTCATGTTTTATACCATTTTTGTTGGCCTTGCAACCAATACACCTCATTGGGGAAACTTAAATAAAAAATGCACCGAGCTCTAATTAGAAAGAAGAATGCCATTTGATGTCGTAGGAGAATGACTAGATTAAGAAACCCAAATCCTTCCTGACTGATAGTAATAATCACAGATAAACTGGAAAGACATTGTGGTGATGGTCTGGAAACGTCATCAACATTCTTTGCTTTAAAATGATAAACCGTTATTGAATTGCCCGTAGAACTACGTAATAGGCTATACAGGCTTGCGGTTACCTGGTGATCGTCCTGGCGAGCGCCCAGGGGAATGATGCAGCCCCAGCATGCTAAAAGAGCCAAAAACAACGCTTACGCTGGTGAGTATATCAGGGACAGAGTAAGGCTTAGACCAAAAGATAAAAACAAATTATTCAAAGTAAAGAGCTTAGCATAAAAGAAAATACAAACACGGAAATACGTATCTGAAAATAAAGGAAATGCGGGACCGGGGGACTGAGGGGCTTCCCCAGTACAATCCAACATGTTGTACCGAAACTCTTTATAGCCCCTCGGTCCCTGCTGAACATGGACACATTTAAAAGTCTTTGGTGGCTTGTCAAGATTTTAAACACTGGTTCGATACTAAAATTGTAACCAGTCCTCTTTACTCTACACTCCTCAGATGTATACGTGACACCGTTATCACTTCATAGCTAGCGTTTTTACTTCATACCATTTACTCTTCCTACTTTTTTATCATTACCTTCCTACTATGTCTCTGTTTATAAAGGAAGTCCAGTGCGGTATGATATCACACCGTTACATTTGAACACTAACTAAGAGACCTTACACATAAATACCCGAAACGAAAGGTGTTGTTGAAGAAATGAAAAGGCTCAGTGTTTCAGAGAGAAAGGTACTATTGAAGAAAGGAAAATGATTAAAAATATTTATGCATAAATAATCAAAGTGAGATCTTGAACTAAATTATGACAGGTAGTACAGTAAATTCAGTTTAAAGTCACACTAAATGTTCCTAGAAAAAATGCAACTGTAAACGAAGCTGAATTGAACATTTTTGCATAATTGGACCAAAACCTTATGCACTGGATCAGCAATGTAACTTTAAGTGAAGTGGGTCTAAGCGAGTCGACTACAGTAACAAGACTCGATAAATGTAACTCTTATATATTGATACATAACTTTAGAGATGCTGCAGCCCCCTTGTGGCCCATAAATGGGGTACGGAACACTAAATGCTGTGTTGCCATTCTTATAATAGGCCTATGTCTAATATTTTCATTATTGTAAATGCAATGTACTATCTCGTGGATTTCCCCCTCTAGTGAGTTAATCTTTCCTTTACATCCGCCTGTATTGCGTTGAGTTATTATCCAATAAAAAGATACTCGAATTCACATTTCAAGATATTCGTTTAACTTGTATTTGCTACATGGTCACAAGGTTTACATGAATTGCCAAGCCCCCTTTGCTATTGTCATAACAAATAACTGCAAGTGGCTTAGTTTCATGAGAATGTATGTAAAAAATTGACCGAAGATTTTGATTGAAGAAAAGTGAGCAACATCCCACCTTTTTTACTAAGGTCGGGTCACCACAACACCATTTACTCAAATGTTCAAAAGGTTGGGCAGGCCTTTCAAAACAAGTGACAAAGAACTTTCGTGAGTACGACAAACCATCATACTCACCTACTCGACGACGAACTTGCTTTCTTGACAGTGCCTCGTGTTGGAGTCGTCTCGAATGACCTGTTTAAGACCTTTAAAAGAAGAAACAATTATTAGAAGCCCAGGATTGCCCTTGCTATCGAATAACTTGACCCTTTCTAATCTATCAAGTCTGCAAAGCACTACAATCTGGGCCAATAAGAACCTCCAAGCATTAATTCTTTATCAGTAGTTCATAAAACACCCCTATGTCAATCAAGTAAGCTCTAGTAAATACGGTCAAAGGCAAAAACACTCTAGGCCAGAATCAAAGTCGGACTTAGATCTTATTTCCTTTTTCCAGACCCCGCCATAATTTCGACAGGCCTATTCGTTATGCAAAAATTACAGTCTACATTACGTATGTGATTCATTCAAAACATCAATTCAATGCAGGCTCTGGTTTTGAAGACTACTTTAAACTCCTTTGTATTTAATATTTATTTTTTAATTCGGATCAAGGACCAGACGTTAGCCTTAATGTGAGGTTTCGCGATGCTTTTGACACGAACTTCATGATGACATGAAGATAAAACTTTTATAAGGGATTTGACCATGATAAGCGACTGTGAGTGAACAGTTTCACCCGGCGAGCTTTTAGCTGTAAAAAGTTTAAGTTTTGTGTCAAACATTAAGAAAAATTGCACTCATGCTAAGCGAGTGATGATAAATCCTAATCGCAGCTGAAGATGTCGTACATAAATGGACGTGACCTTAAATTGAATCGGTGAATTGCTATTCCTAACTCGCGTGGCTTTCTTGCCCGCATTTCCTGACTTGCTCTTGCGCAACCGGCACGCTTTGCGACTTTCTTGCCCGCATTTCCTGACTTGCTCTTGCGCAACCGGCACGCTTTGCGACTTTCTTGCCCGCATTTCCTAACTTGCTCTTGCGCAACCGGCACGCTTTGCGACTGTCTTGCCCGCATTTCCTGACTTGCTCTTGCGCAACCGTCACGCTTTGCGACTTTCATGCCCTCATTTCCTGACTTGCTCTTGCGCAACCGGCACGCTTTGCGACTTTCTTGCTCGCATTTCCTGACTTGCTCTTGCGCAACCGGCACGCTTTGTGACTTTCATGCACGCATTTCCTGACTTGCTCTTGCGCAACCGGCATGCTTTGCGACTATAATTCAAAGAACCGGCCTAATATCATACTGCATGAAAATACAAAACAGTCAATTTCTCAAGACAACTGCTGCTAAGCATGCAGGTTGGGCAAGAGCCTTTAATCATAAGTAACTGACATATTACACCATTTCGTGACGTCACTTCAGACACCGCTTCATCATTAGAATCAATCATCAACTATCAACTGATTCATGGTAAATCAGAAGAGGTGCTGCAACATTCGATCTACCATCCCTACCAGTCTTTCGATCTCCCCTTACGTGGGGTTTTGAATAATATGAAAGTTTCGCAAAAAAATGACAGTTATATAGTTAAATATCACAATAATATGACAGGAGTTGATTTGAAACACCAAAGCTTTTTAAATTTCATAAAATAACTTGTTTGGAGAGAAGAGGTTGTGTGCTAGTGACCGAGGGTTGTATTACTCTTTCCAAACAACGTAAGGATCTTTTAAGAACAAAGAGATTTTGGGAAATTTTCTTGAAAACAAAAGGGGTCTTTTCCAAGACGCACAGCATTTCGTAGACTGCTACAGGGTTACCAGATTGGCCTTTTCAGACCAAACTTTCCAATTTTGGCCTTACTCATAGTTAGAGTGCTTGGAAACTTTGCATGCCTAAATTTGGCCTTTTTGGCCTTTTCAGCGAAAATTCTAAATTGAAAGAGTAAAAACAATATGAATGGAGTAATTAGTAGTTTACTACATAGCGATACCCAATTGTAAAATATTATCACCTATTAGTCACACAAAGAGTCTAACTATCAGCAAATGAGTTTTTCAAAGAAGAAGTAAGTTTCTTATTTGAGTTAAGAGATTATTTGATAGACGCATGCGTAGAAATTCAAACAGTGCCCGTGCAATGTATTTTTGGGAATTTTTTCATTTGGCCTTTTAGTGAGCATTTTGGCGTGAGTTGCAAACCCGTCTGGCCTTCTTTTGTAAATCCCATCTGGTAACCCTGAGTCACTGCTACGCCTCGCACTACTGAAAATGTGAAAGAAATCGTTGTATTAGCCTTGGCAGGGATTTTCAATCCATTTGAGTTCGGGCCTCGCCTGATAATTTAGTGGTTGGGCCTCCACGAAGATTCACTCTCTCAGTGAATGGATCTTTCGCAATCAGCATTACCAACTTGTTTAGTTCACCGTGGGGCAAATTGTCTCTCCATCCGCCATCAAAAGAGAGGAAATGATAAGTACTTTGATGCAGCGAAAGAATTGTATACAAATGACAGATCAAGCACCATTCAGTTGCCTAATTTCGCCTTAATGTCTTTCCAACATTATAGACTGATGATTATAACGATTGACTTTATTAATTTCCCAAAATAACGTTAAGGATTGTGGAAAGAAATAAAATTACATTTCTTTCAATCTGACCCTCCTCCCTTCCGCTCAGAGATCAACAGCAAATAAATTGCACTTACAAATGTTAGTGGGATTGTTTACCAATTGATTACATTATCACTCTTAATAACTTCTAAACTGCAGTATCCAGGCAACACCATGTGGTATTGAAAAACAGTACTTTGATTGCTTTAACGACCACTTCAGTCTTTCCTGAACGCGGAATTCTATCGCATGCTTTCAATTTTGAAGACAATGTATCAATGTGAATAGGACATTTAACGGAATATGGACCACATTCAACATTCGACCTGTGTTGTAATCAAAATGAATTTGACTGTCAAAATATCATTTATATCAGAAAACAGCGTTTGTAGTAGAAGAGCAGTACCGAGGGGCAAATGACTCTAAGAAAATATCGTACCCCTTTTGTGAAAATCCTATTGTTTTATCTGAAAATCCTCGGAAATCCTTCTGTTTTAGGCAAAATCTCGTACGCTATTTGCAAGAGTGAATCGCCCCTCGAACAATACCCTGATTAACGTTTTTAGAAATGAAGCGACAAGTAGCAGTCACTTGCCCCCCCTCCGGCCCCCTTCCCCCCAGCATCTTTAGCGAAAGCACTGCAACGATTAACTCTTGACGTCTCCGCACCATCTCCCTTAGTTTGGCTTTCTACATTTTCGCAAACAAAAGATGCACTAGCCTCTAGTATCAAATACTGGAAACCTTATGAATCAGTTTTTATGAATCAAACTTTCTTTCCAACCAACAAACATAAAAATCACATTGAAACACATCCAATTACAAATTGGTTTCATTCAGCTTCAAATGAGACATTATTTCCTAATCAGTGTGCAATTCCAAGCGACTTTCAGCATGTTTTGATGAAAAATATAGGAAAAATGTCCAAAGCTTCGCATGCTCTGCATATATCGGTTGGCCAAGAGTATTAAATCGACCAACTTTAATCTGATATAATTTTACCACTTGAAAGCGGTTGTACAGATTTAAATTGTGGTCTTCAGGGTTAAAGAGGTCTTATAGAAGTTTTACGCTCTACCAAAATCAGTTGACAGTTTAAGATCATGGAAGCCTATAATGCTTGTCAAGAAACATGAAACAAAAACAAGATTAAATCAGGCTGGCTTCTTCGTCAGTAATATTGCTGGGGGTGCACATTTTTTTAAAAGGACATGCTTCTTGTCCAGCACTGTGAAAAAATACCCCTTTGATGTGTTACACATTTCTTGATACATTGAATAAACAGGGCAAAAGGCGTTGGTAAAATATATAGCAACGTCATCGACTCATGCAAAATAATAATTCAAATTGAAGGA
Organism: Rhopilema esculentum; assembly: GCF_057945365.1. Classification (NCBI taxonomy): domain Eukaryota; kingdom Metazoa; phylum Cnidaria; class Scyphozoa; order Rhizostomeae; family Rhizostomatidae; genus Rhopilema; species Rhopilema esculentum. The sequence continues at coordinate 8,510,973 of NC_142817.1, read as the reverse complement.
GCTACCTTAGTTGTAGGTGATTGGCTCATATGGCTGCCCAGGCCTCTTCCATCAGCCACTAATCCTGGTGAGTAAGACGAAGAACATCTCTCTGGTGTAGTATCTTGAACCAATGTTCCACTGGAAGTTGTTCGAGAAGGCTGTCTTCTTTTAGGCCAAGATGGAGGTCCTCTGGAAATTGGTGTCTGTGGCTGCTCAATGAGTTGCTTCTTCACAACAAAAGATTTGTCTGTAACAGGCGGGAAAAATTTTTGTTAAATCTAAAAGCATTGAAGTAATTTGATATGTTACTGAGACATTTACAGTTATAACAAAAACAAAGATCAAAGGTACAAATCTATTAAGCTTATTTTAAGATGCTGGGAATAGTCAGCTAGGCTGTTATCGAAGAACAGGGACGTGTTTAAACAGCTATGATTGCGAGGGAGGGGGGTTGGAATACTAATTGGATTTTAGAGCCACACCCTTCAGGTCACTGGAAAATGATGGACACGCCCATTTTCAAAACCTGGTTTTAACTTAAGGTAAAGAAGATAAAAAGATAACTAAAGTAAACTATTGGCGTTATTTTGCTACCACCGGATACCAACAAGTGATTTTTACCGAATGAAACCAATATTTACCGAAGGACACAAAAATATCTGGGGAGTGTTGCACCCCTACACCCCCTCCCCCGCTAAATCTGTCCGTGTCTAAGAATCTACTATTCTAATTTTGTCAATGAATAGAATATCATTCCAAAATATTGGAAATAAACTAATAACTACACCAAAATTTAAAACAGCTCCGACACATGACCCGTCTGAGATCAGCTTAACACTTACCCTGGGTACCAAACTCACTTCTTATATAGTGAGTCTGGTACCCAGGGTACTTAACACTATGCACAAAATGGTTCGTGAAAGTCTTTTGAAAGATTTCCAAGTTCGATATATATATTTCATATGCGATACTTTTTAACCAAACCATGTTTGACACTGCCTGATGATAAGCAATGTTAGGGCAATATGTTTACTGCATTACATTAGATTTAGAAACATTGCCATGCCGATTTGTGGTCCCACTTTGTTAGTTACTTATCAAGCATCCTTTTTTATTTTTTTAATTGTTGTTGAGAATTAGTTTAAAAAGAAGTTGAGGGAAAACACTGCCTGGCTTTCATTTGACTCCCTGTTAAACTCTTCAGCAAATTCAATTTTATCAAAATACTTTGCTTTGGTATTGTAATTGCTTTCATAAAAATTATTCTTCCCCCTCTTTTTCCAGCTTTAGTCCCATACATTTCTGGGGTCAGCTTCTCAGATCCAGGCTCTCCAATGCCCTCTGTCTTTGGTGCCCATCTCATTGAGACCTTCTAACATTAAGCCTTCGCCTGTACAGTCTTTCCATCTCTGTTTTGGCCCTCCTCTCCCATTCTGTTCCCCACTAACTTTTTAGGTTTAACATGACAACATTCAAAGTAACAGAAAGAAATTTTTAGAAAAACAAACAACATGACAGTAGGCAAGATTGTTTAAAGGCAGAAAGACATCAAAAGTGTAACATACATAGCTTCTATTTTTCCAAGAAACATTGTGGAACAAAACTTTATTGTGCATCATCACAAATAAGAGGATCATTTTCATAAAACTGGTGATAAAAACAGCCTAAATGAGAGAACACAAGGAATGATTACCTTAAAAGCCCCTTTCTAGTCTTGTTAAATATTGCTAACAACTTCCCAGTGGAGTTTTTGCAAAGAGTCTTTCATGTGTATTTGCCTACTGCCCACCATATGCTTGTTGATTTTGGTTCCAAACCTCTCTCTTGAAATACAGTATACAAAGACTCAAGCTTTGCCATAGAAACTTGTGGGATATTCATCATTATTCTTATTCAAAGCAAGCCAGTAACAGTAACTTATCCTTGCTGCTTGATAAAAAAGTACTGATAAAATAGAAAATTTCATACCTTTTGGATCTATTTTCAGCAATCGCTGCTGCTCAGGACTCAGCACAACCACCTCATTTTGAAAACTTGGCGACAGATAGAGGTACAAATTGGCCAAAGAATTCCACAGGAAAAAGAGACATAAAAACAGGTCTGCAAGAAAAAGAATGTCTTTACCTGATTTGCATTTTGAATATCCCATACCAAATGGCATGTATATGTAACATCAAATGTTTTAAAATCAAATAAAAAACCATACCAATTTTGTTGCTGTATTCTTTCATGACAAAGTCATATTTCTCCAGACTCTTATGTATTCTAGAAAAAATGCACAAATCTCATAATATGTTTAAATACATAGTTATACATCAAAACCAACCTAAAGAAGCCATATGCTATTACATATGCTAGGAAATATTTCCTAGCATAGATTTTTCAATCTATGTTCTGACTTTTATACTCTGAAGAGTACCAGATGAAAAGCTTTAGTTTATTCAAATGTTTGCTTTTGTTCAAGTCCATTTTTTAATTTTTTTATCACCAAAAGATTGTTCACTATTACATAACTTGCCTATACTTCTATAAAGATGCTAAATCTGGTGTGTTGACATAAAACAATACAATTTACAAATAGAGATGTGACTGTTGTATTTATACTAATTTTTTCAATGACAGCTGCAACTTTAATCGTCTAAGACTCTTTGGTCAGGTCTTGCTCTAAACAAAATGAAGGTGCTCTATAAAACAAGCCCCTTAGAAACTCTAGGCGCTCTATTTTGCACCTCTAAATAAAATGTCCTTGAAAACATCCTTGAAAAGCTTTGGAAGATTGAGATCTTCATATCGAAAGCTTTGGAAGAGTGTTAAATGAGAGATTCAACGGTGATACCAAAAATCATCATAATATGAAATAACAAAACATGCAACAAACACTATGTTAATACAAATATTGAAATATAACAAAACAAAGTATCAAAATTGTTCAGATTTTTCTAGATATGTAAGTTGCCATCATTTGATGAGCTTTTATCACTGTCAGTATCACTATTGTTATGTTCAGCTTCAAATATTGCTTCAACAAAAAGCATGGCTTTAAGTCAAACATTAAACTTTGTTTCCAATTTTATGCTATCCATTCTATAAGACACGCTAGAACATCTACTACTAACGAAAGCAAATGAAAACTGAAAAGTAATCCTTGGTAGTTATTAGAGGGTTATTAGATTAAAAATGGTATCGGAAACCCAAGGTTGAATTTGCTGAATATTTTTCTCAAGGGGTAATCTGACGCAAATCATAATATTACGGTCTATTGGGAAGATTGTTTATGCTTGATCAAGTTTGTTCAACAAATTCCAAAAATTTAGTTTGCTCCGTGGTAATATTGTTTGTACATTTTGAGGGGCTCTATGAATGGCTCTCCAAGGCTATTTGTCAGGTGCGCTCTAGGCACGCGCACTCAATCGAGCACCTTTCCAGGCAAGGCCTGTTTAGTCAAAGACAACCAACGGCATTGAATACTATGCATATAGCCATCAATACTAAAGGTGTATCTTTTCAAATTTAGATCATTTCCAAAAAACAGTGCCTTTTTCGAATCAAAGGGTGTTGTAATTAATTATCCTCTTTAATGCTACTACAATTGTTAAAGATTGGTAGAGTGGTATTAATATTAATCAATCAGTTATTAGAAGCTATTTAACAAGATCTTTTGCTTCTATTGAAGTCCACTTGTGCCCTAGCTATAGGTTGCGATTTCCATGGGTCAAAGCCCCAATATTTAACTGATGAAAACAATCAAATTCATTGAAAAGTTTGATTCAAATTTTAATCTTTATGTTGTTGAATGTTTCCTTGCTGGAAAAAATTACTTTTTAAAGACAATCTTCCACTTTGCAATTCAAATTTGGGTGGTTGATAAAAATGCACTTGTATCACAAAAGAGCACTGATGTTACACATGGTACAGAACTATAGATAAGAAGATTTATATTTCAATTGTTTTTCTATTTCACTTTTTTATTGCAGAAGTCCTTTCATCAGTTCGTTTCTTCACTCCTTCCTTGTAAACGATTCCCTTGCATTTAACCATTGAACTTTAACTGAATTGATCAGATTAAAAGTTATTTAAAGAATTTTACTTCAACAGTTTCTTCTAAAAATTCAACTAAATCTTCAGTATCACAAAACTGGACAGCTAAAATTGGCGGTTTATTTGACGATGTGAATTTGATGCTGGTATGACCTCAAATAACTACGCGAAAAAGCCCTATAACAACGTTATTTGCAAAAAAGGTAACGGAAATATAGCTGGAAACTGATCTCAAATATATACTTACATTCCAAAGTAAAAAGTCAAAGCAAAAAATAGGTTTATTAATATCCATTTCCAGCATCTCTTAGACCTTTTACGCAATTCAAATATCTTGCCAGCCTCAGTGACGGCTGAAGAACGATACTTGTTGAAATCATTTGAATGCACCTCGGAGGACCTGAGTCTAGACCCCGCTTGCAAAAATGCCATTTCAGCTAATGTCAAGAAAACATGGGAAACAGATTCTTTAAAAAGCCATCATTATCTGGCTTCTATCTTGAAAGTACTTTTTTGGATCTCAACGGTGCATCCTCCATTTTGTGATGAAAATTCGAGTGGAAACCGCGCGTTTTTTAAAACGAGGCTATCAGCCTCTTTTTGTTCCCCGATTTGTGTTGCCATACCATGTTACCAAACGGGGGGTGGGGGTCACCTGCTATAAGTAACTGTGCTTATTATTCCCTTAAATACGACCTTAGCTTAAGCTTGGTAGCTATCTCTTTACCATGGTTAATCTACTTAGTCGGGAATGAAATACCAATGCAATATAAAGGGCATAAAACTCCCTCAGAAAAACTGACATAGACATTACATGACACGGAGAGCGAGTTGGGCCGTTGGCGCATTGGTGCAAATCGCTCAACCTACCATAAATTACTGATTGACGATTGGGAGGGAATAGACAGAAAAAGCCTTTTTCCCTACTAATAGCCGACACACCAGTCCTACCTAATAGCATCGAAAAACGCCATAAAGCATAAAAGATGCCTAAAGGTATGAAACTCCAAACTCAAAGCTATACTGAAAATGCATCTTCCATAAGAAAACAAAATGAGGGAGGAAGGGCTGGAAAAAAAAGCCCACCTTTATTGTGGCTTCACCAAGCAAGGTGAGACCCAAGCTATGCCAAAATCTTAAATACCCCTAGATTAACCAAGGGAATGAAAACGCCACAAAACACACATATTTACCCTTAGGAGGCCAAAGGACTTCCCGCATTGCCCATAATCTAATGGAGCAGATACAAAAAATACGTGAGGAAACATTGCATAAGAGACCATAACGAATATGTAATTAAAATAATAAATTGAGCATGGGAGTTTGATCGCAAAATTCTGTCATCATCCAAGTTGCACCATGAGTATTAGCTTGGCTTAGGAAATTGATCAATAAACCTTATCCAGATTAACCAGGGGCGAAAATACCGGGGGATGTGGGGGGGGTGTGACACCCCCCCCCCAATCCAAAAAATAGTCGATTTCGCAGGGCAATCGAAGATTTCGCAGGGCGCCAAGAAGAGCTTTATTGCCACGCAGAAATGCCACCTTTGAAGTTCGTAAAGGGCCGTTTAGGAATTTTTAAATGGAAGTATCGTATTTTTTATGAACCCCCCTTCCTGACATTGTATTTTAGAGAACGGAACAGGTATGTAAATAAAAGCTCCGTTATTTGCAAGGCGAAAGCATTTCTTACCGAAAGTCATAGCCAATGGATGCAATGATGGATGCATATGTTTATGAGGGCAAAATTGAGTCCATGCAAATTAATTTAAGTTGTAAATTATTTTCGTGACAGGCACGGCGTCACTGGGGGGAATAGGGGGCTGAAGGCCCTCACTTTGATCAAGATAAGAATTTTTTATCATTTTTTCTATTACTTTTTAACAGTGCGTGAACTAAAAAACATAATAAATCGTTAAGATACCGAATTTGTTTCATCGAATTGCTAACTTTTTCACGTATATTTTTATCATTTTTCTTTCATTTGCATTAATTCAGTAAATCATTTTCTCTATCATTGCAATGTTTTAATTTTTTATGTGTAAACATGTCCTTCTCGATACAAGAAACTGCACATTTCTGTTCAGGAAAAAAAATTCCTCAAATCAAAACAACATCTTCCTCTGTCATTCACAACTACGTGCAATCTGAAACGAAAGGTTGCCGTTTCTTTCCTTCCCCAACGTTTAACACTAGAGTTTTAGCATGATATTCCCCCTCCCTATTTTTTCCAATAAACAATAATATTTTCAATAAACAATCAGTTTTTTTAGCACAATAGTATTTTGCTAAATTTTTGTCTGAAAGATGCTTTTTAGCCCTTTTAGAAGGTATAATTTCAAAATATTCTTCACGTCGGACCCATTCAGTGGGTCCTCCTACCTCACTAAACTTGATTCTTAGTCCCCCTGAGCTAAATTTCGTTGCACTGTCTGCATCATGTATCCCCCCCCCCCCCATTAGCTGTTTATTAGCTAGTATTTTGCAAACCAACATTAAATGAAGTGAATATAAAAAAAATTACGCTCACGTAGAGAAATAGATATTTCATAGGCAATGAAGTTTCAAGTTTGTTTTTATTGCTTAGAAGTTTGTCCTTGGTAAAGACCAGTGTACACTGGTAAAGCTTTCACTAGTAACCTATAGACAAGCCGTTGCTACGAGGTCTGCAGGGCACCACTCAGTTTTGCAGGGCAGAAACCCTTTTCACCCCCCCCCCCCAAACCTATTGGCCAAGTTACGCCCCTGAGATTAACATGGTACCAACACCAAATAGCGGAGTTACATTATACACGGCTTAAACTTAGTAAAAAAGACTTTTTAACAGACAAATACGTTACAAAAAGAAAGAAATCAGCTGTTGAAAGAAAAAAACTGCTGGCAAGAAAATTTTTGAGAATGTCAGAAGTGATCGGCAGATTTGTTCTTGGAAAGAATCATCAAAAAAGCTTCAAATTTTCATTGCATTAATAATCAATTCCTTCCTACTAAGAAAAAGAAAATCTAGACGTGATTAAAAATTCTATTAACTCTCTTTTTCACCAGCACAGTTTGATAGCTTTTTCAAATGAAGAGTTTTTTAGTTGTTTTTAGTCGCTCTTGTTTTGAGTTGATAGTTTTTCTGCTGACATTTCAATGTAAATGTTTTTTGTTAAACTGTGGTTCGTTTATTCTTTCGACTTTGCTTTCATTTTACATAAGAAGTTAGATTTTGAGCTGCAGTAAAAAGTTTATTTTAAAACATTGCAAGATCTTTCCTATTTCATTTCAACATTACAATAGACGAAACTATGTGACATAATTGATGAAAGCAAGATTGAAAATATTGCCTCGGGTTTTCCTCCAGGCAGAGTCAGTAAGATACAGTTTCTGGCCATCCCTAATATGCCATAATTCGGACATTTTTCTTGCCGGCAACCATGGTGGCGGCATTTACTAGACCCTTTCAAAACTCTGATATTTTAGCCCCTCCACTTTCAAATATGTTTCGCAGGCCCTGTCTTGTTGACATCCCCCCCCCCCCTCATCGCAAAAGCCCCCTCGAATTAGACCTCATCGAGAAAGTGAAAATTTCATTAAGCCTCTCAAATTATTCCTCATTTTGATAGCCCTTTCAGTAACCCATGATCAACAACACCATGAACGGAAATGGGACGAAATAGTTGCAGCAAATCGTTTTAGTACATCCTCAGTCACCCTTCCTCATTCCCTCGAAGTGGCAAAGATGTTTCGAATTAATAATGAGCTTTATGATGGTTCAATTCATAAAACCAGACAATTTTGGAGATTGTAGATCTGTATACTCGGTGAAGCTATGTGGTTTTTTACACACACTTTATCCAGTCCTTTTCTCTCAGGGTTTATTTTAACGTACAGTGATAACCTATTCGTGCAGTGATAAATTGTAATTGTGCAGCGATAAACTCAAATTTTGTGCAGTGAAAAATTACAAAAAGAGATTGGGTAGTGAAAAAGTAAAATTGCAGCAACTACCCGTAGACACATAAAAAAAGCTTATAAAAGAGCATTACAATATCAAAAATGAGAACATAGCAGTAACAATGATCAAAATCTATGGAATTTCTCTAAAATGTTATCGATTTCAGTATCTAGAAGCCATCTAGTTTTTTGTTCCTCATCTTCTATTGAGATCTTTGTTCTCAAAAACTTGTTTAAACCTATAACACTTTTCCTCCTCGAAATCTCTTGTAAAGCTAGGGTGAGAGCTGGTGTAATTCGATAATTTCACTTACAGTTAATTTGATAGGTGTGGTCGTCAAAATTTTCAAAAATTTTCAAAATGTGCAGTGATAAAGATTCCTTGGAATAAACCCTGTTTTCTCTCGATCAGGGAATTCATAGTATGAGCCCCGGACTCTTATAGTAAGGGCTCTGGAACGTAGGCTAGGAATTAAGACAAACGGAATTTTCTAAATATGTTATAGTCGGTCCTTTTGACTCTCGCTACTTTTGTTTTTTCAGTTATTTATTTATTAGCTATTTAGACAGGATTTTGTAGATAAAGCTATCAAACTGCTTAACCTCAACTTTCATTTCACATTCAATCTAAATTGACCATGAAAATTTCAAATCCAAGATGGGCCAATAAAAATATACACCGGAAGCTATTTGTTTTTGATGACGTCATCAAAGTTGTAAAAATCAGCCAAGGACTTGACCTATATGTACTTTTATTGCATTTTATTATTCAATTAACTATGCAAATTTCAAATCCAAGATAGAATAAAAAATTTTGAACAGAAGTCAAACTGGGAAAATTTACTTTCAACCATCTTTATTGGTTCTCTCAACTGTCATTGTTCAAGTTCCACATTCGCATAGCACATACTCAGTGCTTTTGAAGAAATATATAATTACTATTTTACTTACTTCTAAACGTCTTTGCAAGACATTATCATCATTTTATGACGTCATCGTTCTTTACGGGTAATTGAATGTCATTGCAAAGTAAGCCTAAAAAGTAAGCCTGAGAAATAGTCGACAGTGAATTTTGTTGGATTGGAAATGATATGAATCCATTCATTCTCATCCCTGTCTCCTTTGCTTTAACACCCGAATCAAATAAAATGAGTTCAACTCCAAACTGACTTTGGGAAACGCAGCTCGATAATGAAACTTGTAACCATCACCACGACAAAAAAAGACATCGTAAGTTCCTTTAGCTTGAATCCATTCGACAATTCCTTGTTACATTTTAGTAGACGAAATCAGTATATACAGAAAATCCGTCATCTTCAGTATGTAAAATAACCGGCGAAAAAACTCCAAACTGATCACCGTAATGTTATTGAAGCTTTTACTTTGCAGTCAAAGAAAGAGGACTTTTTTCTGATTCAAACAGCTCAGACATATACGTAGATTGATTCAAAGTTACAAAGAAGCCGTTTAAATATCCTAGGAAGTTCTTCTAGAAGGTTCTAGTGAATACAATCGTCCGAAAGTTCTCGTAAGTTCCATTCGAATGTTCTAGCATAAGGAAAGAAAGCTAGTTCTTTCTTCAATGTTCTTTGTATATATCTTACAAGAGTGTTCAATTTCCAACAAATGTTCCATGACTTGATCTTCATTGGTTACGAAATCCTCCTCAATTTTATCGCTATAGCACTGTGGATCTTGCTGCTGTTGGGTGGTGTATATCTGCAGGGGCCCTTTCAAAGATAAAAGTGAATTGTGTGAAAAAAGATCTTAGGACATTGGTGATTGACTCCAATATTTTTTGCAGATAATCACAGCGGTTTTTTAATTCAATAATCGGATATTGTTGCATCAAGTCGTTAAAAGCCTGTTTCTCTGTAAATCCTCTCTGTATTAAATCTTATTCATTTATCAAATATATATGTATTAGAAATTGAATAAATCAAGAAAATTTGCTTCTGTAAACCAGGAAGGTATGATACGCTCATGCTCTCCATCGTAAGCCCAACAAAAAATTTCAAAGGCAATTTCTTATATTCTTCTTTTTACAATGAAGCTAATAGTAAAGTCTTGTCTCAGTGGGTTTGGATCTGGCTGTAGAGCTACTAATCACTTGTCCTTTATTGCCTTGTATAGAATTTCTTAACATTTGCCTTTTTATAACATTTTTGCAGAATTTTTTGCATTCGAGAGAATATCTTCGGAGATTTCTTGGCCCATCCAAACTCCGAAGAGCAATTCTACCCTCCCAGAATAATTCTTTAACGTTTCGATAAGTTTACTTTCCTTTTTTAAAAAATTTGCCAATGTTGTTTTACAGCCAGTATCTGGTTGTATAGCTGATAAATATTTGAGCATACCTTCGCCTTGGTATCCTACAATTTTTGTTCATTAACGTACATCTCGTGGTCAATCTTTTAAAGCCATTTTCTTGAAGGCTTTTCAACGAAATAAACATGCGACCGTCAAGACAGGTACAACGATGTCTTCATAGACAACTACAACGTTGTTATCGGTGATGCAAGAATAGAGTACCAGGACGTGTGTCAGTCTCTTCATGGTTACAATTTAACAAGTGTGCATTGGCCTCTTTGGTTATCTCTAAAGCTTCGTTCTTTATTGGTGAGTGCAGATAGATTCCAAGTAAAATGCTTTCCTTCTTGGCCCGGGTTGAAACTTTAAGCAAGTTTTGCAACCTGCGAGATAGGATTGATGTCGTAAGCGAGACCAAATCAGACCTGATATTATTGACAAGTTTTCGAGTCAATAAAGAGGAAGAGTTTACATAAAAATACAGTTACTTGCTAAATCAATAACCTGGGCACCAGAACCACAAAATTTCGAGCGTGGAATAGGAAAACCAAGCGGAAGTGCGGAGGAGCATGTGAGAAGCATTCTCCGCTTCTCCGCTCCGAACTTCTATTTCCCAGCCTGCGTGCAGACTCTACGGAGGAGAAGAAATCCAGAGGATGAGGAAAGTGAAGGCTACTATTTACTCGCTCGAAATTTTATGGCTCTGTCACCCATGGTACTACTAAGTCAATGGCTGAAACATTACCATCATCTTTGTAAAGCAAAAAGCTCCCAAGCATTATTTACAACGACAAAAACCCTGAAATGGAAACTACCAGAGGTAGGATTTTATCCATGCGATAACCCATTAGATAACTTGACTTTCCATTCGATAGCTGGTTCTTAATTTCTTCTTCAATTTTCATCCATTATTTGTCGACAAGTTTAAAAATTAATCAAAAAAGCACCCCTAGATAGGAAAAAAATTCTCATTTTGGTAATGAAATTTTTAAGAGGGTGTAGCTAATTATAGGCTGGATCTGATAACTGCTGTATCAAGTCTTGATGATTAACAAATTCTCGTTGAAAGTGTTTATAATTCATTTTAACAGCGAAATTTTGGCAAATTGTTACTGCACTTTCACACTACCAAAAACAGTAATAAAATTTGCAATGCTGTTTTATAATATAGTTTTGCTCTCATCAACAAAGGGACAAGTTGTAGCGTTCCAGTTTGCTTCATTGTACCCTGGGTACCAGACTCAATATATATAAAAAATTGAAGATATTTTATTTTATACATAGTTAGTCTGGTACCCAGGGTAGCTTTATTGTCACAACAGGGTTTTCTGTCAAAGGGATTTTCGAAATTTTTATTGTCTGAGAATATAATTTTGGGTGACTTGCTAGTAAGATGATATTTGTGAAAGTTTATTGTAGTATATAATAGCATTTTTCAGGAGGCACGACAAAAGAAGATTTGGGGTGTGGTGAAGGGGGGTGCAACTTGTAATCTATTACACCAAAGTTTTAAACTTCAAAATATTACTGATCAACAAATTAATCCATACTACATACTCAATGTGTGAATAAAGGAAAGGCTGCTTTAGGACGCCGAAGGAATTCTTGCGGCGAAAAATCGATTTAAACTACACTTTTTACATTCTTGGGGTTTTACTGCTGCAACGCAGAGGTACACAGTGTCCTCGTCAAATTGGCCATGTAGGCCATCCCCACACCAAAAAGAACACCAATGCAACGAGGTAAACACGCTGAGAGAGGGAAAATTCCTGCGGCAAAACGAGCGAAAAATTGCAATTAGTGGCTATTGGTAGACATTTTATGCAGAGGAAAATGGGGCAAAAATTGCCTTGTTATTGAAATATTGAGAGAGAGGCTATCTGCTCCCACCCAACAGCATGTCGGCTACATCCACCTTCGAAAGATTAGCGCCAAATTGCAAGGACCGAAAATTTGAAAAAATCAGCCAATTTCTAATTGATTTTGCACATTTAAAGTTTCTATGGCGTTCTTTCAATCACATGGCCTCAACTCATAAATTCCAAGAATAAATTTTGATTATCGTCGCTTTTTATCTCAATCTTACTATCATCAAACTAATCTATTTCATTCTGGTACTCAATTTATTCGCTGACTATGTTATCGTTTTACTATCATGGTGATCAGAACAAGAATCACGATCAGTATGTAAAAATTTGATTACTGTGGAGGAGCATGTGTGGGTCAAATTAATGAATCGTCATTATTTTAATTCGAAATGAGGATACACAAAATACCGAAGGGGAAAATTTGCCTTTTTGTGTACGAAGAATTGAGTACACTATGTTTGGATTCGTCTCTTATACCAAGCGCACTCTAAACATGGGTATAGCGGATGCTTAAGGTTTAGGGGGTCTTAGTACGGATCTTGCCCGAATATTATTGCTTCATACAGGTAACACAGCCCGAATGTGGCCTGAAATTTGATAAATTTTGCATGATTAGGGGGCTGTAGCCCCCCAGCCCCTTTGTCTCCTACACCAATATTAGTTTTGAAAATGCAACGAAACCTGTTTGTAAAAAACAATTATAATTATTTCATACAAGTTTGTTAAAACAAAGCAACAATTATTATTATGAACTCTAAAACAGGACAGCCATTGAAGGCACCCAGTAGACTTGCTTTGATCGCACCTAGACACTCCCATTGTTTATTGCACAAAAAAGGCACGTGTATCTTAATATTGAATGAAACCGCAGTGCATTGATACGTGTGAAAAACAAAAATAGTACAAATAATGGATAATGAATTCATAACAAGGAAAACAATCGCCAATGGCCCTGAGGAATCGCATGACAACATTTCTTAAACTTAACGACGCATAATAATAAAAGCGCATTTAATTCGCTTGAAATGGATAAACTATCAAGGTTAATCACTGCGATTTATTTCAAAGAGAATCTGAATTGAATAGGCCTTTTGCAAGGCGATAATAGCCTTGGCTTGTGCGAAAGCCAGTCTGCATTCGTGGCTTTATTTCAGCTATAATAATCTCTTCATTGTGGCCGATCTTTTGTTTCCATTCATGACCAACTGACCAATCATAGTTGAGGGTTCCCACGGTTTTCAACGTCCCAGCAGCGCTGTTATGTAAATAGCAAGGTGTTGCACGCGACTCGACCGTAATTGACCAATCAGAGAGAAGCGGTCCCACGGCTATGCCTGAATGCGGTTGACTCCTTAATCCAATTAGGTCCGTAGGGCCCATTTTGGCCATCAGCAAGGAAACTTTTCCCACGCTATAGCGCGCGCATGACTATAAGAGGTAGTTAGCCACGCGAGCGACACACTTCGTATCCAATACGCTGAAAGAGGGCAGGCAGGCAGGCCTAAAATTGTGCAGCTCTAAAACTAAGGGAAATATAAAGAAGAATAATAATTATGAAACCCGGTGTGGACGAACAGTCAAAAAATGGAGTTAACAAGAAAAAGGTAAAAAATAATACTCATTTTTTATTGATTTTTTGAGAAGAGTTTTTCGAAATTTAATGTGATTTTTAGTAAAGTAAGAAGGTTGTTTACCAACAAATTGTGCAAAATTTCAGTCATTGGTTGCATCTATTAAAATTTTCATTTACTTTCCAGTTCAGTAAACCACTCATGGAGAGAAGAAGAAGGGCGCGAATAAACGAAAGTTTAAATGAGTTAAAAAGCCTTGTATTATCGTCGTTAAACAAGGATCATTCAAAATTTAACAAAATGGAAAAGGCTGATGTTCTTGAATTGACTGTAAATTACCTCAAGTCACTGAATGCCAACGAGCAGCGCTCAACCAATGGTAAGTGTTCTTGCTTTACCTGTTTTTAGGTACTTCAACTCTGTGTTATTTTTGACCTGAAGCATTGATACCAACCACTTTCTTTTTGAGAAACACATTCCTTCTAGATAAATCTAATGTCAATTGGAGACGTTGCCCCTTTGATTGATGTCAAAAATAGGACAATTGCACCCTTGAGGGCTATGTTACTCTTTCCTCATAATCAAATTTCAGAGCTCACTCAACCCCGCTCTCTGGGTGAACCCCATTAAGTCATTTACCTAGGGGCTAAAAGATTCTTCTAAATATACACGTGAAAAAGTCTGATTTACAGCAAGGGTACTTTCGTTTAATGAATGCATGTAATCGGCACAAGCACATTCCGCCACGAGCGTGGCGCAAGACCTTCCTGTCAACAGCATCTTTGTTTGCAAAATTTACGCGGGAAACCGTCAGCTCGCGTCAGCAAACAAGACGCAATTGTCCGTTTACATTCCACCATCTTCATGTTCATTGTTGGACACCTGGGGTGTGTGGGGTAGTACAAAAGGTTATTTGATGACTTGAATAAGAAAAGAAAAAACCAAATTAACAATTAAATTTTGTAATTATGAAAAGGAAGCAACCAATTTTCATTCATCTTGCACGCGGCGCGTGTCAATTGTATTTGGGAGCTGGAGAATTACAGCCTTTGCATTAAGTTAATTGTCAAGACGTCCTGTATTGGGTTGGGTGGTTTACAAATCTTACGGTTATATTTGATTGCAGTAACGATAGTTGTATGCCTAGAATACATATGCAAATGCTTCCAGCATGAAGTACGCTTAGTTATGTAAACTAACAACACGAGAATATGAATTTCATACATATGCCGTTTTCATTTAATCTTCACTTGTATTTATGAATGATAGATTCTTTTCAAGTTCTTTTTCTAATCGTTTGATTAATTTACAGATACCGAGCAACATTTCGTAGCTGGATACAACGAATGCGCCCGCGAAGTTCAGAGTTATCTTCTACGATCTAATGAAGTCAACCCACAGGTCAAAGCACGCATGCTTAGTCACATATCTGCACCCCCACCGGAAATGACGTCAAGATCGAACTTGCATTCGCAAGGGAAGCGAGATGAACATGCGTTTGTAGCAGGAAAACCCGGCTTCTCTCCTGTAATATCAGCTTACCCATCGCCACCTGCTAGTCCAGTTGGAGTGCTGTTGGCAAGGGTACCACATTCACCGAACGAAACAACATCGTCACCAGAATTCCAATGGACCTCTTACCTTGAAAACAGGCTGTCGAGCTCTCAGGAGAGACAGGGACTTAAAAAATCATTTTCAAGCCAAAGACTATGGCGGCCTTGGCAAAGTCTTTAAGATGTTATTTCGTTTCCTAGAAATTGTAGTGTAAATATTGTAGTTGTTTTGTCATTCTGGTGTTTATATCATGTACATATATTTTATATTAACTTATGAGAAATTTCAGAAGTCAGATGTAAATATGAGGGTATAATGTAGATTTGGAATTGAATTTCAATATTTCATAGCAAAAATTGAACGATTTTGTCTTGGTGTTACACCTGGAGTTCAATAACTTACCAACTGTCAGTGTCGAGCATTGTTGACGAAATACCATCTTGGGGGTATAACACTTTTGGAACAGATGGTCTAAGGGCTTCTCCTGAATTGCAAAAGTATGAATTTATGTAAATAAAAGGGATAGGACAAATCCAAGAACACCACTGGAACAGCATGTGCTAGAATTATCCTTAAGGGCGTGACCTCATTTTCCAACTTTGGGGCTTTTCGAAATATGACAGACATGACAAATATTTTGGGTGTATGTTTGAACGTTTTCTATTCTGTGTAAACAGAGATTTATGGCATTGAACTACCGCAAGTCCTAGGGTAAGCCCCACCTTAGAATAAGGCTCTTTTGAATAAGCCCCTTAAAGTAATTTGTGTCATAAGCCCCCACCCTCATGGGCCCCCATTGATTGAGGAATTGCCTCGATGGCATTAATTTCATCCCATTATGTAGCAAATAAATTCGAGGGCCTTGTCAGATCACGCCGGCTCTGTTCCCATTGTTCAGTTAACGTACGAAAACGAACCTGAAAGAGTCAGTTCTTTATCTGCATTCCAATTGACATGTTCGAAAGAGGATTAATTTGATACCAAACCGATGTTCAAAGTGAATTCATTCGAAGACGAGTCGTTTGAAAAAAGCCATTTTAATGGGAACAGCGAAAACTGAGTTACTCGAAAAATAAACAGCAACTACAACAAGTAACTTAATTCAATTTTTTCTTCGGATTCTTCCAATCAAAGGAAAAAAGCATTTGAATGTACCTTTGGTCATTTTGTTCTACCATGAAATCTAAAGTTGTGCTTAGAGATCTAAAGAAACTCCACTGCATGATCATCGTTCTTTTGCGGCGGCATTGTTTATGAACACCGAAGTAAAAAATCTCGATTGTACAATTGGCGCCATTGTTGGCAACGTCCTCAGTTTCAAAACGAGTCCGAACAAAAAATGGGAATACCTTAGTTTCGTTTTTATGTCGACTTCCTTGACGAAGCCAGAGTAGGCCGGAGTAATGGAAACAGTTCAAGAAAATATGAAAATGGAATGATCTAAAAATGGAGACATTAAAAAGGGGTAACGGGAACAGGGCCTGATTGTAGTTGTAGGAAGTAATGTTGTTGTAAAAGCTTAACAACGGGTCTCAACAATTCCACTCAAAATATAATTAAAACATAGGATAAGAAGTAAGAAAGAATCATGTGATCGTGTAAAAACAAATTTATTGTTTCTTAGCCTAAGGACCTAAAAGAGGGAAGAGTTAAGCAAAGGAATTTACTGGCAGGCTGTAATCGGGAAGTTTTTATTTCAGTGTATAAATGTGTAAGGCGAAACTGGCTGCATGCTTACGTACCTAACCTTGTAGTGCCTCTACCACTAAACTGCATAGAACGGTAATCAGAGTCCTCACTATCGATTGGGGAAATTATCGTAGTTTGCCCTCAAAACATGAAAAAGGCCATTTCATAGAGCAAATTTTCGATGGAATAGAATTCTCTCACAGAGCATGTCTAATTAGCTTAATGAAATATCTTACATGTTGAAGAAATATAAGTTGCAATCCTCGAAGCAAAGCAAATTGGGTGTTGGTGATTTTTCAAAATTTGTTGAGGCCCTATAAGGGGTATTTGAAATATGAAATAATTGCGATTTTTGGAGAAAAAATAGAAATATTTAGGTTTTTAAGCTTTGAAATATGAAATAATATTGATTCCCAGAATGAAGTTTCAAAATAGCGAAATAACCGAGTGTTTTATTAAACTCTATCTGAGGATTATTAATTTGATCGCAGAAGCCACACAAAACAGTGATAATTGAGCTGTTTAGATTTGAAGTGTTTCCAGAACCCCACCCAGCTATTCAGAGATAGAGTGAGTAGCAAGCATATACTTCAGTTTAGTTGGTATCAAAGAATTAATAAATCCAATTCCTTAATTGGAAGCAGGATGGGCCTTTTGATAATTTTGAAATATTTTATTTGTTAATTTTGAAATATGAAATAATGGCAAGATTTCGTTATGAAATATAAAATAATGTCAACCCCCCTTGTAGGGCCTCTTTATTTAGCAGCCATGTACATTGATTGATCAAGCATTTCGGTATGTTGTCATTTGTCTGGTTGAACGGCCAAGAATATCGTTGGGTTGAGTAGAAGCCAAAAGGAGAACATCGGTACCATAGGCTCTTATAGTGTAACAGGATATTTCTTATATTGTATAACCTCGGTTTCATTTGTACCTCGTTTAGTTTTATACAGCGTAAGACCTTTACAATAGGGCAGGGCTGGCAAAATGTTATTGAAACTTCGGGGGTCATGTTTAGATTGTTTAGGAAATTAGTGAAGGCCACCACCATGGTTGTTGGCAAGAGGGATTTTGGGAATACGACATTATAGGGACGGCTGAAAAATCAATCTAAATTCAGGGGCGGTGCCAAGAAATTCAAAGAGTGGGGGGAGGGCTCGAGTTTTTTAATTTCATTTTTCATTTCATTTCAATTTCAATTTTTTTAGACATGGTAGCCCCTCGGTTGGATAAAAGCTAATTTACAAGGGACAATGCATTTAAAAACCATTAAAGTTAAAATAAATATAATAAGTACAATATAATACAATGAAGCACCCCAGCCCCTCGCTTGGCGCCGTCCATGAAAATATTTACATTATCGATTTTGACCAAAGGAAGATCCTAGGCAAGATCTTTATTTTATTATTATGTCTCATAGCTGAATTTGCTTTGATTTTGACATTACGATGGGAAAGAGGGACCACCTGGACTGGATAAAGCCGGGCGAAAGAAGAAGAAAAGAAAAAAGGATTGAAGAACAACCAAAACAATCAACATCTTTCAAGTCGCTGCGAAGATTTCTATTTCAAACGAACATTTGTGGCTAAAGACGGGAGCCTTTTAACCAGCAAAATGCATTTGAGTATAGCTGATCTCCTCAAACTCTCCCAAATTTTTTTTGATATGACATCCTTAATTAACGATACTTAGTATACAGTGACCGACAAGCAAAGACCATAATCTCGGTTTTTAGCAAAAAGCCCAAAATTCTACACGCATTGTGCTGGAATTTTAGAATGTGACCTTGGGATTTCAAAATAAGGGATTGCCTTCGGTTCACCTCAGTTGGAGGAAATTGTAAAAATATACCATAACCACCCATTCTAATACAAAAGATTGTACCTGGAGATGTTGCGGAAGGGTAAATGAGAATAGCTTCAAAGTCCAAATTCATATTAACTTGTCAGTTGGAAATGACTGTAAGAAATTGAATGGTACGACGTAGTACAGTAGTTGTTGCTGTTGTTGTCATTTAATGTACACGTGAAGTATGCGTTAGAAATGAGATTTGAGTTGAAGTTGATTAGAGAAGACAGAATTAGAATGGATCGAATTTAGAATTTACGGAATTATACAGTCCTCTATTGGAATTAGAATTTGAGCCAAAACCATATATCGTTGTCTTTCTTATCCTTTATCTACCATCTGTAGTACCGAACGTGAGCCACCAGCGTATATAGCAATTTCGAACAATGACCAATTAATGAAAGCTTAGAATTTCAGCATAAAGATACTTGGGTTGACAGCTTTCTATATTTTGAAGTAGTGACACGTAACAGTTATATTCGCCAAAACCAGGTTCAGGTTCATGGGCAGGTTAATTATTTTTAAATTCCCCTCTACTTTCACAATTCAAATTAAGAATGTAATAGATATTCATTGTTATGACGGAAATGGGAGCGTTTTAAGTTCACTACCCTGGGTGCCAGAGCCTCAGAGAGTCAAAGGATGAAGAACGGGGGAAAGGAAATGCGAAGGAGAAAGGAAATGCGAAGGAGAATGGAAGAGGAAAGGGGTTACTATTCCATTCTCCTTCGCAATTCCTTCTCCCGTTCTTCATCCTTTGACTCTCTGAGGCGCTGGCACCCAGGGTATAAGTTCACATGCTTTCAATCTTTATTTCTAAATGGTGATTAAAATGTGTATTTAACTTCAAACAAGTATAACTTTAGTTTTTTACGAAAGAGGTTTAGAGGCTATTACGAAATTCATTATCCGTGACGGACGGACAAACGATGATTTTATAAGATCTCAAAAATTAACGGATAATTCCAGAATTTTTCTTGAGAAATTGACTGTGTTTTGTATTTTCATGCAGTATGATATTAGGCCAGTCTTCTGTATTATAGTCGCAAAGCGTGCCGGTTGCACAAGAGCATTTTAAAATGGTTAAAAAACACGTTATTTGTCATCAACATTTAGTAGAGGTGAATAATATTTGATGTCAATCGTTTATTTGATAAGTCAATCACCGTGTGCGCAGTTATTTGACAAGTTTCGAATTGTCCGTCCGCCGCAACATTTTCAGAACTGTTTTCCTCCCTACAAATAGCGACAAAGAATCGTTCTTTTGCTCTATCTATGATGATACGGTACCTCTATATTACTATTTATGTCGATAATACAAGCAGAAATGCCGATTTTTTCGTTTTCAGGGAACTTATGACCGTCCGTCACAAAATTTCGGTGAAAATGTTTATCAAAATAATAAAAAAACATAATGAATAAGGTTGAAACGATAATAAACACATTTTAAAGTGTCTATTTTGGGCTAATTCTGTCCCTTGAATTCCTAATTTTAAAAGTTTCAATCACTCCAAGAAGCATTTCTAATGAAACCACTGATCACATAGAGGGCATTCTTGCCATACTTACCCTTGTTGGGGAGATGAAGTCTGAAAACCTTTATCTTGAAACAAAAGAATCTTGGCCTATCACCGACGAGCAAAAAAGTTGTCGATACTGCGCATGGCAAGTAAGCTTTCGCGTTGAATTGAATTGCTTGCTATCAGCCAGTCAAATCGTCGGATTTGCCTCCTGTGCATGGGAGGACCACAAGGGTGAATTTGGGTCATACGAAAGAGGCAAAATGACATGGCTATACACATCTTGATCGCCATCCTTTTTATATCACTGTTCGTGGAAAAGCTCATCGTTGGCAGCGGTTTGGAAAAACTGAAGCTTACATATACCATCCCAGTGTGATTGTAAACTTTTGTGACGGACGTACAAGGAGAAATCGTGAAATTATAGACCAACTACTTCATTTAGCAGTGATTAAATGAAATAATCATGCTTGTTATACTGAAACGAGTTAGTTAAAAAGCAAAGGCTGTTAGGATTAATTTTTTTCATGTGCGGGATGAAACTTTTTTGATCAATTTCGTGACGGACAGTCAGTCCGGAGGGAAATGAGACTGTCCGTATGTGACAAAACATTTTTCTCGAAAACAAATGGACAGTTGAAAGTAACCAGGATTCTCAGTTATAACATAGGTGCAGAATTGTATGAAATAAATTCGATTGGAAAAAATTTGAGAAATGATTATTTTCATACTCAGCTTCTAAATCTGCTATAAAAAGAGAACTGTGTGCTAAAACTGAAAAATATTTGTATTTTCCATCAATTTAGCTATCAAAATCAGGGATGAGATAAATGTTTCTATAGTATCAAAATTCTCGAATTTTTCTAAAAAAGCAAAGAATTTTGTAAGTGCCCCTCTAATGCCCTTCTTGCTTGAACAATTTATTTGCTAATATTTGCCTTTAAGTCACGTTTCACTCAAATGTGTTTTTGTCCAGAGCATCAATGCAAACCCTGATACAAGCAAAAAGAAGACGGACCGCGCACTGATCCTTGCAGGATCACCAAAATAGCTGCTTCCCAGTCATAGTTTGTACCAGTCAATACACACTCTCGTATTAGTTGAGATTTCTAGATCAAAGAGTTAAGGTTTCCAGATACTGCGTTACACTGGTATGAATGCTCTGCCAAAGTTTTATATCCTTAAAAAGGCCTTTGACAGTACCTATAGGTGTAAGCGCCACTTACATTCGTGTGAAAGATTTTCTGTTGTCTTTCTAAAGGTATGATATGTGTTGTGTTATCTTTGTATATGTCAAAGAGATAACATGAAAGCATACAATTTATAAACAAAGGTTTGCTACACATATAAGAAGATGTGAAAGAATATATACGAAGATAAAAGCTTTAATGCTGAGATCTTATCTATGTTAAGTGTACAAACTATAAGCTAGAAGATATAACATCAGTATGAAATGTTCAACATATCTGAATTCTACTGACAATAATTGAAACATTTTCATTCCATATTCTAAAACGCTACAGTAACAAAGCTCGCAAGAGATATGGTACTATGTAAATGGTTTGCCTGCTACATTTGTTTGATAAGTGTTAGATGCAATTACAACCAAATAAGGTATACTGACGATACAGTATTAAAAGTCATTCATTAAAAAGACATTCTTTTGTTGAGCCGGCAAAAGATGTAGTTGATGGATCTAGTGATGATGTTTGACAACTTATGAATCAAATAGTGTGTATCGTTTTACCTACAAAGCTAATAGATTTTGTACCATAATTTGTAGTTTCAACTTTGGGAACACAAGCACCTCAGTCCAGGGGGGGCTGGGGGCTTCAGCCCTTAAACTACCAGTAAAGCCTCTTTTTATATGGTTTTAGCCCCCCCCCCCCACTTTTTTAGACTCCCTACTTTTCTCAACGCTCCGTGGTGCCTGGAACAGATAGAAAATTATTTCTTCAAAGATTTCAGCTAGTGGATTTTGGGAGAAAATAATCTTTCATAAAGGCATGAAGTGCTAGCAGGCTAATATATTGAATACGAATTATAGTAGATCCAGCTCATCCGGAAACTCAGAATACGATGAAGTGTAATCTATGAGCGCTAATCGTAGGACCCTCTCGTTGGCTTTCTCAAGCTTCTTTTGGCTTGCATTACTGCAAAAAACCTAGATAAGGTGGCAGTATTTGAAGTGACAACAAATGAATGGGTTTACCATAACCACTTTTTATTTGCTACCCACTTTTTTTTGAGAACCGAGCTAATCTTTCGATTGCGTTTAACTGTGTGCCAGCCTTTTTGCATATCTTATCAGTATGTGGATCAAATTTTATATATTCGTTGATTTGACTTCAATACTTGCATTTATTTTGTAGCAATCGTCTATGTGAAGTTCTTTTATGTGATTGCTGTAACAATCAACATCTAGTTCCCATTTAGTAATTGAAATTTAGATTGATTGGCCATTCCAGGGTTTGAAATAGCCAGATCATTATTAGCTGGTTCGATATTCATATGTTTAATCCATTGGAAGGGAAAACAATTATTATGAAACAGTTACGACACTACATAAAAAGTCGTTTATTTATATTGTCATTTCTGTTCTTCTCAAACAGAAATTTTGAGGCTCCTTCACCCTTTCTCTGTTAATATGAAACAGTAATTACTCAAATGAAAATGCCATAATGAAAAAGACGGCTAGGGAATTTTGCTTGTTCTCTAGACGGTGGGGAGAGTGTCCCTGAATAGAACTGGTTTCTTTGTTCTTAACTGATTAATTCTATGTCTCCCTTGAATCTTCTGTAAGGCAGGGAATTTAAAAAAAACTTGCGTTGTCGTTTGATGATGCTATAGATTTTGTCACAAACATAGATTGAAAATGAAAGAGCTTTTTTATTAAATTCTAGTTAGTATTAAAAAATGTTTACTGACACTAGAGAAAAGCTTTCATACCAAAAAAAGAATGTAACCTGTATTTCCAAATTTTAACCAAATTCAGAATTTTGTATCTACGACAAGAATTGATCATATTTTGGCATTTCGTTCTGCAGCTCAATTTGAAAAGCAACAACATGTTAAATTCAAACTAAAAGAGGCTTACAAGTTTTACTAGTTTACCAGAAAAAGTTAACCAGATTCACTAACTACTATGCCCTTGCCATATAGGACAAAAGTCTATTATACAAAATATATGATATGATTGTAAATATACTGTTTAAATCTAGCATAGATCTGTTGTACAATTCATATCGACGCTATTTTCCCTTACTTAAAGCGAGTCCACTTGACATTTATAAATTGTTGTCGAAAATTTAAGATATATAAGGTCTGAATTTTTTTTGCTTCTATATAAGGTCTACGGGCAAACGATATGCGCAGTGATATTTCCCGCCAAAACATAAATAAATGCAAAGAAAACGGAATTGCGAGAAATTCTATAACCAACGATTTTTTTAACAAATTCAATTCAATTGATTTTTCACGTTTATGGCATAAAAGATTGATCTGTTTAGCAAGGAGCTCTTCAAAAGCAACATCTTGACTCGTCTATCAAATGAATTGGTGTTTTGTATTCAATTTACTTACCTCGATATAGATGTCTTTCTTCAACAAATAGCAGGAAAATATTACTTTATTTCGTAAAGGGGGACAAATAAATAATGGAATAGGAGCTTTTCATATGTTCCCATTTTATCTGGAAGTTGTATGAGCTAATGGACCTGTGTTTATTGTTGTTTGTTCTCGGCGCGTTGCGGCGTTCCTTATTTCCTGCATTTTTATGAGCTAAGCCTGAATTTATTGAGTTTTATGAGCTTAGCAGTTATTTCTTGACTTTAATGATATTGGAGTTTTCCGGCTTGCAGCTTACGTTTTCTTACTATTACCTTAGCGAATTTGAAATATTTCAATTTTTCATACACAGATCAAGGTTTTAAAAAACTAGACAAGGTGAAAGCCAATGTAATGCTGTACACATGACGTTTTTTGCCTGCAGGTCATGGAAAAAGTATGATTGGTCATATGTTATTAAAAAGAATGGTTTGTCATTTAACCATTCCAATCGGATTGCAAAAAGATTTGAAAACCATAAGAGCATAATCAATATAATAAAAAATTTGAAACGTAAGGGTCCTTTTGAATTCCAACCTACTACTAAGAAAGTACTGAAAGAAATTATTCTTAAACTTGACCAAAAAAAGCCTGTGGTCATGATATGATAAGTGCTAAATTCTTGAATCTCTCTGTTAACATCATTGCAGGGCCTTTGGCAAATATTTTAAACAAATGCATACTACAAGGAACATTTTCTAGTCTGATGAAAATGGCAGTTGTTTCTCCTGTATACAAAAAGAAAGATCCATTCAACAAAGAGAATTATCGACCAATTAGTGTTCTAACAGCTCTTTCAAAAGTCTTTGAAAAAGTTATAGAGCTTCAACTGTCTCCATTTCTCAATATGAACTTCTCTGGCTTTTTATGTGCCTACAGAAAACATTTTACATCTGAGCATGCTCTAATAAGATTAATAGAGCAGTGGAAAACTAGCATAGAAGCTAAGAAACACACTGCAGCTGTACTTATGGATTTATCCAAAGCCTTTGATAGCCTCCCCATAAATCTACTAATTGCAAAACTAGCTGCTTATGGAGTCGGTATAAATTCACTCAAACTTTTACAGAGTTTTCTCACTGACAGAAAACAAATGGTGAAAGTCAGTGGATATTTTAGTTCATGGAGGCCACTAAATCAAGGAGTGCCTCAGGGCTCAATACTTGGACCATTGCTCTTCAACCTCTTTATAAATGGCATATTTCTCTTCATCCAGGAGGGCTCCCTTTGTAACCTTGCAGATGATAATACGATCTCCATTTCTGCTGTAAATGCTGATGAACTCCATAGATTAGTACAGCATAACACCAATAAATGCATTGACTGGTTTAATTCAAATCATATGACAGCCAATCCATCTAAATTTCAATCACTAATTGTGGGTAATAATGACAATCACATTACAGAATTTTCTATAAATGATAGCTTCAAAATAAATATAAGTAGCGAAGTAACTCTACTTGGAATTCAAATCGACGAACAACTAAAATTTGACTCGCATTTTGATAAAGTCTGCAAAAAAGCTGCCATTCAGCTAAACGCAATCAAAAGACTAGCTCGATTCATGGGCAGCAAAGAAAAAATGGTGATTGTGAATTCATTTATTCTCTGTCACTTCAATTACTGCCCCCTCATCTGGTTATTCTCGAGAAAAGTAAACGCCAAAAGAAGCTCGAGAAAGTAAACGAGAGGGCCCTACGATTACCCTCTCAGACTACACTTCATCGTATTCTAAACTTCTAGGCTAAATCTACTACAATTCATATTCACTCCATTCGGCTGCTAGCACTAGAACTTTACAAAATCTTGCACAACTTGAATCCAGCCTTTATGAAAGACTACTTTCTCACAAAACCCAATAGCTATAGTCTTCGAAAAATGGATACGCTATCTGTTCCAAAGGTTAAAACGACAAGTTATGGTATAAAATCTATTAGCTTTTTGGGTCCAAAGATTTGGAATTATCTTCCAAATGAAATAAAATCATCCAAAAATGCAAGTCAATTCAAAGTTCTTAGAAAAGATTGGTACTTCGAAAATCAATGCGCCTGTGACGCTTGCAGTCAATGACTTCCATAATGCAATCTCTTAAATTGCTTCATGTTAGTGTATATTAGTGTCCACACTATTGTCAAACTAACAGTAAAAAAGGTATTATTATTATTATTATTATTATTATTATTATTATTGGAATATGACGTCATCATTTTATGATATCGATTTTATATGATAGAATCTGAAAGAGCTTTGTAGGAATCTAAATCAGTTAAAGTGTTGGTGAGTGTTTTTTAGACTGTACCAAATCAGCAAATCGAAAATCACAAAAGTTTTTATTTTTGGTTATAATTTTAAAATTTTGCGCCTTTATTGGTAACAATTATAAATTTTGACTAAAAATATTAGAATCATAAGAGCTTACCAGGAATAGATCTTCCAGAACTATTTATTACTGATTTTGGTTATTTCTGGAACCCATACATGAATATCTTCACTTTTTCATTGTTGTAATTAGTTGATAGTAGCTAGTTTTCATAAATCCTGACTCAGGAGCACCGCAGGATGCAACCATTCATAAGGACGTTAAGCCAAAGAACATATAAAGTAATTCCTTAAGTCAGGACTAAAACTTGCAATCAAGGGGGGTCTTAGGCAATCTTTAAACATGAAATTTCTATTTGGATAATATGAAGTGGGTGGCCTGTTCTTACGTAAGCATTTGCAAAGAGTACTTCAGAATTAACAGAAACAATATTAAAAAGGTTAAAAGTAAATTTCATGAGCAACCCAGGGCTTTTAGATTCCAATTCGGTTGAAATAGTGAATGTTACAATAAATATGCTATGATCCCAATATAAAGCACGTTGGAAAGATTGATTTGCATGAGAAAAGTAGGATTAAAAAATGAAGTAAAACAGCTTATAAATACTGGAAATCAACTAAGACTATCGCAAAGGCAACGAAAAAAATAAGGATCATACTGCCCTTAAAACGAAGTGAATTTTTCTAAAAATCTCAACAAATGAACACGATGCAGCAACTTTTCAACAACTTCCTTTTCTAATTAACACATCATATAAAGATGAGTGTCCAATTGTAAATTCTCTTCTATTGCAACATAGGTATGGTAGATTTCATCGGATGCGATTACAACTACAGTCGGGAGAACTTTAAACTTTTTAAAGTTGATATTTTTTGATCGAACATGCTTAAGATAAAAACCTTCAAAATAACGCTCTCCTTTTGAAAAAGAGTGTCCGTAGGGATCAGAAAGATCTTTATCTGCAACATCTCTCTCTGTAACTTTCATGAAAAAGAGTGGTTCTACTGTATTTCCTGAAAATAATGACACAAATGATGGGAGAGTAACAAAATCGAAAAATTTGTTCGTTTTTGCAAACATCTCCATCATCCTCGCCATCATGAAGCAGATTGCCAAAGTCGTCTTCATCTCCGTTCTCAAATTCTTCCTGTAAATAAGTTTCAAAATCGAACTGAAGGCAGTGAGTGCAATCGCAGAGATATTCTTTACAAAGGATTTCCTTATATGTACTAAAGATTATCAAGTGCTGTTTCATGCAGCTTTGAATCTCGATTGCATCGTTGTCCAGCTGACGCTGCATGAAAAGATTTGCGGCCGGAATATGACCGTAGAAAAACTGAGGATTTTTCTTTGCCAGATAATCAGCAATGGTATCACTATTGTTAAAGAAGACTGATCATGAGTAACAATGTCCCTCCTTAATATATTTTTAACGCCAAAGCTAGACATAGCATCGATTGCTCCCTTTCCATGTCCTGCAGCACCATAAGTACGTATTATGCGGATATTAAATTCATTAGCCAATTTATGTATTAGCCAAAAGAGTTTTTGTTCTTATACTGAAAAGAAGCGTTGTCACTCTGAATCCACAGATCTTCATTTGAGATTCCATAACCTGTTATAAGGTATCTTAACACTTGATCAACAAAAACACTATCGTGTTTTGTATCATTGCTTAAATGAAAGTGATATCGCCTATCAAATGGCTCTGCAATTGCACAGTGAAATGTGAATTGTTTTCCAAAAAAATGGGCTGATTGGACTTCATGTTTTGGTCTCAGGGCTAGGCTCTGTGAAAAGTCCAATTCGATATACTTCCCTCCATATGGTTCCTTCATCAAGGGAAAGACAGTTGCATAGTTATCTACGTATGATCTGTGTTTCAGGTATCTATCACTCTTCTCCTTGATGAGTTCTACAAGCTCTCGAAAAGGTTTACAATCATCAACACGGGTTGTTCTATTGTATTAAACCGGCTTCCCTTCTTTTCCAATGTAACTCTCAGTAACTTTTTAGTACGTATAGAACTTGCGCTGTTTGTCATCTTCAAGCTCTTTGAAATTTGCTGCACCTTTGAGATTGTTGATGTAGGCAGTTAATGAATTGGCAGGCGTTTTGATTTTCGGTATATGCTGATGGATTGCAGTAGAATATGAGGATTTAGACAACTGATACACAAGCAACTTTGCTTTTCTTTTTCAGTAGGCCTTACGCAATAAAATGGTTTGCATTTGAAGAAGACTGAAAGCGGTACAGGAGTTTGGGTTTCATTGAAATTCCCGTGCAATTTCAGAACTGATTCTGTGTAAATCATCCTGGGTGCGGTGAAGACTATCCTAGTTCCATTTTCAACGGAACTTCTTATTCCATTCAATTTGAATCACTTATATTCTTAAATTTTTCCATAAACGATCACTTTGTGATTCTCTTTATGTTGTATGCAGATTCATTGGAATTAACACATTGACGCAACCAGAAATCGTGAATCTCTTGAAATCTGTCCGGAGCGATGTTGCTATTCCTCTTGTTCGGTTTGTTTTCTGTTAATATCTGTTTCAGACGTGCAGTTTTAAAGTCAGTGGCTTTAGCGAGCCATCTAACCAAATCATCATCGTTCAACATAGATTCAAAATCATGGATGAATTTTTCTGCTTCTTTCCGATTTTCTCGCAGATCTTTCTTTAGCATTTGAATCCAACATTGATTAAATTTGGATGAGAAGTCTAAATTTTTCTTGGTCTCTTCAATAGTCGTTTCCAGCCGAAACCGTTTCAGAAGATCACTTGATGACTGCGCTGATTTGTTGGTTGAGAAATCTCCATCTCATCTGCTGGCTTACAGGCATCAAAATAAATCTCCTCTTGAACCACAGAATATACCCTTGTTGGTCTGGATTCTTCCTCGTCTGACAATGCATCACCAACTTCTAGCTGGGGATCTTCATCCTCTCTATCATTTTCAGCAGAGTGGAACTGTTGAACATGGCGATCGCGATTGTACTTTTTTACAAATTGTTTCGAACAAACAGGGCAGATCTTCTTGCTAGCAGCGTCTCTTTTTTTCTTTTGAAGGTCAACGCAAGATTTTATATGTTTCAAAATATTATGCTTGTATTTTGACAAAGGTACACCTTGGTCTCGTTGTCAAGGGAATTTCTCTTCTTCTTTCGCCAGTCGGCCGGTGTTCCTTGGCTTTTTCGTGCTTGTTGCGATTTGACTTATTACTAAACAATGCTCACTGCGGCAAGGAAAAACCATTTTCGGCTAATTTTAATGTTCAGCAAAGCATCTGAGAAGATTCTACTAACGCATGGCGAGCACGTGTCAATTTCGGGTTAAGAACCTGATCTTCTTCATTCTGGTTTTGCAATGCAATGGCTTCTTGTAGATTTTGAAGTCGGAATAAGTCTTCCAAAGGTGCTTTTAGTGACATTTTTAAAATCTTTAATTAAATCATGGGGAATATATACCAATAGCAACATTTACAAATATTCAGATATCAATAAATATTTCGCCTCATTCTTAGACACCTAAACATCACTCCAAATTATGAATGAAAAACAGTTGGATTATTTCCTCCATGGGGGCTCATTAAGTCAAACGAATAAACATGTATTTCGATTCACATCTATTTAGGAATGAGCGCTACTGGAAGAACTGCTCCGCTTAATATATGAAAGATTTTGCTTTTGAAATGGAATAATTCTTCCTGAAATGCTGCTATTGAATTTTTCAAACTTTTTATTAAAAAAGGGCATAATTAAATCATAAATATCAAGTTCCAGGTAAAACTTTCTCCTGGGTGTCTTTTTATGGGCCTAAATTGATTTATAATGAGATTAAACAGATTTTGAATTCTTATAAATATCGGCAGGATTTTTTCATGCTGGCCAGCTCCTGTTTTCAAACTTTTGGGAAATTTTAAGTACTTTGGAATATTGGCAGCAAAGTCCATACTCTGATAATGAAAAAAATGTTGTCTGCTGGAAGTATTACTCCACTGAACAAATGAAAGATTTTCTGCTTGAAATGGAATTTTTCTTCCGCAAGTACTCCTACTCGAATGTTTTTCTATTTAAATAATAAATATGAAGCTTAGTTTACCAGTCTGTAAATTATTAGGAAGATATGCTTGTTAAAAAGCTCCTAATAAGTCATGGAATATTTTTTCCCATTGGTTGTTGGAATATTTTGATCCTGAAAAGCTCCCAACATTTTACGAGTTAAACGATTATCAATTTATGATGGGACCAAAACATATGGATTATTTCATCTTTGGCCTGTAGACAAAATTTACTGGATTTACGTAAAAATTATTGCTAAATTTATGGCAGCCAATTAAAAGCTGATAGTGTCAAACAAGCAATTTGGCACAGTCTAAAAAACGCTCACGTTACTAAATTCCGTTTACCTTTAAAGTTCAGTTAAACATCTTGGTAAAACATTTTCACACTCAACATTCTTCCCATTTTTTCTTAAACCTTTACTTTTCCTAGTAAACCTTTACTAAATCCTTTACTTTTGTTTCATCTGATCAGGAACCTGCAGTTTGGAACCAAGTCCAATTTACAGTGATTTTCCTAATGCTCAGTCAAATTCTTTGGCGGTATCTCGCTAAATTTCCATTAAATTTGTCAATTTTCTCGCATGTAGATATGGTAGATATGATGAAAGTCTTGACAGGTAGAAATGGTATCTGAAAATCGGTTCTGGGTTGTCGAAATTGTAAAAAACTACAGATGTTATATAAGGCCTAAGAGCATGCAACCCTGAGGGTTTTTAGAGCTGTCGACACTGGCAGTTGGAAAACAGTCACCTAAAAACCGACTAGTCACGGTTCTCTTACACAAAGCTATCAAATTGATGCTATTCCGGCCATCTTGAAGTTCGTTGCAGTTAAAGAGACAGCAGCACAATTATAATCTTTAAAAAGCTAAATGCATTCAACTTATTACTTACAAGGATCGTTCGCCTGACAACTGACAACAACCTCAATGCATCTAAGTGATTGCTTCTCCTTCTTCTGGTGCAAAATGCTTGGGTATATTAAAATTGCTTGATTTGCGTGACAGAAAACAGGCCTAAATCCTGCGTTACGCCAGCAAACAGCTCTTCTGACAAGACAAGAGGCTACTTACAGAAGGTTTCCCTAGAGGTTAAAGAATCAAGCCAATGGATCTGTCATTCGGATAGAAAACAAAGTGTGCATAAAAGTATGTGCTTCTCATTGAACGTGAAAACCGTGAAATCGTGAAAGTGAAATCGTGAACGTAGGCGTTAAGGCGTCCTGAATGAGATCGAAAAAGGCTGACCCGGAAAAATATCATCCTGATGCAAGAAGATCTAATCGACAGATACAAAAGCTTTTGCTTTTAACAGGCATTTGACACAAAGCACAAAGATCCATGAAAGACAGCAATTCTTGTTTGCTAGTGATTCTAAATTCATTTTGTATGTGTTCCTTGTAACTTTACTGCTCAAAATATTCATGTCAATTATTTTGTTATCACTTTTAACTCTGCTGAAAGTTTACAGGCGTTGGCTTGCAAATTTTAGATAGAAGAGAACATTAACAAAATTTGAATGATTGTTTGTACAAAACATTGTTAGTCGTGCACGTGTGTTAAATGCTTAAGGTAAAATGCTGAAATCACTTAATTGTATAAATATCACATTTAACACAAATGTAACAGAGGTGCTTCAGGAATCTCTGCGTTATAAGATCCAAATTCTATTCCATTTGGGTCTAGGGCTTCGGGACACATGGTGAGAAGGTCTTACCATATTTGGCATTTCCGGCATCTCTTTGCATTACGCCCGCTCATGGTCAGTGTTGATTAGAGTTGATGCACGAGGCATGGAGAGAGGTTCTCTCTCTTGAGTATAAATAATTACGTATAATCATCGTATATAAATATACATCTTCTTGTTAGAAAACATGTGTCTCTCTGTGGTACACACCTATGTCCCGCCCAAGTCACAACAAATTCAAAAATTCTAAAAAATATATCTTTGTGACGTCATCATTCAAGAACTCTATTAGAGACATATTAGCTTAACAAAATTAATGAGCATCTGAGTAGATTAGATTCCGAACGTTGTGTACCAGGGCCTCAAGAAACAGAGGATAAGGTATTGTAGACCGAAGCAATGGCAAAGAATGAATGGATGCGGAAGTGACTGTGTTGGAGCGATCGAGTCCTGGGAATAGGGTGGTGCCCAGTCTTTTTCCCGTCGACCACTGCGTTGACATGTCTTTCGTGATAAATCGCTTCGGCACATGACCTCAAGGTTAGTTAGTTGGCTATTGTGGCTGAGTGTGTAGTTAGCACAATTTTGTTACGAAAAATCACGTACATAATCTCACAAATGGATTTCTCTATGCTCCGACCTAGACTTTACAACAGACTGTGACTAGATTTGAACTATATCTGAGACTGAATCTGGCACCCAGGGTAACGTTATTCTAATAGAGTTTTTTCATGTTGTCCTGTGTAACAGATTCTGGGAGCTTTGAACTGGGTGTCGTATACTAGAAATCCAAACACATTGTACAGTTTGATGGCCTTACACAACCTATATATTGAAGCAGGGAGATATCGAAAATATCCAAAAGCCAAAGAAGATAGAATATGTGGCTTTTGTAAATCGAACTCCAAAGTTCATGTCGAAGATGGTTTCCATTTCTTGATGATATGGAACTTAAAAGCGGGAGAAAAGAGCGCATTGCTGCATTTTGTTGAAGACAATTTTCCCAACTGAAAGCATCCCAAAAGTAATGTAAATGAAAAAATATTCTCTCGAAATCTAGCTGATTGGATGTCACTGATAAAAATTGCTCTGGGTTAGCATATTTCCGTCATCAAGATTTGACCTTAGCGCATTTGGTTCCAGTACACGGGATCTGGATCGAGCGTCTTTCTGTGACATAATACTTAAGACGTTTCCTTGGCAGGCGCGTACGATTTTGTTCATCTTAACTGGTATTTATTACAGAAAATATGTTATAAGCGTAAAAGGGAAAGAGCTGTTTCTTTATTAATGCAAATGTTAGCGTTTAAAATCTCTTATCAATTCTGCTTTTTATTGTTACCACACAACGTGTTATCCTATGTACTTAGAGGACAGTTATATATTTCTTTAATATCACCAGTTCGATATTATCTACTTATATTTATTCTGTAGCTGTCTTATGTTAATAAAATTGAAAGAGGAAACTAAGAAAAATCTCGGCCTGTTTACTAATTGTAAAAGAATAGAAATTGTGCTCTATTATTGCAATTTTGACGCTTGCATCAGCCCACTAACAATTTTTGAAAATCAGGGTAGACCATTTTTATGATCCATCCTTTTGGTGGGTAATGAATAGAATTGTAGAGCAATAAAGAGTCTTTGTAGCTTTTGTAATACCAGCGACCTTCACATTTTTGTAAGGTTTTTGAATAATGCTTCTTAATTTTAGTTCAGCTACCAGTATGTGCTTTGGAAAATGTTTGTATAATGTCAGGCATAAACATTCAAAAAACTGGCCTAAATAACAGGGATGATTCTGAAAAGGGGGTAGCTCTCAAATGCAAAAAGGGTAAGCGACGTGAAGCAAGGTTCGAGTCATAAGCCAACTAGAATGTGCTTTGTCTTTACCGATTTTGTTGTAGACAGACAAGTGTAAAAGTCAAAAGAGAACAAAATTAGAGAGCAGTAGACTTTTAGATAAAATTGATTTTGTAAAACCAGTGGCACAATAGGCCAAGAGAGGGCTATTTGGAATAGATATATGTAATTATAGCGCAGACCTTGTGACCAGATGTGGCCTGCGGACCTCGAAGTTGAAAACTCATTTTCGGAAAAAAATTTCACTTTACATCTGCTTGTCTTGTGTTTATCTCTGTTAACTATGAATTTTCTTATGTTGAATAATAATTTATCAATTTTTCCTTAAAGAAAAGCAGGTACAAAATCTTTATTAGATCTTCATGGTTGATAAAATACACTCTTCTTGTCGAGCAACTTCAAAATGTACTGGATATACTAAAAGCGGCATCAGGGGGTACCGGGATCAAGGTTCTTTTCTACCTGTAGAATCTGGCAGTTGTGCTCGGAAGGGATTTCTCCACGACTTACGATCTTAAGCTGGGAATGTACCAAATTTTCTGTAAAATTTTACAACCTTTAATATGGAGTTTATTGCTGAATACCAACTTCAAAGCCTTTGCTGGGTCATTTCAAACTGGAACTCATCGAACTTGATTAATTTAATCTCTATATCAGCGAAAATATTTGATAACGCTCTTGTGAACTTGCTTTTTCAAAAGTGTAAAAAAGGACGCTGTCGATCTTTAATGAAGAGAAAATGCTATAATTCTAACCTTGTTTTTCTTTGAAAGTAATAAATATTTGTTTAAATAATAATAAAGTACATTTATTTGACAAAACAAGTAATTTGCTAATATCTAGTTATTATATTTGCTGAACAAATCCCAAGCTATCTGCATGCTGTCTATTTGCCAGCATTTTCAAAACACATTGTTTGAAGTGACCATATTCTGAATTTCCAATCTACTTTTCTGCATGACAACAGCAGCAAGAAACATTTCTTTCATCAAAGTTGCTCCTACTGTTTTCATGACATCTTCCTCGAGTACTTGAGTTCCTGAGTTCCCTGCAAGCTTTTCCTTTGAAATGGAAAGTTATTTTGTGAAAAAATATGTTAGATCCAAGTTTTGAGTGAATGCCTAAGGGCTGGTATTTGCTTAAAGAATAGCATATACCAGGTTGAAGGACCCGTGAATCAACAAACGTATACATTGAAAGGCAAGATCATTTTTGGATTTCCTATAAAATTTTTCACGTAGAAGGCTTGATTTAGGAGGGCGCATTTCAGAAAAGAGAAACACTTCTTTAATACACTACAAGGAGCCCTGTTTGAGTTGTGAAACATCATGGCGTTAAGTAATTAGCCAACTAATAAACGATGTATTTTTAGGGTATTTAAGGTTGCCAAATAAATTAACTGAGGCTAGTTAAACTCCAGGTAATACGGTGCATGATAGGCAAAGGTTTAATTGAAAAGTATTTACCAATCAATTCTAAATACTGATATATATTGGTAACCTCTAAACTTGCAAGTCATCCTACGCAAATGACATCACAAATAGATGCTGAAAGGCGTAAACTATGACGAGAGAGGGAACTTACCAAATATTTCCTGGCTTTCACTTTTAGTGCTTCCATAGAGGCAGATGAATGCTGACTTATACTGTCTCTTGGAATCTAATTGAACAAAACAAATAATCTAATTTAAAAAAAATTACTTTTATGTAAGGTTCCCTCCATCCCCAGCGTTTTTTCAGGGACGATTCAATTACAAAAAGTATATAAAAAATTATCATTAAAAAGGACCAGCAAGTACGGTCTTTTTTCGTATTTTCAAAAAAGGGAAAAAATATTTCTTCGCTTTTCATCGAATAATAACGAAAGAGAGATTTGTCTCCAATTTTGAGATTTGTCTCCAATTTTGAGATTTGTCCCATAGTGAATTGCTGAATTCATGCAATTTTTTGGTTGCATAAATTAGGATAATTTAGGATAGTTATTGTGCACCATGTTATAAATGTGTCACGATGAAACGAAAGCCAGCATTTTACTTGTCATTTATTCTCTGGAAAATTATATTTATGTAAAGAATCTGAGGACGAATGGTGTTGATGACTTGTGTATTTCAAAAAAATGATGAAGCTTAAAAGAAACTTCGATGCTGTTAACTTGTTCATAAATTAGGCCACTATAACATATTTGGTCACTATTTCGTAAACTTAAATACTCAATCTGATCTTTTTTATCAAACGAACAAAGTATTATCAAAGCTACGCTAATCAAGTCTCTGAATCATTGCAATAGGACGAAAGATGTGATGCGGTGTTGTGACATGATTTTGCCAATAAGGCAGGCACCGCGGAGCGTTGGGAAAAATGGAGGGGGGTCTAGAAAAAGTGGGGGGGCTAAAATCTTATAAAAAGAAGCTTTACTCGTAGTTTAGTACTAAATATTGGGCATTTTTTGCAAAATGTGGGGGGCTATAGCCCCTCAGCCTCCCCCTGCTCTGCGTACAAGAGACACGTTTTGATGAAATGAAGGCAAAGCTTGGTATATAATGTTCCTGATGCTAAAATTTCACAACAAACGCATGATAAACATTGTACATGGCTATTTTCTTGCATCAATTAGATATCTTTACATCAAAAGGGTACAGGTTACCTGCATTTCTGTCACTCCGATAAGTGTTAGTAGCTCTAGTTGAACGCTTTCCACACAGTTCGTTATTTCGGTTTCTTGCCTCTTGATCTCAAAGGCATAGATAAAACCCAGCGGCTTAGCAAACCTCTTGGCTACCTTATGAATACGTATCAAATGCTGCTGTACCTGAAAATAAACACGTGGATATTGAAAGATTGATTCATCGTTGCTGCAGTTGTAGCTCTCTCATGAACAAGAAATCTAATTTCCTAACAGTAGTAATGAAGTATTATACTTTTCTAGTTATGATTGCATAGTTTGGTATCGAAAAATCTCTAAGTTCAGTTCACCGGTCTTGCAAAGGACTAAAGGGAAATTTTTTTATCAAGAATTATGGCACGTACCTTCCACGAGAACTAGTTAGTTTTGATTATAAATGACTTAGATTGTTATGTTCAGTGCCGTAGGAACGAAGTTCATATTGGGGGGAGGGGGGGCTGCCCATTGTTTTCCTTCTCATTCAGTGCACTTTCATCAAGGAAACAGACTACATTTTGGCTGGAGCCCCCCCCCCCTCAGCCCCCCGGTTCCGACGGGCCTGGTGTTTCAATGCTATTCTTTTGTAGTCTAAAACTGTAGTCTTTCAATTAGATTGCCACCTTTTCAAATGCTATTCTTTCTCCGGCATTCTCATAGCACGTTTACAGTGAAAGATTTTCTGTAAGAACTTAGAATTATAAAGGAATTCTAAATCTCTAGCTTAGCCATTTTGTTACTTTCCAGTGTATAGTTAAAGGAAGCAGGGATGAATTCTGAATTCTTAAGAATTTCCCCATCAGGCACCGTGGAGCGTTGAGAAAAGTGGGGGTCTAAAAAAGTGGGGGGGGGCCAAAACCGTATAAAAAGAGGCTTTTCTGGTAGTTTGATACTTAATATTTGGCATTTTTTGCAAAAAGTGGGGGGGCTGAAGCCCTCCCCAGCCCCCCTGCTCCGCGGTGCCTGCCCATCCATTTTACTTATTAAAGGGCCCCCTCTTATGATCAGGTATGCAGGGTAAGAATAAATAATAAATTTGCACAAATACATCAAAGTACTGAGCTTCAGTTTCAATATTTTGTTTTTTTACCAGCTACAATCGAGCATTTGTAGTCTAGATTACTCTCATCACTTTTGCCATCACCCACAAATTCTTTGTTTTCTAAAGATAGTTCCTATCTTTCTCAGCATATAAGCTAAGCTTCTATAACTAGCCACAGGAGGGTACTGGACGGTGTTTCTTCTGTAATGTCCAGACTAGACAATCGTTGGGGCTTACTGATTTGGGGAAAAGCATTTCCAAACGCACAAGATCTTCCACCCAAAATCATAGAAATCTTTATAAATTAAACTATTAATTTTACTGCATTGTTTGTCGTCAATATGAGTTTTAGCAAAAACTTTGGAGTTTCATAAAAAAAGAGTTGTACTTACTGTAAGTTTTTCACAGTTTGAGCAGTTAGGAACTAATCCAAAACTCAATGAGGCATTTTGTCTTTGAGGATATCTGCCAGCATCCTACAAAAAACCATACATCTGATTGGCAAAAAACATAGTTACATATTCTTTCTATTTCAACTTACTGTCCATACGACGCCTAAGAAAGTCTAGTACACCCTGGTTCTTAAGGGCATCACCTCCAAAAATGGAGTGTCACATTTTTCCGTCAGAATTGTACGAGATAAATTGAAACTGCACAGAAAGAGAGACTGATATCGGTTGAAATGAATAACAAGCCCTCCACTTGCTTCAGCGAGTTTAAGCATTGTTCGTGTGTGAACACTTATTACGCTCTCTGTATGTCGCTCCAAGTGGCTAATTTAGTCGGTTTGAATTCTATATTTTACAAAACGACGTGCTGAAACAAATTCAGACTGAAAAAATACCGAAAACACGATTTCATATTGAAAATTTCAGGACCTAGGACAAAAATAGGCAAAAACGAAGCACACACGTTACAAATACGATGTACTCTGATGCTGGCGGGTTACCTTGAACTTCTTTTTACAGAGTTCCGTTTCTGTTTTGAACGTGTGCAGCTTCAACAACGTGTAACTCAGAGCTTTAGACTGTTGTCCATCCGACCCTTGTACTGTAGCCATTGCAATCACGAGTGACAGTGAAATGAAGCTCAAGTAACCTAGAAGACACGGAGATGCAGAGCTGATTCTATGACATGCGAATGAAATGAAAATTTCTGGGTACAGGCATGCACGCAAAAGACTTTTTGTATGCAACATTAGGGGAGTCTGAGGATTGTACTAATGTATAGCTGTAATTCAAACGAGAGACATGTTAATAGCTGAAGAACTGATACATTTTATCAAGTAAAGATCGGTGAATACCTTTTATAGCTAACTGCTTACATTTTGCTTTTAATCGATAAAAAGAGGAGTTGTCAGTATGAAAACTGACTTGGTTAAAGGTATTTCCTATATTTGAACCCATCATTAGGATCGTCCCTATACACAGTAATTTGTTTAATCAAAACCTTTGAAATTTGAATTCCTGTTAAAGGTACATAAGCCATTTGTTCATACCTTGCAAATAAACTTGTATAATCTAAACGAGAAAAGATCTCCAA
This sequence comes from Rhopilema esculentum, assembly GCF_057945365.1. NCBI lineage: Eukaryota > Metazoa > Cnidaria > Scyphozoa > Rhizostomeae > Rhizostomatidae > Rhopilema > Rhopilema esculentum. Next base: position 8,471,871 of record NC_142817.1, on the reverse strand, counting down.
AGCTTCTCCAATAAAAATTTGTTGTTGATCAGAAATGAAGCTGCAGACTTACCCATTGTTGGTTCAGGTTTGATGAGTTGAGACTTTTATGTTGAGCCTGTGTTCTCTCGATGATTTTGACTTTTTGTTCAGGTATAACCTCTTATATAATGAAGGACAAGACGTACTTTGACCCACTGGGAAATAAATCCCTTCATGTCACAGAAATAGATGGCTCAAGAAGACATGCCAGTTTCGTTTTCCTTATCAGAAAATCCACCGAAATCAGTTCGCAGCTTGCAAGAATAGTCACAAAGGCAGAGACCGGCATGTGTTTGAATTCTTAGAAATTTGTCAAAGTCCCTGGCACCTTTGATACGGGAAATACAAAGATCAACCAGTGCTCTTTCATTGTCTGTCTATTTGCTCTTTCCTTCATGTTCGGTTTTAAAACGGCACTGCAACACAGTCATGTCAAATTTTGATCTTAAGAAACACCAGTAGCAGAAACATTCCACATATTGTTGCTTTGCCAGCGGGCAAACTTGTTAAGTTAAACAAGTCTGTAATTTGCTGTCGCAAAAAAGGCATGACAGTACGACATGACATGACCAGGCATGAAACGTTGCAGAAACCAGAAACGTCACCAGAATCTTCCATAATGGTGTTTTGACCGAGAGCCTTTGCAACATAAGCTAAGAGGATGGCACTTGCTTGAAAGGCTTAGAATGACCAAGCTGAAGACTTTAAATACAAAGATATGTCTTCAAAGGAAGACATGTACAGGTACCATGGGGGTTTGGGGCCCACCTTTGATTCAAGGGTAAAGAACTTAGCATTTAAGGTAACAAAGATAAGGGTAAGATCTTGCAGAAACGCTCAAAATTGGGAATTTTTGTAGCAGGTACATTAAGTGTAGATGTAGCAAGCACACTTTCTAAGTTATTTTGCTTCTTTTGTAAAAATGATGCAAAAGTTCTAAACCAGGGAACTGTCAAATATTCCATGAAAAAAAATGCTGGAAATGACGGACACCGGAAATCACTTCTCGTTTCTTGCTTGTGCGTGACGTGTGCCAGGTTTGTACCTTGGAACATAATAAGACACACAATGTCATTTGTTAAGGCTGTCGCATGACGAGTAGTAGCTCCAGTCACTTTTGCTAAATAGAGATTCGTGTGTTGTCACGCACGACTTCAACCCCAGCGCTAACAGGGAGTGGGGGTTCAGATTCATTGTCCTTTGTAAACTGATATACATATTTGAGCTTTCACTTTCTGCTAAGACTGCATGTCAAATACCTGCTTGCAAACAGGGAATCGAAGCAGTATGTTATGCTATTGTGTTTAGGAAAAACATTTTCTTGAAATTAAACAATAACATGGAGGCAAATCTATTACCCTTAAAATAATGTCATCCTCAGAAATTTGTCCCTAAATACTGTCACTGATAGAACACGAGATGAACAACCACGAGACACAGATAGAATAATACTCTTTTACCAAAAGTTTAATTAATTCAATTTATGCACCAACTCCTAAAAATTCAAATTCAACAAGGAAAGACAAGCAAAGCTCAGCATATTTTAGAATCTAACCTCATTGCACTCATTCAGTATTGAAATTAGGTCACTCGCTCGATACAAGCTCCTTGAATTGAAATTCTGGACCAAAATGCTCTTTGATGTCTCATCTGCTGTAATAGGCATCTAGAGAGATGATATATCCTTTTCTTAAAGAGCGCTATAAATTTTGTCCAGCCTCAATATTCTTCAGAAATTTTCAATCTAGGCCTGAATATATTTTTTAGCCCAGAAAGTAAATGAGGTGTATTACCACCGAGCGAGAGGTTTTTGGGGTGCGGTTTTTCTGGGACAATTTTTGGCGTATTTCTGGTAACCTAGTTAGCCGTTGGCCATCGCTCGTAGCCCTGAGCTAGGGAACCCTGCCAGGTGGTACCAGTCGGGTCATACTGGACCTATTAGCTAGTGGAGGGAAGGGACGCTTTAGTTCCCCACTCATGTCCTGTCGGAGCATGCCACTGCCCTGATGGAGGTTCAGACTATTAAATTAAAATCTAAATGAAAGAAAATTCGTAATTAAAATTTTTTCCTGGCAATTAAAACATTTTCTGGGACTTCACATGTATGGAACACTGAGTGGTATGTGATCATTTAACGTCAGTAGTAACGTCAGTTAAAGTCATGATAGCCAAAGAATCTTGTGAGTTTACAATTCACATCAAAGCATCAAATATGTAACTAAACAAAAACTTTAGCAGGGGACAAAGAGGCCAAAAACAATTCTTATGCTAGCTGGTGTGAAAATATCATAACATTAGGCCTTTCATTCATATTTCAGCAATATTGATTTTGGGGCAGATCTTTAAAAACTGCAAGGAATCAGAAAAAAGTCCTTTGGATTTAGAATGATCGCTTGCAATTAACAAAGCACTACTTGCTTTCGTTCACATATTTTTCATCAGAACCTAAAATTTTTTCTAAAGCTACTAAGAATCATAAACTGGTCACCGGAAATCACCTCTCGTTCCTTACTTGTGCGTGCCAGTGGCGGAAATTCAAGCTTTCATTTTGGGGGGCCCAGGCCTACGATTTTCCGACAAGATAACATCACGGACCATGTATAATTTCAAAGAAACTACACATTTTGATAAAAATAGTTGATTTTTTGACGGGACTTTTTAGAAATCTTTGCTGACTACTCCATAATTAAGTAGCAAGAAGAACAATCCATTTATGATTTTTGATATCAAGATTCATATCTCATCTAAGACAATTGAAAATACAAGAGGTAGACCGTTAGCACTTTTGACAAGTCGTACGTTCATTTTATGCACTTTATCTTATTTTCGTCAGTGAGAAATACGTTTGAAAATAACTTTTGTTCAGAAGAATCCGATAGAAATTTTGGGTGATCTTTACGGAATTGAAATTAAATACACAATTCACAAGCAGTTTTGATTTTGGTCATATATTGTTTGGTTGATTATTTAGTAGTGGCTAATATTTTATCAGCTATGCTATGTTCAAATTTTGCGAAAAGGGCACAGAGAGGTTATAAAGGCCCCTGGGGTAAAAATTGAAACGTGGATCACCTGCAAGCGAAGCGAGCAGAAAATTTGGCAATTACGCCCCTTAGATTAGCTTAAAATTCCTTTTCAGAACGATTTCTTGGAGTAATTTCGACACGTTTAACGGTTGTCAATTATCCGACGAAAACCCAAATTTTCCGACCACATCGCTGATTGGGCGGCCCGAGCCCCCCAAACCCCCCAAACCCCCCAAACCCCCCCAACCCCATAATTTCCGCCACTGTGCGTGACGTGTGCCAGGTTTGTACCTTGGAACATAATAAGACACTCAATGTCATTGATGCTGTCCAATGACGAGTGGTTGCTCCAGTCGCTTTTGCTAAATGAAGGCAAGGTGGAGCCGGGGGAGGGGGATAGCTGGGGGTTTGAAATTAGTCAAAGTAATTTCAAAAAGGAATTGAATAAACGCAAGATAAAATAATATAACAATTATTAGTTCTGTTATTTGATGCTGATAAAAGTTTAGAAGAATTAGCATCATATCATTGTTAAACATGTTCTAGCATTATCTTTAAACACATTCCTGTATCTCTTTGTATATCTACTGTACTGCAAACTGTTGCCAAAGCCAGTAGCTATGGCAAATTAATGATCTGATCAAATTTGAATAATTTGAAGAGGCAACGAGTATCTTTTTAGAGGGATTTGAGACTCTTTCGCCGATCCACTCTTTTAATGAGGTTCTGGTACCCAGGGTAAAAGATGCCTGGCGGGTGCTCAACCAAAGGACTGAAATTAACCCCATCTCCCTGAAATTCATTTTAATATTACACCCCCTTTATCTCTGAAAGCTGACAATCATTGGACATCTTTAACTGATCATTAAAATGATTATCAATTTTAGCAGCTTTGGACTGAAAAAATGTTTGGAAACCTATGCCCAGGCAGCTTAACACTTCGTTGTCAAGGAAATCATGCATAGACACGTATGAGTGTGTCACAAGGCAAAGCAGAAATATCGAAATAACCACCATGACAAGTTCCTGATTTTATGATAACACTCCTTTTTCAAACTAAATCTGAGGATGCACAAACTATTTCTCAGTAAAAGCTTCTCCCAAAATGCACCTACCCTAACAAGCTGCATTTTACTCTAATATCGGAATGTGCTTACAACCGGTGGTAGGGGGCGCAGGGCATAAACTTCCTCTAGGGTACAAGGAGATCACAAAATCCAATTCACTGTACCTACTTAGGTATCAAGTGAATAAAATCAGCAACAGCCAAAACTTTTAACGAGTCCATAGTCCATACTTCTCTCCATCTTCCCCCCTTCTGCTCCCATTGATACAAAATTGAGATAGCTTCTACTAGACATTGCCAGGCAATAGATTCAGCATTCTAGCAAAGGCCCCATTTCAAAATTTCTAACGCAATAAAATTTTACTATTTTTCATGACATTACATTGCATAATGATAAATAAGACATCAAAGTCAAAACTGCAATAACTTCATTTTTTTGGCAGGTTCTTTTTCGATAGCAGGTTATATGTTGTATGACCCAAATCAAGATGTTGAGGGCCAAATTACTAAGCTTCCGATGTGCCAAAATTTTGAGTTCCCATTCCCCTGAAATGAAAACAACCCAAAACATAAAACAGTCCAAATTTGATTAAGAATTGTATTTTTATTTGCTACATAGCATCCTAAGGTAGTTTTAGGACACTGAAAAGCTGTGCTTATCAAGCATCGTTCCTCTCGACGTGACCACACGTCATGATTCCTACGCTTAGAAATACAGAGATTTGGTGAATCTCCTAACCCTGAGAGAAAAATTGTTAAAGTCCGGGGCGCTCGTACCCTTAGTGAGTCTGGTACCCAGGGTAGGGCGTTCGAAGCACATAATCTTGGATCTGTAGTCGGCGATCCTAACGACTTGGCATTTTGCAAACAACTGCCACCTCCATTCTGCATCAATCTTTATGCAATCTCTGGTGTTGCTGAATGTTAGTTAGTCTTAATAGAAGTAAAACCTCGGCAAACCCAGAACAATATTTCGTTCAACAAATCCCAACATTGTTGGACGTCTTGTTGGGCATTATGGGATATTTCTGGATATAGGGGATCAGCAGCAACAACCACAGGGCCTAACTTCAATTTCATTCGTTTAGGCCTCTGCAGGAAACTGAACATGGCGAATCGGTCAACTAAAAGTGACAAGCAGGAGCAATAATGTTTTTAGGTCTATTTGAAACTTCATATCCCCAGCTTAATTTCTTATCAGTGGTTGATAAGTATCGTCAAAGTGAATTTTTTTCTCTTTGGATCCTTTGATATCTGCCCTGCGGGTTTCTCTTTTACTTATTGGGGCCCCCTTTTTTATTGTCGTCAAATTCCCCTCCATCACATTGTGAGTATCATAGAACGAGATAAAAACAATTTTCATTTTTTGTCTTCGTCTGACGCAAGCTGGCTCATTCACAAAGGCGGCTTTTCTCTTTGTGTTCAGTTTCCATCTTTCGTTATCACTGCTTCCTGAGCAAAGCAAAACAAATCAATTTTGGCGGGCTTTTCCTTACTGCGCTTGCGCTATGGTGACGCTTTTGGACAGATAGTATTTTTAATGATTTTATACTCATTCACATGTTGCTATTTTACATCAATACGAAAAGCAAAAAGGCTAGATTCAACAGTAGCAAAAGTGGAGAGGTCTTCTTAGATAGAAGATAAACGAAAGTGACAGGATACCACTGTGGGATTTCCAGAAACATTAGAAATTAGAAAGCATTTTGAATAGTATAGTGCCCATAAGGTATTCTTGAGGAACCTTGCATGTGGCAAAAATTGCGACCATAAACGGTTTAAAGAGCGTTTTCTTTCTACCGAACTAACTTCTCTTTGTCGTGAATGGCAGAATGGTACAAAGTACAAAGAATGGCACTCTCTGGTTCCATGTTGACAATGCGATGGAACCAAGAGTAGTCAAATCAGGGGGTAATCATTAGACCTCACACCTTAACCTTTCGAAGCCTTGGAACAAAATGCACACAAACTTCTCCATTTTTGTTCCATGACATCTGGTAAACGTCCCCAAAAAAACTTGCAATGAAACTAACCAGAGCAAGATTTGATGGACAATTCAACGACAAGTCTAACCACAGAAATGAGCAACATAACAATTTTTTAATACAATTGCAATCTTTTTTGGAAGCTCTATGAAACTTGGGCACTGTTTTGAAAGGGACTAATGCTTCAATTGATACGTATTTGATACAAGAGACCACGGCAGTAAACGCGCGTCAAACCCCACGTCAAACCCCGCGTCAAACCCCGCGTCAAACCCCGCGTCAACCCTGCGTCAAACCCCATGTTGAGCCCGTCAGAACGTTTCATGTTGACCAAAGCAAAGAAGAGATTCAAGGATGATTCAGGCGAAAGAATTTTCTTTGTTGATGTTAATCAACATTAGAAAGCCACAGCATTTCTGCCCCTGTCAATATACCTATAAGGATTGTACAACCATCAAATGGGGGCAATCAAGCAACTTTCTTTCTTCTTCACAAAATACTGCAACCCTCTGTAGCAAATCAGGGTGATACAAGTTTTCCCCAGAAGAAAGATTAAGAAGTACGATCAAACTCAAAAAAGTACGATCACAAGAAAATTAACTGCGGTATTCAGATCTGTTGGTTCAGTAGAGGTTTTCGGGTTTCGTAATTGTTGAGTTAAAAAGAAAGGTGGACGATCTGCTTTTAAAAATAGGTTCGTCATAAAATCCAGATGAAATCAGTAATGAAATTCTACAGCATAGTATACAGCTATAAAATTATGATGTGTTGATATGCAACAAGGAAACAAAAAACTACACAGATGCTTTAACAACGAACTTTCCTTGCTCTTCAAACCCCCCCCCCCCCCCCCCCACCATCGTGGGATCATCAAATACCGGTTTGCGAAAGAGACTGGGAAGTAGTGACCTATTCTGAACAATCACCTCGTTGGTTTTGAAAGATTAGAAGCAAAGGATGCAGCTAGGCTTGTGTTTCTGTGACTTTCTTTTTCCATACATCAAATGTTCTATTTACAATTTTGAACTGGTTTAGCATTACATATACCAAAAACGGTATTCTACATCAGATGCTGAATGGCTTAAGAAGACAACAACTTTACATAAAACTGGAAAGCTTAGTATCATTTTCGCTTAGCGATGAAACAACAGACGAATAGTTATATCAGAGTGAGTGGCTACATAATTGATAAACTTCCTAAATAAAGAATTTTACCAAAAATCTATCATGGTGTTTTACGAAAGTGTGGAAGTTGACTGAATTTCTAGTAATATGATGGCAGTTACTCGCCGTAAAGGCTCTATTAAGCCATGGAGGGGGGGGGGGTGGCTTATTTAGTTTTTTTTCAGTCCTAGAGGGAGGTTTGAAAAGAGAGAGGGGTTTATAGAAGAGAGTGGGGCTTATTAATTATTCAAAATAAAACAAATTATAAAAATGCGATGCATATGATAATATCATCATCGCGCCCGTTAAGAGACCCAGTCAACGTGAATATCATCTTTAATTGATATCAATGGCTTATTTCAAATTTTGACTTGGTAAAAGGGTTTAATAGAGAGGAGGGCTTAATAGAGAAGGAGGTTTAATAGACAGGGGGCTTAAAATAGTTTGTACGGCAACTAGTTAAGTTAAGTTTATCAATTACTGGAAGAGCCATTCGTTTAAGGTTGTGCTTATTATTTAAGGTAGTCCTCGTCATTTAAGGTGTCGTTCATCATAAAAGATTGCTTTTATCTACAAGGATGATAAAAGCATACCAAAGCATAAAGCTTCCCATTATTGTCAAATCATATTCTACATCTAAAAATTTTAACTAACTAAAAATATTCACATACTAAACTGGCATAAGAACTAGGCCTCTCGAATGAGCTTCTTCTGCGATACAAACAAAGTCCTAAATATAAAGACCCTTCTGAAACATAAAGCAAACTGCTATGGGAAAAATCTTGCCAAAGTTCTTTTTCGCTGCTTCTTCATTCGTTTGGAATTAGATATCTAAAAATGAGCACATGGGTGGTAAGGTGCCGGCCATTTCCTCAATCTCTTCGTTGTCCCTTGAGGAAAGCTCGTTAACTTCTAGATTAATGCTTGCACTGACTGCTTTTCCAAAACCCGTTTCGAGGCCACTTGTCTCGCAGAATACTGAATCAAGCATGTCGAAGCTTGAGTCAGAAAGAGGCTGCATTGAAACACCAAAACTGCTGCTTTCTGAGCAAGTGCTGGAAGGGCTTGTCACAGAGCCTACACTTGAAAGAGAGACTCGAACTGACAAGGAGGATCTGTTGTTGGGGCTGGGACTTTGGGCAGAAGTCCCTAGGGTCATGGAATTCATATTAACTTGCTGCAAAGGCTGCCTGTGAAGTTTTGGAAGTGGCATCTTCCCACATGGCGGCCCACTATAAACATTCTGAACGTGTTGTTGCTGTTGTTCTAGTTGAGGTGTCGTTAGCTCTTCTGTAGTGTTCTCGTCCTGTTTTTTGACACCACATAAAATTGTTGCCATGCCAGCCAGCAACTTAGCTTTGTCTTCAGCTTGAATGCTGTCCAGCGTAATGAGGAACTGGACGAATTCGCTCACACATTGATTGTAACCAGATCGGTAATTGGGATTTTGTTGATATTCTACAAAAAAACGTTACTGTTAAACTCACAGTAAAAATTACTAAGTGAACCCTTTTGATACCTGAATCAAAAAATTTGAATAGATGTAACTAAAAGAAACAAGCCCATGACTGTATGCTGGTATACTGCAAGTTCCCGCTTAAAAGAATTTGACAAAAGAGAAACTGCAGCCTGCCAGCATGGAGAATAGCTTCTCTTTCATAAGAAAGTAGGCGGCCTGAATTTCTTCTAATTTCTTATTCATGGGTAAAAATTGAAAAAGTCTCATTAAAGTTCAAATAAATACATTATATACTTCACACTTACTTAATTCATCCATAATCATTTCTTAGGGTATTCCTGTCCAGTTAGGTAAATTAAAATATATTACCTTTCGTTCTTGACTGACGAACATAGCTGACGGTCGCTTCGAGTATGTCTGCTTTGTCGACCTTGTCACTCTATGAAACAACGCTTGCTGTTAGAAATGTTGGTTGTTATAAATAAGTTCAGCAAAACAGCATTAGCGATGAAAAATTAAGCTGGATAACGGTTATAGTAATAGTAGAAACAAACACAGATACGCGAACAGTGCATTTAAGTGTGAGCCAGGGCTAAACCACGTTATGATAATGAAGATGGCCTAAGGAAGGCAGTGCGCAGAATAATTAAATATATTTAGCATATTTAAGCATTTCAGAAGAAAACTAACTTGGCTATCCGTATGTTCGTTATAAAGCTTGATGAATAATAACAACAAGGAAAATAATGCTTGTCTTTATCGTGTGACTAGTCTCACTTTTCTCAGTCCTTATTTACATAACGTTTGACCTTCCAAACAATAAATCCCTTTGAAATTCTACATCTCGTTGGTTATAGATCTATAACGAATCGAGTCACGGTTTTAACATTGGATTTTCTTTATTTAAACATCGCGTCAGCTAAATTGAATTTAAAATCAAGAAATTTTAAAGCGTATATTCTAATTTGGCTGGGCAAAGTTTCCCTAACTACAAAAAACAGCTGTCAGCCCATAACCAGAATTTGAAATAAATTTGTTTTGAAATTTATCTTGCTCGTAAGGGACATATTTTTAGGCTACTATTGGCAGCTGCAGTACAAATTATTTGGTAAAAAGTACTGCACATCAAACAGATATTCTTAAGCTTTTTCAACTGTTTGAATTGCTAAAATTTCTGGGATACACATTTACAAGAAATCATCTTTTGATGCATATTATCATTAATGCAAAGTTTTATTCTCTGTTCGATTAATAAAAAAAGTAGTGATACAAAAAACTGATTGAAAGAAAGTATAGTCAAAATTTGCATGCTGTTTTACTGATTTAGAGCCATGATTTGTCGTAAATTACAACGACAATGAATAAACTGTGAGAAATATAAAATTTCTTGATAATACCCTTTCAGTCAGGTTGGCAGAAACTCAGCTCTACATTAGAACTATTTTCTTATACAACGTTTGCAGAAATCTTGAAAATTAAATAGGTTTGATGGGTAGTAAAAGTAGATTTAGTCGCAAAGTAGGCGGGTAGCGAGAAAACCTTCCAAACTTTCAGTGTTATGAAGAACTGGAAGCTGTGTAAAATCGCTTTTCAGTATGACTTGCGCGAGCTACTAAAGGCTACTAAAGACCACGCTACCAGAATGAAAACGAAAGTCGATCGCCTTCACCGTGGATGGCATGCACTAACTCTTTCTTTCATTCTGTTTTGCTTTCACTCTGAAGCATGAGCAATATGGCGAAGGTCTCCCGAAGCATGCTCATCAAAAATTAAGAACAAAAATAATAGATTCTGAAACTTACCCTTTCCTCATCTTTACAAACCATGCCTTTGAGCTCATCTAGAGCAGAATTGATTCTTTCACGCCGCACTCGCTCTGTTTTTTGCTTTCTCGACTAAAACATAAAAATTTCTTAATTATTGAAAAAAACTTGACAAGAAAAAAAACTATTGATAGTGACAAAGAGGGTGAAGATGACTCATTGTAACCCACGAAGATTATAATGGTGATTGGTGATTGAAGCGATTGAAATTATAACGATGGTTACGATATTGATGATAGTTAATGATCGATAAAAATGATTATGATTATGTCTGTGATGCAGATAAGGTGTGTGATTAATAATGACAATGGTGTGTGATTATAATGATTATGACGACATTTGGTCACATGCCCTGTAGAAAAAGTCAGCTTCGTTACGAGGCTGGTGGAAGTATGGAATAATACGAGGCCGGCTGTCGTTTGACGTAGTAATCTAGATCAAATGTGCCAGAATCTACGCTAAATTGGTTGTCAGTTGTAAAATTAGCAGCTGTAGCAGACGTTGGAAGATAAACAAATCAAAGGAAGAGGATAAAACTGTAAACAAGAGGTGGAATAACAATAAAGACAGTTTAGTAAACATTTGGAAATTTATCAAAGATAAAAAGATTTGCTTACGCTTTGTTTCTAATTAATCTCGTAACAAAACGAATAAGAGACAGAAGACGAGTGTCGTTCAAAAGGATCTGAATGGGAACAAAAGGTTTAAGGTGGCACAAAGCAAAGATTTGTGGGCCAGGTGTCGAGACAAAGGAATCGCCCCAGTCTGGGTGCATTGTGGCTTAGCGGCCTTGTTTTAAGTTTTGGATGCGATTCAATAATTGTGGAGGCTTGTGGAGGCACCTCACTGCAACTCGTGCAGCTAAAACATTGAAGTGCTCCTTGGCTAAGAAGGGGCTGGCTCAAATGTATTTGAGCATTTAAAAAGCTCAATCCAATTTACTTCTCTTTGTTTATCGTGTAGATGAATCATATAGTACAAAGTTTTTTCCCCTGAAGGTAAATCGTCTGGATTTGTGGAAGGTGGTAATTTGTCCTCGATTTCACTTTGTCCTCGATTTCACTTGATACGATATCAGCAACGCACCACAACCATTGTGCAGCCTGCATGATTATTGTCGTTATTTCATCTAGATTCTAGAACTATTTTTCCTTTATGGGTTGAAAAGGCCATTTGCACCACCCACGACTGTTTGTCGAGAGAGAGCAGGATGGTTTGTGTAGGACGATTTTCTGGCGAAGCTCAAACGGAAAACATAGTAGAAAAGATGTTAAAGACAGCGATTTGTTTGGACAAAAAACTAAGGAAAAAGCGATGATGGGTGAAAGGCGACCAATTCCTTGGTTGTTTTGAAGTCTCACGACTGAATGGTTGAATGGTGTAGTAACATGCTTAAGGATTATTTGAACATTCACTGAAATTAAATAATTGGAGGCTCGTGTCGTTGGGAATCCACAATCTGTAATAGAAAATTTAATCTTTCGAAACAAGAGAGCTATAATCCCTTATAACAACAGATGAATTGTGAGACACGTGGATGGGAGGGCAAACTGCAGGCGAAATCAAGACAATATTTATAAAGTAAAATAGATTTACGTCGAAATAGACTGTGGTTGTCGGGGTCTGTCTTCTGACTAGTTTCGATTAGGGTTTCTGTTCCTTCTTTGCCTTTAACATGAATTTTGCAAGTATCTTAAACTGACTCACAGAGGTAGTATTAACGGGGAAGCGGCCAAGAGTATGCAAAAGGTACGATACAGATCACATTAACAAATGAGCTGCACAACAATTCAGCAGATATGGTATTTTATCTTGCTGGTACTGTTCCATAATAAGCTGCCAAAATACCAACATTTTACATCTTCAGGTGTACTTACACCAATATGACAGCGAGAAAATTTCGGCATCAGATAGGCAAGAGCTATATCCGGGCTCTTTTCATTGCAATTAGAGGTCTTTAAAAAATGGGTACGTGGGACGTTAGGTTTCAGGAAGACGCATGTTTGCTGCGGCAAAGCTTTATTTGTCCGTTCAGTGAATGATTTTTCAATCAGCCGATTTTGTGTCAACTTTTGTGCGTCACAAATACAAAACAGACTGAAAATGCGGACCATATTGCAATTTGAGGAATATGCAACGTAATCGGAGCTCAATATTTACCGTGTGGCAGCTCGTCTCTTATCTGCTTATTTCAGCTGTTTCCCTGCCTTTAGATTTAAATTTTCCTTGTTATTGATATTATATATTCTATACTATGAATAACTATTAATTGTTAGAATAATAAGCAATGTTGACCCATATATGTTTACTAAAAAGTGAATAAATGGTAAGAACTCATTTTTGACAACCCCATTTTGGCAACATCATTTAACCTCCTGCATAGAGAAGGCTACTCCAATAAAGTGGCTACTCTAATAAAGTGGCTCAAATTGCCTTAGCAATAGGAAAACGGTTTCGAAATTTCTACTCTGCAACAACCACCCAAGTTGACTCCAAGTAGATTGCAGAATCGTTAGGAGAGCTTGTATCAAGTGCTATTTCGCTTAAATTCGGTCCGAAAACGAACGTTTTGTTCGGAATGGAGTTTAATTTCTCGTTCCGCAAACATTGAAGGAAACACTGATCACCGTTTTATGGCATTGCAATTCATGAAAAATTGGGATCGGAAAACTATATCATTGTCGAGTGTTCTGGTAGACACTAAACTCAGTACAATTTGTGATGCTGTTCGAGCCAAACACAAATACACGAACAAGAAAACAAACGCCGTCTTTTCAAGGCCTGGAAAATCGTTTAACAGATGTGGTTACACAATATCATTAGGCAAATTACGATAATTATTCTTTCACTCACTTGCACTACATTTTGGAATTCTTCCTCTAAAGAAAAATTGCCTATTAATTCCTATATTTTCTGCCCCTGAAAACGAACAAGATGAGTCCTTCATAGATATATTACGTGTTCCTTTAACTGACTTATCTCACAATACCACAGCACGTGCCATGCCCATTAGCGCAAGTCAACCCTAAGTCGAAAGCTATGAGACAACATTTGTGTTCGGATATGATTTGGTGACAAAAATGGAAAGTACTAGTTGTGTCTAGAAGTGTGATCATTAGTGGTGCCATTGAGGACACGCGACCAACCAGTCCATGAATGAGTGGGTGTAGCCAGGTGAGCTATAGACGGGCAAACAACGACAGCACGAGCTAGATTGACTTCATCCCCGTGTTTAATCAGATCATATCAAATACTCTCAAATAGCAGAAATTTATGGCCCGTTAGCTCGGCCGACCGGCTGGACCTCACTGCACATAGGCCTACCAGCAATTTTTACACAGCCCTTCCAGATAGTTGTGATAGTTCACTGTATAACCAACACTGTTTCTGGGAGAGAAAGTGCAGTTTCTCTTATTTCTACCCGAGACTTCTAATTTCCAAAAAGAACTAACTACATGACCTATTCGTTACTTCTAACAAAGACTTGGTGCTATTTGAATCAGTTTTTGAGACGACATAATAGACGACATGAGACGACAATTGAAGCGTACTGGCATCAGTTCAAGTATATAAATACGAAGCTACAAGTAATAGAGAATAGAGCCTTCTAAGAAGCAATTTTTCATTTTCATGTTCTGTTTTGAGAAAAAATCATCTTACTGCCCATGTTCTGGTTTCTGAAAACGCAAGAATCGTTCAGATACTAAATAACTGTAAATAACTGCTAAAGGTGACGCATTCCTTCATTTTCAAGCAGTTGAAATGGAGAGGCATGTCCAGGTCTTCACGTACGCTTTTATCTGCGTTGTCGAATTAAAATATTGGAAAAACGCAATTTAGGGATTAACAGCATCTTTTGACTTACTGACTCGGCTTTTCAGCTTACATTTTTTCTAATTCGGGCCTCTATTGTAATAATTACATTGTAGCTGGAGCCAGTTGGCGCAAATAGAATGCAGCCTCGTCTCTGACAGTTCATTTTGAACTATTTGGTTTACAATAATTACGTGGGGGTGGTTTAGTGAACCTAGCTAATATATTGATAGATGCCATGGGAAAGTTCAAATGACTTCTTCGGTGTTTTCTCTTGAACACAAAGTTTATAAGAACAAGCAACGAGAGGTCCTGTGAGTTCTAAAGGGGGGTAATTATAGCTCTTGTGCAGGAAATCAGGAGTCATACACAAGAACAATTTCAACAATAATACTCAAATCCTGGCAAAAGGAACGACTCGCTCTGACACGGGGCGCATTCAATGATATGCAACGCGCGTTTGTGTTCTTTTCTTTTCGCTTTGTAATGACAGAATTATCGTGAGCGTTCTACTTAGCTTAGTGTGCACGAAAGCAAACGTACTCACGTTTATTGTGAGTAGCATGCAATAACAAACCAGCCAGAGTATGAATGAAATCATCTTGGTTTCGTGTAACCCAGTTAGTTCCCCAACGCTAATAGAGCTTCAGAAAAAGCTAATTTTGTTCCTCCTACCTCAGTCCCCCAAGGTATTGGCCATGCTTATAGAAAAGGTCTATACAGGCACCGGCATTGGTGCCAATGAAACGCGCAAATGGCAATCACGGAAACGACATGTAAGGTTGTATACTTTACCTGAGTACCCTCTCAATGAAACCTACACTACTACAAAACGTGAGAATGCCTTGAAAGAATGCGGCAAGAATTCGTCAACGGGCCGACTGTGTTGAGACAGGATGGTCAAATTCTTGCACTTATCCTTTCGATCTCTACTTTACATAAGCATATCGCAGCACATAGCAACCATTTAAATATTTGGTAGCCTTCAGAATCAGTAGGATTCGGTTTTGGATTTCAGTTGAAGAAAGGCTTAAGAACACACAAGAGGTCATGAGTTTCAATCCATATTGACAAGATCACGTCTCTCTTCTGCGTGAAAAAGGGATCGAGTGTTTGTACAATTGTTACGTTGAAAACCAAGGCTGATTCAAGAAACAAGCGCATTCGAGCTAGCGTAAACTCTGCTAAATCTTACTGTTTTATCTGCAGCAAATCTTGTGTGTGAAAGGACAAGAAAGATTTAGGAAAAACTCCTGTGGACTGGAATATGATACCATTTTAGAATCTTATTTGTGAGCAGAACATAAAACTACTTGTTTTGCATCCACTACTGGTAAAAAGATCCAAGACGCATTAGAAAATTCCAACAACTTTTCCGAGGGTTGCCTTTTTCTGACACAATTACCCTAAAAAGCTGACCGGACAAAGGCGGCTTCATTCTGCCTTCTGCACAGGTCTGCGCTTCGTTGAGAGTTTTACTCAAATATGCGTAAAAGACCTGCTTGGGGAGAGTTCTCTACCAAAAGAATTAAAAGAAGAGAAATTCAAACTTTTGAATCTAATAAAAAGGAAATCGGAACAGGAAATTGTGGCAAAGAGTCACGATCAAAGACCTTTTTACCCAGAACAGTAAATGCCCTAGCTAAGTGCACTAAACTGTTTTTTTCCGCTGACCACACTCGTAAATTCAGGCATCATTAAAAGGCTTCCCGCCAAAAACAAATTGAAAAACTGCATCTTACCATTTATAATGACAGCTAAAACATGGGTCAGCGGATGAACAAATATAAGTGTAAACTTGACAAAATTTGTAATGACTTACCAATCTTAGATTTCCACGGTAAGCCCTCTTCTCTAATTTGTTCTCTTCAGACATGTTTTTTGATGAGTTCATATGTCTTTCTCTTGTCAAATCGCTGCCTCTCTAACACCAAGAGCCGTGGTTTGATCAAAACTCAGGTAGCCTTGAACAATAAAACACGAGGTCCATTATCTCCAATTCCATATTATCATTCACAAAACAATAGGGCATTATTTTTTCCTTTGTTTGCTCATGTCAGTACAGGTGTGGACTCTTAGAACCGTTGAAATACTTGGCCATTCAAATCAGGCCCTCACTACTGCAGCCGCCGGCCGCAAGAGCGGTTTGGCTTTTTGAAGGCAGTTTTTAAGAGTTGAACCATTTTACAATGACAAACCCAAACAGTGATAGGAAGTTGCACATTTGGATTTATTAAAGGAATAAGTGGATACTATTTTAAGAAACTGAGTACCTTAGTTTCGGTTTATTTTGAATAAACTATCGTTTGGCTTTAAGAACCGACAAACATCACTAAAAAAGAAGGCGCTTAAATCACAAAATAGGGGGTACGTCAGACCCCCAATAAAAAGCATCATAACCTTGGTAACAGCTACTTCAAGGAGGGGCCACTGCTAAAATGAGGAAGACGATCCAAGTTATCGTAAAACAACTCAGTAACTCAAAGAACGTTGCAGAGTTCCAGTTTTTAAAAGGAACATCAGAATACCGTTGCTCATTTGTTTCAAAGGAAACAAAAGCAAGTAAAGATGCAGCAACTGAAAAAGCACATCCAGACTTTCCCCCAAGAGAGTCGTTAATAAACGATCAGAAAATACATGTGGGGCCTCCGGCAACCCGTGCGGCCACTTGGCCAGTATTTCAAAGCGGAGGCTAGGGAAGGCAGACATCCAAGACTGCCCCGTCATATGAAGTATCTGTCTAAAACATAGACCTTCCAGACATGACAAACAGCGGAAACCTTGAAAATCTATATTAAATAGCTTTAAATCATGGGTAGCAACTTAAATGTTTCTAAAACTGCTGGAACTCCAGTGACCACAAGCGCTGGCGCGAGAGCCAAGTTGCTGGAAACGGTGGTTGTTGTTGTGGGTTGAGCCAAATAGGTGAACCGTTCGAACAATGGCGGCGCCAGTCAATAGGCTTTTTTTTTGGGGGGGGGGGTGGACAAAGCGAAACTTTTTAGGCAACGCCCTTTTACCA
Source organism: Rhopilema esculentum (assembly GCF_057945365.1). Classification (NCBI taxonomy): domain Eukaryota; kingdom Metazoa; phylum Cnidaria; class Scyphozoa; order Rhizostomeae; family Rhizostomatidae; genus Rhopilema; species Rhopilema esculentum. The sequence goes on along the minus strand of NC_142817.1, from coordinate 8,454,492 downwards.
TCAGAAAACGTCCTTTCAACCGGAAGGAACGCCAATTTTACTTGAACGAAAGGCCCATAACCCTTGTTTTATTCAATGTAAATAAATGTATTCCGTTCATGCAATACTTTAAGTGGAATGATATTTAGTTGGCAAAAAATGTTACTTCAAATTTCCTTTCTTAAGATTAGATAAGCACCCCCTACCTCCATATCCCTAACGAATGCTTTTAATGGTATGCTATAAACCGAGAGATGTATCACTCCATAAAAAGGCGTACGAGATTTTTTGGATTTAAAAACCCGTCAATTTCCGGTCCGGATTTGCGGATTTTTTCAGATTTTGAGCAAATTTTTCGGATTTTTCCTCCGAAAATCTTAAAGAAAAGTCATTTAGCTTCATTATGCCTCTTTGCTTGACAATATCGATTATCGCGAAATGTTAGTTGGCACATTTTATTTATTCATGCAGTTCTGTGAAAAGAACTGTGAAAAGATCAAAACATTATCAAAACAAGTTATTAAGCCATGTCCTTTTAACTTAAAACATAACTCAACGAAGCAACTCAAGCAAAAGCATAACGATAATGCAGGGTGGACAGGGTATCAGAAACACTCCGCCCACCTCAAAATTCTTCAAAAATGATGACATTTGAATTCATTTGACGCATACCATTTTAAAATACATTCTATCTTCATTCCAACGATATCAAGTTTTGGCACTTTCATTAAATCATGTATTACTTAATAGACTATTCAGCTTAGTCTTGATCGAGTCATCTTTTTATACAATGGCTCGATTGAGTTGCGTTAAAGTTCTTAGAGCATATATCGTTTTGTCATTTCATCATGCTGGAAAATTTTCAACTATGGTTTGGCTACATTTTCCAAGGTAGCTCTTGGCCTTTTATGGCCCTTTAAGCACGAAAATGATAGTATTCTCCCTAACAATGACTTGGAAGGATCATCTTCTCTCCTAAAGAGGCACTAGTCTCCAGGGTTTCCATTGTTACGTTCTCGTTACGTTGCGCATCTGCAAGATAGGTTTTGCGAAATCAAGGGTTGGTGGCTTTTACACGTTTCTTTTTGTCAAGGAAGGGATTGTTGGTGCACAAAAATAATGGGGCGACTGGAACAAGAACTCGTGTTACCAAAGATGACTGTCAGCCAGCGAGGAACTATGACGAGAACGGTAACAGCAACAACAACGGGAAGTATCTGTATTCACTGTTCCAAATCATCCAGATCATCGTCCAGATCATCCACCGTATCTTTCGATGATGTTTTTGATTGATCCAAAGGATTTTCGTCCAAAATGTAAGTCCGTTATGTGATTCAACGCTGATGTTGCCAGAGTTGGCCTTATTTCTTTGACTTGGTACCGGACATTTCTTGCACATTTCTGAGTCTGATTGGATTTTCGGAATTTTGTTTTCTTTGTGGATCTCTGGATTTTTGAAAGGATTTTAGTGAATTTCTGCGGATCTTTGGCAGGGTGTTCGAGGATTTTTGGAGCAATACACCCCTCGCTATAAACAAGTTTCCTTTATAAAGTTTTACTTAAAAGAAAACAAGGGTGTCACTGACAAGCTTCTGCATTCCAGGGTCATCAGAAGCAGGGCAGGAGGAGGGTTACGGCCCCCGGTAATTGCCGAATTTAGCAGTCGAATTGGCAGCCAATATCTCCCCCCCCCCCCCACACACACACACAAACTGAACCTCGTTCCGACAACGCCGCTATGCACGTGGGTATCTGTAGGGCAAAATCATCCATCCCCAACTCTTTCACGTACATAAGATGCTTTTACAAACTCCTCCCTCTTCTTACACATACTTATAGACGCCTTTACTGCAAGTTAATCTATTCACATTACGATAATCATGTTCTGTCAGAGAAAATTAAATCTTGGCAATACGTGGGTGTAATACTCGTGTTACCCGCTTCCATTTGTCAAGTCATCAAGGCCTTATTCCATCAACTCTTTAAGAAATTATTAGAATAGATTAGAAATATTTTTAATAATGCGAAAAAGGTTGAGGGAAACAGGCCTTAAACAGAGCGGCACTTACATTTTCCGGGCCCCGGGGCCCAAACGTAGATGGGAAAGTCTGAACATTTTTCTTGCAGAAACTGAGATAAACGCAGCTTCATAAAGAATTGAATAATAGCTTGAATGCTGAAACCTTTTCTTTTAAAGCTGCAAAAACATTGGTTAATGAGTGGAAAATATTGCATATCTATTTATATGAAAAATAGACTTTATTGCTCAATTGATTTATAGATAAGACTGTTTCTTTAATCTAAACAAAACGTCTGGATTTTCTTACTACCCCAGGTTGCCGCGAAAGGGTGGGAAAATTGTCAAATTTGGATGCCTCCAGTTTGCTGGAAAATGCAAATTGGAAGCAATTTTTCACAATCCTTCTCTTTAATACAACCCTCCTCTTTAATGCAACCTTCTCTTTGAATGAAGGATCCAAAGGCGAACAGCTATTTCAAGGTTTTAATGCTTGTAACCTTGTATTGACCATTTTTATATATATTTGTTTAGCAGGAGGGCGTGGTTGTTCTCTCTGTTCTTGCAATTCCTTGCATACAACAAGTGGAAGTGTTAGGGGTTGTATACTGTATAAGGTTTCTGGCAAAGCCATTTGCGAATTTCACATTGCTTGATAGATGCTTTTAAATCGTGCAGAACATTCCTCTCTTCTTTTGTGAGGTTAGAGTACTATGTCGGTTGTTATAACATGAAAATGTCCATATCAATTTTTTCAAGTTTTTACACGGTAAGATTGCGCATGCTCACAGTATCACGTGACGAAAAACGTGGTTTCAAAAATCCGTTTGTTGTAATTACATCTGGTGCACGGCCCCTACAGTTTACATGCAGATTATAAAACAGTTCAATAAACCGGCCTGCAAAATCTCTGAAAGGCCATTGCGCACTTACCCCACCCCGCATGTATTCATTTTTTGAATTTTTTTATGATTTCCAGTTCAGCAGTTACCAGTGGAGATATAGTTGCCTTGACTGTAAAAACTTCCTTTGGAAATTCCCCAGTAAGGATATTACATTAACCCCCGGGATTATGAATCATTCCGAATACTGTCAGTAGTTATCTTGGTTGTCATACGTAATATTAGGGAACTCTAGTAAGAGAAACCACCATATTAACTGTCTATTTCATTGGACTGTACTTTGTCACAGAATAGTCTCTTATTACTATATCATAGACTGAGACAAATGGTACAGAGTACCATAATGTGGATGGCTAAGTAAGATGACAAGAGGGGGTAAAGAGCTTTCCACAAAACTGGAACATTTGTAATTATGTTGTAATTGTCTTTAATCACAAATGTTGTCTTGTCTTTGAAAGTAGCTTGCGTAACACCAAACCAAATGATTCATAGACTGAGTAACAAGCTGCATGGCACCTTTCCATTGAGGTCAATCCACTGCCCTTGGGCGATCCAGGAGTCTTAATCGTGCAGATTGTAACGAGAATACCACCGTCCAGATATCTGTTTGTGTTTGTTGGATACTTTGCCCCAATGAGTATGAAACAGTCTGGAAAATTGATTAAATTTTGTGGTTTCCTTTGTTATAATGGAAGCCAGCGCCAATCTTTACTGAGATGGAAATTAGTTTTTGGGCCACAACCCCATTCTTCGAAAAGACATCGTATCTCACAAGTCATCAATACACCATGCTAATTTATACCAACCAAAAATGACGACAAGACAAGCAACTGCTAAAACAGCCAAATTTGAGTAAGAAGGTGTTTTTCAAGGGCTGTAACGCTGTATGACCAAGAGCAGTAGGGCGGCCAACGTGGTCAGCCCCAAGTTCTCTTTGGTATTTACTTCCTTGCCTCTTGGACCAATGTAAGTACGTCCCTAAACAAGAAACAAACAGCTTTTTATGCAGCCTTGCATCCCCGAAGCAAGAAACCATTATTCATGCCAGTTCTGCCACCTTCTTACACTTAAGCAGCCTTGCAACCTAAACCCCTTAACAATACCCAGCTGAAACCTGAATCTTAAAACAAATCCTATCTGTGAAGGGGGCATATCACGAATCGGGGGCAAAAAATTCTACGAGGCACAGTATGTAAAATTCAAGAGCATTATGATCCACGGTTAAGTTTAAGTATACATTTGGCGATTACTTTGGGGGTAACCCCCTAAGCTATCGCTCCCATGGCCCCTGAGGAAATGCACTTGTCAAGCTACCCTGGGTACCAGACTCACTATATTATATAGTGAGTCTGGTACCCAGGGTATTGTCAAGCCTGTTTTCCGGATATACACTCATTTTCTTGTAAGAGACTGGCTATAAAAAACGAGCACTGGACAGTCAGAAAAAATTAAGAGACTTCAGTAATCGAAGCAAAAAAATTAAAAAACTATTACATCGTGATAAAACTGATAACAACGAAATTTTGCAAAATCCAAAAACATGCTTACCCTGTTGGCCTATAACTAAAGACACAAGGGATAAAAACATACTTCCCACATCTTAATATAGCATCAGAACGGAAGCGAATCTCTTGATGTCATAAAAAAGGTCGCGAACATTTCATAACATCACTCATGACATCATAATTAAGAAACTCTTAAAAAACAACGAGTATTCAAATTTCAAGAACATTAAGAAACTGGAGTTCTCAAAATCGACCTTTGTTTATTAAAAAAAATGAGTGTATCCCTAAATGTGGACAACATATATATCTAAATAAATATATTTAAAACAGATGTTGTTGCCAATAGCAACACTGTGTAAACCAACATCTTTCTCTATATCAAAATCGTTAACATCGTTTTCGCTTCAAAGCAAGTTTTTCTAATTAATATCCTTCTCGAAAGAACTTTAGTTTTCATGTACACTGAATAAACACACACATATATATATACATATATATGTTTAACGTCACCCAATGCGTTGGTCATTTATTCCTTTTACAATTGCAGTTATGAGTAAATATTTGCAAGTTCAAACATGCAAATTCAAATATGACACGACATGTGAAAAACTAGACCAATAAAAGATATAAACGCGATAATATAAAAAATTGAGCATAAAAAAATTGTCAAGGCAGATCCGTCATGATTTGAGAGCACAGAAAATCTAAAGGCGCAGTGCTATCAAAATAACAAGGGGGCACAAAATATTACAAAAACAATCAGCCGGTATTCTCAGCAAATGTAGAAATTGGCTACTTTTCAGCACTAACAAGGGGGCACAGCCTTCCTGAGCCCCCCGAGCACTAAACTCCCGGTAAAAACCACTACAATGTCCCTCATAAACTTGCTAATACCGAAACTCCAGAGAGCCATCTTTCTATTGACACTGCATTCATTTAAAAAACACGAATATGTAAATATAATAAGAAAACATTGAATGTCACGACTCACCCTTTCCTAACGATGGATCCTCTTGAGTGACATCATGGGTTTTAATATCAGAAAGCGGTTGCATTTATAAGAGAGCGGAGACGAGCAACCGAGAAAGGCGTTGTTTTTCCGGACCCACGCTTTCGAACGATCACTTATCGTCAGTTTCGGGGATGGTCAGTATCACTGAAAAACTAATTGTTATTCAAAGGAAAAAATTTGAACCGGGCATGGGAGTGAACCGCAGAAATCTAAACGATTCTCACCTGTGTTTGAACTCTCTGCTTTCAGGAAAATATTGAGTGTAAAAACTTCACACAAAACAAATATCAATCGCTTTGAAATTTGATTCTAAGCCATTGATAAAAACTCTGTCCTGCTGATTCATCTAACCGATCTTATTTCTAGCTCTAGACATTGATATCAGTTGTTTCAGTGACTTACTATCTAAATATAGTAACAGGCAGAGGGTGCGGGGCGGACCGCTAACGAATGAGTGGGCTGAGGTGCGAGGAATGTGAAAATGGACAAGTACTTTTAGCTTACATACCGAGTTGCAGAAACTCAGCCGGTATTTTCAGTCAGCCGGTATTCTCAGTCAGCCGGTTACTCTCTGTCAGCCGGTATTCTCTGTCAGCCGGTATTTTCTGTCAGCTGGTATTTTCAGTCAGCCGGTATTCTCAGTCAGCCGGTATTTTCTGTCAGCCGGTATTGTCTGTCAGCCGGTATTCTCTGTCAGCCGGTATTTTCTGTCAGCCGGTATTCTCATGCCCAGGGTACAGAATTTTATCTTGGCTTTCCAAGGTCCTCAGACATGGGAAACGTCAAAAATAGAGACGGACTATGCTAGTGCAAAGGAACAATGAGATGAAATAAACTCTTTTTCAGCGGATTTCGAATTAATATTTCGAAGTCTTTTTAACCATAGAAATCGATAGGAGACAGGCAAAATTGTTCTGGAACTTTGGGGAGAGCTTCCAGCAAAAAAGTGCAAGAGTCAACCATGACAAGGATGAATTTGATGATGAAGAAGAGGGTAGAAATATCATCCAAGTTTACCGTCCGTAGTCACAAACATAGCAGTGGTTTACTATGGTCAAGATAAAATAAGGAACTTATTTTATCTTGCTATGGTATATAAACATTTCTCGCGTGGCCACTGAATAAGAAGAAAGGAATATGGTAATAAAACTCAAAACATCTTAAGAACAATATTTGTAAAGAAAGGAACGAATAGTGTAAACAAAGAAAGATTCAAAACACAGAACTGTGACAGATAGATCCAAACTACGTAATCGCGAAGCTTTGACGAACCACAAGATTTTGGGGGAGGAGGTATTGTGGAGGACACGTTTGGAAAACTCAACACCTCAAAGTGCAAACAACCCATGGGAACAAATGCTATGATAGGCCAGTGAAACTTTAGAATCATGTGTATCACAGAAGATAGCTCAAAATATTACAAGCCAATTTAGCGAAAGCAAACAACTTCTATAATGGATGCTGTGCGGATTAACCCGAAGTTTGACAAGAGTATATACATTTGGTTTTTGAAATACGACCCTTACTCGCTTGTTCTCAAATGAAACTGCGGACACTGCTTCACGATGGAAGAGTATTATGGTGGCTGTATGCCAGCTGGTGTACTGTGGCTTGTCGTCAAACAGAGGCAGGCGACCCTTGTGTTAGAAACAATGGTGTTTGCCACTATCAATTTTTATCCTTGTTGATAAATCTACCATTGGAATTCTACTTCTTCTAGAGTGCCGTGCACGATGCGGGCCTGGACGATCCAAAAACTTTTCAAACCCCTACAAGGTAATCCCATATTGGAGAGAAAGAGAGGGGGGTTCCAGGATGAGGAGAAAGAAAACTGTGTAAATGGCGCGATTACAACTCACAGCCACTTATTTTGAAAAATTTTTCAAATTCTTTTATACAAAATTTTAGACCTCAGATACGGATTGAGGTCAAAATTTTGTCTACTTGGAAAGTTTTCTTTATGGTATTGCTCACGATATTGATTTTATGAAGACATAGAGATAAAAATAAGTGAATTTACTGTGATTGGCGACTAAGGGGATAAAGTTTCACCCAGAACGATTTTTGCGGTCAAATCTCTTACCAGTTTCCAAACTTCATTTCTCCGCAAAATCTAAAATACAAGCACAAACCATATAAAAATGCAAACTTTATTGCATCCTGCTTAAAATCATGGCGATAAAACAAAATCTGCGCTTAAAAAAGTCGTAAAATGAAATTAGGGAAAATTTCCAAAACGAGGCCGTAAGTTAAAAGTGGAGACAGCATTCAATTAGGGCCTATTCATTATGTGAATCCCATCTCTCTTGCGAAACTATAATTAATGCATGGAATGTTGATGTGAAGATTTTGGTTAACAGTAAGCTAAAAACATCGACAGGAGCAACCAGGATGACTGGGAGGGATATACAAAGATACACAATACGAGATTGATGTAAATGAGGGTGACAAAAGCAACAGCTGAGGGCCAAAGTCCCGTCAAACCTGATCAAATATTCGCCCATGGTTTGTACACAAGATAACGATAAGGCACAAGATAACGGTATGGCCTTTGGGACGTAATAAAAGCTCTTGCGCAACCGGCATGCTTAGCGGCAGATGTCATGAGAAATTGACTGTTTTGCATTTTCATGCAGTACGATTTTTAGGTCGGTCTTTTAAATTATGGTCGCAAAGCATGCCGGTCGCACAAGAGCCTTTAAGACTCCGTTTACGCTGTGCCGGATAAATTTTATCCGCATCAAAATTAGTTCAGATAGGCGTCGCGTTTACACTAGACCCACGCTATCCGCACGAATTTGAGAGCGGCTATCCGAACAAAATTAGTTCACCTAGAAAAGTGGATTAAATTAGTTCGGATAGCTATGTGGTACAGTGTAAACGCTTTTATCCGGATAAATTTTATCCACATCGTATCCTGTTCGAAAGCGATTGGCTATTTCATCTAATTTAGATTTCACTGTCTCCCAATCAAGACCTTTCGCCATCTTAGCTGCCTTGTTGTCGATAAATACTCGTGTTAAAAGTGCAGTATCTTGCCAGTCCACGTAAAATTGGCATCCTTGTCAGCCTTCCCTACTTTCGTTGCTAGTTCAGTGTCATTTTATTTCAAGAACAAACCATTAAAACAAACTAGGCCTAATTTGTATTGACAATATCTTTGGATTTGGTCTAAAAGGGAAGCATATGATTCTGAAGAGAGAATGAAGTCTTTTTACGTCTGCGGGAATTTTGTTATTATTTTGTTGCCCAGAGAAGACTTCATTTTGGGCGTTCTGTGCATGATTTAGGTCGTGACTGCAGTTATCCGGCACAGTGTAAACGGGAGGGCAAAGTGGATAAAATTTGTGCGGTACAGTGTAAACGCAAATCAATCCGAACAAGTTTTATGCGGATAAATTTTATCCGGCACAGTGTAAACGGGGTCTAAGAAAGGATTCCAATTCCCAGTCAGGTTTTCAAGCGTGACGTCACAGAACATCTTTTTTTCAGACCACATTTCCTGAAGCAACACCATGAAATATATTCAAATATGGAAAACAAGCAAAATATGTACAAAATTGGCGAGTTATGATGAATAAAAGATTGGAAATTTGCTAACGGATTACTGTTACCTTGGCCTGGCTCACAAATTATGAACAGAGACCAAATTACAGACATTTGACAGGGAAGGAACCTGTGCATTTATGACCATATCTCGGCCAATTTCGAACCAATTTAACTGATTCTGCATAACAATAGACATTTTTTGATGCTCTTTCTGAAAATGTTATAAAAAAATTTTCTTCAAATATATTTTGCGACATTGTCATTTTTATCAAGATGCACAAATTGAGGCTGTTGAACCGTTTATTCAATATTAACCTGGGTTGCCTTGGTCTCTACGCATTACATTTTAAGGTCTCATCCCCAGATGTCTTGGCATTTGAAAAAGCTGTATTTTATCCGTTGTAGCTTACTCCTTTGTAATTTTATTTGATTCAAGCACAATTTTCCATTTAATATTTCATGACCAGTCTACAATCTATAACAAGATGTCAATAGACTCTTACGCAAACCAAACTGATCTTGAGCTTAGCGAGCAACTCAACTCCACTGGATCTCGCTGAGGACTCCTTTGTCTACCAGGCAATTTCTTTGCATTATGAAGTTTCGTGACTTTTTCGGGGCGGCAAACAAGATAAGGTTTCAAATGAGTGAGGTAACCCTCCGTCCTGGAGTGAAATAACATGCGTGATATTACTAAAGTGACGTGAAAAATTTATGTTGAGAGAATGAAAGCCTCTTTGTTCTAGAACATAGTTCTAGATACTCTCTGTCAGTTTTAGTTAACTCTTTGAACCGCCATAAAAGGGTTTGAGCCAAGGCACAAAGACCTTCACCATTCTAATAGAGGGCGGATATGGAACGCTGCTGCCGCTAGCACCACATCTGCTGCGGGTGTTAGCCGACTTCGAGATTCTTCGTGGACCAGGTAAGAGACCCCACTGAGTTGGAACGTGACCTCTTTTCAAATTACCGACTTTCATTTAATTCTAGCAAATCTGGAATTAGATATCGTAATATGTGGTTTATTGATGCAGAAGCTCAAAATGAATAGCGCATCAGTCGCGTGTGTATAAATTACGATAGGCATTCCATGCCTCTTTTCAAGTAGACTGATTCCGATTACAATTGAATACGCCATCCCTCCACGCGCGCGTGTAGGTCATTAAGGCTCCTCCGACCTTACATCCTTCCAAAAGACTTCTGATCGCCTCGCAGAAGACTGTCTTTCGCTAAAGGCTAATAAGGATGAACAGAGCAAAACGACGACGAGAATCCCCAATGTTGTCAAATCGAATTTCAAAATAAATTAAAGGTAAAGCTGTCTTCTTATACCTGTTTAACCCGAGGGACGCATCATTCTTTCCAAATAGCGTACGAGACTTTCTAGAACAATAGGATTTCTCGAAGATTTTTCTCGAAAACAAAATGATTTTTGTCAAAGGTGCACATGATTTTCATGAAGTGCTGTCTCTTCTTTTAACTGATATAGAATTCTAAAGTGTGACGTCAAAAAACTACATAAAACTACAGCATGACCCACTCTGGGGGGGGGGGGGATTTGGCATGATCATGCCTTGCATAATTGGTTTTGGAAGCCTTATCTTTGCAGAATAAATGATTGCAGTCTATTCATTCAATTCAGTTTGGTACCAGCAATATCAAAATGATTTTGAATGACTCTTTTGGCAATGAAATCGCTAAATTCAGACGCTACTGGTGTCCTAACAGACTGTCGGAACAAACTTGATAGAACATCGAAGCAAGGCAACTACTTGTCAGCTTGCAAAACTGACGGCATTTCTGCAAATCATTTGCTGGCCTGAAACTCAAAGTAGATGTTAACTGCAAAAAGAGTATAGATGTGGAATGCTATCTACAATATAAGACGACAAATACAAAATGGCCTTTGATATTGAAATAGACAAAGACCTTTGCAAGCATTTCATCCGGCTGTTTATTTTGAGAGGCCTATCTGTTTTCGGCTACTACCTTATGTTTATGGACGCTTTTACTTCGGCGTTCATGGTCTATCCTGATCATTTCAAGAAATATAAAGCTGGTGCATTTGGAAATGTAACGAAAAAGACAAATAGCAAAGACCTGTATTGTGATTTTAACAAGAAATGGGGCACAAAGGACCTTGAGCTCCTGTTCGGGACACACAAGTTCAACTTGATGATGCTAATGGGTTTCATGGGTGCAGTTGCTGTATTCTTCCTAATAAAAAATGTCGTTTTTATTCGTTTGATTTTGTTTCCGATAGCTCCAATGGTGGATAAAAAGGGGAACACAGTGATAAGCAAATGGGTGAAGTTAAAGGATCTGTGCTACCGGGCATCAACCCTGCTTGGGGACTTACCAGCAATTGCTATAGCAGTTGCTATATATGGACAATTAAGGGGCAAAACAGGTATTGGATGCTGGGAGTGCCAAATAACAGAGACTTGCAAAAACAAGGCAGCTTTTGACAAACTTCTAAACCCTAGTCAGCTGGCGATTACCATTTTGTACCCCTCTGTTGTATTTCTCACTTTCTACAAAGGATTTTACACTTATTACGTCTGGAGTAATCCGATGGAGTGCGAATGTTACTGTAAATGTCTGCGATGCTGTACTGGGGTGTTCTTTGCCAGCATATTTACAATGCTGATGATGACCCCAGGTTGGATGGTGTTGAACTATGGTTATTACACAAAACCAGGAATCGTAAAGGACGCTGTATCTTCACTGACCGAGAAAATGATGCTGATGGGCGTTATAATTTGGGCAGTGCTCATTCTCATGCTCATTTGCATACCAGTGAAAAACATGCTTTTGGCGGAAAAGAAAGAGAAGAAGTGAGCCTGCGCATTACTCGAATTAGTGGCTGCCTGGCAACATGAATATAGGATAATCACGGAGTATCGAATATAGGAGTATCGAATAAATTCCTTCGACTCTGCTAGAACAAAGACGCTTTGACATCGCGACTAGGAAGCGGTTTTGAGGATACAAACATTGAAGCTTTAAAATTTTGAAGGAAGTTGTCGGTTAAGAGGTTTTTGGGGGCCCATCTACCTCGGAGACTTTATGGAGCCGAGTTTACGCTTAAGCAGCACCTTTAAACAATTGGTTACACAGTATTTAAAAACACAGCTCACAGCAGAGAGAAGTTATGTATGGAAACAGTTTTGTTGTCTACTTGTAGTTTTCACAACCCTTTCAAAACTTTTTTATCTATGGACTTCTGCACCATATTTTTTCAAAAGCAAGTTTTATTGACAACACGGAAATGTCACCAGCATAGTTAGCGTACATTACAGTACAGTACAAGAAAAAATCTAAAAATTCCATCTACAGAAATCACTGAAAAGAAACCATGCATTGAATATTTATTCTTCTATTCTTCAAAAATGCATCGATAAATTACCAAAATTTACACGAGACATCAGAAACACTTAATTCTGATCGAGCTTTTAATCCATTCTGAATGATTACTGAGCAGTGACCGTATTTTAAATCTCAATATTTACTCACATAAAGCACTGAAATTAACTACAAGCATTCATCTTATAGATCTATCTGCATATTATTTTCATACAAAATTTTCGATACTCATTCCCTGTATCGATTAATAAGTCAATATTAAGCATAATTCAAAAGCAAATCATCAGCAATGAAAGTGAGTTTTCTTTCACCGGGGGTTACTTCCTTTTGATTTCACATTCAATGGTACAGATTTCCATTGGCCCAACCGTGATTATCTTTTTACCCCCTTGTTCTCCGAGGCAACCTTGTGCATCTTGTGCCCCTGTGCCCGACTCTGTTTTCCAGTTCAGCTGCTTCTTGTCAGAAGCAAATTGATTGGCTGCTAAGTTCAGCTCCACCGAATTAACAACATCAAACTCGGAAAAGAGCCCGTCCAGTGCAAATGAAGTAACTTTAGCAAACCTCGGGTCCTCTCCTTTCGCATAAATGTTTTCAAATCTTATAATCGCTTTGTTTGGGCTCGTTGCTTCAAGTGTCAACAAGTGAATGTTTTCAGGAAGAGACTTTTGCAGAGCAGAATATGTTGGTTTGTGAGTCTTCAACCAATCCGGTATTGATTGATCCCTTGCTGCAAAACTAAGGAGAAAAGATTTGGGAACTGTTACACTGAAACTTTTGCTTCTAAATTTCAAAAATGTATTGAAAATCTACATTGCACAATGTACAACAACACTACTCGCCCAAATGTTTGATACTTCATCTTGCAAGCAAATAAGTGATACTGGGACTTAAATACAATACAGTGCCACTCAGACTAACATATCTTATGCATACCACCTTTCTTTCTACCCTACGTCATCCATAAACAATCTAACAAATACTATCCAGATCACACGTAGGAAGCAGTTCAAAAGTTAGGTGCACATATAGGCAAAAAGGGGCAATCTCGTGATTTCTATTGCTTTAAAAAGTGCATCCAAAGTTTGAAATGCTCAGCAAAATTTGAAGTACCTAAGTTAAGAATGAGAGCTAAGGCTAGGCATTTTACTCCCGAAGCGTCGAAAGAGGGGGGTTAGGAAGGGGCATAAGTACCGGGGTCCGTGCTCCGTTGGGGCCCGTAATAATCTTGCATTTTACGTTACAAGATCTATTTACAAGATAGAAAACATATCACTTCAGTTACTTTTATCAAAGAGAAAAACCACGTCCATATGATTCATGAACACAATGTTTTTGCACAATCTTGTTAAAAATCCTTAAAAGTTTTTAACAAATTTACCTAAAGAGGGTGTTTCCCTTGTTCTCCAAGAGACTGAAGGCCATGGTCGCAGAAAATATTTTAGGTGGTACCTAGTTTTGTGAATCACTTCCGGGCCCAAGCTGGATATCAATGGACCTGGTTTGTTCCCATTATTTTGGTTTTTCCTGTCTATATCAAAAGGCCTTGTCTGAAGAACTGGGTAAATAAAAACAGAGCCACGCTAACGCCTGAATCAACAGAAAGTTCTTGTAGTAACTTAAACTGGTTATATGCCGTGTTTTTTCCTATTTAGTTACATTCCATCGCTTTTCTAGGTCTTTGACAGTGTCAAAATTATGAATACCACCAAGCTCTTGATAAAAGTGGGCGTCGTATATCATTGCATTTCATCCCCTTTCATCGGCTAATCACTGGAAACACAAAACCATTTTCTATCGTTTTCATATGGGACGAGATACGACGAAAAACAATACCTGAAAGCCAGCCTTCAAACACTTTCTTACTTAAAATTCTATGAATGTTAATGTACAGTGGGCGCGTCAAAAGATAGAAAACAAAATGTTTCCAGGTTAATAATCAACAAAACGAAAATAATAGAAAATAAATTAGCCTACCTGACTAACGGACTAATCATAATTTTTTCGCCAAGATCTCGATGCGCGCTTGATCCTTCTTCCGGTCTCGTAAGTAAAACCCTGTGTATTCCCCTCACAATCAAACCATTACCATCCAGACCAGGCTCATTCAAGGCTTCACCAACACCCAAGAAGTCATCATGCAACAGTCTGCGGTGGAGCATTATCTCCAGAGAACCGTCTTTAATGCTCGATCCCCCATGTGACCTGTCAGTCATAACTGTCAGCTGTGCTGCTGAATCATTGATGTAGATTCGGCTGTTTACCGGGTAGTAATTCCCAGAAACCGGCTCTGTTACTTTGTAATCCCATGTTGCCCGGTAGTCTCTCTTTCGTTCTTTAATCTCTCTTCCGTTTGCATCTGTGTAAAACAGCTTATTTGACTTAATCTTGCTGTCAAATCTCGAAATGATCTCCTTCCCAAGTCCATCGTTCACTGGTATAGGCCCAACCGTATATTCAAACTCAGCATAGGGTTCGCCCTCGTACAGCCTGATAACCTGACTCACAATAGGCCCAAAGTTCTGCCTAGCTTCCTGGACAAGCTTGCCTTTTACAAACACTGTTTTTGCAATGTTGCCTTCACAAATAGTATACGGCTCGGTCTTGTTGGGCCTAAAAATGTAGGCTCCTGACGTTTGCCGGCTTTCTGCATTCCCAGAGCTGCCATTGTACCAGAAAAACTGCTGATCAACATCAATTGATAGACTTATGTCTTTCCTTGAAATTCTGACCAGCCTTCCAGTACCAGGATCAAAGTCTAACTGCAATTTATCGTTTTCTATACTTCCTCCAGCTTCTTTGAAGTCTATGACTGGAGTGAGCTGTGAGAAAAACGACTTAACAGAATTGTGCTTTTGCACAAAGGTAGTGTTAAAACCAAGCCCTTGCGCACTGCTCTGATAAACGATTTCATACGGCGCAGAACCTCGGCTCCCGCGAATTGCTGCGGTTTCTTTAGAAACAGGTAAAACCTGCGAGTCTAACAGTCCCCCGTTCTCTCCATAAACAGCGAGATTCATTTCTGATACAGGGAACCTTATATATCTACTAACTGGCCTTGCAATGCCATTGAACATATTGACAGCAAGAGATGAGCTCTTTTCAGTAACAGCACACATGCTTATATTAAGAAAATTGCAAAACGTAAACCTCGGCGCTTCTGTCTTTTCTTCTTCGTGTGCCGACTTCTCACCAATAAAGTTTGAAACCAAAAGCTGAAAAAAGGATGCCAAAATTGGACTCAGATTATCTAGATTGCATTCTTTGGTTTCACACGAAACCACTTCTAGACAATTGTACAGAAAACGAAGAGGAGCACAAATCGCCCCTTTTTCTCTGCAACGCATCAACAGACGATAATAAAAGTGGCTCATTATTTTGCCATATCAAGTATGTCTACTGTACCTCACCAATCTCAATAATGTTTTTGGAATTTTCTGAATAACAATAAGAATTTTTAAGCTTATTCCATGATCGAGGAATTTGAAAATAAAACACAAACCTTAAAAAGGGGATGTTTCCATTAAAGATAACTGGACTCTATGTGAGGGCTCTGGGCACAACCTGGTTTACCGCCGGTAAATTTTTATAGGAAGACAGGACAATAAAGGGGCTAGACCCAGAGATATGCGAGAGAGAGGAGTGAATTATTGTAAAAAGGAGTGGGGAGAAAACAAGAGATAAGTTAAGGTTTTCTTAGACCGATAAGAAACATTTATATCTCGTTGTAACCGAATTAGCGATACAGTTGTGAAGCCGAGATCAAACCGGCCTTGTTTTTCGTGGATCTCTCCTAAAGGACTTCGAACATTGCTGCGTGTGTGTCACATCTAACTTGATCCTAAATCCAAGTAGCAGAAATGTTTGAAGTAAACTCTTGCCAGACGTTAGACCTATTTTCTATACTCAGTCATGCCCTAAGAACTTTCTAGAACAAATACTTATATTGCTAGGAACTTTCTTTATCAATTTTTGAATTTTGCTTGATTAAATTGAATCGTAGCAATAACTTGGATAGACGTTGAAGTTCCAACTTACTTTGCCTTGAATACCTTAAAAAATAAATAGAGCAGAAATAATACTAACATGGCATTCTTCTTCACCGATGGACAACCTTTTGGCATAGTCAAAGGTTACGTGCTGCTTTTCTGTCCCGGTCACGGCATCATGATGCTGGTTCACTGCCATTGCCTTTCTCAGGCTCTCTGAGCTTGGATATTCTCCTGTTGGACCCTTGATTGTTTCCATTTGCTTACATACCTAAAAAACAAGACTTGTTATTGTAATCTTGATGATTCCTTTTTTCTATTATTTTTCATTTTTTCTTTATTCTTAAATAGTAAAGACTCATGCAGGAGACATGGCAAATATCAAATGGGGGTGTAGGGTTTCATAGCAGTTATCCAAATAACCATAAAGAAGTTTGGTAATTCCTAAAAGCTACTCAGCACAGGAAAGTTGAGTCACTCAAATCAAGGTGTCAATGCTATATAATGGAATGGTGTTGGGGCTCCATTTTTGGAGAGAAAGCAAATTCAGTTATGGTTTCATGAGAAAGAACTGTTCCCTATTCAGGTGCAGCTCACCTAAGTTTCAGAAAAGACAATAATAAAGTCCTATTTAATGTTTAAAAATCTACATATTTGTCATAAGATTGTGTTATAGCATTGAAGCAGCAGTGAAATCTACTTTTTGACATTTTGGAAATAGACATTTAAAAAAACCAGAGTATCGTCTGGTATTAAACAAACAAAATGCAAAATTTCAACAGAATGATTCAAGGGTAGTCATTTGTCCCCTACCCTCTACCCATATCAATGCTGCCCCTTCTATGATTAATCTAAACAACAGGTGTAGTGCCAACCAGCCAAACACTATTGTCCTACCGTCTGATATAGCAAATATGAAACACGGCAATACGCTGAGAATAAACAACAATAAATACACGTAAAGCAGTAAAGGCTAATATTCCTCCCCGGCATATGGGGCTTCATCAGAACCATCTACCTATTTATAGCTGCCCTATTTTTCCTAGACTGGCAACAGCAATATGCTAATACTGTCTCCTGTTGATAACATACTAACATAAGTTAAGTCTCACCTGTAACAAGTTGTTGTTCTTTCTAATGTAGCCTTTAAGAGCTGGGCGGCTTGTAAAGTATCCAGTCCAATAGCAATGAGGACAATGCGCATATGGAAAGAAATCATCAGTCTTGACACCCCAGGTTTTTCCGGCATTATGCAAAGCTTTCAAATAACGTGAAGGACTTGAATAGAAGACATTAACTCTGCCATCCTGAAATAAAAAGCCAAGAAAGGTGTTTATAAAGGTCCCTGTTCATTCTTTTTGGGTGAGTATTTTGTAAAAACAGACTTTATTTTTCTGATGACACTTTTGAAAGAGAGACAAGTGTTTGCTAAAAGGAGAGGAAATGTGGAGTCTGGGGCTTGTCCCCGGGGATTTTATAAAAATTGGTGGGTTTTGAACATCCATCTAGCTACTGTTCCATTGACAAAACAGCTAACTGCAATTCAACCAATGATGTGAAAAAAGTTACCACAATAGCCATTTATTCCATTGTCAAAGGACACAATTGCTTAATTGTTGTTGCTACGACTTCCTTTGAATATATGCCACATCCAGAATAGAAATTTGCAAAAATTATCTTGCTGATGACGTTGAGTCAACATCATTTTGTTGTGGTAAGCAATGGAAAGCCAGAGGCAAACTACAGGACAGTGTTACTTCCACAGAAAACAGTTACTTGCCTACAGCCTCTCTCAACACTCCTATGCGGACTCATTCTTCATACACAAAAAGGAAGTAATGCAGCATTTAAGATTGGAATAAAATGTCATCTAGAAATGAAGTATGCAAAGAAAAAGGTTATTTGAGCATCCTTTTGAAGAGGAAGGAAATTCGTAGAAACCAGTGAGAAGAATACAGCAGATGCATGTGCCATGTGAGCGTAGTGCTGCATGCTGAAATTTGAGACTAAACACTGAGCTTACTATTATAGCACTATTAAAAACTTTTTTTTTGCATGCCATATGAATAGAAAAGAAGGTTTGCACAAGAAAAATGCTCTATTGGTCAAAGTTTCATCAACGATATTTCTTGGTGATTCCTTTTCAAATTAATGCATGTTAATCACAGCTTTCCACAAAAATGTTTTGAGCCCTCAAATAATAAACATAGACACTGACAGATTTCTGACTTTTGTGTGAGGTTTTGGACCTTTAGTAACAAGGAATTCGAGTTTATTCTGAGATGAAAGTATCTTAGTATCTTACTTCTCATCAAAAGCACAAATAATAGATTTATCAAGCAATAGCCTGTGAGTAATTTTGGAATAACAAAGGAGCTCTGTCAATTAGCATTTCCAATTTTTGGATGAATTGCAATTAAGATTTAAATTACGTACAACAATTGAAATTATGTTGGTAAATTTTTGACAAAGAACAAATCATCTGCTTGTTCCTTTTTTGCTGTTTTGATAAATATTGGAATTGACTTTGTGATCATGGAGACAAGTTACTACAGCCAGACCCACAGAATAGGAAATAGGCAGAAGGGTAACTCTTGTCGGTTCCTTTGTTGTTTTTGAAGCCTGAGTCAACAATAGAATTCCTTAATTCCCCTTTAACCTCGATTTCATTAGAGGAACTTAGCCATGACAAATTATCATTCATTAATCAGATATAAAAGAATTATGATACATAATTGAATTTGTTTACTATCATGGGGTATTTCGTCTCAAATAAAGTTGTCTACTTTCATTCTCTTTTAAATTTCCCCGACAGCTAAGCCTCATATAAGTTAACGCATGCGCAGGTTTTTCAGGCTTCACCTGATAGGCAGGAGTTCCCCTTCTGCCTAATTCCTATTCTGTCGCCAGACCCACAGACACGGATGCATGGAAAGATGATGGCTCAAACAAAAAACTTTTTATTTTTACTATGAAGACCTGTATGTTGTGAGTAATTAACTTGACTTTCCAATAAAACTACTTTCTCGAAAAGGTTCTCATAATTTGAACTATAACCATTAGAAATCAGGTCTGTAACTGCAGTGGATTTTAACTCTGCAATGTAACTACATTAAAATTGCCTATTTGGTAAGGCAACTATCATCATAATTTGTGAGTTAATTCTTGAAAGGCCTAGCTTTTTATGCTCCATTTAAATCTTTTGAAGGCAGCAGCCTTGCAAAATTTTACCCAGTTCTGTCCCCTTGGCATTCAGCAATTTAACTTCCCTTAAACAAGGATGCTCTAAATTTTCCAAAAATAGTTTTTCCTTTGAAAATGGTTTGAAGAAAAGGGAGAAAGATTAAGCCCTGTCTGCAGAGTATGGCAATTTTTGAAAAGAATTCTGGCAGGCAAAGGTGTTTTAGGGATGTTTTATGCATGCAAACATTCTTTATGTATGGCATGCATACATAAGTTTTCCATAATAGAGCAATTGCAAATTTGGATTGAAATTCCAAACTTTGGCATGCAGCACTATACCAACTCCAAACATGCACCAGGGGTGGAATCTTCTGTCTGTTCTCTCTGTCAGAGATTTCTGATGTTGATGTATCCTCATGGATGGAATTCTGGCATGAACCTAAGCCTTTTTTGTTTCTTTCCCATAATAACATGTTTATCTTTCGCAACTATAAATATATATAACATCTTTATTTTTATGGTGTAGAATCTCTTATCCACTGGAAAGCCCCTGGCTTAGAAGAAATGCTAATTCCTCCCTGGCCAGGCTGGAAAACTTACCATGCTAGCAGATACACTGGATTTCTTGTGTCCCCACCTGACCCCAAATATCAATCAAGTCATTTATATTATGTACTTTAGTCAGTTGAGTGCTGTTGCTTTCATGTTAAGTGATTTTGCTTTAAAGTTTCAGCTGATAGGGTGATCGGGTGCTTTTGCATGCAGCTACAGGCATTCAGAATCATACATGTTTCCAGCCTTGCACACATGCACCTACCTATCTTCATACAAAAACAATGCCAGGGCTGGGAAATCAAAAATCCAAAATAGCAGCATTACACAATTACAAATCAGCAAAAGCATGCTACTCTTTTCTAGCATTTGAGAATCACTTGCCGACAAACTTACCTCATTCACATACTTTATCAATTTGTCCAAGTTCTTATACCACAGATTTGCATTTTCATACATAAAATCTGATCCCATTGTCAATATGACATTATTTGTTTTGTAATGTGTCGCTTGGTCACACACTTCTTTCACAAAAGTATCAACCCTTTCTTTTACATTGAAATCAAACATCCTCTTGTCATCCATTATTGGGGGATCTCCACAAAACTCATCAAAACAAAATCCTCCAGGTGGGTTATATCCATTATATAGCTCACCAGTAAATATTTGTGTTAATTTTTCAAATGTTCTACTCCCTCTCCAGACTAGCTCCATTCTTTGTTCCTTTAGTCTTGTCTGCTTGTCTTCTTCATCTATCCTGCCAAAAAAGAATCCATCAAACGACATCATTGAAAACAAAGAAGCCTGCTCTGCTGAGTGCCCAAACGGGTCAATATGCCAGGCAACTGTGGGCCTAGCCTCTGCACCAAATGTTTCGTTTATGAACCTTAGTCCAAGAGACATTTGATCAATTATGGCGTTATAATGAGTTGCAGCCTCGTCGTTCATACACCAGCCCCCATTAATGAACTCCAGTTGTCTACTTTTGACTAAACCCTTTACAATTTGCTTCATCTGGTCGTTTTGCTGATTCCACCATCTCGTGAAGAAAGCCATTTCGACGTATATAAATGTCCTTTCCTTGTTCTGCAACAGCGAAGCGACAACAGAGTCCAAGATGTATTGCACTCCTGCATGTTGTATCGAGTTGTTGGCGCCATAATAGTATTCATCCACTGTTTTCAGCCAACCAACATCATCATGTGTGTGGGGAACTAGGTGAACTTGCAATTTCCCTTCATCTTTTCCACATTGAAAGCCAAAGACAGCTTGTAAAACGAGCGGAAACACTACCAACGATACCCCCACCAACATCTTTGCACTGTACAGTAGGCCTGCTCAAATGCAGGGCTCTGTCATGTGATCAGAGTGCTCTCGTGAGACCCTCTCTAAGATCACGTGAACTCTATTATATAACGCCAGCCACTACGCTCTGGGGGGGGGGGGGGGACAAAACACAATATTTTGGACCACGCCCCTTTTAGCACCAGAAAACCCCCTTTTACTAACAAGGAACGCAATTTTTACCTGAAGGGAACGCCCATCACTCACTTTCGGCTATGTAAAGGCAGTTTGAAAATCATAAGATTACATCACAAAAAGTACGTTGCCAAAATATTACCCCTCCCTCAACATTTTCTCATCGAATTTAGTCGAAGTACGAAATCGATCCTGCCGAGAACTTGGCGGGTACGTGCCCCCCCCCCCCCCCCCCCGTGGCGCCGTTTCTGCTTAAAAGGTCTCTCCAGTCAAAAAAAATTATTGATCAAAAACATAGTATTTGGTGCATGCAATATGGCAAGGTAATTGTTTATGCAAAAGTTAAATTAGTTTAAAAGTTATAAGACATTTAGAAGTTGCATCAGAAGATGAACGAGAAAAGCTTAATCAATTTGGTGATTTTCTGACGTCACAATGTGCTGCTCCTGTTCGCCGTGAATTTCTTAAACGTATCTTCCAACGTAGCGTGAAGGACAGCTTTGTTGGTTATAAGTACTCAGCTCCCGAAAATCCGGTGTTTGTCTGCCATGCCTTGGCTCGCTGTATTCTTTTTCAACAAATTATAAATTCAGCTTTGTTTGGAATGTTTCTGCTGGCCGTGGTGTCAGGCAACATTGGCAGCAGTGCTTTTCTACCAAACGAGATGGAGGATGAAGCTGATGAAGCTTTAATTAGAGCAGCAATGGAATACCTCTGGGCTACTGTAGGGGCCTATGCAGGGGCGCCGTCCTAAATGTTAGAAAAGGGGGCTGTGCGGTAGGCAAATTCAAGAGGCAAAACCCATGACCACACCCAATATACTTGAATTTGTGTTAAAGACTCTCTGTTGGGTATAAAAATCATTCAAACTTTTCGATGACTGATAAGAAATTGCTCATTCATGAGGAATCTATAATATGATAAAGTGTTGCCAACACAGAGGCGTTTCATAACACAGAATGGTAGTGCGAGAGGCAAATAACAACGCACTCTACCGTAATCATCTTTCATGAATCGAATCAACTCAACACTAGCCTGTGTCCCAGACCTCTTACTTTCAAGTTAGGGGTCTGGAGCACAGGCTACTCAACACGCGATTAAATTTCTATTTACAATATATATAGTTAAATGTCATGTTACTATTAATTAACGGCGCATGCGTGACATGTGACAGGAGAGTGAACCTGTTACATCCTCCCCTTCCATATGTTTATATAGCGATGTATAATGAATATATTAATGTCATGTGCGAATTATGAATGTTCGTTATAATGTAAATTGGCTATAAAATGATTTATGAACATAATTAACAACGTAAACGTGAAAAAATGTCTAAAGACAGAGCATAAATTCCATCGCGCAAACAATAGAAATAATAAATAATAATAATAATAAATAATAATAATAATAATGAAATCAAGGCCAGTTTCTCCACAGAGTAGTTCTTCACCTGGTCGCTAAAACTACATTATTTGTTTTAAAAATTAGAATTATTTACAATATAAAAGGTAATTAATTAAGAAAACGAATAAAAAAATTCATTTCAAACTAAGGTTGTACTAGTTGTCTTTTCCTTGCATCTAAATATAAAATATTGCGCGTTTTCTTCGGAAATTTGCTTGTAGTCTTAGCTGTCTTGATTTCTGCTGGCAGTCTATTTAAGAGATCTGCTGCATCGTTCCTGAATGTGTTGGAAGCACGTGATGACGCAATAAAAGGCACAGAACTAGATCTTAAGTTTCTGGCATTTTCCTCCAATGATGTGTCAATATATTTTAGCTTCCTGTCATCATGAACGTACTTATGAGAAAGATTTAATAGATGCCAATCTCGGCTCTCTTTCTTTGGTAGCCAACCAAGTGTCATCACATCTGTCTCCTTGGCGTAGTGGCCTAATACAAAACTTGCAGCAGCGTTTCCAACCTTTTGCAATCGTTTTAAAAGTCGTAACGGAAGAGGACGAATAACAGCGTCTGCATAGTCCATCTTTGATAAAACGAGGAGCTCGCCAACTTGTCGCTTCAATTTATATGGCATAAGATTTTTGAATTTTCGTAGTATGGACATGTTATAGAAGCATGAGGACATTACTTTGACTATGTGGTCATCCCGCGACAGATGCTCGTTAAAGACTACGCCAGGCATTTGACTGCAATATTCTCGTTCAAGGTATGTATTGTAATCGCAATCGCAAACCACGTTCCATATGGAGGAAAGTGCGCGATTAAACTATACCGCGGAGTCTACCATGTCGAGCTATGATTTCTCTGCTTGGAGGGTACGACTCATATAGAAACCTGCCTTTGAAAAAGTAAACGTTATACAACATACTAAAAGCTTTTTCGTCTGACACTCCTCAGAGCATAAAACGTCAGAATAATGGTCCGAAAGAACACGATAAAAAATATATTCCCAGTTGTGGATCAGAAAAACGCAAGCAAAAGACCGGTATAGTTGACCAATCAGTGCCGCGAGCCTGAACAAAAATTACCACTGGAGTCCAAGAGAGAAAACGAACTCCTTCTGTCTACACAATGGCGGCTTTTTCGTTTGTATGTAGATCGACTCCAAAAATGCTAGATGGAAGGACGACTGGGCTCTACCAAATATCCGAAACATGTCGTCATTATAGAGTTTTGCACAATCTGGGTTGTCTAAAAGATGTTGACCGATGGCAGAATCACTTATTTTAACAGTGTTTCTAGACCTACAAGATCGAGGAGGCTGTTCTTTTTGAGGGACATCCTTGTTAGAGGCATACAAGTGCATAGGAGATACGCTAGGGTTCTCATCGGACTCGATTTAAGAATGTGTTTTGTCTAACTTAGAGATGTCAGATGGGTCGGGCTCTGGAAGTACAAATATCTTTTCTATGTTGACAGGGTGCGGCCAGTCATGTTCCGAGATAGCATGGCGCCAATTTAGAAGATCTTGTCGACCATGCAGAGTGTGAGTGTGACTGGCCTGTGACGAGGATGGGGCCATCAAAATTGCGCAGAATTTGAGTTTTTGACTACTTTTGCATGAAGCGGAGTCCTTGTGCATGTAAACGATTTTGTCATCTGGCACGTGTAAATCGCACGAAGCCATATCGTAGAAATGGCGTTGCCTGCGGTGCAGATTTGGTTTTATGGTGCGAAATTGTCTGTATGCTTGGTGCATTCTTGGACTGCTGGCAAATCAAATCGTTTTCGCGCATCATCGGCATAGAGGGAAACATGGGCAGCTCTGTCACAGGATTCGCTCATCGAGGTCTCAAATCGTTTTGCTGCTTCAATCAGGGCGGTCAAGGAGGAAAATCTGAAATCTCTTGCCATCAAATCCCTTGAAATCGATGGTTTCAGCTTTAATGCAAAAGCATGAACATGTTGGATTTCGTCACCATCGGGGGTTTTGTGTATCCCAGGAAAAAGTTCTGCCAATTCTACTGAACAAATTGAATAATTACTTTATTTTCTAGAGATTATACAGCACTCAAGAAAATTCTGTGACACCAGTGACACCAATAGTACTTGAGTCTTCCAAATGCAAAGAAGAACTTCCAAATGCACATTGCATAGCCAGGCCTCTTCGTTTCACGCGGGCAATGGCCCTCACCCCCACTCTCGTCAAATTATTAATGCGGGCTATTGATCGCCATGGCAAAAGCATGTATCGCCTGCAAGAGAAAGGTAGGCTGTCTCATCTTGTCAATCTCCCCTGTTTTGGCATTTACTGCTGGATCTTCATTACAGCATACATGTTGTTGTACAATGGATATTGTCTGACAATTTCCATACGTGAACCTGAAATCATAAAATAAAAAACAAGTCAAAAGTATGAAATTTTTGTTCAAAATCGTCAGGTGGGATTATGCTTCATGCATGAATTAACTCTGACAATAAACTAACTTTTATCCAACAGAAAAGAAAATTTGACTTCTTGAGTTAATTTGATTGTTTCTCTGTTTGGCTCCATTTTGCAATAAAACAAGCATATTAGTGTTAAACTCTATTGAGTTACCAATTTTGAAATAAGCCCCAACTCTCTTCTCCAAAATCAAATGTGAAATAAAATATTTCCTTGTGTAATTTGTAAAATATCTCCATTTTTAGCTTTTTACCTTTTCATTTACTCTTAATAACATTTTCAGAAGCTTTATAACAAGTGAAAAAGCATACTAGAAAAATATATCTTAGAATCTATGAGTCCTATTTAAGGTGTGATACATTGAGATGCTTGTTAAAGGGCATAGGGGTAGGGGGCAGGCTGAACATATTACTTCTTATCATGTAATACTTTAGATATGTCATGGAAATTTTGAAATATATGGCTGTAATGGCTGTAAAATATATGTTTGATCCAATACTCAAGCATTTCTACATTTCAAATGAAATCAGCCACAAAATATCTCATAATGAAGAGGATGACATAACTAAAAACCCCAAATACAATTTCTTTCTAAATCATCCAGCAGGAGAGGCAAGGATCTTTGTCACAGGTGGATAAAAGGTATAATGTTTATTTACTAGCATGTTTGGAGACTTAGAAGAAATAACTGCATCTAAATCTCCAGCAGGAGCTTTTTAAAATCGAAATATATTAAATACATACCATGATTCCAAGTCTTAATTATTTTGATGACTGTGTCCATGCTATGTTGATGGCAGTTTGAGGCGAGACTATCTGAAACACATTGTGACATCAAAATAGCGCCACAGTGTCACCAAACCAAAAATTTCTTGCTCAGAAATTCAATTATCAAAATGTAAATAAAATGAAGCTATTGCAAATTTTGGCTGAAGAGACCCTTAAAGAATATTGCCTTGGATTTTCACCTGTTAAATTTATTTTAGATGCAGTTTCTGGCCCTCCATGGTGGCACCCTTGATTTAACATAAACACAATAATTACATGTTTGTCCCTCTCTAAAATAAGTTCTGTTGACACTGTATTTTACTTCAAGTGCATCTAGTTGACATGACAAATATTGACATGACAAATATTGCACGTTGAGGAATCCTTCCAGCATTCACCCAGTATCATATCTTTCCATGTCATCATTGGTCTCCCCCTTTCATATCATCCACCTTTCCAAAATTTGAAGCAATAGGCCGGTCTTTCTAATCTCTACTTTAGCCTGGTGAGCCTGAAAGCTTATCTTCATTTTGAGCAGCTTTTTGACACAAGATATTGTTATGTTGCTGTTGTGTGCTTGAGTATGAGTTATGATCGTGGTTGGATAAAAAGATTTGTGTTTCAAGATGACTGAGGGTTATGATCCAACATCTAACATGGGAACAAGAAAGGGATAAAATGGCATATTTTGCCATATTTTGGAAAAGGGCACAGTAAAAAGAATGAATCAATATCAATACCGTGGTTTCCGGATGACAGATTAGAAGAAGATAAGGACATTGCAAGTGAAGACACAGACAAACTATGTGAAAAAACAACGATCAAAAAGAGCTCAATGATCTCCTCGATATTTGAGGGACTAGATAGTTGACATTAACTGAAACAAATTTTTGACACTACTGTACTCTCTTATTCCGGGGGGGGGGGGTGTTATGTTGTTGTTCTTGCTTTTGTGTGCTTGAGTATGAATTATGATTGTGGTTGGATAAAAGGGTTGTGTTTCGAGATCACTGATTTATGCTTCAATATATATGTTAAAAACTCAGTGGCCCCTGAAGAAAATCTACATGTTTTTCTGACACTCAAAAAAAAACTAAAAAAACCCTGGTGTAAAATCTCTAATCTACTGGCAGGTCTTCAGCTTAGAAGAAACAATGATCCCACCCTGACCAGACTAGAAAACTTGCATGTGGTAGATACACAGGTTTTCTTGCACTTGCAGATATACGAAAATATCAATCAAGACATATATATAATACTTAGAGACAATAACATCGACCACTCCATTTCCTGGCACATCCTCTCAAAAAAGCCATCCTACAGCAGCTCAAACAAAAGATGCAGCCTCTGTCTTAAAGAAAAGACCCTCATTATCTGCCACCCCGAATTATCAACACTCAACAAACGAAACGAACTCGTATCTTCTTGCCACCATAGAAACAAAACACTATTATGTAACACCTAAATCCCTTTATGTACCGCCCCTAATTTACCTTTTGTATAACCTCACACATTATGTAACACCTTCTGTACCGTATTATCTATTTATTCGAGGAATATTCCAGTATATCAACATCTCCTGAAGAGTGAGTTACTCATGAAACAGGCTTGTAGAGATAAACCATGTAGTTTTACTTTCTTCAATCTATGATATAATACTTAGAGGTGTATATATAAGCAGTGTTGCTCACAGCCCAAATGATGTTGCTCCCAAGTTGCAGCTGGTATGGTGGTGTTGCATGCAACTACACATAGGCAAAATCAAATATATATATTATATTATATATACATAGATTATAGTCTGTCTGTCTGATGAGTGCGCAAGCACGAAACTCGGAGTAACAGAGAACATGTCTCGTTTCTAGTCTATATTCTATTTTATTATATATATTTATATATATATGTTTCCCATCCTTGTACCCTGGTGCTGCATACACTTACATTTCTTCCTTGCTAGGTCAATGCAAAGGGCTGGGAAAGCAAAAATCAAAATAGTAGCACAATTACAAATCAGCAAGAGCTTGCTACCATTTTGTAGCATTTGAGAATCACTTGCAGACTAACTTACCTCATTCACATACTTTATCAATTTGTCCAAGTTCTTGTACCATAGATTTGCATTTTCATACATAAAATCTTCTCCCATTGTCAATATGACATTATTTGTTTTGTAATGTATTGCTTGGTCACACACTTCTTTCACAAAAGTATCAACCCTTTCTTTTACATTGAAATCAAACATCCTCTTGTCATCCATTATTGGGGGATCTCCACAAAACTCATCAAAACAAAATCCTCCAGGTGGACCATATCCATTATATAGCTCACCAGTAAATATTTGTGTTAATTTTTCAAATGTTCTACTACCTCTCCAGACCAACTCCATTCTTTGTTCCTTTAGTCTTGTCTGCTTGTCTTCTTCATCTATCCTGCCAAAAAAGAATCCATCAAACGACATCATTGAAAACAAAGAAGCCTGTTCTGCTGAGTGCCCAAACGGGTCAATATGCCAGGCAACTGTGGGCCTAGCCTCTGCACCAAATGTTTCGTTAATGAACCTTAGTCCAAGAGACATTTGATCAATTATGGCGTTATAATGAGTTGCAGCCTCGTCGTTCATACACCAGCCCCCATTAATGAACTCCAGTTGTCTACTTTTGACTAAACCCTTTACAATTTGCTTCATATGGTCGTTTTGCTGATTCCACCATCTCGTGAAGAAAGCCATTTCGACGTATATAAATGTCCTTTCCTTGTTCTGCAACAGCGAAGCGACAACAGAGTCCAAGATGTATTGCACTCCTGCATGTTGTATCGAGTTGTTGGCGCCATAATAGTATTCATCTACTGTTTTCAGCCAACCAACATCATCATGTGTGTGAGGAACTAGGTGAACTTGCAATTTCCCTTCATCTTTTCCACATTGAAAGCCAAAGACAGCTTGTAAAACGAGCGGAAACAGTACCAAGGATACACCCACCAACATCTTGGCACTTTGCAGTAGGCCTCCTCAAATGCAGGGCTCTGTCATGTGATCAGAATGCTCTCGTGAGACCCTCTCTAAGATCACGTGAACTCTTTTATACAACGCCGACCATGGACAAAATTATTGTCACTTACTGTAGAATTTTGTAGTTAAATTTTTTCGTTTAGCTTTACAAATTTCAAGACTTCATGACTTCCATCACAGGACTTCATGAGAGCTAAAATTGGTGGGAAAAGGATTTTAAAGATCTGTGTTTTCACTGATGAAGACACGACCATGTGAAAAAAATCCTCAGAAAAGAACAACCCGGTTTTTACCTAAAAATTGCACGAGAAAGGGCAATAAAGCCAGGTCTATTTGACTGCTATGTTTTCCATTTTCGACACGATTTTATGAATAGTTGGCTAACACATTGTATCTAGATGACAAAATGGTCAGCGAAAAAGCCATTCAGCGCCGCTTGCTGCAGCAGTGCGTGTACAAGAGCCTTCATCACCCAGGTGTCGTCAGTCACGCGTATAGCAAGGTTGTTTTGTTAGAACTTACTTCATTTTTAGAAATTCACGCCATTTTGTTATCGAACCCTGAGGTAGCATTTTCAAGACCAGGGATGTTGAATAAAATGTAATAGCACTTATAACGTGACGTCATAAAGAGCTATCTTTATTAGCTATCTTCCAAAATTAGAAAGAATGAACGGTTGAAATGGTTAATAAGAGTTTTGCTGCTGAACTGCTTTATGGTCTGGTTTATAGATCAAAGGGCCAAGACAAAATTATATGATTGGACGAGAAAGAGCCTAGACTCATGTGGCCGTATAACAGTCAATTTGTAACACATAACACATTTTACTTATTTCCCAACTTGAGAGGTATTTCATGATTTTCATTCGGGCTATGTGATCCAAATTAAAATAATTCACATAGAAGATGATTATGAAATTGTAAGTAAGCCAGTCATGGTCGCCAGCAGGGGCGTCGCGACCGGGGGTGTGGGGGAGGGGGGTGTCACACCTTTTCAGGTAAAATCCGCTGGGTGGAAGAAACGCTTTAGTTATTTTAAAGACCTTCATGTCATAAAATCAATAAAGGATCAAGCAAAGGTAGTTGCTCTGTTGGTTAAATATGATGTTCCTTGATATGAATGAAAGTAAACAAACTAACGATTCGAATATTTGAAGATTTCTTGTTGGCACTAAATCGAAAAATCCAGGCCCTCTTTAGGTAAAATTGTGTCCTGTGTCCATTTGCCTTTAAGTTTCTCGGTAGAAGCGTCAACTGTATGTAATTCACTATGAGCTCAAAATTTGTTTAACATTGAAAAGGTATGCTTAGATGGAAAGAGGGATCGAAATTGACAACCAGCGCTGCTTGTTACCTATCTTCAGAAGTAACTGACAACATGGTATTTCTCAAGACCACGGCGAAATTGTACCAGTTGTTTTTATCTGCTGTTCAATTTGTTTGCAAAAAAAATTATTTTCAATAGGATTAGGAGGATTTCTTTAGTGAAATGTGCTTGAAAGAGTGCATTTTCCAGAGAACTAAAAGCATCAAAATTCGAAAATTTCCTGCTCCTTCGGCGGCAACCATGGTGCCGCCTCGGGTAGTAACTATATCCTTTGCCCGTTCCGATTTAGAGATTTGACAAAACTATTAGGAAAATTCCGTTATTATCAAATTAAAATGAAAGTTGCGAATTATATACAGCGTTAGATTAACAAAATGCATTGCAGAGGTTTGTGACAGCAACTAAAGAATTTCAGGCCAAAATTTTTCAACCGGGTAAATTTACTGTAGGGACCATGGCACCACCACTTTTTTGGTAAGCAAAATATTTCCATAGAGGCCCTGCTTTGAAGCACTAAATTCATGTTCTATGTATGAAACGAAACTTGGCCCTTCCATCTTGAAATTCGTGATGTGGGCCCTGCATTTACGAACATAATTTCAATTTGAACAGCCTGATAACTGGCACTCAACTGAATCTGACAGCAAGATTTGGAAGAAATAACGAACTGAGTACATAATAACTAATAAGATAGGCATTCGTAATATAAGTAGTGTAAGCTTAGTACACTGAGGGGGCTAACACACAACACATAATTATTTCACAAATCATGAACCGGAAGTGGCCCGCGGGCCTTGAAACTGCCCCGCGTGCTTCAAAGCTCATATTCTTGAAAGATTACGAATGTAAACTTGATATAGATGATATCGAAACATTTTTCTAAAGATGAATTGCCTAGTGATTTGTGTTATTTTCCGTCAAAGTAAATTACTGCTTGGCGGATCTCTGCTTTCCCTCTTTCGCATTGCACCTAATTATGGGATTGAAAATGTTGGTTTCATACTCTGGAATTCAAAGTTTCCTGGAAATTTCATACTCTGGAATTCGAACGAAAGCGTTTTTCTTGGAATCGTGTTTTTTAACACGAAAGTAAATTTTACAATGCATATGACATCATGCTGCCGAACATTAGCAGCTCCAACCGCTTCGAGCTGAAAAGAGAGCGGGGTGTTCTGATCTGAGAGGGAGCAACTCACCTTG
This sequence comes from Rhopilema esculentum, assembly GCF_057945365.1. NCBI lineage: Eukaryota > Metazoa > Cnidaria > Scyphozoa > Rhizostomeae > Rhizostomatidae > Rhopilema > Rhopilema esculentum. Next base: position 8,422,806 of record NC_142817.1, on the reverse strand, counting down.
CCGGTACTTTCATGAGCCAACCATCAGATCCGCATGAACGAAGAATGAGGTAAGGGGTGCACCCATATCGAGCAGCATCCAGGGACTATAAATAATTGCCAGAATGGCCCTCAGAACATTAGAAAAGAAGCAATTGAAAAGTTGGCAAAGCAGACTACACAAACAGTTATTGTACAGGCGAATATGGATTCACATAAAGGTAAGAATGAGTGCCTTAACACGATAGCCAATATGTTATAAAATGTTTGCTTTTTTCAAAGCCATTTTCAAGTTTTGTACCGCCATAAAACTGTTCTCAATATTTACAAATTCTCTTGTATTCGCATTCCTTGTATACTGCAGTCATTTTTATCTATATTTGCACGTTCTTTCTTTTCAAGGTATCTTCTTGGTGCTTCTTGCAACAATAATGGCCAATTCAGATGCTTTTCCAGTTGGTCATCCTAACAATACGACAAACCATCAAGCCAACGCCACTCAAACAGTAGAAAGTATTAGGCAGAGTTTTCATAGCATGACAATCAATGAAATTGCTAAATCAATGAGGGACAGCATATTCAATCTAATAAAAGACTGCCTAATAGTGGAGCAAAATTTCGTAAGTCTACTTTGTTCTAAATTTGATGCCGAAGTTTAACGCTTTTTATTGAATGCTTCAAAATTATCTCCGCTGCTAAATATGATTGGTTTTTCTACAGTAGCGTTTTCTAAGATCCCAATTTTGTCACTTGGTAGATGCAAAAAAGCAATAATCACAAAAATTTTATCTTTGAAACCGATTGATGTGGCAGCGGGTTCTGCGATCTTTTGAGTCTTGTAAATAAACAAATAGAAGTAAGAAATGCAGAGTTATAAAAGCATGGATATCATCGAAGGTTGAAAATAACATAAATTGTCAATTATATCGAAATGATTACATACCTAAAATTACTGATTGCTACCTTTTCTGACTGCAGGCGTCAAGCCTTCCACAAAACTTGGAAACAGCATCAGCACCATTCAACCAGCTCAAGCTTGATTCAATTTCATGCCAACCATTTCAGGTGAGGCCATCTTTAACAGTTCATAGCATTATAAGGACTATTTCGTAGTAAAAATCAATTGTTGAATATTTCAAACTCAACGAGAATATGTACTGTATTTAATATTTGCTTCAAGGATAACAACATTTATTTTTTTTAATTGCTATATTTTTATTGAATGTGTGAAAATAATTTGTGATCTAGAACGTTTTCACGAATATAAAGAAAGTTTTGTAGAAGAAGAAAGTTTTATAAACAAGGGTTATAAAATTTTTAATCAGAATATTTATCGTGTTGCTTTTTCGACAGATCGTTGACCGTATGCGAACATACAGGCATGCCTTGATCCAGTTCACAAACCCGTTAAACACCATGATGAAGGAAGCTCAATGGAGCCCAACACAACGAAGAATGCTTTTAAAACTGAGCAACTCATTGATTTGGCTCAACGTATATCAAATCAAAATGGTAATAATAATAATCATTTATGCCTCCTACATCATTTACACGAGAATCCTACAATCGACGAGCAATCTACGAACTGCTTCACTAAAAAAGTAGTAAACATTTACAATCTAGTCCAAATCCAGTGTTGAAGCAGACCTAAACGAACTTCCCTCTTGATGGAAAACCTTCTTTAGGCCCCTGTTAGAAATTGGAGCCATACATCTCTTAGTTTTTCTTCGATTGCAAAAAAGTACACGAGCTTATAACAATTATGTTTGTTGGTTCAAAACTTGGTTCTAACTGCAAAAGTTACGTTTCAGTTGGAAAGCTTTGAGGCTGATGAAGTTAAGAGCTCATTATCTCCGTCAGTCTTGCAACTGGAAACTGCCACAAGATCCTACTTGGTAAGTAAAACCAAATTACCAGTAAAATCCTTTAATGCCAAGGCCAAATTTTGTCACACAAAGGTCACTGGGACAAGTCACAACGAAACACAAACTTTGCAGAAACAAAGGGTAGTTAATCAAAGTTCGAAGTTGCATAAACATATAGTGATTAACGATTCTTTGGTCAACCAAACATTGCTTTTCTACTTTTGATTGGCAAAATTGTCTATTATCTAGTGGAAATTACATTTAAAAGTAGGCCTTTCAAGGAAAATAGAATAAAATTGGGTTGTGGCTACGAATTTCCTTTTTGTTGTGTTGGTAATTTGTATTAACATGCAGTAAGAGCTTGCGGAATTCTCTCCGTCACAGAAGAAACTTATTTGGTCTTCTTAAAAAGCTCTGGGCATGTGCAGTGTAATCTACTTGTGGTGCTGTCTCAATACAATGGGACAGGCTCGAGAAAAATTACCCAATTTCTTGGAAAGTTCAAAGTTTCTTGGAAAGTACCTATTTTCGAATGTTTTTTTGGAATATTTTCGAATGTTTTTTGGGAAACAGGCCCCGTATTTCCACTACCGCTACGCCACTGCTTTCTATTAGCGATCAGGGAACATGCAATTTAAGCCAAGCCTTCAGCCTGCTTTTCATAACACAGTATATGCCTAAATAACCGAATTGTATTTTACCATTGCAGGCAAACAATTTCCCACAGCTGCATGTCACCGAGAACCAAATGAAAACCGTGAGAACCGTAAGCTTTGTAAAAGCCCTGAGTAAAGTTGTTGAGACCATGCAGTTGGAGACAGGACTTGCAATGCCGTTTACGGAATGAATGACAAACTGCATGACTTTTACTAGCTTATTGTAAAATTTTCAATTTGTTGTAAATTTTATGTAGCATATTTTGTAATATAGGAGAAATGTTTAAAAGGCCGTTGCTATTTATTGTAGAGAAATGTATTATTCTTAAATTATTAGTGTTCAATAAACGTGGAAATAAAGGTGGTGCTTTATCTATTCGCAACCTGAAGATTTATGCTTTACAAAATACTGATCATCAAGATACGAATTTGTTGCAGATTACTGGCAATAGAAATTTAAATACTATCCATTCAATTTCAACTAGTTTTGGGGAAATTAAATTTGCCATTTTCGACTACACAAGTATTTCATTAAGTTCTCATCAACATAATCATTACAAACCTTTTAAACGTTTGAAACTATGTTACAACTATGTTACAACTAATCATTGTCATTAACAACATTTGAAAAACACTGATCTAGCTAGCTAACAAAGATAGCAATGTGCAATGTATTAGGAGACTATTTCATATTTGTCTCAAAGCCAGTAGTGACATAACAACAGCTGCTTGTAAACAAGAAGATGGAGGCGAGAGACAGAGTTTGTGACAATTAAATATTGCCATCTAACGCAGAACTGAAATTACAAGTTATTACTGAGTAACACATCTTAAATAGTTTTTAATCCAAAATCATTGATAAAAATTACGAAAAACTCTTTAAGGTAAGTAGCTGTCCAGAATCAAGCCATAAGGGAAATTACATCTGTTATATTACGTGCTTTCGTTCACAAAAGAAATTTAAGCATTTACCATCTAAGGTATTTACAGGAAAAGTATGATTAATATGTAATTATATGTTAAAAAGAGTCAAATAATTTAACAATATAAAATTTGACAATATCATGCTTCAGTATATACTAACCAACATGACCCTAACGAAAAATGCTTTTGAATAACGTTAAGAGTGTTACTCATCAAGCAAAAAGCCTAGAAAATTTGAATTCCGTGCAAACTTTTAAAACCACGCCTCGGCATACTGCGTAGGCTCTTTTTTAAACTGATCCTTATTTTGTAATAACTCATGTTCCTGTATCTATTGTAAACATTTTAGTCACAAAATATTGGAGTCACATTATATTGGAGTCACATAATATTGGTGTTATAAACGAATGGCTCGTCTTACCGATCAACAGTAAACTTCAAAATGGCCCTTGTTCCATTTCAAAATACGTTGGACTGACTCCCCTGTAAACACTAACTAAAATACCCCCACCAACAGTCAATCAGTTGTTTAAAGGGGAAAGGCCCATTCCCATAATTGGAAAAAAATTCTAAAGCATTCAAATAAACCACGGTCCAGAGATCAAAAAATGGATCTACAGCGTCCATATGTCATGGCTCTCATGGTTCGTGCACGGGAACTGTTCCTAAAGCCTCGCTTCTTGATCGTCCTACATTGACTACCTGAAAGTGCAATTCAGATTCTTTACTGAGATAATTGAACACGGAAATTAAAATTTGAAGGATACCGTAGCAAAATGACATTTGCTGTCATATTATACAAATCTATACACATTTAATTTAATCAGACAATCATTAATGTCTTTACCATTCCTCAAATACTGGATATTTTGTTATACAAAAAAGATCAACAAAAAACTGATGTCTGTATGCCTGAAAACTCGAGAAAAGCCAACCAATGTACATATTGTTTCCGGTAAAGGTTGTGTGGACGGACCCCTTGTGGACCATCTGAAATTAGATCGAGATTTGGGTGGCCAACTAATGCACCAAATGAGCACTGATTTCTTAAGTAAATTGGTTTCCGATTTCTTGGTACTGCGTAACAACCCTTCTTCGTGCAGCACATCCCTATACACATACTGAATGCCCAATACTGAAGACGACACGTTCTGCATTTCACAATCCAAATAACACTTTTCAACTGCTGCTCAATAATATCAGAAATCTCCCTGGGAACAAACTTAAAATCGCATATCTTAAGCTGATCATATTTTCAATACCTTGGCTTATTGAAGAAGAATACGACTTTCTGTGTTTATAAGGAAAAGCGAAGTCACAGGGCCACACAAAAAACTAACTGCATGGGACGAGCACTCTAAAAACCGCATAAATAATATTTTGAATGTAACACAGAAACCATCTGACCAATTTTAGCAGTCGAGTATGAAACAGGAATGTCATCAGCGTGTCTATGAAAATTCTTTATCTCACTGAATTACGCAGAAAACCTGATCAACCAAACTGTATGGGAACAACACACTAAACTCACGCAGTTTAAAACTCTAGCTTCTATCTTTCAAGACGTTTGATCCTTTAAACTGTGCAGGATTATTATTTGTTATTATAAATGGTTGAGAGCAATACAGGTTCATAAAGTTACGTACAGAAAAAGTTTGGTGCAGAGATGTAGAAAAAGTGCAGTAAAATTAAGCATTTTGATCCACATCTGAACCTATTGGCAATTTGGACCTTCATTAGGAAGAATAATTTTTCCTTATCCTGGAATGCTTTATTGCGAGACAAGAAAAAATTTGACAATGATGCATGAGTCAGTATCCCCATCTCCTATTTAGAGATTTATCGTTTTATAAGTTAGACCCTATTTGCATTTGGGAAATTTCAATCTTTTTAAGCCTCTTATAATAATACATTTCACTAACTTTATATTTTATTCTTTTCTTCTATTTTCCACATCATTGCATTTGCTCCAGCTAAAGTTAAAGAAAACAACTCTGGTACCATCAAAAACCCTTTAGAGGCGTTAGTGCGTGCGTGCGTGTGTGCGTGTGCGTGTTATTGGATATGTTACCGTGCAATCGTATTTAATGAATGGACGAAAAAACAAAAGCATTGCACTATGTTGTTTTTTGTATTAATTCTATGTCAAGCTGTTCTTAATTCGAGACAAAACTCAGGGTATTATGAGCAAACATGTCAAGGAGAGGATTTAAAATTTCAAATCCTTCGACAAAATGGCTTATTGTAACAACTGAAACTGAAACACAGACAACAAATCGAATTGGAGCCAAAAAGAAACCCGCCATTTACCTAAGGCTCAACAGTTTTCTTCCTCCAAAACTTTGAAATTTTCTCTTTTCCATTTGAAAGCAATTTAGCCATGATTAGCCGCTTGGCAACAAAGTACACTTAGCTTTAGTAGCTTTTTCTCATCAAATATAGAGTAAGAAAAGTCTCTTCACTTCAAAAACTGTTCTTTAACTCTGGCTCTTGTTTATATTCGAGCCAGCTTAAACCCTAAACCAGTCCAGTCTTCGAATACACGTTTAAGGTAAGAGCGAGGATAGCCTTGCAGTGAAAATATAGTCGTACAGATGCAGGCTAGTCTCGGAGAGAGGGCTGATGTTTGTTTTAGTAAAACATAAACACGATATTTGGCAAAGAACATTCTATAAGAAACTAAGTACTTATACTGCAGAGCAAAAATATAAGGGTAGACTGAAAAAAGGAAAGAATCGTTTAGAAGCTCTTTCTGTTTCAAGGAGGGGAATGATGCAGTTTTCTTGATGCCTGCCATTTTTAGGCCGTCGCTATACAGTAACATTACAGTACACATAATTCAGTAAAGTCATGCTGCACTATTCCAAATTTCCGCCTTAGCAAACCTGTAAAAATTTGGGAAACTACGATCTTTCAATCTTTATAAACTTTTCAGCATTTAGAAGTTCTCATAAAAATGTGCATAGGTAAAAAAGGTGCGCTCTTTGCTAGCACCGTGTAGCGAAATTCTTGTTTAGGACCGCAGACGGCTTTAGTCAGGGCCATCCTCGCACTCTGAACGTAGAGCTTAGATATCCGTTTTGGCACTGTCCTTGCCTAGAAACTGAAAATATGCTCTAATGCCTAAAAACAGGGAGAGACATGGCTTGTGGGCCATTACTGCGAAATTTCTCAAATCTCAAGTGATACTGAGCGCTAAGCCTCCAATTTTTATTGATTTGAAACAACTTGAACGACACAAAGAGGAACATGCAGCAATCATTAGCTCACTTCTTTAAAAGTTCCTTAAAAGAACAAAATGGTTCGAAGAAAAAGGGATTTGCGACACAAAGGTAAAACAGGATCGTTCTAAACGCCGCTTATAGAAGCCAGCAAATAGTATCTCTTGGAAGGACATGTATGACTCTCAGGGCCATCACCAAAGAAGGGGTTTGGAAGGGCGTGGTACCCCCCAACACTTTGTGCGTCGGCACATTAAGGATTTTTGCCGGGCAAAAGAAGCAATTTTTGTACTCTTCCTGTAACCTTTTTGCAACGTATAAACATTTCTGTAGTAGTTAAACTTTCAAAGTGTGGCACTAAAGTATGAAATTTGAAACAGAAACGCATGAAAGCAGCATATAAGAGTATTTATCTTTTGACCACACCCTTTATAGAGTGAGACACGCCCTTTTTGTCGACAAAAATTACTTCTTTACCCCTCCAAAAAATATTTCTGGCTTCGCCCCTGATGACTCTCATGACATCAGCTTAAAATGATGGATTGCTCTATAAGCAGAAATGAAACAGGAACCTGAACATGCTTGAAGATAAATCATCGCATTTGGATCGAGAGGAACACATATCTCTATACAAGGTACCTACCGTCATTACAGTACAATTTATCAACACCAGACATAGGTGACGTGGTAGATCAGATACGTATCAAAGGTTTCTTTATAATGTACCGACATCAAGGAGTCATCTTTGGGTTTATACCCCGAATGTGTACGGATAGGAATTACAACTAAGAATTACTAACTAAGGTAAATCTTGTCAGATTTGACCAATTTAGAATTGACTCCTCTAACTGCAAACGCTGGGGGTACACATAAAAAATTCTTTCTTTCAAATTAATTAAACGACCAATGGTTTCTGTAATATTTTTGACCCCCCCGTTGACCATGAGCGATAACCTCTTTACAAACTATTGAAAATTTTTCACACATAAAATCATAGAATTCTTGTCGAACTAATGAAAATTTTTCACACATAAAATCACAGAATTTCTTAAACTGCCTAGATGACCGTACCTCTGGCTGCTTTCGATAGGTGTCCACAGATGGCACATCTAATTCGAAAGTTTCCACCCTGCAGCCTGCAAAACAGATTGACAAAATCACGAAATGGCACCTGGATAGAGCCTTGCTTAAATCAATTGATTCGGGCAGACATCAGTATTAGGCAAAAACCTGGTCATACTGAAAACAAAAAAAGATTAAAGACGAAAATGAACCAGGCTACAACAGAAAGAATAAAAATCACGAGCCTCAAGCCAACCAATGTAAAATCTTGAGATCTGAGCTTCTTTCACGTAGCCTCATGCATGAAAAATGTGTTACGATCAGGTCCCGAAAGTGGTAAATTACAGAGGGAAACGGGAAGTCTTATCAGATACCAGTCTAAGAAGGTGGTGGAATCGGTATTTTAGGATAATTGAAAACATGCAGTACGGTACTTCTGTTAGGCTATCAAGCCTCCCCATAAGCAAATAGTTTTAAACATATATTGTCCATCAAATACTTACCATATGCAATCGGGGTTAGTTTATAAACGGAATGCAGCGGGACTTTTAAGTAGGGCAGATGACCAGAATTGTGATCCAAGAAATAGGCAAGGAGACATCGCATGACCGCCTGTGCAAAAAATTTGAAAAAACATAATGATGACTTGTAGGAACAGACAATAAGATTAAGTTACAGGACAAAATCAGGCGTGCATGTAGGACCAACCCTTATAACTTGGTGTAAACTTTGATGGGCTTCTCAAGTGAGACAAGTAAAATACTTTGAAGAATAGCGCCTCATAACAGCTTTCTTAAATCATACGATGTCTGAAGCAAATAAAAAAATGTTCCTTTCCCAAATTGATCATCATGAGGTAAGGACCGAGTGGATAACTAGGTATACGAGTGTACACTGATCGCAAGCTTCAAATATCCTGCCTTCGGGTAATCACCTGACGATTCAGTAAAGGATACATTCTTAATTGTAAACTATTCAATTGCGAATTATATATTGGGTGGCGCTTAACCTGACCATGACCATAACTTAAAACTACAAATAGACGCTTAGTGCTATCAGTTGAAGTATGTTCCGAACCATTTTTTCTTAGCTTCATGACAAGGTATCCTTGTTGCTTTTATATAAGCTCAAAAAATCCAAGCATACAGAATGCATGGACTAACAGATGTTTACATCAAAGAAGGGTGGAGGTTTTTTAATCAGCTTTGATGATTCTGATGCATTTTGTAGCAACACAAGCCGAATTGGTATCAATCGTACTGTCCTGTCTCGATCCACAAATGAATGCAAATGTAGTCACAATTTGTTCAACTAGCAATAGCTTCTAGTACGACTTTGGCAGTTTTGATCAAATAAGAAGAATTTCCTTCGAACCTAGCATAGACGACAAGAAGATAGAAGGTTACCTGATGACAAATGACCAAAATATTCTGCTGACGTTCCAGTTCCATTATGACTGGCTCTAGACGAGCAACCAGATCTTCGTACGACTGAAAGCAAATAAGGCGTCTTTATAAGAAAAGTGAGTCTAGAAAATTTCACGCCAAAGAGATTTTGCAGGGGCTGAAACTCTGAAAAATTAGATGGCAACGGTCAAAATATGGGCTCAGAAATTGAAACATACTTGGAAAACAATTTCAAAAGGAGAATCGCCCAACAGGCAGGAAAAAAATGGTGGACACGACTTCTGAAATTGATCATTGTAAAATCAATATATTATAATCGCAATGTGGAGATAAATTGTGAAAATAGATACGGGTTTTGAGGAACAGCGAAGGTGAAAAAGAAAATCAGTTTTAATAGGAATTGTAACTGAATAAGAATGATGAAGATCATTCAAGAACCAATATTGAGAGAACAATGACAGAGGTGGTGACCGTACCTCGCCCCTTGGGTATCTATAATGGTACTTGTCTTGGTCACGTCTTGCAAAGTCTTCTGGGAACTTTTCTTCTATTTCCTCATACATCATTCCATCACAGACACCCTAAAAAACAATCGTAAAACTGAATAAAACCCAGCACATTTTTCTTCTATTTCCTCATACATCATTCCATCACAGACACCCTAAAAAACAATCATAAAACTGAATAAAACCCAGCACATTTTTCTTCTATTTCCTCATACATCATTCCATCACAGACACCCTAAAAAACAATCGTAAAACTGAATAAAACCCAGCACATTTTTCTTCTATTTCCTCATACATCATTCCATCACAGACACCCTAAAAAACAATCGTAAAACTGAATAAAACCCAGCACATTTTTCTTCTATTTCCTCATACATCATTCCATCACAGACACCCTAAAAAACAATCGTAAAACTGAATAAAACCCAGCACATTTTTCTTCTATTTCCTCATACATCATTCCATCACAGACACCCTAAAAAACAATCATAAAACTGAATAAAACCCAGCACATTTTTCTTCTATTTCCTCATACATCATTCCATCACAGACACCCTAAAAAACAATCATAAAACTGAATAAAACCCAGCACATACAAACGTCTTCAACCTTTAAATTAGTAAATAAAAAGAAAAAACAGACAGAATGGAATATAACTATAATAACTGTTATACCTAAGTGCTATAGAGTGCTCCTAACAGCTCGAAAATATTCTGTTTTTGATAGTTGCCTAATGAATGTGTTCGGCGTGAAATAGCAACTTTGAGACGTCCTGTTCTATACATCAATACATATGCATGAAATCCACATAATACAAAATTTGCTCATTGTTCATTTCCTACGCATTAAAACGAATTTTGAACTAAAATTCTTTCAGATGCCATTGGAGACAAAATCATTTGTTGGTCGGCCCTAAATCCTAAATTGATCGACCACATGATTCTGGGTTCAAATCAAAAGAAGAACTCAATGAACATCAGTAAACTCACAGCATCCAGTTCATCCAAAGCCTTCCATTGCTCCAGAGACACAGCATCAATATTCTGTGCTGTCTGTATGGTTCTCTTCAGTTGACTAGTCCAAACCTGCAACAAAATTACTTCCATACATTATTCCAAACCTGCAACAAAATTACTTCTATGGATGATTCCATTGACAAAAGTAACTTGGATGAGCTTTTTTAAAGTCTTAATGCCTTCCAAACTCCATGTTGACAGAACAATGACAAACGAAATGTGTATTAAAAGCAAAAGAAATAAACAGAAACAAGCCATACCCTCAAGTCTTTGATATTTTGATTAGAGATGAACTCTGCTAATTTTTTACTGTACTAGAAAAAAAGAAAAAAGATGCATGAATATCATATTCCTGAAGTGCAGGAGTATATATTAAAGTAAATAGTTTGTAAACATGATTTGTTGTATATAACTAAGTCTTAAGAAACAAATTATCAACAATTTCTTAAAAAAATCATTAATGTATTTCATGAAAAGCATTGGCCAAACTGAATTTGTATTTTGTCATCTGACTAATGGGAGTGATAAAATATCAAGACAAGACGGACTGGAAATGATAATAACAAAATTTGTAGTGGAGTTAGTTGGGGTGGTACACCCCCTAAAAGATGGACAACTTTATTGAGCAGTAGTGTTCGCTAGTCACTTGTAAAGGAATTCAGAGAAGCAGATGGCAAAGACAAACGTTGCTTCAAAGAAGCAAGTGATAAAAGTATTGTTTGATATATAGCATATAAAATTTCAATAGGAAAGATATCGATTGAGCCATGATTATTTTGCTTTATGAAATATATACATCTTGTATGAAAAAAGTTAAATGATGACTTACATTTCTCCCCCTAGGTGAAAGATCTGCATCACCTCCAATGCGTCCTTTTAAATTGAACAAACTCTCACCATGCTGAAACAAAGTTGTAGTCACAATTAAATAAAGTGACAACCTTACTTGTGACAAATTTAGGATTAAAGACTGACAAGAATTGAACAGAGAAAGCAGCACAGTCAGGCTTTAAAAACTCTTTTACTTTCTTAAACATTTTTTAGGATTCTCATGTAAAAACAAGCTTATAAAATTTGAATGATTCCAGTCCATTACAGCTTTTAAATGCAAAAATAACAAATACTTGTCTTTGTAGGAAGTGATATAACATATATTATTCACAACATCATTTCAAGAATAAAGTAAGTAATGATAGTTAGAAACAGAAACTAACTAAATGGCATGAGTTATTCATATAGGGAAGCAGAGCAAAGTTAAGCAATTTGCAACTAAAATTTACTTACTCTGGTTAAATAAATAGCTCTTGGTGTGATATGAATATTCATGAGAAAATACACAGCTCTACTTTGCAAATAGCCTGGGAAAGATAAGGATTGTGGTTATCAAATTTATACAAAAAGGACAGTTATAAAACCATAAAACACAATAACATGAATTATTCACATTGAAGAATTTGCAGTTTAATATCAATCTGAACATTCTAACAATGTTACAGTTTCAAGATTACTTAAGTATCTGAGTAACATGTCAGAGTGGAACTCCAGCAGTATTATTTGCTTTCAAAGAGATTCATTGCTTTTAATTTCCCATTAATTACAGTGACCACCCAAATTCCAAACAAATGAGTTATACTTTGAACTGCTCTTGTTAAATAATGTCATCAAAATCGGTTCAATTTAAGAAACAAGGAAGACAGCTTGACCAATCCTGCCACAAAAGCTAAATTCATAAGGGTGATAGTTTAGTGAAAAAAATCTCACTATTCCATTGCTGATTTGTGTTAGCAAAAGTCTTCCTTGTTTCTTCCTTGTTTAAGCTTCAGCAGCTTAATATATATTTTGGATGCTCCAAATGATAATTATAGAAACAAATGTTTCTAGAATTCCTCACCTTCTATACGATTTACAAGAAATTTCTGGCCAACATTAATTATCTTGATAAAAGAAAGTTCACTGAAAGAAAAATAGATGCTAATATTATCAAGGAGTTGCTGGATTGAAGTGATGGTAAAATATTTCAATAAAGCATTGATGGAATAGAATAGAGAAGATTTTAAAATAAACAAAATCAATAAATTTAAACAGAATTACCATTCATTTTCCAAATTAATTGCAACATAAAAATCTTGATAATGCTTGATACGAGCATTGAAATCCTGATAAGCTTCTTCAGAAGGTATATCTTTATAATCTGGACTACTGATTTTCACTTCCTATGAAAACAAAGGAAGATGAAAGTTAATTCAACTATATGATATGAGTGACATTAACCAATTGGTAGAACTGTGACAGAAAACAGTTTACTATCTAGAAAACAGCTTTGATATTACTGCTTAGAAACAGACTTCATTTGGAGAAAACAAGAAAGCTTCATTTTATATTAGTGGGAAAGACACATGACCAAAAGGTTTTGGACTTGTTTTCATTGCCAGTATTGGTCTTGAGAGGCCTAGCATTGCAAATGCATTGTAATCAGAAAGTCTGCTTTGAAGAGTCACCAGCACAGTCCAGAAAAGGCTATAACATTTCTTAGACCAATAACCCAACATTCTGATAATCTTCCCCAGCAAAACAGCAAAAAAATGCATGGTGATATGGATCTGAAAAATCATTTTTTTCTGTGACCATTTCCAATGCTACTGATTCTTGATCATTAAAAATTTAATATTTTTTGCATGATAAAGCACACAGTTAAGTCTGCATTCTGGCAGATGATGCTCATACCAAAGAAAACACAATGAGTTGGAAAATATGATAAAAGTATCCTTCTGTCGAAAATATCCTTCTGTCTCCTGTAGTTCTGCCACTGGTCACCTCCAAGTGGTTGACAAGATAGAAACAACAATAGACATAATGGATATTCATACAAGCAGCTATTTACTTACTACAATGTTCTGTTGAACAACTTCAGGATCATCACAAATTGATTCAATAAAAAAGGTCTAAAACAAACAGAGAAAATGTTAATGTAACTCTCCAAACTCAATAAGTTCAATTCAAATTCATCTTCAGGCTAGCAATTTGCTGATAATTTTCATTATTCATTCCTTAAATAGCCCAATCCACTTGAGAAATTCATTTTCCTATTGGAAGAAACTGTGACATTGATTTTCAATGCAGGGATACATGTTTAGTTCTCTTTTGCTATTTGTTGGTCACCCAGGATGTTGGTTCGTTCCATTTGCTAAAGCTGTTTCTGCCTGTTCTTTCTCTTACTAAGTTAAACTGAATTCAACCCGGCCAATAGTCTAAAGTCACTGAAACCTTTCTATATTGCTCAGTGTTTCAGTTAAAAAATTTCATCATCTTATGTTATCAAATAAATTTCAATTGCATTCCTCATTTTGATCACACAAGTTTTGGGTTACACATGTTAACATTATTAATTATTTTATTTAACAATATTTTAAGATGAAGCTCTGTCGTCGCTAAATGCAACTACCATATGAAAAACAGACATTATTTTGTCAAGATAGCACCTCAACAGCAAAAAAGATGAAAAAACATCAAAACTGGAAAACACATTCAAATAACAAACCTTAATTCCATTCTTTTTACACTCTGAATAAACATACTCTCTTCTTTCTCTGGTTGTATTCGTTGCGTCAAATATCTGAATTTGAAATCAAGATTAAGAAACTTCCTCAAATACTACTAGTGGTGTTCTTCAAAATTTGGTTGTAATGAAAGAATGAATCTACACACAAAGTAATTTGTTTGTTAACATAAAGGGCTTTAGACAAGGAGCCTTAGGGAAAATGATATAAGGTTTTAACTGCACAAACATCATCTAATGCTTAACCATTTAATGGGAGGAAACAAAGGTTTTCAGTCAATCACAGAGGAGTATGTCATTGAAATAAAAAAATAATTTAAGACATGACATTACACATAAAGTCCTACTGTAACGTTTTAGGATATATTTACTTTAGTAATTATTATTATTATGTTCATCTAGATTCTTTCATTCTGTTGCGTGTTCATGTCACATGTTTGTCGCACTTTTGTGTTAGTAACTCATTTTCCAGGAAATGTGCGTCATTATCATCTCGTTCTGTGATGTTTCACAGTGTTGCCTTGTTTATGTTTTAATATCATGTAATCCAAGTTAGAATAATTTAGTCTTACTGTTTTGACAATAGAGATAACATCAACAAAGGAGTATCTCTTATGTGCTATCTATTTGGGGCTTAGGCCCTTTGGCCTAGCCCATTGGTTCGATTCAAAAATTGACACCATAGGAAGAGCCTGTATCAATACACTACTAGATGGAAAGTTGTAGCCTGCCTGTAAACTTTGGTACTATGTACATGCCGAAATAAGGTCCACCTGATTCTTCTTAACATAAACAAAATATTTTTAGGCAGAGGTAAATCATTATTTTGAATAGCAACTAAAGGAAAATGACACAATGACACAAACCATATTGCTAAACAACAGATTGAATAACATTATTCTCAATTTAGAAAATGCAATAATGGAATTAGAGAGACAAATAATTAATGATCCAGTTTTTGCAGTCTGAATCTGCTATGTCACCTCTTAATATTAGAAAAACTAAGTAAAACTTGAAGAGTCTTGAAAATATCAAACATCCTCTAAATTATTCATCTCTTAACATCTAAAACAAGAAGCTGCTAACCATGGATTTAAATTTACTTGTTGTTTTAGCTGACATGTATCTTTGCAGCAATCTCAAGTTAAAACCATTTTAGGATTAAAAAAGCTCATGAATTATAGTCAACATTAATATCACTGAAGTAATGTTGATGGCAATTGAGGCCAGTCTATTCATTTTATAAAGATTGACCAAATATTTCCTTATTATTTTATAAAATTTTGCTTTTTTCTCAAGTGCTGTTCCATTTCAGCTGTTGCTCTATTACCTATAAACATTCACAGAAAAGAACAACCAACATGTGAAAGAAACAGTTGACTTTTCATGAAAATACACATGGTAAATGATCTTCACTCACAGATACTTGTCCTTCCTCTTTTAGATACCTGATCACTTCATCAAGGGCTAACTGTGCACATTTGCTGCAAAAAAAACAACATAAATATACTCTAAAGAAGTTGAAAACCCTCAAGGTCATATACCCTAGCATTCCTTATGCTGCAAAAATCTGCAACAAATAACCTTTAACTTTCTAAGAGTGAGATATCATTCATTCTAAATTTATGCCTTAGTATGAAGTTTTAAAAATCTTTCTGACCAAACTCTCATCTTTTCATTTTCATATCTGAGCATCCATCTAAAAAGCCAAAGACATCCCTACAATACAAAGCTAACAAATTTTGAACTAAATATTTGTCAATTGATTGAACTCATCTCTATATCCATAGAAATCTTAGCTTACAATTCTAATTTATATTTTGATGTGCATGACATATTTGTATAAAAATTCTAACAATTAATGTAGCCATAGGATAATCTTCTTATAAGCAAAGGGTTTTTATACATGCGGAAACTTGTTACACAAAAAAACAGATAGAAACATGGCAAAAACTGAACAAATAAATAAATTGGTCTGAGCACTCACTCTCGTGCTTTTTGTCCACTTTCATTTCTTGAATCAAAAAAGTCATGTTTACAGTTGACAGTTCCATACAACTTCCTTCTGAATTCACCAACATTAAAAACTAAAAATACAAACAATGTTTAACAGAAATTAGACCTTAGAAAATGGTCTAATTTCTGTTAACAAAATGCCCAACAAAATGGATACAACATTTAACTGCAAACTTTAATGTAAATGATGAATTATGAATTTGTACATGGTGGCAAGGATTGTAAAGATAGTTTAGGCTAGCAGTTTTCATCTATTGTTATTAATACCTGCCAGTATTTGGCAGTCAAATGTTCACCTGCCTAATATTCATTTCATGGCACTTAGGAGAATTGAGGAGCACTATAGTGGACAATTGCCCCTCTAACCCCCCTTTTAGTAGGTTTGTTTATGGTATTTGGCAGAAGTAGGAAATTTTTAGAAGTATTCAAACAATGGAATCACACAAATTTTTAAAAGTTATTAGGCAAACTGAGCCCATGTCCAAAAACTAAACAAAAATATATACCTACATAATAACGTTATTTAGAACATAGAAATGAAAGAAAATAATACCTTTGGTTGTAACTCCAATCCAGTTCAAGTATCTTGTTAACTTCTTTGAAATATAAGTCTTGCCTCTGGCAGGCAATCCAACCATCACGAAACATGTTGGGACATTTGCTAAGTTAGGAATAGTAGAAGGATATAAATTCCGGTCTGGTATAGGTTCAATAAAATCACACATTGAGAACGGGCCTAATGTCAACAAGTAATGCGTAGAGTTTATGAAATTACGAGGCCCTTTGGATCTTAAAAGTCTCTCTCTGATCTAATCAAGAACGTGTTTGCCTAGGCATCCGGTTTCCTAGCTGGATGTTCGATTCGATAACCTGTTAAGTTTGAAGCGTCTATTTCGGCAAACTTGACTTGTCAACCTGTTTATCAGCGGCAGGCTTGCTTTATAACTGCTCTCAACTAAATCTGATCTCATCAGCAAAAAGTTGGAGGAAATTATCTAGAAACTTTAACAGTGTATTTTGACCATCTGACATTCACCTCACATGCGCACACCCGGGCACGGGATTTTACTCGGAAAAATTAAAAAAATCAAGAAATGTCATTGGTTGTCTGCGACCTTGGTTTTGACCAACAACAAAGTCAGTCCATTCGCTTATCTCTGAATTGGATTGTAACTGAATTTTAAATTACTTTACGCGTATTATAAAAAACCTGCCTGCTTTTTAGCTATCATTCACGATTGAGAATGGACGCTTTTGGGTTGAAATGAATGCGATACGACAACAGCCGTAGTTACCGTAATAACAACAAAAGATCGGCATAATAGGCCTAACAAATCAAGGCCTACCCGAATGCTAATCAAGGTTTATTTGAATCGGAGAAAGCCTTAAACCATTCAAAACAAGCCCAAGCATGACTAGCAGATACATTTTGCTCTGGAAACTCTTACAGAAAATGTACCTTGTAATTTGTAAAATGTCCTAGGTGCCAGGAATTCAAGGTAATTTCGGCATGAAAGTTATCAATAGACTGTCATAAGCACTAAAATAGAAGACTTACGTGCAATTGTGTGAGCCATTTTTAAACTGGATTGATCATGCAAAGATTATCAGTTCCATCCAAGGTTATTCATTGCAAATTTTGAACAAAGATCTAACCACGTTCAAAGATTTTTCCGTTAAAATATTCTCTTGTGCACCTTCCTCCCCTCCATGTTGTTCGCCAACACGTCCACACGGCACGGACAAATTCGTTACGTCACAATACAACGCGCTTCCTTTTAAGTACAAGGAATGGGCACTACTCCGCTCCGCCCACATTTTTTTTGTTTGAGGATCCTTCCTCCAACACGTGGAAATACAGTAGATATATTGAAATTCAAATTCAAATTCATTTCATATTCAGCAACAAATGACAAAATTAGATGTCAATAAAGCGATTAATATTAAAGTATAATTAGCAAATTACAATAGCATAAAAAATTTAACAATATGGTTCCCTAGGATGCTGGGACGGTTTTCGAGCCCAACAACCTAAATACTGAGCTGAAAATATAAAAATGGTAACAATGAAAATCAAATTTTATGACAGTGAAAACTATTGAAAATGATATGAATCAAATTCCGAGTTTAAGAACAGGAACAGAACAATCACAATATGAATTAAGATAAACAAAAGAAAAGAAAGGGCAAAATTGGGTGAAGAGAGAAAGTAGGTGGGAGGGGGAGACACATAAGTCTCGTTTGATTTGTAAAGAAGGAATCAAAGAGTAAGGGAAGATGAATAACTATTGACCTTATGTTTATATTTGAGAATATTTTTGTAGAAACCAGTTGCGAAGATGCTTTTGAAATGTAGTTTTGTTTGACATCGTGCGAAGTTCTAGTGGAATCTCATTCCATATTTTAACTCCGTTGAACATGATGGATCGCTTTTTGAGGTTTGTTTTGGCTTAGGGGTCGGCAAACTTTTTATTTGCAGCCTGTCTCGTATTATAGTTATTATGTCTTGAGGTAGTTTTTTGGAACAGATCACAAAAATATGCCATTTGAGATCCTGCATTTATAACGTACGTTGCAAAGCATAACTATCATCAAAGTTTAATATTCCAAATTTATGAAAATTTGGTTTAGAGCTTGCTGTATTTTTGTCGAAGTTCATTATTCTTACAGCTTTATTTAAATTGCGACTTACAGGTTGATACTTACAGATATCATATGCAGCCTCGGAACATGAATTTTATTGACTGAAAAGAAAGTTTTGAATCCTCTTGGTCAAACTTAGGCGTATTCAGTTCTTCCGGACCATAACACACCAAATTCAGTAAATTACCTAATAAATTATAAAGATTTACAATTTTCTTTTAAATTCTGAAATATGATGTATTTCTCAAATCTAATAACGCAAAGGCTCTTTTTATTGTCAAATAACAAGAATGTCGGAATTAGCCCTACAATGAAAGAATAAACATATCCAAGCAAGTGACAGCAACAGTTTGTAACAGAAAAAACAAGTCCATTACAACTATGAAATCACTAAGTTGCTAAATTCCTTTTGCTTAAACCTAAGGAACCCAAACACAATGTCTTGGTAGAGCAGCACCATAAAATTTCAAATTTCGGTTGTAACATAGATAATCTGGTCTCTATTCAATAGACAATTTATTTCAATGCAATACTAAATTTTTTTAATTTAGCTGAAAGGGCCAAGTGCATTAATCTTGATGAAAATGAAAAATCAATAGCTTAGCTATGCTTAACTTGTCTCCCATCAGGGCCTACGCCACGAATTTGGAAGTGGGGGGAGGGGGGCAAGGCTAGCAAAAGTAGGAGGCAAAGGCTTTTCCCCTTTTACTGCAGCTTTGAAACTGCTTGCTACGCAAAAAAGTGGGGGAGACCATGGCCCCTCCGCCCCCTTGGTGGCGTGGGCCCTGCCCATCCAAATCTGCGAAAAGGTCATCCAAAATAGGAAGGGTGGCGCGGCACATAATCATCATTTGTTGTTGTTGGGGTTTGTCAAGGTGGATCGTTGGTGTGGGTTGTCAACACGAAGTATTATGAAAGACACAGCTCAACGTAACTGCTGTCTCCAGCCAACCTAGTCATGCTTATGTAAAAAAAAGGACCTTCTTAATATATTCGTTTTTCAAAGAGCCAAAAAGAAAACGTGCTGAAATTTCTGTAAGGATAAGTCAGTGATGAAAGTCGGTCAGTTTTAATAGTAAATTTGCAGATGAAGGCAAAAAAGTAATAGAAAAAGGTTTTTAAGTGTTAAAATATGAATGATAATGATGCAGAGAAACACCGGGTAAAAATTGTATCGTTAAATATCATGTGATAATACAACGTCATTGATAATGTATAATTTGATTGTGTTTATTATAGCGACGGTATGGCAATTAACATAATCCGAATGCGAAATTTGTGAAGAAGACCAATGTTGACATCGAAAATGTTGCCTACTTCAAGATATATAGTCAATTTGGTTAGCAGTGTTTGTATATCGATTTTTGAATTGAAAAATTTACCATTAACATAAATCGTTACAATACAAGTCTGACTGTACAATTACATCAAAGTGAGGCCAGCCTCACGTTCTAATTAGCAATTGGAAATAAAAAAGAAACTCGTCACAAACAAAATTTTACAAAACCTCCAAACAACCGGAGATTACAAAAACTGAAAAACATTACAAATCGTGATACTGAAAACTCACACTGATAGAAATGGCAACAGGAAGCTAATAAAACTAATGAGCACTTTTTGAAGTATTTAATGACTAGATATAGCCAGCATTCGATTCAGCTTTCAAATTGAGAGGAGTTTCCAAAATAAATCAAAAAACCAAGTTCAAAATAGGTCTAAGGCAAAAATCTCAGTTATGAATTAAAAACAAAGGGTTTTTAAGGATAAATGAAACAGGATCAAGACATGATTTATAAATAGGGTTTCAGCTTTAAGGTTTTTTGGGCTGAAGGGTCATGCATGAAAAATTCTGTAAATGGTCATCTAAAATGCACGCACCCCATCAACCTTACTTTCAACTGGGCTAAAACTCACACCTTACCCTCATTCTAATGAAATCAAATTAAATATAATCATGGGAGATCAAATTCAGACAAAAGGCAATGTTGACATCGCCTCAAACCTCTGACTTCAGACTTCGTGTGATATTACGAAACCGAACTCTAGTTCGGTCCCAGGTCCCTGGCTTTTTTCTACAGTAAATCACCGTTCCAATGATGAGGACGAACAAAAAGGCGCAGGCCAAACTAACGCCAGCAATCATGCCAACATCTCTGTGTTTTCTGGCCACATAAACGCCACCTATGGAAAAAGGAGAAATTCAGAGGCTGAAAATAAAGTTGTGTATCGATTTGCTCTATAATGGCATTGAAAAAACGAGACGAACAGACATACTTACTGAAGACAGGGGCATAGGGGCAAAGGAGCAAGGCGGCAAGGGGACACATGCTCTGGGCCCGTTGCCACCAGTGAACTCGTTCAGATGTCAAAAGAATTGTGTTACAACAGTTTGATCAAAAATGTTTGGACGGGAAATGAAGATAATAATGAACTAGTCTGGGGTCAGTCAGTTATTAACCTCACAAACCGTACTCCTCCTCTAGTTGTTGTGAGCAAATGTAATAAAAAGCGCCTGACATTAAAATTATAATCTAGGCACCATTTGCATTGTTTTCTGTTAGCATCGGCAACTAATTAAGCATTGGCAATGTAAATGAGGCCTGCGTATAAAAATTCCACGACCCCATAGACCTTAAAATAATCCTACCTGCACTAGCTTTGAATGTAGCAGTACCATCAGAGATTGACGCATCTGAAATTTTCGACCAAGTCTTCATATCAGACGAATGGTATACATAGGTGCTATGGCCTGCTGATTCCTCAACCTTCAACTTGACAGTAAACGTCTTCCCGTCCTTCGTTAGCCTTTGCATTGGATATACAGCCAAGAAATTGCTGCTAAAGTCATCACCGACCGTTATGCTTCCCCCACCTTTCTTCAATTGATCACTGCCTGCGTCGGGCGACCATTCCTCTAACTGAATGGACTTCAAACCATCTAAAACATCCTTTTCAATCCAAAGACCTTGCGATCTGCAAACACAGAACAATTTAACTTTGCAAAAGGTTCTTTAAAGGATGAACTATAAGAATTTTCTCAAACCTATGAGTCCGTTAAATAGTCTTTGTTGATCTTAGATGTTTTTCAAACAAACACCATTCTCTCGGATCCGTGGGTTTTCAAAACGTTTTCCCTTAGGACGGCAACTATTTAACAGTAATAGCAAATCAGACATAATACACATTAAGTAAAGTCTTGAAAAATGCACTCATTATATTAAGCAATGCTAATTAGGAGTACGAATGCATATGAAAATACCACTTAAGCACTTAAACGAGTTTTGTTTCAAGAGTTTTGTTTCAAGTTCTACAGAAGTTCCATTGAGATCCTTAGTACTATAAAGGTAAATGATTTTCGTATTGATTGTTGTCAAAATCTTCATTACTTTATTTTTCACATAGCAGATACAACTGTAATGAAAGAAAATCAAATAGTTTTTTGTTATAAAAAAGCTTAATGAAAAACTTACATAAAAATTTATGTGGTGCTGCATATACACAACATGGAACAATTTGGAACATGACACAATTTGGTGCATGAACGATACTGGGGCATGGTTTGAAGTAAAAACTCACCCATCTTTCAAAAGTATATTTCCTCCTCCCCATCCAACCTGCCTCTGTACAACCGCATTACCATTAACAACGATTTTTCCTTTCTGACTTCGATTTGAAAAGTTGTTGTTTCGCGTGCTCATGTAAAAGTATGTACCAATACCAGTCACTTTCCGTGGACCAAGGTCAAAGTACGTGCCAGCGTCATCCAGCTCGGACATCTCGCCGCCATATTGGCCTAAACGTATTTTAAAAGAGAGACTTTAATTCAATAGATAGCAAATGGCACTATTGAAAGATGGCAAAAACTGTAGAAGAAATGAAGAATTGCTGATAAAGAATAAAGAGGATCTAGAATCAAGCAGAAAACTGGGCTGCTTCTTCATGTCGATTTGATACTATGACCACAATTCTAGTTAAGGTGTGATGTGGTGAGAAAATATCGACAGTTTTGGATGTTGCCACACAAAAAATTGCTAAATTGTACAGTGGATTCTTAAGGTATGGTCAAATTGATTTTTATTGACTTGAAATAAACTATTTTTGGGCTATCCTTCGACAAAGATCTTTCAAAGCACTATAAAGTAAAACAAAAGTTAAACTGAAAGACGTAGTAAGTCTGTGTGAGTAGATATGAAAGTTCTGGTCAAATGAAGAAAAGAAGAAGAATTGTTTTGCTTTGTTTTTCTTTTCTTTGCCTGTTTACAAGTAGTGTAAATTTATAGAATAGGTTTGCTAAAACTTGTGAACCTACCTGGCAGTAAAAGTGCAAGAGAATTCAGGTCCTGCCTGCTTAGCCCAAGCCACGTGACTTTATCGACTCTCTGTGGATAATTGTTTCCAAAATGACCATACTTTGTGCCAGCACCTCTGAAATTTCCTTCTGCGTATTTCTGTTTTTCAAGAAGAATCACATTGGATCTATCCGTGCCAGCCAATCCTTGACCATCGTTATTGCCAGGGTTTGTGTTGGAACCTGTCCACCTGACAAATAACCGGAGAGTTAGAGAAGCTGGAATTATTGGGAAAGTTCTTAAGGCCACAGAGCACCCATTCGAGTAAATTATACCCAGAATTCCCCTATGGGTTCAACGTTATCATAATAAGAAAACATGCTGGAGGTTCTAGAACAAAATTTGTCCCGAACGTATTTGTGAGCCGCAGCTAACTTTTTAAAAGAAATTTTGTGAGATTTACTCTTAATGCATCTCATACTCTAAGAGTAGGTGAAGGACTTGGAAGGCTCTTAAACGATGGTTACAAAATGCCGTCTAATGCTATGGCCTATTTCGATAATCAGAAAAAAGTACTGCTAAATTTCTTCTATCTAGAGTAACAAATAATTCTACATGGTTGAAAATATTCGTGCCTCCATTAAAATATACTGGCTAAAATTGCAGGCTTCTTCTGTCCACGAACAGAACTCGACGACTAAAGCGATTCAAAAACCATGAATAAACATTTTAGAAGCAGATGAATGCTGCATGCCTTTGCTCAAGAACGAGTTGTCAGGCACAGGGGCGCAGTTGGACCAATGTTTTAGGGTAGGACCAAATTTTCTGAAAAAATTCTCTAATACCTGAAAGAGTATAACAGGATAGGAAGTTGCCCACCGTGACCCCTTAGGAACAAATTAGGTCGTCATAATTCAGCCTCAAGCAGCACTTGCTGGAAAGACGAAAAACAATTTTCAATTAAACTACTTACTGGAAATGTATGTAATCTCCTTCACCCAGCTGGAGTCTGTTTGGGACAAAATCGTATTCCACGGCAGGGTATACTTGGACAATATTGCCACGTTTTCCACGGACATTCAAATTAACAATTTTGACATTTTCAAGATTGGACGGACGCTTTCGAATTGCAAAAAGGTGTGATCTGAAAGTCAGAAAATGTATATTAAATACTTAAGAAAGCTCAGAATATGTGGATTGTGATCTACGATGCTTTTTATAACATGAAAATTCCGAAAAAAATTTAAAGAGATAAAACTTGTTGAAATAGTTAACATTTACTCTTATTCTTGACAAAAATGTAAGAAAATTTGCTGTCAATCACATTGTATTAAATAACTTTTGGGCGACAAAGTTGCAGGAACTTTCAGCATTCACATAGAAAGAAAGCATGAAGCTTCTTATTTGGAAGAATTTGCATTAAGCATTGCCTGTCAGTAAAAATCTAAAAAACTTTTGACCAGTGTAACTTTTGCATAGTTTCTTTCCCTAAAGAGTTTCTCAAATCTTCTGGTTGGTTCTACGAATAAAAAGATTTCAAAAATATCAGTTATGCGATTTCAAAACTTTCTAACCTGTCTTGAAATGTTCTTCCGTACTGGGCTGTGTTGATTGCCAATCTAACTTGGAACTTGTTTGAACTCCCAAACGGCTGTACAACTGGGTTGTTTTTGAAGACGTAGCCTCTTGTTTTAGCCTCGTCTGAAGCCAGTCCAATCATGCTGCCAATATTGACATCAGTTTGTTTGTTCCCATTTTTAGATGCATTGGTCTTCCAAGTATCATAATCATTGGTTGAAATGTTGTACCTTCATTGACGAAATTAAATACAAAATATAAGCATTACGAAAAACGGTTCACAGCCAAAGATATTTTTGTTTTGTGTCACAAAATCAGAATTATAAATAAACAGCTAATAAATTTTAACTTTGTAAAAATCAGTGCAGTTTAAGATTGCTTTTCTGAACTGAAAGCATAATGTGACAAAATGACACTTGTTTACACGATATCAGTGCGACAGACCGGTTGAAATCCTTCGTGTTCATTACATTTCTCATTAAAGTAAAGATATATCTTTGTATCAGAACCATTCTGCTTTGCTCTCCTCAAGCACTTACAAATTGGACAACATTTGCATCAATACAATTGTCCAAGAGTTTCACTGTTTTCCAAATCTTTTCGACATCAGCTATTACATTGCTGATAGACACAAAACAACCCTAGAACGAATCACTTCTAATAATTTTTTTTATCAAATGCAAAAATCTCTTACATTCTTATATGTTCTCTTGTAAAATTCTTAGATGCTTGCGACTAAGTTACTTGTGAGAGTGAACTGTAAGGCATCACTGTATAGTGGGTCCCTTCTAAATACTCTACTACTGTTTTCATTTCAAGAAAGCGTTTGTATTGAAATTTAACAAAGTGTTCCTGAAGAAAACCATCAGAAAATTGATATACTTTTTAGAAGTATTTGAAGACCTACCTTATACGCAACACACAATTATTCTCTTCGATTTTCGGCAAAATCCAATCATATTTGTTTGTAAATCCACCTTTGCCATTACCAAGGTGATTGTCCCGAGACCATACAGTTTCCCTGCATTCTGGGGCCTTTATTCCGTGAGATGGAAATTTGGTCCAAACAGCGCGTGTCCCGTTGATACTACCAATAGGCCAAACGATTTTCTGTCAACAAAAGGCAGTGAAAAATAAGCAATATCACGGAGAGTTAAGCAACTAGAGTTCATAAAGGCTTATCGATGATCGGAAAACCAATATAAATTAGCCCTACCTCACAATTTTCTTTGTCAATGGGAATTGCCAGCCTCCGACTTCTTGCGAATTTGGTGTATTCAGCGGGTGGCACACAGGCCCATTTGTCCTTCACATTTTGGCTCTCCTTCTGGTAGTAGTCGCATCTTGTGACGTCATTGGTCATGATAACAATATCCTAAAGGAGTATATAAAGTAATAGTTACTGCTTCAAGAATTTCTACTTGCTCTAAACTGCAGAATGTTGGATGTTTCTAAATTTTTCTGAAAACCTTGAGGTCTTAGAGAAAATCCTAAAGATTTGATGAAATTTTACAATTTTATAAAGGTCCAATTTCATCAGTCATTCTAAGTCAGACTGGTGTTATAGAATAATCACCTTCTGCTGTTTAGAAGGAAGAAGAATATTTCGTGAAGCAAAGAAAAATGATAATTTTTGAAAGTTGAATGAAAACTCTTGAAACTGCTTGCTGAGCATAAAATGAAAAAATTACTCACAAATTCAAACTGAGGATCTAATAAGTTTCAAAGTTACAAAGAGATGATGCTGAAAGCCATGAAACTCTTACTAAAAACTTAAAGAAGAATGTTCCATAATTTTTTACGTCAAACCTTTCAGCTTAATGGACCCTTACCTTCCATGGGTTGGGATGCCAATATGGATAATAGTCTCGTTCTTCTGGGCATTCATAGCCCCTTCTGGTACCTCCAGAGTTCTGCCTGGTGTACTTGGATGTTTTTCCTTTCAATTGCTAGGAGAAGAGTAGAGAGAGCTTCATGATCCGTTTACAGAATCTTCAAGGCTACAGGCTTGGCCGTGGCAAGCGATAGCCTTCGCGCTCCCCTCACAACCTGAGGCGAGCTGTTAATTGCTGTTCATTGGTTTATTTTTTGCAACAGCAATTAAAAGGGTTCATTGGTTTATTTTTGCAACAGCAATTTCTTTCGTCATTGCATCTTTTGCGGATAATTTTTTGTTTGTTGGGCAGTTTTGGTCATGATAGTTACGAACTTAAATCTATTTGGAAAAGGATAGTGAAGCGAAAGGTACTTTTGCAGAGTTTAGAACCTTTCATTCTTATGAAAACAGGCATATTCTTGGTAGGAAAGTCAAAGAAATTGTTGATTGGGGGATAGAATAAAACAGCAGGTCCCTTCCAGCATTGGGAACAAAATTACCCCTCAAACAGAACAGCTTTCTCGGTCTTGCAGATCAAAACAGACAACTAAAACATGCGATTCCACTATCAAGGGGAATTTACCGGGAAACCTAGACTGTGTGAAAAATTATAATGAAGACAGTTTATTGGGAATTCAGATTATTGGTAGAGTTCGATCGTTGTTCCATCTAGCACTTTTGGAATCCATCAGAATAAACATGAAAAAGCTAGTATTGTCTAGTATTGTTTTCAAGCAAAAGACAACTTTGCAAGTAAATGCCAGATATTTGTGAATCCTAACAATAGGCCCATCACTCCCTTGTGGCTATGCCCATCAGTGCCATCGCTTTAGAAGTGTACTTTTTGGGAAATCTTGCAACCTGTCAGTAATTTGCAAGTTGTATGCTTTTAGTAAGTTAGTGTTAATTAGCTGTTTATTAGCTAGTATTTTTTTAACCAACATTAAATAAAGTGAATAAAAAAAATTATTACAAGTCCACTCATCAGATTGTCACATATGGAATCCCATTCCCTTTAGCACAATAGCTAGCATCAATTCTGACACCTAAATTTGAACTGGTTTTCAAAATTGACAGTATCTGAATCAGCATTAAATTTCTTACCTGATCAGCTGTGAAAAGACCTTGGTTTCTCTGTCTGTATTTACAATCCATGTAATAGTTGTAATTTTCATGCATGCCAAACCTATGTAACACATCATTAAGAATTAGGTAAAAGCTTAAACATTTAAAAAATGCCAAACAATAAGGGCATAAAATGAGGATGATGGTGCAAAAGGACCAAAGGGTTTCCCCTTATTGCAAGCTCCGCAAGCCTGTTAAAAATGTAATTTATTGATCCAATGGGATACACTGATTTCATTGGTGAAATAACTTTCAGTCTCAACTCATGAATCTCTTATTTGCTTTTTTAAAGCATCTGTTTTGCTAAGTTAAAAGGCAGACTCTCAGGTCAGAGAATCTGCAACTTGATTCAACAATTGATGTGAGGAGCCTATGTATCAAAGCCTGTTAAAATCTGCAAAATTTACTACATCTGTAAAATTATATATTTAATGATTTATATACTTTCCATAAAAAATTTATGTTCATGTGAAGGCTGATAATTTCTCACTGATGTCTTGCTTCCTACTGTATTCTATTCTAAGTACCAAAACATGTAATAGACTAGATAACAATCACCATGGAATTTACATACCGTAAATCATTGTTGCAGTCATATCCACGACATTGGACTGGATTTTCTGGGATGGTTCTGTAATCGCAAAAGAAATTATTTTTAAAATATTTTTAGTAAGACAAAAATATGTTACATCAAGGTAGAATTTTACACATGCCTTATTACATAGTTTTACTGCTTACAAAAAAAGTAACAGAATTTGAGCTGTTTTAATAACACTACAAAGATGTTTCCTAAATACTGAATAAAATTGCTTACGTTGTAGTTGTTCCATCTCGAACCCTGCTTCCACACATGTACTGAATGATAATCTCACAATTACTGTTTGGGTTATCACACGAATGCTGATTTGTCCACTCTATTGGCAATGTAGACCCAGCATAGTAGTACAAATTCCCAACATTATATCCGCCTCTGTTGTTGTTTTGTGAATCAAACAACCTGGAAAGCCAAACAAAATGACAGATAATCTAAAAGCCTGAAACTCAGAAAAAAATGCTCCTGGCATTTTAAATTGTCAATTTTCCTATAAAGGTAGCTTATTAAGTTAACTAGAGTAGTGTATTATATCAAAATAAAACCAAGTGCTATCAAATAACAATCACACAATCATGTCACACCAAATAATATAGAGTACAGAAAGGCTAGGCAACAACAAATGCTTTGTCAATTTTGTAAATGGCATCACCTTCTTCAAACCAGCAGATAAGAAACTGATCGTTGATACATAAATGTAACCAGCACAGTTTGGGTAAGAAATACAGGCCAATAAAGCACAAATCTTTGTTAAGAATGTGAAATGAAATGCTTTAAGGTAGATTAAAGTTCAATTAATTGGTTTTCGGACATCGATAATGGAACCTATGTTACCTTACGATACACAAAGGTATTGTATGAGTACAAACCGATTGCCATTATTTCTTTCTCTTCCTCTTTCATCTAATCTGTTATTACTTCCTCTAAAATAAATGATAAAATATGCAATAATTCATCTACTTTTGAACATATGAGTATTACTGTTTTCCCATCTGTCATATGCTGGTCTATGAAGTGGTAGAGCTATTCAACTTGTTGTATAGAACCTGGACAATTCTAAGTTGCACCTCTAAGTTTCATGCGAAACTTGTCCATTAGCATAACTATATCACTAATCAATGTTATTCTAGTTAGTTGCATATCAATTATTGGCACTTCATTTGTACATTCGAATTAATTACTATGTTGCTGAAAAAGTTTGAGTTTTGAGTTCAAATTGTGACTGTGATACTTTTCAGGAGATTTTTCCATGTCTCCATTAGCTGTCTTCTGTTAAACTTACGACTGTTAAATCATTATCAACTCAATAGATGTAGAACTCATTTCAGTGGCATTAAAGAAGTTAATTTTTATAATATAAGTTAATTAATGCCTTACTAATGATATATCAAAAAGTTTTGAGAAAGCAAACATATTGAAGGATACTTAAACTTTTAAACAGACAGCAAAGCCTAAAGCATGTTAAAAAATGTTCGCCTTTTTTCAAAGTCATTTTGGAAATTTCTACCACCAAAAAACTTTTGAATAAAATGTTTGTATTTGAATTAAGATAGGGCTTTCCCACTTATTTTGGGGAAAGTATTTAACACTGATTTTTTTTATGATATTTATAACAGAGAAAGGTAAGAAAGTTTCATAAACTAAATATCAGTGTCAGACAAATACTGGTCCATGTTTTAAACATACCACATTTGTGCTGATTTCACAATGTCAATATCAAACACAAAATTTAAACATTCCATCACATCCATTACTTTTATTAAAGATTATATCATTCACTGTTATTCTTAAGTAAATTTGCCAATCACATTTGGATATATTCCTTCTTTTTTCTTTAAATAATTCTTTAGGCCTCTTGGTAGGGTCAGCCTAGGCCTATCTTACAATCGGTTATTACTTCAGATCGATATCTTTTGCAATTAACAAAAAAGCTTTACATGAAACACGTTTGCTAACCTCGGATTATGCATGTAAATATCTGCGTTTACGAAGCAGTGAATAAAAAACAGAGCCAAAAAGTTCTTCATGGTGTTGTGTTGCTCTGTCCAGTTTCCTTGTCGACCATAACACTTCGACCAGAGGAAATGAGTGTAGTGTGGAGGCGGGACATTCGAAGTTGAGAGTTACTTCCGCTTTATAGCTGACAAACAGACCCATATTTGGTCTCGGGATTTTGGATTGAGTAATAGATGAATGATCGAGGGAGTCACATGCATCATGCAAAGAGAAAAATTTAACTATGAGATAACTTTGCTAAAACCAAAAGCAAAGACTTTGATTCTTTTCTTTTCGAGACATAATAAAAACTGAGCTCAGTCTTCTGTGCTTGTTTGTACAAAAACTACCATCTTTACTTCGCAGCTCGCAGCATCTTTACTGTCATTTTTCTTTAATCACACTTCTGTGAAAGAATACCTAGATTTTTGCCGAGCCTCGATACGACCACCTCCTTCGAGGAAAGGCCGATCAAACAAATTACTCGGAAAACCCTCAATGTCCTGGAGAACATTTTGAATATTTTTTTAACAGCTGATATCTATTAATTTTTAACATTGTATATTTGATTAAAACATCATTGATTGAAACATGCGATAAAGTGTAAAAATGTTGTGATGATATGAATTTGAAAAAATGGAAAATTTGCTTCACTTGTTCGATTGAAAGTTATTAACAAAGCGAAGTTCTTTACACGTGGTTAGAAAACTTTTACTAGTTATCTATCTGCTATACGCTCTTTTTTTAAAAGAACAATTTTTTAAGAACATGAGCCTCAAAATTGGTCAAAGTTAAAAACAAATTAAGAACAAGCTGATGCTGAGCTACTGTAAAGTGCAATTTTGAATAACGTTTTATCTCAAAAACAAGGATTTTTAGCCATGTGAGGGTACCATTTCGGTGAATATTCAAACTGTTGTCTCACTCACTTTGTTGAAAAATGGGGCCTTAACACCTCCCCAAAGCGAAAAAGGTAACAATCGCACTGCTTACATTATCATTTTTAAAACAAATTAAGAACAATGCAGCTTCAGATTTTCGAAAAAGATAAGGTGATTTGTACCAGGTTAACTTTCCTTAGGGATTTTGATCTACCCTTAGTTACCCAGCACTTTTTAATCCATTTTTAGAAGAAATATGTAGACCATATTCTCAGAAAAGTGGATGGTGAATTACCCCCCCCCCCATACCACCCCTTGGCACCACCACTGATTCCGATCGCCAATCAAACGCACAAGAAATGTACTGTTAATTGAGAATCTTAACTTTTAAAAGCAAATTTTATATTTGTCGTCTTTAAAATCAATAAAATATGCAGTTCTTTTTAATGACGAGTTATTCTGCATCATGAAGCTTCAAGGGATGGCTGAACACCCCCTTCTAAAATTTCCGGGAGGGCTCAAGCCCCCCCCCCCTCAACAAAGTCGGCGCCCACGTGTCACGTGGTTCCCGGTGAACTTTTTCTCCCCCTTTCTAAGATTGCATCAATATTCTTTTTTCAGAATCTTTACAGAATCTAGCTCTCGTATAAATCCAAAACAGCTAATTAAACCAAGGAAACAGGAAAATACGAATATCGATGCTTTCTACTGAAATAGATTTAGTGTCATTTTGTGGTGATGATATCGGAAGAGAATATATTTCATTACGAAAAGCTTAATTCAAAAGGATAATGCTGATGATTCAGTGGTTGAAATTTCTCTATCATGTTCCGTGTTGTAAATGGTTCCTTCTCGACTTTTGAAGCATGTTTCATCTTGAATTTCTCTATAGCTAATGAATATGGGTTGATCCGAGTTAATCCTTTGAAAATGCTACAACTGGGTCGCTCTTTAAACATACTACCCCAATCGGGGCCTTCTTTAAAAACTTTGGTAAAGAATCCGTGTGTAGAATGTGTTTAAGTCGTCCAGAGAACGGAACAACTCTGTCTAAAAAGTGGCCAGTTTACAAAGTTAAAAGGTAGCTTTGCACATCATTGTATAACCGATTCCTTATCAAATGTATGCTTTGATTTATTCCACATAGAGAATGGCTGAATCCACATAAAACGAAGGAACACAACATGAAGAAGATAACTTACTTAAGTGTTGCTCTATTTCCCATTTTACAAAAAGATTTGATTGCAAAATTCTAAAAACCCGACGTACCAGTGGCGGAAATTCAGGCCATTTTGGGGGGCTAAGGCTCCGATTTTCCGACAAGACAACATATTTGACGGGCTTTCGGCATGTTAAAGATTTGTAAAATCTCGGACGTTGAAAACCAACGCGATTGGGGAGCCGAACCCCAAGCCCCCAAGCCCCCAAGCCCCCAAGCCCCCGAGCTACTGCAACAAACAGCAAAATCACAGTGTCATTCCTTTTGTCGTCACTTCTAAAAATTACAAAACAATTAGAATAGATGATCATTTTAAATATGATAAAGATGTTGGAATTATCCACTAGGCTCTAGAGTTTCCCTCCCCACAAGTTACCCCATGGTCACCGACAAATATGTTCACAGCATTTTTGTTGTTGTATTGCGTATGTTTCAAGTTATTTGCTACATTAGTTAACATCAATGATTCACACACATTTCCATTTCTCGTTTATAGCCTCAGTTACGTCACAGGAAAAAGTTAATTTCCCCACCATTAAAAATTCTTTAAAATATCCCAGGGATCGAGATGCTGTTATAATTTAATTCTCTCACTTCTTGATTGAACAGAGACTTGGTGAAAAACAAAACTTCTGACAGGTGCATTTAATGAGTTAATCTCATAACTACTGGGCGTAAAAAACTGATAATTATGATACTGTTCATGCAATGTTATTTGTATAAATCTTTATCCAATAAGTTCACATCGCATAATCAAACATAACAATTAAAGAGACAAATGTAAATATATTCCAGTATTAGAAGAAAAACATTTTTGCTAATCAAATTAATTCATCTCTGATTCTGATAAAAATAAGTTTGCCTTTCCAACTTCCTTATTCATAGAGCCAGAGGGCTTATGGCACATTACAGTGTTCCTTACTTTTGGCAAACTAAAAATTCAAACCCACGAATTTCAGTTACTGGAGAATTATATAGCAGAGTTTATATATATATAGGATATGGCTCAATATATTGGGCGGCTAAATGATCTGACAAATGATGCGTAGAGGCTGACCCAGTTTGTCAATGTCCTGAACCTCATTTATGATTATGACCTTTCCAAACGCTCTTCTTTAAGACTAGATTTTTCTAAGACAGTTTGTAGCATCGAATTAAAAAACAAGTTTTCATGCAGGGCTATCGTTCATTCAGGGGTGACCTGAAAACTCAGAATCAATATGGACAGGCAGCATCACACACCTTCAGATACATAGTTTATGGGAGACATCGATGTGCAACCAGTGGGTTTAAGATTGAAAATTTACACTGGTTTATGATGATTTAAGCAATTTGGAAGAAAGACGCGGAGTGTTGCCTTCCAGCGTTTGAAACTGTAACTTCCCCTGTCACTGCTGTTGGCCTTCCTCGCGAACAATCTCCTTGTATTGCATCTTCCACTGCTGAATATCAACCCCATAAATCTGGAATAAAGAATCAACATAATTAATGGCTTACACCCTAATAACTTAAAAACAAACTAAAAACAATTCAACCTCAGATTTTCGAAAAATTAAGAACAGACAGCCTCGACATCAATGAAAATCACCCCTAACTAGTATGTTTTATAGTGACGGATGTCATATAAATAGAGCTGTGCACGTTTTGGAGTTGGAAAAGCAGGAAAGTTCTGATATGCGAATGCTATGGTCAGGCTTTTACTAACCTCAGAGATGAACTCGAGAATTCTACGTTTTGAAGTTTCAGCCATTGTCCTTGGGCCCATTTTGTAGTTGAAGGTAACAAGATCTGGGGTTACCACTTTCTCTTTGATGATATAACTGGAACGAGCGCATAAAAGCATTTTATTTGACTCTTATATTCAATCCATAACTTGTGAAGGCAAAGTAATACCCGATATTTTGTACACAAAGAATATTCATCTCCTAAATTGGCGAAAACCTTATATATCTTGATAGCAAACTATATCAGCATGTGCTAGGGGTATATTTTTTGGAAAAGGGGGGTTTTTAGGGACATAAAACCCCCAGCCTTTGTTAAACATGGTCAAATCCCATCCTATTAAAACCTGTTTCAAATTACCTTTCAGTTTCTAATTAGTGTTTTTTGCATAAAGTATTGTGAAAATTTATGAATAGGTGGAATTAGAGAAGGGTGAGGTAGACAAGGGTGCTTTTTTTTCGCCAGACCTTTTCAACATCTACAGTGAAACAATAACGAGAGAGCTACACTAATTGGAAGGACTTATTGTTGGGGGAAGAAACAGTACAAATATAAGATAGGCAGACGACACGGCGATCATAGCAATATCAGAAGAGAAGCTACAAGCACTACTGGACAAGGTAGTGGAAGAGAGTAGGAAAGTGGGCCTTTCAATCAACATCAAAAAACGCAAAGTATGGTCATCAGGAAAATACGCCCAGGATGTAATCTAAAGGTAGAGAGGAACAACATCACGCAAGTAGAGAAGTTTAAACAACCTAGAAAGTTTGATAACAGACAACGGTAAATGTGATGCAGAGATTAAGAGAAGAATCGGTATTGCCAAAGAAACGTTTCACAAAATGCAAAGCATACTCAAAGATCGAAAAATGCCAATGACCACTAAAATCAGGATTCTGAAATGCTGCATCTATCCTGTGCTTGCCTATGGCTGTGAATGCTGGACCATCACAAAAACAATGGTAGAACGAATGCAGGCAGCGGAAATGTGGTTTCTGAGGAGGATGTTAAGGATTTCATAGACTGAACACACACGCAATGAGGAAGTTTTGAGAAGAGCAGGTACAAAAAAGGGGACTATTAACATCAATCAGGAAATGGCAGATGGAGTTTTTTGGGCACGTGATGAGAAGGGAAGGCTTGGAACACCTAGCGGTTACTGGAAAGATAGAAGGAAAGAAAGGAAGAGGAAGACCAAGAATTGGATATGTGAAGGCTTTGCGTACTGAGAGAGGTGTGGAATTATAAGTATAAAATGGGGAAGCCTCAAGCAGATTTTTTATTTTGAATTTGAAATGGAATCTTTCTGCAAACTTGACAGCAACACTAAATTTTCTGGTTCAAAGAAGAAAATATAAATAGAGATGAAGATCGAGGGGGGGGGGGGGTTCCTTAACATGTTTGAAGATAGGGGGACGTGCCACTATTTAGGGCTACCTTTTTTCTGAAAAGTGTGGAATTATCGGTAACAGTTTTTGAAATATGTGCGGAACTATGGGTACCATTTGAAAAAAACATGCAGAATTATGGGTACCATTTTTGGAAAATATTGCAAAATTATTAGGAGGGATATTTAGCATTAACAAAATAAATGACCAGTTAGAAACAAAAACTATGAAATCTGTGTAATATTGAGATTTTGGGGCAAAGGACATGCAAAATTTGTTTCCTGATTTTTGTGCTTTAAAAATTTTATTTCCTTTGCGGAATTAATTGCAGCAGGAGGGGGCATAGAAATTAGAAAAGTAACAGGAGAAGCTATCCAAGGATTGTTTATTTGAATATGTAAGCTCTTATTCATTCAAGGGCAAATTCAATCCAAATTTCACTGGCTGTTATTTAGCAACGAAAAATAAAGGTAAGACCATAACGAAGTAAATGGTTGTCCTTCATCTGGCCAAAGATCCACTTTAAAATACACACTTTTATCGAACTAGCTTTTTCCTCGGGATCATCTGACTGGCAATTTCCTAATCTTTTAGAATCCGGGCGCGATTAAGTTTTCCCGCTTACGTTTGACCTAACCCTGATTTGGTAGTTGCTCAAATATTCATAGACGGCAAGTAACCAAAAAACAAAAAAGGCGTTTACTTTTTTGTTTGGAAGATATCAATTACTCACGTTTGTTTCACGAATTCCTGTATCGTCTTTTCAATATCTCCAAACTCTTTATGATTCACGCTGACGTAAAAAAAATTTTTTAAAATACAATAAACAATTTACACAAGAAACAATCTATCTAGCATCACTAATTAAAAACATTATGTTTGTTACTTAATTGTGTGTTTATTTAATTTTGTAAACCGGCAGCCTGTCGGTATATAAACAGTGCTGAATTCATATATATTTTATTTCTTGTTTATTTGTGAATGGATGCAAATGATTATGAACCAGCATTGATAAAAAAAAAATTTCTTAAATACAATTGATTGATGCTATGGTTTTACAGAATTCAGTTATTTACAGCAAATTCAAGCTGACTTTCAGCATTTCTACGCCCTGAAGAGCACTGGATATTGTGACGTGGTCTTCTTTGTTCATTCAGACAAGCAACTTAAAATGCTAAAGCACAGAATAGAGATATGGCAGGTTGACGCAGACAAATTACGCAATGTTCTGTTCGTAACCACAAACCATAACCACGGTGGATAAGAAATCTTAACATAGAATCTTAGGTTAATACAATCGTAGAAAGCCAAGTCTAGCGATAACAGCGAGTAAATTAATTTGCAAAGTTATCCTTCCGGCTGCGTGGAATATGACCTGCACATGGACATCATATTGCTGCGGCAAAAAAAGCAAACACTGATAATCTACGGGTTGGAAACCGGAATAGAAGCGACGATACTGCAGTTCCTCGTAATGTGAAGTACATAATCAATTACCTTAGTGAAAAAATGATACTGTATCTATAATATGTTTTGTAAGTAGGCAACCAAACTGAAATCGATAAACAGCACCACTTCACAGGGGCTGCAAGAAACTTCCTTCAAAACTCCATTCACATGTTCCTTTAGCTTTAACACACTGGAGAACAAGGAGACTGATTTTTCTTCGCCATTTCCGCGAGATTATTACACATTTTGCACGACTGGCCAGCAGACATTGCAAAAATATTGACCACGAGTAGCATAGCCCCCCCCCCCCTAGCATTCAGTGCTTATAGTTAACTAGCACTAACCACAAAACATGAAGTTTCGGAAAATCAAATGATAGATCTTACGCAGCAAACGAATACTTACTCTTTACGGATGCCCAGTTGTTTAAGAGTTCGTTTCAAGATATCTGTGGAAGGGAAATTCAAACTTTATGTATAGTTTTCAGCACAAAACCTTTCAAGGCCAGTTGATGTTAACGCGGGGCTTTCTCTGGGACAAGTTTACAGCTTCCATAAAACATACAAGGAAAAAGATAGAACTAGTCTACCTAAAACCCCTCCATTTACCTCCCTTTTTGTATCTCAATTTTTTTATATAGATGTACAACAGTATCTCACTTGGTAGAGAGTAATTTCCATTTAAATTTTTCAATACAATTGTCCTAGAATTAAGTATTACTGCTTGAAACATTATATTCAACAATGATTGACAGTAGTTTGTAGGCAGTATTTTGTAGACAGTATTTTGTAAGGCATTTCTTTATAAAGGAAATATTATACAGTCTGACAATTTCTAGAGGGGGACTCCAGCCCCCTGCTTCTGGAAGCTCTGGTAGGGTTGTAGTGGCATACAGAAAAATATATTTTTATGAGATATTAGTAAAATTGACTAGTATTGAATAGAACTTTTGAGTTTCTAGCAGTTTTCTGTAGTATCTAGTCATATTAAGTGTGGGATTACAGGGCTTTGTAATAGTCTTTTGATGAAATCAAGCAATTGATACTTCACCATCACTGACAACTCCATCTGACATGTAGATGAGACTGATGATAATCATAAGCAAACCAGAATGCTTCACTTCTTTTGACCTAAAAATAGTGCTTCTTTCTCTCAGCGGTTTCAGCAAAATTCCATCACAGATTAATCTTTATAAAGAATTAGTCTCTTGTTTATACAGGATCAGAGGTGACCTGGACCAAACTTGCTTGAGTATGACATGTTTTGGGACAGAGTGCAATGATATGTGAATGTGTGTAATGCAAAAAAGTGCAAAGATATAGACCAGAGTGTGATACACTATAGGGTGAGAACAGATTGCAATAGAGTGTAAATCTTTGCAGCCATTTAAGCAGAAATTTTACTTTTTGAGATACAAACCATGGTATAACGTCTTCGTTTCTTGTGTCAAGGTCATTTACCAAGAAATAAGATTTTGTCTTTCCAACTTCACTTTCAACAACATCAATTCCAAATATCTATAAAAAGTTTTTTATCTTTATTTTCGTGCAATTGTGTCCCTTTTTGTAATAGATATCAATCAGGCTCTGCTGGAAGACTTTTAGAGAATCTGAAAATTATCAAACAGGTTTCATTCCACAGTTTTGTTTGAATATTTTTTGAAAATGAGAACAAAGGTTAATCTTCATTTGTTGAAAGGCTGAAACATAGCACAATGCAAACTAAACATATTATGATTCAACCCTTCCTTGGTATCCATTTGAAATTATGTCAGAGGTACCAATAGAGAATGTATGGCTTTCTTTACCCATGAATACAGCTAATTCATTTTGATAACATTTTCACTTAAATTTTGAAAAAAGCCTCAGTGGGCTTCCTATCTAATGAAAACAAAGTTTGTTTTTGTAGATAGGAACTATAAATTTTCAGCAATCTTAAGAATAGACAGTTTTTGAGAGCTGCTAGCATACAAAGGTTTTAGTATCATAAACTCAACACAGCCTCTAAAGGCCTCTGAAGCTTTGCACAAACAGTGAACTTATTGATAGAATTAGGCAATCTGTAGGGTTGTGCAAATCTTTCTTAAAAGCATTTTATCTTGCTAAAAGTAATTGTGTAAAGAATCTCACATTAAGTAAAAATTCCTTTGCTTTTTCAAATATGGGCTGAAAACACCTGACATGCTCCTTCAGGACATTCCTGTTGATGTCTGTAAGTAAAGAAAACATTTGTATAAATTCCATTTAATTTAGTTTACTCCAACTAGATCACCAAAAACACAAATACCCTCCCCTTTAGAAATATATAAGCTTTTTCTAACTTCCCTAGACAAAATTCTCAACCTTTGTTTTCAAATCCAGTCCGATTTTTCCAATGTTATTTGAAGTGTAGTGAATTTATTGGAGTCATGATGATGGTAATTCCCAAGATGCTTGAACAATGTTTAATCTCTGAACTTTTACAATTCTGATAAAAATTTAAAATCAAAATTAAAGCAGTTTTGCTATGATTTGCTATGATGTAAATATGGAAACAAAATATGTGCATGCAGTGCTTACTGCTAAAGTTAAAGTGAAATGCTTAGTCAATATAAAGTGAAAAAATTATTTTGGCATGTATCATCCTGGAAAACTAATTTCGTATTTATCAGATAAATATCAGCATACAAGTATGATTACACATGAACAGGATCTACCTGGCCTTTTTATTGGTAGTTTTTTCTTGTCCTGACAAAGCATGTATCTGACTAGCTCTGAAACCTACAAATAGAGATGGATTTACAAATTTATCCTCTTCCAAAATTGTTTCCTTGTTCTCATTAGAAATAATCTTTCAAATATTGAGAATAATCCCCACTTTTATACTTCTACCTTTCCATTAATAGGCTTTTCATTAAAATGAAGCATAAAAGCCAGAAACAGCAACAGGCATATAATCAGGGATGTACACTTGGTCAAATATGAGGGGCAAGCCTATTGTTTTCATAAAATGATGTCACATGTCCCCATAATTTAAGAAACCAAAGACAATTGGCTTTGAAAACATTGTCCACTGTCCCCGGGTGTCTACTACTGCATAAAATATTATAAACAGTAGTTCTGAGCAGCACAAAATGATAAGAAATTATGCCATATTATTTTGATATGCTTAGAAAAAGCTCGTGGGTTATTCATACTTTGCGCTGGAATTCAGCTGGGCCAAGAGTTTCTATAGCTTTGCTTGCTTGTGAACTCTGTGAAGACATTGTGAACCAAGGATGCACACTTTAGTTCCAAGGATGCCTTTTTTTCTATCTGTTATGATACTAGAAAAAAAATCCACACTTAGGCAATACATATAATGGATTTTCTAGATAATGATCATTCAGTTTCGATTATACCCCTTTATACTAGCCATATTTGCATGGAAAGTGGGAGCTTGAGGAAATTTTATCATGAGCAAAACTCTAATTCACTGTTGATTAAAAAATCGGTGAGCTTTGACTGGAAATAAACTGAAGGGGCACTTTCAAGGTTGGAAAACAAGTTTTATTTTTCCTACGTTATGTAGCTGACAGTTTGAACTGCTGAATGAGCATCTAGTTCGTCTTATAGCCTGGATCCTAATGTAATTTCGGAACTACACTTCCGTTGCAACTGACATACACTAGATAGGGCCCGCGTAGGCCCTGAGCCTAATTAGGTTGTCGCTAAACCCTTGAGTAGATGCAAAAATAAAAGGCTCCACCCTAGGTGTATGTCCCCTTAAGGCAAATATAAAACAATTCATCAACTAAATGGTTAATAAGCATTTCCTACCTCTACTCTTTGACTAGAGAATGGTATACAAATACAGCACACACAACTTTTTGCCGCCAAAATCAATCGTGAACGAGACTCAGAGCCTCGCTTCAGGACTCAGGTTTGAACATTGGTATGAAACAAAGTAGTGCGAGAGTAATGCACAATATCTTGTCAACGGAAAAGCAAATAGTGGACGCACGGAGAACTCTGAAGAGAAGATTTCACTGATGGTTTTGGGCTGATGAGTGTGGAGGTGAACTTCTGCTCATAATGATGCCCAGAATAGCCTTTGTTCAGTCTGCCAGCAGCCCCCCCCCCACTTTTGTAGTAGGACGCTTCCCAGGTCACATGACCTATTTTAATCACGTGTAATTACCTATTGTAGACACTACATAATCTCAAGTTCTATATATCGTAGTTCAGTTATCTTTTTAAACTCGTTCAGATCAATCAAGATATGAAAATGTAAAGAGTGTGTTTCTTTGCTCTACAATCTAAACGATGTAATTAAAAGCACCACCTCTCACACTTTTTCCATATAAAGGATTTAAATTTGCCTAGTTTTCAAATTAGAAATCGATGATGCCTCTCAGTTTTTAAAGGCATTGAGTCATGATAAAAAAGGGGGTATACCCAAACGTAGGAGGTACCAGGTGGTATCAAGCCCCCTCCGTGACACCAGTGCTCTAG
Source organism: Rhopilema esculentum (assembly GCF_057945365.1). Taxonomy (NCBI): domain Eukaryota; kingdom Metazoa; phylum Cnidaria; class Scyphozoa; order Rhizostomeae; family Rhizostomatidae; genus Rhopilema; species Rhopilema esculentum. Next base: position 8,381,371 of record NC_142817.1, on the reverse strand, counting down.
CACCAACAGTATTCACCAAATTTGTCTTTTTGAGCAATTAAATTTTGATCAACAGTGGCCAGGTCAAAAACTGGGAAAACGCAGAACAAGCGGAATGCGCAGAAAAGTGAAATTCGGATTTAAGCTTCTAGAATGCAAATACATAAATAAAGCAACAGAGCTCTTTCAAGAATTGAAATATAAAACCTTTTTCAAGGAATGAGAATATGCTTGCAGCAGAACAAGCCAAATTCACAGATCATGCGCAAATGTCTATTCACACATTCACGCATAACAAAAAGCTTTCCCTGAATTCTTGCATTGAAAATATTTGGCTGATCATGCAATCATGCCAAAATACCTGGTACCCCCTTTAACTAGCAGTGCTGGCCCTAGACATGTTAAATTTGCCACACAATTTTCTTCTTTAAAAAATCTATTAAGAAACCTATAACCTGTCTCATCATTTAAAGTCCATCTCTTGCAATAAATTTGGCTTTTTTATTGGCATATTACACAGCTCAATTGAATAGTTGGACTGGAATTAAAGTACCGTCAATTAAAAAGATCTTTCAACATGCTAAACACTGAAATAAACATTAACATTTCTTTGCAACTGTCAGCATTTTAATTTCTGAGACCCAGCACAAACCTCTGCTAAATCCTAACCAATAAACATTGTTCATTATAATTTAAAATAGTTATTATTCTAAGAAATTTTGAGCTATAAGAATAGAAACATTAGGAAAAATTGATTTTAAGGAGAGTCAATTGGCTTTCTAGAACAATTTAAGAGAGCAATTTGTAGCTCCCCTCCAGCATTTGAAGAGAGCACAGAGGGAAGCAAGAGTTATGACTCTCCTCAAATGGCCAGGCAGATTAATGTCTGTGCTTCATATTGTGTTTGGATATTGCTTGTCTCTCGATATCAAAAAATACTCAACTGTTAAAAACAGTTCAACGATTTCAGGTCAGTTTTTAATTTGAAATTCCACTACATAAAAACATTATTAAAGATAACATCATTAAAAATGGAGCTAACATAAAAAGGTTAATTTTCACCTTTCATTGGTCTTCTCAATTTTAGAATAACTAACTCGTGCATAGACTTTTAACATGTGATTAAATTAGAGAGAGAAAAGAGAAAACATTGTCTGTGGGTCTTGAAAATGATTAAATATTTTAACCCTTGACTAAATGAACTGAAAAATACATAGAATAGGAAAATTGTTTAGCTGTTAAGAAAATTACAAACTAGTCAGTTTAATATCTAAATAAATTTGATGCGAGCATCACAAAGGAATATTTAAAATAAACCATCATGATGACTTGATGCTCTGCTTTTATCTACAGCAGTATTAAGTGAATTGTTTCTATACATTCCACATTTTCCTAAATTTTCTGTGAAAGTCTGGCTTTTGGCATGAAAGGATGAAGGCATTGTATGTACCGTTGGGCTCACTGCGCTGAAATACAGGAAGAAAAACATCTGTAAACAACACTGAAAATATCAGAATTCACAAACAAATGGGTTGGATGTTGAATTCATAGCATGTTTCACAGAAATCATCTATAGCAAAAATCTATTAGTTTCTCTGCCAAAATGGAGAAATTTATACCATGCTCTATTTTCAAGAAAATTATTTCACACACAAATGGAAAAACATAAAACTTTGTATAAAAAACCTGTCAAGCAAGAAAAAATAAGTATAGGAATAGATAGCAGCACATTAAATGTTGAGATCTTACCCATAATCACTGCCACTTGTTCTATACATTGGATGTGACTCTTTTCTGTTATATCCATCAAACATATCTAAAAATCAATTAGAAATTTCAATCTGCTGTATCTATCTAAGTTCAGAAAAATTACTCAAATCTTGCTTGGTTATTTTTCTTTATAAATGCTAACAATTAATAGTACTTTTTTGCTAAGGACCAAGGCTAAGTCTATACTTTTGGGTTTTGTATATGACCATTTTGTCACTCACAAAGCTACAGTAAACATGTAAATTGATTTGAGAAAAAAAATAATTGAAATTAAAGACAATGCCAGTACAATGTTCAATCTACTACAAAGTAGTTTATTTAGTATTTCAAAATATTATTTCATTTCATCTAGAATTCCAGATAAAATAGTTTGCTGTGATAACAGTAAAAAGCCTTGAAAAACACATGAAAACACTGTGCCTAAATTAGTTAAGAAAAAAACTGGAAGGGTTTGTTAAAACTGACCTTTAGAAGTCAAGACTGGTGCTACAGAGTTTAACTGACATGTGAAGACAGGATTTCCAAGGTTATTAGGAGTTTGATCCTGAGATTTTTCATCCAAGTCTGTTAAATGCATAAATACCCTGCATCCTTAAAATGTTGATTTACTAGTTATAGCATTACTCAGGAAACTTAGTAATCCTTTCAAAACTTAAAGCTCTATTTTTCGCCCCTACCAAGTTCCTACAAATTTATCTTGATCCACCAATTGCATTGCATGTAAACCTCACCTACAGGGACACTTTGTGGATGACAATGAAAGATGTTATAAAAAGTGAACCTAAAGCAGAAATTGCTTTCAACAAAACTGAAATCAACTGAAATATAAGCATCATCCTTTATAATGACTGTTCTCATTTATCTGTATGCTGAGAGTATTGATAGGTCTTGCAAGCTACTTTTACTTTATGGGAAATATTTTATAAAATCCTTCTAAATTCAGACCACGCATAAAGGATTCAGGCCTAAACCAAACAACTGAAATTGTTGCTCCTACCTGGATTGTCAAACCTTGAGGGGATACTGTTTACTTTATAAAAGTCTGATGTCTTGGCTCCCTTTCCTGGTAGTGTTTCTTGATATTCACGATCCTGGAAGTAAATTATTTTTTATGAAAATATGACTACCCAAATTATGACATCATCACACATCAAACATGAACCTCACAACATATGTGGATAATGATGGAGCAAGTACTTTCAATGTTACACGGGAATGGATTCACCAAAACAAAAGGAATTACAAGACCTAATCTTTCCATCAGAAGTTAACTTTTATTTTTACGAATGTGTTGAAGGAAAAACTTGCGTAAAGGCCTAATTTTCTATGCGGAGAAAGCCATTTAATATCTAGCAGAAAACAACTTACAAGCTTCTGGCGAAGTTCCTTTGATTTCATTGAAGTCCCCATGATCTTACTCCAATATAAAGACGCAAGAACGACGTTGTTATAAGGCGGTATTTTCCACTTAACTCAAATGTTTTTCTGCCTTGCGAGAGTACCTGTTTAGTTTCTAGGCCACGGTGCTTCCATAGCAACAACGTATTAGTACCCAGACTTCGAGAATGGCTTTTGAGGGAATGTGCCACCTTAGTCCCCAGCTCCCACGTTTCATCAAGATACATTTTTTCACATGTCCCATAACTTCCACAATAGAAATAATCGGTGTTTCTCTTACATTATTAACATTTATCGTTCCTTTGTTTTTAACTTTCTTTTTAACTTATAAGCCTCCCCTCAGCTAGCCAGTATTTGTTTGGTTGAGCGAATTCCTTACTTAGCAAAGAAAATAAACCATTTATTTTGCTATTTGTCCATGAATGATTCTATAGATGCAACAGAGAATCATATAAGAAACTGCATACATACAGAGGTATAAGTGTGGCTCCTAGAATCTACCCACAGCAAGGGCCCCTTCCTAACACCCCTGCCGTCAATACACTAGGCATGTAGAATTTTTAAATTGTGATTTATATGAGATAAGAATTTTTGGGGGCAAGACCCCCCCCCCTGACTCTGAACAAGAGTCTGAATATATCGATATTTTGTGTTCCACTCCACATCATATAGTTACTCACTTTGCAAACACAGGGAACGCGGAAATGGGGGAGGGGGCCTACATTGGCTTCAGCTTCTCAATAACCTCTAAAAAGTACTTAAAACCACACTAAAGATCACCTTGCTCTTGATTTTCAGCATGCTTAACCCCCTCCCTCCAAAACATTTTAGTATCCTTAATCTGTAAAGTGCCCTGCGGTCCTTGCACAAACATGTAACTAAATACAGGACCTATTATAAGACAAATAGAAGTAGAGAATTGAGTTAAGATCTTGGATAATAAATTTGAAAGAAATTAGTGTGAACAAACTAGCTAATTTGATTGTTTATAGTGTTTATTTGTAAAAAGTCCCTAAACGAGCATATTAATTTCCCCATACTCATAAAACCGGAGCTGCAATATTACCACTGTGATATCACCGCCTTTGACGCACCAAAGTTTATTGCTTTATCACAGAGCCGAAGCAAAGTTACATTTAGCACAAGAATTCCCAGAACTTTTAACGATCTCTACAAAATTAATTCTTTATGATGCAATAAGGAGTCAACTCTCAGAGTTTATGACGTCAGAAATTGACTTACAGGTGACAGAAGTCGTGACCAGATGCGAATGTTCTGACAGCAACTTTGTCGCAAATTCAAATTTGTCCTATTTTGACCTTTCATTGGTTGTTCGGTGGTGTGCGTGCAAACTTCCAAAACATGTAAAAATGTTCATGTCTTCTGCAAATCTTATAAATAATATGCGTTCATTTCTTCTTTTTTCCAACTGAACAAAAATTTTCGGATGAATGTCGAGAGAATCTGAAAAAGGCCTTTTCCTGAAAGAGCTTTCATATCAAATCATTTCTAGCCTGCGACAGTCCTAATCAGATATACCAAGCTTCTCCAAGTAATCTCGACTATCCCTTATTGCAAAAATCAAAATACAAACTTATTTTCTTAATAACCGTAAATCCTCGAATTGGACCCCCTGAAACCCCGAAACCCCTCGAATAAGCCCCCATCCTAGAACTACAAATTGTCAATAAGCTCCCCCCGCGAATAAGCCCCCACTGCTTCTTTAAATTCTCGAATTGGATCTCTGCATTTGATGATTTTTGCCATCTGAGGCTGCCTGTGGCGTTTTATTGAATTACAACAACAAATTCATACTTTTGGTGGTAATTAGTTAAATGCTCATAAATAAATTCCTACTAAAAAACGAGGTCTTTTAATAATGTCTTCTTAATGTCTACAATGATTTTAAACCCCCCCTCCTCGAATAAGCCCCCATCCAAAAATATCAAAAATAAATAATTCCCCAGGGGGGGGGGGCTAATTCAAGGATTTACGGTATAATGAAGTTCCGCGATATGGAGCTCCGCTATAAAGCATTATTACAAGGAATCTATTCTCTTTGGGTTCATACTCCAGCAAACAGTAATCAGAAATAGTTTTCCTTTTTTGGCTTTTGGGTCTTAGGGCTTTCTAGTACCACTTGCCTTAGAAAATAAAAAGAACAAAAAGAGGCTTGACTACAGTATTCGAGAGAGTTAATGATAATGGAAATTTCCTGAATCTTATTTAAGAGCTCTACAACTCTGTAGATCTGATAATAAATATATCGTAAGACCTCCGTCTTAATTAATATTTCGCTAGATAACTTTTCATGGAAATGTTATACAAAAAACCGTTAGGACCATTTTGAGCTGCAAAGTTAGGATTATAAACAAATTTTTAAAGAATGATATTTAGCAAAAGTAACGATTTTCTATACAGAGATGGATTCTGAAAGATCTAAGTATTTTTACAGAATTAGTGGGGCGTGTCTTCGAAACCAGAAATTACTCAACCAGAAACTTAGTGAACAGTGGACAGAAATAAATAGCGAAGAGAATTTAGCCAACCATGGATATTTTGCTAATCTTTATATCATGTGGGCAAGTCTTTCGCGTCATTTGCCAGATTGCAATGTTCTGCCTTTTATTGAATGACATAGATTACATCTCAGTGCAACAAGATTTGTTTCTTGGTTAAGAGAGGTGAATAAAAGAGTGACTTCCAAAACCCTACCTGAAATAAAACGTTTCTTAACAAGTACCAAAAACTTCAAATAAGGAATTATCAAGAGCAGATCGTCATATGAGATGACGTCATGAATTGCAGCTTACTCCGTTGTTCGATTCATAGTTGCGGCAAAAACAGCACTTCCCTTTCCTAAAACCTGCGATACAACAAAAGCACTAAAGTGATTCTGACCGCGAGCGTGATAAAGCTATAAAATATCCTCATAAGCCGTATTCATCCAGGACAGCGAAGTTATTCACAGGCGAGCTGTTGTCGGGCTTACGTCACAGAATAAGGCAATTCAACATTTCATAACATCCTTCTTTCTTACAAATTATGTCTCACAAATGCCATCCACGGAAGGAAAACAAAAAAATGTGTTTGCAAAGTTGTGTTTTAGTTTGAAAGGTCAAGATAACACAACGCCTACCTATTCAAATATTGATCCTAGTAATAGGCTACAAAGCGCCCCCCAAAATTAGGAATACACGGTTATTAGCGTCCGATGATTATACAACAGTACAGCTACGTAGTGAAGGGGGGGCAAAAGGGGGTGGATGCCCCCTAAAAGTGTGTAGACCCCAATTTTTCCCTCGCTCAACACGATTTGCCACCCAATCTTCCAAAGGGCGTGGACCCCAATTTTTCCCTCGCTCAACACGCTTTTGCTCCCAAATCTTACCACTCTGGATACGCTGCTCCTGCGATACAATTTACTTTCTCCCTAATTTGAACACGAGCTTTCTAAAAATAACCATTCCCGTTTTTAAAAACTTTTGATAGCTTAAATTGTTCTTTCGATAGCTCAAGAGGATTTGAAATGAAATTTCTTAATGAACAGAGTACAGAGTTAAAGGTGTGTGTCATTTTAAAGGAAAAATAGGGATCATAATTCCTGGTTTTTATGTGGCAACAATGAGTTCTTGTTTATGGGGCTTTACTGTGCATCATGAAAGGATCGACAGGATTTGGCCTATAGTCTCCTGGGTCTCTTGGTGGAATGAAATTCAAATTGGGATGGAGGTTCCCATCATATTGCTTACCATTTAGTCACAGTGATTAAGTATACTGTTATAAAGGAAATAAATAGCTTGTTGACAGTTATTTGGGGGCATCAATGTTTTATAGATTTATAGTTTAGACTTTTTCCTCTTGCTTTCAACGATTCGGGGGGAGGGAGGATTCAATTTTACAGGGGCAATTCGGGGGAGGGTGGATTCAAATTTACAGGGGCAACGTGAAGTAGAAAAATGTGACAATCCCCTGCTGCCTCCTGCTTTCTACGTCCATTTTAAAGACTTAAAGTTAAACAACATTTAATTTCACCCGTAACATAGTATAAAACAGCATTGCTGAATGGGCTACCGTGTTTGAATAAATGAAAATTAAATAAAATCAAAATAATATTGTATTCATTGTGTGAAGGCTGGTCATTTATATCAAAGATAAAATATTATGATTTTCCGATTCCGCAGATCGCTTATGCGAAACTAACCACTTTTGAATTCCTTGGTACTACAAACCAGTCAGTGCAATCTTGTGGGAGAATGAGGAACATGAATTTAAAATTATTCTAAGCTAGAAACGATATTTGAACACATAGCTACTATTTCAAACGGAACCGAAAACTACCAATTAGCAAATATTTACGGCTTGTTATTAGCAAATATGTTTAGTAGGTTCAGGTACCGTGCACCAGTCTAACTAAAATGGATGCGTTGAGAAGGGTGTGACCGAAATTTTTTGCGGCCGCGCCATTTAGAACGCTGGAGAAATACTTGCTTAGATTCAGATTTAGATTCATGAACAGAAACGTTTCCCAATCCAGAAGAACTATTACTTCTTAAGACCCGTTACAGTTAACTTTCAAAAGTTGCGTTAGAGCAAAGCTTCTAAAGCCATGCCCCCACCCTTTTTTGCAAAATAATATTCCTTTTTTCTTCAAAATCCTTGCTATGATAGTTACGTCTTCCCTTGGCCCATCTACTTTCCAACCTTTGTCGGAGCCCATGCTTAAAACCGTCAAAAATTTCAAATGTGTCCAGGGCACTTCATGTAGGAATTGCGCTAATTTACAATACACTGGGGAGTCAAACCCTGTTCTGTTTTCTTTGGAGTTTTTCTCTTAATTTTTCTGCAGCCGCAAGTTGTATTGGCTCTTGAAATTGTTTCTCACACATTATTGTAGACAGAAAATATATTTAAACAATTAAATCTAAATGAGTTTTTTCGTCATTCTATTTTGAGTAGTGACTGCGTGTTTTCAAACAATCACCGACTACGAAAAACATACCAATCATTATTTTTATTGAGTTATTCCTGTTTGATAAGATAATAAAACGACCAAGAACATCTTACAACATATTTCCTGTCGAAACTTTGTTGTCCGACACCTAGACAAAAGCGATATCAAACTGCGCCAACTGTGACCTCAGCTCTCTGGTTCCGCCCGCAATTGACGTAGACACAGGAAGGGATGTCAACAGTGTCTCAATAAAAACGGCAGTAAACTTGTTTGCAGTCAGTAAGCTTCTAGTATCACCACAAGTCAGAGAAACTACACTTTCACGATGAATTTAGTAATTTTCAAGTTTCTACTGGTACTCAGTACGCAGCTGATTATTCAAGAAATAATGGCAATGAAATTACTGAAATTAGAAGATAAAGTTAAAAAGGCGTTAGATAAGGGTAAAACTGACAAAGCCAAGGTGAGTTTTTCAGCATATCTGAAATATACCGTTTACATATTTTATGAATAGAGCTTGTTGTATTCACTTACCTCTAATGATGTTACGTCATTCCGAGAAAATTGTGTTAGCCATTCCGAGGCACTGTTTACTGTTTACTGAGCGAAAAACCACTGAATCACAAACAATCTGAAATTTCAGTGAATAGAATAAGGCCCATGAAACTCTGCATTTGCCCTGAAGTGTTGTCAGCCTGTTTTTGTGTTGACTTTTTGCAGTTTTATTGTATTTCCACAAATATGGCACCAATTTGTTGTTTCCCTGAGGGGATGTTTTGTCATGGTGACAGGGTACTGCAAGAGGCCGATCGAATGAAGCCTACTCTGAATTTTCTACTGGGAGAGAAACACTGAATTTTCCAATCTACTAAATTTCCAATAAACTAAATTTTCCAATCAACTAGATTCATCTCTGGGAAAACCAGTCGAGTCTGCCGGCAGGCTAGATTTAATGGAATTTGAAATGAAAAAATTATACGATTTCTACTATCAAGTGCTCTGGTGAAAGACACTCAAAATATAATCTGATTTCGGGCAACCTTTTCAATCAGTTTGGTTAGCAAAAATTTGATATCGAAGAGACTTGATACTTGTGGTTTTGTATTGATAAGCTTCCCATTAATGGCTACAATTTCAGTCCTTAAGGAGATCAAGTGTTCCTGTTTCTAATACCCATTTCCAGCTGTTTAGTCACAAAAAGATACCGGGGTTGGGCATGTTCTGACGCGGTTCGTTGTTTTTGTTGGCAAAACGAACCCTAGTTTTCTTGTAAAGAGCGTTTATTTAGATACATGTAGCGCCAGTTATAGCAATAGGTGTTTTCCCTCGCGTTTCGTTGTTTTTGTTGGCAAACGAACCTCAGTTTCTTTTGAAGAGTGTTTATTTAGATAAATGATAAATGTATATTTACCCCTTCATCGTCCCAAGTAGCTCCTGTCTTATGTAAATAATGTCAATCTTTCGCATAGTATAAATTACAGCAAGATAAAATACATTCTTTTTTATAAGAACCAGTAAATCTAAGTTCAGGCTGAATCTTCGTATCTTTTCGATAAAATCTGAGGCTGGATTGTTCTTAATTTTCTATTTAAGTTACACTTTTATGCAATCATCCTAAGCTAATGCAGATATATCCACAAACTCTCGAAATGGCACACGCATTTTACTTTCCCAGCACTACATTTCATTTTCAGTGCAAAATAATTTATATTTGATATTATCTTTATTTTAGAAATACTTACGGTATTTTGGATATCTGAGTGGTGATTTTAACACCGAACAAGATATGAAGAAATCCTTGAAAGGCTTTCAGTATTATGCTGGTATTCCAATAACTGGTATGTGCTTGACATGGGTCCTTTCTATGAACCTTTCGAGACCCCGTTCTCTCAGGTGCTTTTCATTCTTCGTGGCTTGATTCAAACTCGTTGTAAAGATACTGTCCCTTATTTAAACAATTACACTCTTTTTATAAGAACCAGTAAGTTCAAGTTTGTTTATAATTTGCTCTTAATAAAATAGGGTGTAAGCAGTGCGAGTTCTAGCTTTTTCACTCTAGGGAGGTGTTCAGGCATCATTTGCCAACAAAGTGAGTGAGACAACCTTCATTTGCCGACAAGTTTGAGTATTCACTGAGAAAGCACCCACACGTGGCTAAAAGTCCCCGTTTTTGAGATAAACCATTGTTCAAAATTTAATGTTACCGTAGCTCAGCCTCGGCTTGTTCTTCGTTTGTTCTTAATTATTGACCAATTTTGAGGATCGTTTCTTATAAAATTGTTCTTTTAAAAAAATGCTATAAAATTTTAAGAAGTTTCGAAATTGTAGCTAAACCCCTTTTGGATTATCTAGTCTCTCTTGAAAATTGATATTTAGTCAAAGCATGAGCTCCGACGCAGATTGAAAAGTGGGGGGGGGGAAGGAAAAATTTAACACCAATAACGAATGACTTTGGAAAAGTCCTATTATTTTGCCCCCACAACACCCGACACCCCACCCCCTTTCCCGGAGGCCCTACAAAGTGGGTTTTAGTTGCTTTCAATTTATCAAGGCGAGAGACAACGCGAAATGTATTTCGTTTCAATTATCTTGATTCTCAGGCCAGCTCGACGACGCAACTGTCAACCAGATGCAAAAACCAAGATGTGGAATGAAGGATCCCAAAATCTCTTTTGAGGTTGGAAGAAGAAGACGGTACAATCTGCAGGGAGCAAAATGGGAGTTTCCGGAAGGGTCAGACGTAAGATATATTTATATTATATTTCACAAGCCTCTTTATCAAATCTGAAGTTCCCCATCACAATTCTGTTTACAGTGATAGACGTAGACTCTTGCTATCAATTTTTTGAAATTTATCTCACCCGGATCTTGTCACGACACCCCCCTTTTTTTAGAGCTTTTCATTTGTATTTTTGCAATGGAGCCAAAAATTATGAGTTTTTGCAGATATTCCCAATCTGAGCTTTTGAGAATAGCCCTCCACCCCCACATGCCTCCCCACTCCACACCCCCCCCCACCACCACCACCATACACATTTTTATGTACATTTGGCAACAAGTCTCGAGTATTGGAGAATTACGCATCATATATAATTCTTTTCTCAAACAGCGCACACTAACATGGTATTTGAAAAACAGTGGAAGCTCAATTGGTTACCAGAGAATGAGATTTGTTGTACACGAGGCTCTCAGCAAATGGCAGAAAGTGGCGAACATCAACTTTAAAGAATCCCCAAGGTCTGACAAGGCTGACATCTTCGTCAGCTTCGGGTCCGGGCACCATGGAGATCATTACCCCTTCGATGGTCCTGGTGGCACCCTCGCACACGCTTTTTATCCACTTGCGGGCTATGGTGAGTATTTTCCATAGCGCCATTTTGTCTGCCTATTGATAACTGTTTAGGTAGGTGGGTCTTTGAGATGCAACCTACGAATTGGAAATGCAAGGGTGTGTGGTTTTGTTTTCTGCTGTGGAAAATGTCAAGATATTCAGATTGTAACAACTCAAGTAGGCCCTATAGGGTTGGGTCTGTTCGAGAGGGAGCCTATTCGAAACTCGACGCTAAAAGGAAATAATATTTCGAGAGGAGGCTAATTTGAGAGGGGTGGTGGTTTATTCGAATTCTTACGGTACATCATATGAAACGAATGAGAACATCCTTTTTAGACACTAACCTCTGTTTCGGCCGTATTGTCTACTTTTGTCACCTTGACCATTTCAGGAGTCTTTTAAAGTTCCAAGTCAAAATTAATAATAATGTTCCAGCAAGGAAGGGAATTTAAGGGAGCCATTATAATCCACGAAGGCTCGAGGCCAACCTGATCCCTAGTTTCTTTCATATAATTTCAAGTCATCGGTTTTATATTTGAAACCAACTTTAACGAGTTAACATTCAACAAAATCTGTTTTGAAAAGTTCCATTTGTTTACTCTTATGTTTAACCTTAGACATCGGGGGTGACATGCACTTCGACAACGATGAAACTTTCACCTACAAAAAAAACTATGGCTCTGACATCATGTGGGTAACTGTGCATGAGGCCGGTCACAGCCTTGGACTGGAACATTCGTACGAAAAAAGTGCCATTATGTACGCTTGGTACCAAGGAGGTTACAAAGGAGATTTTGATCTGACTCCAGATGATATTAGAGGAATACAACATTTGTACGGTATGTATTTAAATTTACTTTTGATGGGAAGTAGGTCTAAATTTATGTATTAAAAGTCTTCAAGCATCATTCTTGTACCAGGAACCAGGAGTTCTGACCTACTTGTTAAATGATTTTCATAAGGTGATGCTTAAATAAATCTTTGTGAAGATATAATTTAATTCTAACAGGAAAAAGACCTGAAACGCCTGCAACACCGCCACCAACCACTACACAGGAACCCACGACAACGCAGCCTCCAACGACCACTCAAGAGCCAACGACCACTCAAGAGCCAACGACCACTCAAGAACCAACGACCACTCAAATGCCAACGACTACACAAATGCCACCAGCGCCACCAACAACCACACAAGTGCCAGATCCACCAACGACCACACAATCGCCACCAGAGCCACCAACGACCACACAATCGCCACCAGAGCCACCAACGACCACACAATCACCACCAGAGCCAAGAAAGCCGCACGGTATGAAAGACTGTATGTCAAAGATTGATGCAGCGGTACACGATCCTACGACTGGCTGGGTTTTTGTATTTTCAGGGGAGAACTTCTATTTAGCTTCCAAGAGAGGTTTGCGTTATGGACCTATCGGGGTAAATAGTTACTTCCGGGCCGTGAAAGGGGCAGTGACAGCAGCTTACATCCGGCAAAACGATTTTTCACTCGTTCTGTTCGCAGGAGATAAGTAAGTAAAGCCTGGTTATAACGCTTTCTACCTGTGATTACATGGCTTAATATCTGTAGAGCCCAGTTCAGAGATGTTCAGTTGCTGAACTTTGCTTAACATCGCTGAACATCACCAAACAAAATGTTAAACACGCTCTCGACATTTCGCTAAGGGTTTATGGAAGTTCAATGACATTTTTATTGAATAAGTATATTGTTCATTGTTTGGTATATTGAGTATTTTACCCCTTTTGGGAATTTTTTATTTCGGTAGGTAGAGGATAAGCGAATGTGTGCGCATATCCACACTCCGCATGCATATGTAGTGTAAGAAGAACGATGGTTCAATAAATAAAAGACTTTGGCCTGTTCTTCTTTTCAATGATCGCTCCTTTAACTTAAGCTGGAGGCAGTACTATTACTTTTAATTAAATTACTTAAACTCCCCTTCTTTTAAACTCGTGTCTGAATCCCATGCATCGTAAATCACATGCTGTGTAGACTGGGAAGATTTTTCTTATCGTGTTATTTGACTTTTAGATATTACATATACAAAGATTTTCAACTGGTTCAAGGTGAGCGACCAGTAACAGACTTCGGGTTGCCCCATGGGACAAAAGTTGATGCCGCTCTTCAATGGCAAGGCAGCAGCCGTGTAACATGGACTGCAGGCACGAGAACGTACCTCTTTACAGGAACCAAGTATTACCGATACAATGAAATCAAAAAGAAAATTGACAGGTATGCATGCTCGCATTAGAAATGCCATTCATTGCTGTTTCAAAAGCATTCATAAGAATGATAGAAATAATTCATAATTACAAATTGCAAATGTTAGCTATTTATCGAACACTTTTCCCAACCTGCAAGCACAATATTCCTTTTTACAGCTGACAGTGCCATGGCAACTTTTCATGGAACCATGGCAATGAATGATTGTTCAACATCTTTATTAGTTATTTCCCAAATATGTTTTTTTATGAGACCTTAATTTGTGCACAGCTTAAAAGTGCTTCATTTTTCGATTAAAAATACCTTAATTTAAAGACATAGTGATAAATGTTTTGGAAAGGAGGGAAAACGACCCTTAAAAATAGGTCATGCTCTGTTTGAAAAAAGATAGGATATCTATCAGTTTTGAAGCTTTAATAAAAATTTCCCGTTGTAGCTCTAAGCTTTGATAAAAATTTTGGAATAGCTCTAAGCGTTGATAACAATTTCCTGGTATAGCTCTAGTTCATAACAAAAATCAGTCACTAACTCATCTGGACTTTGCAAGAAAAACATTAGCTAGATGTGCTTAGAAGGTTAGAATTTTTCATCAGGTTATTCAGAGAAAAGGTACTAGTCCAAAGTTTTATTTTCTGAAACTTGAATTTCTTCCCTCTTGTATAGAGCTCCCCTCGCTAGATCTATGCTGAAGATAGAGAAGAAGCTCTACGTTTTCTTTACTATGTCAATATCTTTAGAATCTTATGAAGATTTGCTTTTAAACTCTCAAAATTACACCAGGCATGTCAATCGGCATTGAGATTATTTCTGCATTGAGATTTGCTTATGGCTTGTATAAGAACCTCAAATCGACCTTCACGTCGAACAAATGAGTTGCAGTGCATTAGACCCAGCCAAACAGCATCATTTCAATCAGCTTTAATTTCAAACAGCTTCAGGTCTCTTGGACATATTTGGAATAGCTTGCCCGAGGACTAATTGAAATATAGAACAGGGCCACCTGTAGATGTAGCATATGCCTACTTAAAAAATTGTTTTTTCAATATTATTTAATATAAAAATCAAGCAATTTAAAATCTATTCGGAAATTGTAACTCTGACATTTGTAACTAATCAAATTAGACACGGTAGTAAAATGCGTCACACCCCTTTATTTCGCAGATTTTATCCTCGAGTGATCAGCAATGCGTGGAGGGGCCTTCCTTCTAAAATTTCTGGTGCCGTGACCTGGTTTAAAGTAAATGGCCGTGGGGACACACACTTCGCTGCTGGAAATTCAGTTTACGTTTTTAATGATGAGTACGTATATTACATCGTCGCTCAAATTTAAAAGCAAAGCACACAGACAGAAATGCCGAAAAGTGGCACTTGATACTCCTTAATAAAAATACTACCGGGAGCGGCTGCAAATTTGTGGGAACTAAACATCATGTGGCAGAAATGCAAATACCAAATACAATTAGTAACGTTTGTTCGTATGAATTCGCTTCTGATGTGTGCCATTCTGTTATTAAGCTGAAATCTAAATGCTTTTGTTTCTGCATAGCTTGTATACACGTCTCTGATACTTCAGTTTATTGTGAAATTTAAGTTGCAAGCCCTCTGTTGAATATGTAGAAATAATTTCCACAAGGAATTTTTCACGTTTAGGAATATTTTTCTACTTCAAACCAATCTATGGAGTTTTGTGACCTACTATGTAGATCTTGAACACAAGAAGCTTTTTATCTTATGAATTCGATTAAGGAAAAGAAGAGCTAATCGTTAGGTAATTTCTTATTTACATTATGGAATAGCTGGCCTTCTTTCTGTAATATTATTTTCATTTAAACTCTTTGTTTTAGAATGATCAAAGTGAAACCTGGATACCCACGCCATATTAGCAATTGGCTCAAATGTTGGTCTGACGATGCTCCTCCACAGTCAAGACGATTCCCTGGCATTGGTTCGCTGATGTTTGCCTCGGAAGAAAGTGCAAAGGATCGAGGCTCCTCGCCTTAGAATCACTTTGTTATACGAATGAAGATGGAAACTTTCTTTTGAATTCTATCAGATATATAGATTAAAAAAATAAAGCTTTGGATTGTATGATATATATTAAACAGTTTTACATTTTTGCTAATAGTTTTATAGTTTTAAGCTAACAGTGTGAAAAGTCATATATTATGATATTCGTATACATATTTGAGACCATCTCTAATCTTATACTATTTCAACATACTTAACTTTACGACTTTTTAACTTTCAATTTGCCAGGACATGGCAACACTCAGATCAAGGTTAAGGTATCTAGAAAATAACAATCTCAAATTTTCTAATTCATCCATCCACGCAAAATCAATGTTATATTTTTGTTCCTGACCGGTATGATCCTTTGGACCGATATGATTATAAGATCAAACCGGTCTCGTCACTTAGATCGGTCTAGGAAGGGTCATATTGGTCTGGGCAAGAAAAAATAATTTAAGGCTTTAATAGCGGCTACCGAGGCCCTCTATTGGTCTTTTGCGGGCAACAGGGTGGCCCATCCGAATTTTTTTTTATCCAAATTCCTCAAATCTTTATTCCAAATTCAATTTTGTTTTCGATCCACACCTGGATATAAAAGTTTTGCTTACTTTCGGTCATTATCAGAAGTTCATACCCTGAAGGGTGTCGGACGAAAAATGCCTCAGGATGCTATGTGTCCGCTATTTCGTGCCATCTTCAAATATTGCGGTAACAAAAACTTTTAGCTAAATGTGTATAAATAAAGATTTGTGTTGCTTGCAAAATATGATTTGGACTTTGCAAATTATTCAGCCAATTCTCCAAACTTCTAAGCAACGTCGTTACAGAAACGAAACCTTTTCAGGTCTTCAAACAAAAACGAACCAGATTGCATCGCACCCACGATCTCTAGCAACACCAACGCCATCTTTGGGTGTCATTTGCGTAAAGGCCTCGTTTGCATGTTGCGGGCTCACATTTTGCGGACCATTCTGTGAACATGCCGATTGGGACAAAATTCAGTTTGAAAATCTCATCAAGCGATCAGCGAAAATCTCATCAAGAAGTTGTGCAAATATTCTGGTAAAGATACTAGGAATGTCATGAAGAAATTAATATATGCTATCTTGTGAAGAATTTTTGATGTAAAGTGAGATATATCCAACTCTTGATGATATTTTAAAGTCTTCATAAAATTTTATCCCGTCTTAAAATTTTGGCCCATTTGGCACCCCATAGTTGATTGACAGTTTTCCAAGTTTCCTTTATGCTCCCCTCACAGGATTCTAGCTTATTGGAAAGATTTTCCCTTTTTATTTTGCGGTTCAAATTGTTTGCTTTGCAGCGCACTTGCTTATACACGTTCATTAGCATATGAGATTTCATTTTCTCTGCCTTGACTTTGAGTTTATCTCTCGCTTTTGAGGAGTTGTTTCAGGGATGGAGTGATGCAAGGACAGAAACGATCAGCTACCCTTCGTTCTCTGATTGGTGCATGCTTTTCGGTCACATACCAAACCAGTTCAGACCATTAGTTAACTGCATTGTCAATGCTAGACGCATTATTCACTATACCTTGCCAGTCGTAAGATGCAAGATCTAAGAGAAAACGATCTTTGTCGAAATTTTTTTGTCGTTGGTGTTTCTCTTTGCCTATTTATCGATAGCGAAATAAATTGCCTTCTCTAGCGAAGCATTTTCCATGTTGGCGAGGATGTCTCTCACAAAAATTATCGTGTAAAATTGAAATATTTATCTTGAAATTGTGTTGCTATCCAAGGTCTAAGCTGTCGGTCTAACGCTTATTAAATGATAGCTCGATCATGTGAACTAAACTTTTATTCATATGTGAACTAAATTTTCACATTATTATTGTGAATTCAAACGGGGTATTTTCGAAAACTTAGTCCTATCAACATTTCAGTCTCATATTCCATAATTCTGTTATTATGTTTATTCGTCATTGGGGATTCACATAACACCAATTGCTGAGGGGATTCCAAGGTGTAAATTGTTTAAAACCTGCAATGACATCAAGGCCAAATGCTCACAGATAACGTGGAGGGACCTTTTAAGTCAAAGTTCTCAAAATTCATGTCAAGAGTCAAAGTCAATCAATACAGAGGTCTAGTTTTCAAAGGGACTTAGCAACAATAACGCACAAGAGATTTTGTACCAAGAACCTTTCTGCAAAAAGTATAAGGTCTTGTCCTAAGCCCCCGTTTTTGCTCGCCCTACAGATTCCAACTGCCAAAGCAGACATTCCACATCCAAAACGCCTGAACGGTTTCAAGCATCGTACAACCAGGGGCATAGCGTGCGGGGAGTGTGGGGGTTTCTACATAGCGTGCGGGGAACTACAGCCCGTCCGTCGGAAGCATCTAGCTCCCCCCCCCCCCCCACAATCGCAGGAAATTTAACGATATTGTTAGACCAAATTTGACAAACTAACGTACGAAAACTGCATATTTTAGTCATTTAAACCCCTCTGTCGGAAGATTTCTGGCGCCATTGTATTGCAAACAAATTTAAGCAAAATTATGATTTGCTAACGAGATAAGTATCACGTTTTAAAAACAGACAGAAAAAAGCTTGCATGTTGAAAAATCTGCCAAAAAACCTTATGTAGTTGCCAAGATATATAGCTTTTGCAGCGACATTTAAAAAGGCATGATTTTGAATAGATTGTTCTCGCTGGTATCAGATTGTATCAGTTACCCTATATTCTATTACTATATAGTTGGAGCTTATTTTTTGTTGGCTTGTTTGGTACTTTATTGGTTTTTCAATTGAATTGAAAATTGAAAATTTGCTATATGGCAGCTACAAAAACCTTGATAACGCCAATTTCTATAAAGTGAGTTAGGCCTTAATTTCATCATACTTTTCTCTATTATAATTTTAACAAACGAATTTGTATTAAGGCTTATTGCAAGAGGGAAGTAAAGGAGGAAAACGGAGAACAATTGAAGGCAGTGAAGGCCTGAAGATAAGTCAAAGAATAGTAAATGGATTAAGATGCACTAGCAGCAAATACGTTAGGGGTTCGGCTCAAGCTTCTTGGAAGTCGTTGTGCAAATGAAACGATCGCCTGTCTACAACTTTGAAATCATTTCGCAGCTTGCATCAGGCCTCAATGTCTTTGAGTGAGTACATATTATCCTATAAACTTTATGATTTTGTGCAGATACTACTTTCATTTCTGCAAGCATTTGGTATGTTATACGGAAATCTGTCATAGAGGGTAAATTCGTGTGATAATAAGAATAATAACTTATAGTAACTACAGTATCAAACACTGCAGATGATTTTGTTCTTTCTTGCCATGAATGGGTGCTGTCTTATGAAGCGTGGGTGATGTGTAGAAGCGTCTGGTGATATACAAAATTAAGGGGTTTCTGTATTATTCTTTATGAAGCTTATCGAAGGCGTTGTTAACATCCTGTTCGAATAGGCATCAGTATTGCATATTTTCTACAACTTTGGGAAAAAAATCGAGATTCCTTATACTAAACTAAATAACAACCTGAAAGGAAGAAGCAATACAGAAAACAAATACGTTATTGTGAAGGAGTATTATACGGGAAAATGATTAAATATCTTTAAAAGAGATTGACTTCGTGCAAAAAGAAGATACACATTTTAAAATCTTCCTACATTGGTAGGAATTGGTACAAAAAAGTCAAGTTGATCGATAAAGGAAGTACAAAGCCAGTAGTAACAGTTCAGCATTTTAATAACTCCTTCATCGGTTGTGGATAGCTATCTTTAACTTGAACTCGCCTAGAAAAAATATTTTAGCTAGTTATCGAAGGGCATTGTCAATATTGGACTGGGGATTCCCGAAGGCCAGAATAGAGCCGCCGGGGCCTTTTTAACATACTAACTTACTCAAATAGTCAAACAAATAATGGAAATACGGCAGAATGTACCGAACAGCACATCCCTAGCTTTTCTCAAAGCTCTTGCTTGGGAAATGATGTCACAGAAAGTATTTCTGGTGTTGCGATTAGGCCTGACAGTGACAGAAGTAAAAAACATGGATACAAACTATGGAAAGAAGGATATTTACGTTCGGCATTCGTGAAGCCCATTATTCCGGGGAGGAAACTGTTATTTCTTGTGAAAACTAAGGTTTGTTCTTCAATTAAAAGCATCTGAAGATCTGTTTCCAATCTGATGGGAAAATATCCAGCACGCTGCTGAGAATGATGAATTTCTTTGTTTATATTGCAGCAATTTGTCTTCAGCTCTTCTTGTGCAGACAGACAATCCTTTGCCCCCCCCCCCAAAGAAGGGGTTATATCCAAGCTGACACCATTTGGTAAACCTTTCTTAAGATCAAAGCCTTTTTCAAGTTTGACAGGATCTTAGTCATCAAACAGTGTATGACTTTACAATCAGATGTAGTATAATCTTGTACATTGGTTTTAAAATTTCAAAACCAATCCCAACAGTGGATAACCCTTGTAAATGGCTTTAAAGCAAGCTGTAGTACAACTGTTGGTTCAAAATTTTCTTTGAAAACAGTTTTCGTGCATGCAATTTTGAACATTTGTCCACTTTTTGCCACATAATGGCACAACCATAACTGGCACCTCATTGCTCCTTTCGAAATCACAACTACATAATACTAGAAGCATTATCCCCTTGGTTCGTTTGGCCTAGGTCTTATCACATCGTTGCTCGCTGTCAAATTGCCGTCGGAACGACTTTCTGCAGCGCTGATTTCCAGGCAAGAGCTTTGTGAAAACCTTGGGATATGCTGCTCGGTATATTTTGCCGTATTTTCCATGATTTGTTTGATTATTCGAGCAAAGAGCGTTGGAGAATAACAGAACTTCATCTGATCGCCGTACAAAACATAAGCAAATATTTGCGGGTTTAACTACAAGTACCAGAATGCATTGCGCCATGACGTAATTAGGGGAAAGGTCTATTACCCTTCCAGCTCCAGTGACTTTCCATTGTGTTGAGCAATAGGTTATTGTCTGATTCGTATACAAAATATATCCGACATAAATATTCCAAATCGTCAAGAGGAGATGCAGTTGCCCCCAAGCCCCCAATATCTTCTGGCACTGGGTGGACTATTCGGACAAAATACCAAAGAAAGATCTCACCTGTCATCGAATATGAGGAATTGGTTTTTGGATATGAAATGAGTTTGCCATGTGAAGCCAAATGAGGAGTAACCAGAAAATGCAGCATTTACTTCAGAGGGAAGACCATGCCATCTTTCGCTGATCACTGCCGGGTAGCCACTGAAAGAAAACAACTGATTTTATTCAAACTTGTCATCACGGTCAGACAGGCCCGTCGCTATAACCGAAGGAAGGGTGAAAAATATGAAGATTTGCGACAGACTGAAAGTGGAGAGGAAAGGGAGATTGACCTTGGAAACTCGTGTGGAAAAAAAAAAGATTTAAGCTTGAGACACTTGTAAAGTCGGTAGAAGGATATATAGCTTGAAAAAGAAAGGGTTAGAATAGGAGTCAGTTTACAAGTGTCTCCCGCATGGAGCAATGTTGGTTTACTATTAAACGGGTAAGGGAATGTAGAAGTTGATGGTAAGGGAATCTTCTTTTTTGTTACTTGCAGTGGCGGCGCCAGCTACTACCGAGTGGGAGTGTAATGGGCGTGGCCAGTAAGGCCACGCCCTAATAACCTCGTTTCAGTGCTTTGTACCAGATCAAATTTCCTTAGGAAATATGATCTACCCCTACCTAGTGCTTTTTAACCCGTTTTTAGACGAAATATGTAGACCATGTTTTCAAAAAAGTGGGGGGGAGGGGGGTAATTACCCCCCCCTACCACTTACTTGTATAATGTTTATCGTAAATATCAACATTGTTCTAGGGAGAAGGGGGAGGAAATGATATTTTTTTCGGAAAAGGAGTGAAAGATATCAAAAATTGTAAGAGAGGAGAAGTCATTAGAGAAAAAAAGAGATAAATCTTCTGTTTTCTCGAATAGTTAAAAACTCGTTAACAGAAATAGGCCTGATGCTTTACCTGTCAATTGTTCCTGTTCTTACATCATGTCTGAAGTACATTACTCCTGAGAATAGATAGACTTTATCCCCTCTTTCCCAATCAGCATTTGAGTTTCCATTCCAAACAAGTGCTGCATCAACTTTAGTACCAGATGGCAGTCCGAAGTCTGTTACTGGCCCTGGGCCTGCTATTCTTACATATTCATTATATATGTAATATCTAGAAAATTAAAACAATGATTTGCCAATAACGCTTATCAACCAGTGTGAGACTACAGATACATTGTGGCTTTGATTAAGCCTTCATTCGTCAAATGGTCTTCATTTGCAAAGGTATATTAGCGGGATAATATTTCTGAGATCAGTTTTATAAGCTACAGTAGTTGTAGTAGGTTTGTGAGAACGATCTTGCTAAAGAGATAAGTTAAAGATACGAACTTGTCTCCAGTAAACAGCACAAGGCTGTCATCCTTTTTTCTAAAAGCTGCCGTTATTGTATCAGTGATCCCGAAGAAATAGGTATTGACTTTGAAAGGACCATACTCCAGTCCCCGCCGTGAAATCAGGAAAAAAGAATGTCCTGAAAATATATACACCCATCCATCAGGAGCAACAACAGCTGCATCTATACTGGGAATGCAGCTCGGATTTGTTGGCTCAACGGGTTCGGGGGTTTTCACAGGTGTAGTTTTGGGGGTAGTAGTGGGGGCATCTGTTGGGGCAGCAGTTGGAGCCTCCGTTGGGGCAGCAGTGGGGGCATCCGTTGGGGCAGCAGTGGGGGCATCCGTTGGGGCAGCAGTTGGAGCATCCGTTGGGGCAGCAGTGGGGGCATCTGTTGGGGCAGCAGTTGGAGCATCCGTTGGGGCAGCAGTGGGGGCATCCGTTGGGGCAGCAGTGGGGGCATCTGTTGGGGCAGCAGTTGGAGCATCCGTTGGGGCAGCAGTGGGGGCATCCGTTGGGGCAGCAGTTGGAGCATCCGTTGGGGCAGCAGTGGGGGCATCTGTTGGGACAGCAGTTGGAGCATCCGTTGGGGCAGCAGTGGGGGCATCTGTTGGGGCAGCAGTTGGAGCATCCGTTGGGGCAGCAGTTGGGGCAGCAGTGGGGGCATCTGTTGGGGCAGCAGTTGGAGCAACCGTTGGGGCAGCAGTTGTGGCTTCAGTAGGAGGAGCGGTAGGAGCAATCGTTGTAGATTTTTCAGTTGGAACTGGTGGTTCCACTATTTTTGTAGTTGTTGTTGCTTGCTTTGTCGTTGTTGCTGGAACTGTTGTTGGGTTCAGAGCTGGGCCTAAAAATGGTGATTAAAGTAAAGCTTCGGCGAAGGTGAAGGATCCGGTTCGAATAATCCGATTAACCTCGTGTCATACACATCAAGGAGTTTTTTGACTGCCTCAACGAATCACAGGTCGCCTAGGGTCAGGGAACGCTCTCCTAGAAATATGACATCAAGCAAAACATGGTAGCTCTCCGGATTGTTCATGTCCGCCTAAAGCCTCTACATTGGAAACTTTGTTCATACAATTGTGAAGTTAATAATGCTTTCATCATGGATATTATTCAAGGAAGAACTAGAAGAAGAATTACTTTCTTCAGCAGCATATTAGATGCAGTATACAAAAGCAAGGTCATTGGTTACTACGCAGATGTATTTTCTTTCAAACCAGGGGGCTGCAACCCTCATTTTTGCAATCTCTTTTCTTTCAGCTAAAATTTGGCGTGTAGTCCCTATGGTGTCTACAACATAATTGAATTGTTGAGACCTGAACCTGGCAAAAACATTTTGAAATAGACTGAACATATTTTTGAGCCATCGAGTCTTATAAATATGCGGAAGAGGATAAATAAAATACATAATAGTAAACAGTGAAGTACGGTAATGAACTGGGCAATTTCTGAAATTAAAGGGACTTGCTTGTTATCATAGTCCCTTGAACTATATTTTAGATGCATATTCATCATGTTGCTGAATACAGACAAAGCTTCCATACCATATATGTGCTGGATTCCTCTTACATCATCATTTGTCAGATCAAAATCTTTGCCGGTCGACCCCCTGTACCAAGGATACATAATGGCTTCAAGTCTGTCAGAGTGTTCCAAACCGAGACTGTGTCCAACCTCGTGTACAGCGACCCACATGATATCAGTACCAAAATCTTTTCTGAATGTAAAGTGTTCATCGTTATCAAAGTGAACATCGCCACTGATTGCTGTAGAAAGATCAGTCAAAAGGGTTTACAAAAGATTCTCAGGAGAGTAATTTGAGAATGGGCTTACATCAGGTATTACGTTACCGAAAACGAGGTCATATTGTAATCATCAGGACAATACACAATATAAAAACAAGTCACCTGCTCCAGGAAATGGGTAGAAAGCATGGGCCAGCGTGCCCCCTCTTCCATCGAATGGATAAAAATCTCCATGACTGCCAGCAGCAAAGGAGACAAGAATATCTGCATCATCGCTTGTTGTCTCTTCAAAGTGCAAATTAGCTGCTTTGGACCATTTTGCAAATGAATCAAACATAATTTTTCGTGTTAACTCTTTGTTTATATAGCTTCCACCGTTGATTACTTTCCATGTTAACTTTCTCTGAAAAAGCAAGTTTAGAATATTATGGAATGCCAAAACTGAATAAAATACCTTGCGTGGATTTGAAGCACCTGACATTGAGAGAAAGTATTTGTTCAAATGGCTGCGAACTTCTACTAATCGTTTTGGTAGTGTGTATTGGCCAAATTCGAGAAAATCTAAAAAATATATTTGATAATATCATGACGTTGAAATTCTCAGATAGTGATTGACAAAACAATATTTGGCGCCCAAGGTGGGGCTAGACACAAAGGAACATGACCGTTTAGTGTACATTATAAGTTAATTGATTTGATACTAAGTCCATTTTGCTTTCTATCGATTTTCTTATGTTTTTTCGTGAAGTAGGTATTCGGTAACTTTCTCAAACTGAACGAAGTTTATACATGACTACGTTTCACTGACTTAAATGACAAAAAGAGAATGCACAACCATCGGAGATTAATATCCATCAAATCAAAAAGAAACGTGTCAGAAAAAGAGGTAACCTCAGGAGATATAAACAGCGGAAAATTGAATTTTATTGAATTTTGTATCGCTAAATATTGAGTGAGTGTTTGTTACTGAAGAGTCTGCAGACGAAAATTCTGTAACTTACATCGGGCCCTAGTTTATGCAGCCAATCACCTCCTTGGAGAACATACCGCCTCTGTCGCTTCCCTTTTATCTTGAATACTTTTCTTGGATCACGCATTCCACATCTTGATTCTTTCATTTTTGCTACTGTTGTGTTATCAAGTGTCCCTAGCAAACAAAACTGTGTGATTTCAGGGCCGGGAAAAAACCCACCTGTAAAGCTAAACTGCTATTTTATCGGAAAAGTTCTGATCCAGGGCCAGCGAAGCAGGGGGGGGGCATGAGCCCCCACTTTTCGTCAGAGCAAAGAAAATGATTGAGAAATTCTAAAAGTAACTGTGTTGAGTTATCTCTTAAATATGCCCTTGGCTTTGGGTTTGTTTATATGTCTTAACCATAGAAGATATATATATAAAATTGAATATGGGAAATTAATCAAAGAAATCGGTTGTAATCCAAGTTGTACAACGAGTAACAGCTTGGCTTAGGAAAAAGATGAGAAACCTGATCCAGAATAATTTGGTGCCAGCACAAATTGACGGAGTTTCGTTTTTATGGCCTAAACTTGGTACAAAAGGTCTTTTTGTAAACGAAAACTTTCTCAGAAATATAAAAGAGAGAAATCCTCCGTTGAAGGAAAAGAAACAGCTGGAAAGAACATTAGAGGGTATGAAAAATAAAAAGTGGGCTGATTTGTTCTTCAAGAGTATGATCAAGAAAGCTTCAAATTTTGATAACGATAATCCATCCCTGATGAAAAAGAGAAAATCTAGGCGCAACTATAAATTCTATTAAAGCTCGTTCTGTCCAGCCCAGGTTGAATTTTTTTCAAATCTAGAGTCTTTTTTGCTAAAATTGAGATCAAATGTTACAAAGTAATATCGTAACTGTGCAAAATTACTAAATCTTTTGTTTTTAGTTGATAGCTCTTTTGTTGATATTTCAATGTTAATGTTTTTTACTAAACCGTGTTTCACTTGTTTTTCTCCTCCATATTACTTTGGGTACTTTTAAAATCTGAAATAAAAAGTTTATTACGAGCTATATTATAAACGTTATTCTTAAACTTTGGAAGACCTTTCCTATTTCAAGTTGACATTACAATCATGTTATAGTAGACGAGACTATGGGACAAATTGATGAAACAAACTGAAAAATATTGCCTTGGATTTTCCTTCAGTCAAAATCCATTTTAGATTGGTGCTTTCCCTAAGACACCATAACAATAAAAATCCATTAATTTTTTTGATTTAATACTTTATATAATTATTTATGTGATGTTTACTATGTTTATTTTTATCAACGTTTTCAATGATGTTTTCAACTTGAAGGCTATCAGTGTGTGATCTTCCGTGCTATTTATGACGTTTAATCTAATTTTTGTTCAGGGTCGTCAGAACCAGGGGGCTTGGGGGCTGGAGCTCCCCCACAATAATTAATTATCAAGCTGTAGTATACTTCTTTTATATTAGCGTACTGAATGAGAAGGAATACGATGAGCCACCCCCCCCCCCCCCCCGATATGAATTTCGTTCCAACGGCACTGTTGTTAATCCCGAGGGTAGTGGTGGTGCTAGAACAATTATTTCTGCAGTTTTGTCTGTAACTAACCCTATATTGAGAGTAAGTGGCTACCAGCTCGTCCCTCAGTAAACCTGTAAACAGCCCCATAACAGCTATCCTCGTACAATAAGAAATCATTATGTCAACAAACCTGTTACGGGGATGGCAGCGTAGGATTGGAAACTTGTAAGAAAATCCTTAATTCCGTCCTCTGTTGGATCTTCATCGCTAAAGTCATCTGGTGTATAACCGAAACTTTTTAGATAATTCTAAGGGAATGAAAATTACATTATTAACAAAAATAGTGAACATATTATAAAATCTGATATGAAAGAATACTGAACATAAGATATTAAGTTCGTCGTCTAGAGTAACAGTATTACAACCGGGCTTTTTAAAGGTTTGCGATTCCCATATGAGTTTGGCTCAACTACCTTTTTATACGAGTGAAGCCTTCTTCGTTATTGGGATCTTTTAAGTATATGAAGGTCCTGCTTGTTGGTAGAGACTCTTTTCTGCAAGTTGCAGACCACCTTGGGCTGGAGGACAAAATGTTTGTTTCCTTACCAACTATACCTGATGCCGGACGAAACAAATTTTTTTGGCCACATCCTTTTTTTTGCCAGAAGACGCCCTTTTCCCAACAAGAAACGCCAATTTCACCTCAACAGAACATCCATGACTTAAATTTGGTTATGTAAAGGCAGTTTCAAAATCATAGGATTCCATCACAAGGACGTTGCTAAATTATTACCCTCCCCAAACATTTTCTCACCGAATTTTGACCAAATAAAAAGCTGATCCTGCCAAGAACTGGGGTAGAGGTTCTCCTAGCGTTCCCTTTTGATTAAGAGTAAAACCTGGAACAAATATTAAGAATTTTCTTTAGCTAAAATATCCTGCCACTGCGAAATTATCCCATAGATTTCATTGAACACGATTCTCTAATACAAGGCTACAAGGGAAGCGTCTAAATCGGGTTATAAAATGCGCTTCTTTG
The DNA here is from genome assembly GCF_057945365.1 of Rhopilema esculentum. Lineage (NCBI taxonomy): Eukaryota > Metazoa > Cnidaria > Scyphozoa > Rhizostomeae > Rhizostomatidae > Rhopilema > Rhopilema esculentum. The sequence continues at coordinate 8,353,985 of NC_142817.1, read as the reverse complement.
TTGTGTTACAATTATTTATCAAGATGACGAAAACATTCTCAGTTGCACAAAATGCGCACTTTGAAAAACCTTTGGAATGTATGCATGCATTGATTCAGATCTAAGTCTGTGGTCAGTTATATTAGATACACATGGTTATTGTTGTATATAGTGCCGTAGCAACATTTGGACAAAGGTTGCAATTTAGTGTGAATTGTACGGTTAATGGATCAACCCCTTGATATAGGATTAAATTTAGGTTGCCCCCGTAAATGGCCCGTCTTCTGGAGAAGGGAACGCAGCGCAAGCAAAAATTCGCTTCTGACGTCCAGTTTTGGTTTGATTTCTTTAAGCTAGTCTTCCGCCGTTAAAAGCCTTCCAAGAGTCAATGTTAATGGCTCGCCTGCGTGTTCATCCAAACTGCCTTGTCTTCTCATAGCTGGTAAACTTCCTACGTTATTTAAATAGAAAATCCAGAATACAAAGTAAGTTGCTGACAGCCTACCGATGTCTGAGACCTGAAAGCTTAAGGTTGAGATTTCTCATATTTTTCATTGTTTGAAAATAGATTCATAAAGCATGCAAATATTTTGCCCCGAGGTGCCTTTATGTTTGTTATGCAATGTTATTGCCAAGGGGCAACCGCTTAGATAAAATAGCCGTTCTTCAAACATTGGTTTGCTGTAAGGCGGGTGAAGCGTATATAAGATTGTAAAGGATTCTAGCTGTTTATAAATTACAGGAAAAAGCGATGTGACTCTATCGACGAAACATGAACTGATAGATGAATAACGAGACGTTTGCCTTCTTCAAGACAATTTAAAAAGAGATGGAGAATTCGTAAAAACATTATCGCAAAAATTTAACTTACGGCTGCTTTTTTTAATCCAAAGCGATTGCCTGGTTTGTTTTCCTTGTCTTTTCCACGCGCTTTGTTTGGCAACGGAATACAGTTGAATAGAGCCAGTCCATGAACCAAAAGTACCAGTGCGGGTGTATATAGCCAATTCATCCTACTAGTGTTGATTGCCACTGCCCGAATTCGCAGGTTGCCGAACGTCTTTGAAGCAGAGAGTGTTGTTTTGAAGAAGTACTCTCTTTTTATAGACGCAGTTGACACAACGATATCCTGGTCTATTTATTGTCAGACTATCGAAACCATCCTTAACAGCAATGAATTGCAAAGCGCTCCCATTGTACCCATTATGTAGAATATGAAAATGTCCGCAGGACATATCTCTCATCTCTATTAATCGCGTGCCATTTTCGCATGACCTGGGATTACAACTACTAACAAATATATCATGGCTGGATTTTTCTATATCCTACATTCCTTTACCGAATAATATTTCATTACAAAAGCCTTGTTATTGGCCCTGGAAGTCATAAATGCAGATAACAACCAATTTATTTGCATTTTTAACTTTCATTTCATTTTGAAATGTTTTATACAGGTTATAGGTTTCATATCAAGATATGTTTTTTAATCCGACCTGTTTAAACGAAAACACTAAACTAAGAACAAAAGAAATTAAAATACCTAATTTACAATAAAATATGATACAAAATCTACGAAAAAGAACGTAAAAATAAAATTAAAGTTACAACCCCTTTTATAGTTGTTCTGTGAAGATTTTCAGGGGGGGGGGGGGGTGCCAATTTTGTTTCTCTTTCTAGATTGTTCCAAAGCTTTGCGCCGCGATGAGAAAATTTTGGCCATTTTGACCATTCAGTAACGGAATCCTGCACATCAGTATCTGATGAGCGCAGGAACCGTTCTCTGTCATCTGAATATTTAAAGAATAATTTTCTCAAGTAGAAAGGGGCAGTCTCTTTTCTCAGAAGACTACCGATAGTTGACCAGCCAAGGCTCTGAATTAGCAGAAGCATCTTACAATTCTTGCAGCTCTATTTTAGATTATTTGCAGGACGCTAACTTTGATTCACCAAAGCAGCCCCATATGGAGCAACAGTTACTCAAATGGGGCTTGTTGGATTTTGTTATCTTTTTTATTACTTCGGACCCCTGTGGTCAATCGAGGATAGGGAGTCGAGAATCGAATATACACGGAGCGGTCACGCATGGAGTTGTGTCCGCATTTGAACTCAACGAACGGTTTTTTTTAGCAATTACGAATCATACATTGTACTATCGAGTTGTGTAAGTCACCCAATTGGTTTTATTTACGATATAAATATACACACTAACTATAAACCTCGTTTTTCATTTTGGACGTCTTTGGTCGTATTACGCCGAACCCCGTATACTAATTACAGACATAAAGCTTCTACAGTTCGTGCCTTGTAATGGTGTCTGTAAGATAGTCAATATTCAACAGGGCTCAACGATTCCGCTGTACATTTTTTGAGAACGTCAGATGACAGATATTTCTTAGGATACTTAATAAGTCCAAGGGATTGATTTGCCTTGGTTTTGGCAGTATAGATATGTTTGTCCCATTTTAGTTGATTGTTTATCTGAGCACCTAAATACTTTGTATTGGTAATCGTTTCAATTTCCTGATCACCTATTGAAAGATGGTAGAGCAACAGGCTGGCCTTCGATCCTACTGATGTTTTGACTAGAACCTATAAAAAGTGACTGTGTTTTCACAACATTCAGCGAAAGTTTGCTTGCATGTAGCCAATCCTGTAGCTTCAAAAGATCTAAGTTTAGGTCATTCTGTAGGTCATCAATGCTTTTTTGAGGAAAGAGAAATAGCCGTGTCATCAGCATACAGGCTGACATGAGATTTTTGCAGAGAAAAATGCAGATTATCGATGTAGATCAGGAAAAATATGAGTAAGAGTAATACGAATAAGAGTGGACCAAGACAAGAGCCTTGAGGAACTCCACAATTTATTTCCTTCACATCAGAAGAAGTGCCACCTAAACTGCAAAGCTGTTTACGATTATCCAAGTATGATGTAAACCAGTTGTGTTCCAAGCCAGTTACTCCGTACATTTTCAGTTTTCTTAGCAGAATTTTACTCAAGATCTCAATCATACTGTCTAGTCAAGATTGGAGACTCTGGAAACTGAGACTGATATTTTGTAACTTGAAAGTTTCAAAGGAGATTCTTTTTGCTCATTTGCATAACTAAAGCTGTCTCCTTTAGAGTATCCGCTATGCCTGGTACTTACCATAAGGTAATTTATTCCATGGTCAGTTATGAATATATTTTGCTATTATCAATAACACCAACTGACTGACATCCATGAAAGCTTTCTCTTGCATGTGTATCAGTTGTACTAATGAATTGAGTATCTGTTTGTGTCAAACAAACCACTCCCATCTCCAGACAATCCTAACTGGTTACAACAGTTATCCCTATTCACTCTCCCTCTATCACCTGCATCTGCGGCATATAGCCAACAGCCGGGTCAAGGGGTACAAAAGCAGTGTGTGAATAAAGGAGAGGCCACGATAGCAGGCTGCTCGACGGACTCCGATGGAATATTTGCGGCGAAAAATCGATAAAACAGTAGTAATTAAGTAACACCGCAACGCGACTAGAATAACAACAAATAGACATAAGTCAGTTATGGCTAATATTTCGCCCCGGGGTACGGGGCTTCATCAGAGCAAAAGTTAAAAGCAGACCCGTTTTGGCGACATTTGGATGAAGTGACAGTCAACTACAGCCCGAATGCTTCGCTGCTACAACCTTCATAACAATTCAAAAGTGCGAAGCAAAACTACGGGGCTACAGCCCCCTTCACTCCTTCCTGGGTGGCTCTCACCTCGAAAATTAACTACATGGGGCTGCAGTCTGAAAATCCTTTCGCGTACGCCATATCACAATGATTATGCCTGGTAACTGACGCTTGCTATTTTCTACCAGCCCGAAAAGGAATAAAAAACAGCCCACTGTCAATCCTAACAAGAATTTGGTAAGTTAAGAAATCGGTCGCAAAAGTCACCCTCAATCGTCACCCAGACTCCAGATTTACGCAAAATCCACTTTAATCTTTGACATTAATATATGCATCACTTTTAAAGCCAACAGTCACCACCATGCTGACTTTAAGCCCTAATATTCTCACTTACGGCATAACAATAGCTTATCTTCCAGGAATTTTGATGAATTCGAGCGATGAATTTAGCATAATTAGGATAAGTTAGCATGAAGCGTGACAGATATAACAAAATGCGAGGAAAGAAGATCGGACCTCTGTTAGTTTACGAAATGTATCAGTCGATTCACCAATTCAACTTACGGCCTCGTTTTGGAAATTTCTCCAAATCTAATTATACGACTTTTTTTCAGCTCAGATGTGGTCTATCCCCATAATTTTAGGCTGGATACAATTTTTCACATTGTTTGTGCTTGTATTTTAGATTTTACGGAGAAATGAAGTTTGAAAACCTTTGAGGGACTTGCCCCAAAACTTTTTTAAGCTCAGATTTGGTTTTATCACCATAATTTTAGGCTGGATACAATTTTTCACATTGTTTGTGCTTGTATTTTAGATTTTACGGAGAAATGAAGTTTGAAAACTTGTAAGGAATTTGGCCGCAAAAATCGTTTTTGGGGGAAACATTACCCCCCTAGTTGCCAATCACAGTCAAATCCCTTATGAAAATTTCATCTTTATGTCGTCATAAAATCAAAACCGTAAGCAATACCATAATGAAAACTTCCAAGTAGACTAAAATCTTTGCTCTCAATCCGAATCTGAGGTCAAAACTTTTTACAAAAGGATATGAAGAATTTTTCAAAATGAGGCAGTAACTTGAATTGGTGTATGGTTGACAATTCGCCAATGATTGGTTTCCAGTTTATTTATCGTAGTTTCAAAGTCTTCTCGTTAAATTTATGTACCAAATATTTTCATCTCTTTCCGTCAAGAAATAAACAGGTAACAATTTGAAGGATGGTAGCGGATATAAGTGCCTCCGCTTATAAGCGTTTTCGTTGGTAAGCGCTTACCCAAATTATGAAAATACTTTTAAAACAATCAGGCACTTATCGGGAAAAAAGGGTTTGCCCATTTGCCCAATGTGAAAATATTGGGTTTTACAAAGTCTAAAGTTCTCCAAAGAACGTTTTGTTACCCCTCCCCCCAAGAGTAACTACCCACGATGCAATGGCGGCGCCAGCCACTAAGCTCTGGGGGGGGGGGACAAACCAAAAAAATTTAAGCCACGCCCTTTTAACCACCAGAAAACGCCTTCTACCAACAGGGAACGCCAATTTTATCCGAAGGGAACGCCTATGACAAACTTTTGTTTGAAAATTGGCAGTTTGAAAATCATAGGATTACATCAAAAAAAGTACCGTGTCAAAATATTACCCCTCCCCCAACATTCTCTCATCAAATTTAGACGAAATACAAAATCGCTTCTGCTGAGAACTGGGGGGACGTGTCCCCCCAGTCCCCCCCCCCCGTGGCGCCGCTACTGCCACGATGCTCTTTTTCCTCCAGTGCATATACTAAGCGGCCTGTCAACAAATCTCGTTAAAAGACAATTCATCTCACAACTGGGTCTTACCGCCAATATCTCTTCAAATAGATAGAAATCCTGGTCTTATTTTCTTACCCTTGGGTAAATATGGTTCTCTACTTACTAAAACTAGGTCTCTAAATAAAGAACACACAGTTCACAAAAAACTACTGGGAAATAGTTAACTAGTTTTTGGTATCTTTGGGAGTCAAATACAATGCCAATGTTGGCACTTGGCTGCTAGAACCTGATAAACGCATTCTTTTGTACCTTACTGGGATGTTGGCATAAATGCATTCAAAGCTCTTGTCAAGAAAGTTCAGGTAAAAGTTCCCAAAATTTAAATCGAAATAAATTTGCTTACTTGGCAGACGTCGAAGACTTTCATCGTGGCAGTTAAGCACTAGATGGGCATGAAAGGACATCGAAATTTACCAAAGCTTTCAATTATACGCAGGTCCAGAGGGACGTTGACGCTTTTGTATTTAACATTTTTCATATCCCATGTGTATATGCGAATGCCACGCAGTTCCTCTGTTGTCAGTGTTGCTGTGTGGTCCCTTGCTTTCCAGAAAATACCTATTTCAAACAAAATGATATCACTATGACGAATTTTAATAAAGAAAGTGACTGGTGGCCTCTAAACTTTATTATTTAGCTTCTTAATTACAAAAGAGTAGACACGCTTAGATAACTAAATCGAATACCTAGAAAACAAAAGCCGAACGAACATAAATCAAAGCGTTAGAAATAACAGTCGTTCAGATATTTTTGCGTCACTCCTGTACAGCAGCGGTTTTAGGGACTGCGGGGCCCGGGGCCAAAAACATTTGTGGGGCTCTTGTTTTTTGAAATCTCTACCTTTTTTAGGTGTGGGGCCCCTTTTGGCTACCATAAGCGCGAAGCCTGGGGCCATGCCTCCTGGACCCCCCTTAAAACCGTCACTGCTCTGGTACTGTATGTACAGAGGGGTGACGATCAGCTAAGCTGTAACCTAGAGATTTCTTTCAAGTTTGGTAGCAAAATTTCCTGCTAATCTCCTTTCCTATCTCCAGATTTCTTACAAATTACAGGGCTTTCAGCTATCTTGATAAACTTACTTTGTTTTAGAAGATATAATAAACTAATTTAAAGATAGGATAGTGCATTGAAACATCTTCAATGAAACTATGGAATGTGAAACAATTAAATCAGTGATTTCATTAAATAACGGAGTTTTTTTTAAATCGAAATCTTGTCCGCTTAGGGCGAGGGATTGTGCGTTCTCTTGATTTTATGTAGAAAGACTTTGAGTGCAGGAAAGAAAGTTTGGGAAAAAACAATTGACTATTAACTGTGGTTCATTTTCCAGTGCCCGCCACTGGATTGTGTCCATTAGTAGAGATTGTACTACTCTAACAGCACTGAAAACTTTCGGGACTCTCGAACAGGAAGCGCCATGACGCTGAAGGGTATTTTTCCCTGCTAAAAACTGGATGGTACTTAAATTAAAGTTTTATTTTGATACAATGAATACATAAATGTGGGAAGTTTATATTGTTTCTTTGGGTTTTTTAAAACGTCGGAATTTATCGGGACGAAACTGCGTTATTGCTCAACCACTGATGACGACGATGAACAAAAAACCTCATCCCTTTGAGGTTTAAAACTTCACCAACATCCGGGTTATAATATCCGAAGAGTGTTGAACGCAACCAGTTTTCATAATGCACAAACAGGATGTAGTTCCACTTGTTCAAATTTCCTGGTCTGCTTCGGTTACATAATGCTTCTTTGTTGTGTTACATGAGCAAAACAAATTAAATACGGAGCAAACGTTGTTTTCAATTCCTAGGTTTAAGAAACCACTTATTTTGGCTGAATAACTTTGTTTCTGCTAGGCTAAGGGAGATAAAGAGATTATATCATACAAAATTGGGGTGCAAACTATTATTCTTAAGACTTAATACTGCGACGATGTGGATTTGTATCTCTTAGCTAGCAGACAAATTATACTGTTGAATTTCATCACTGAATTCTTCTGGTTTTAGTATCTGAAAGTCTAATTTTGTATTTGGTGTTTCATGGTAGGTCTGGGTCTAGGTAAGCAAATTTGAAAGTGCGCAAACCATTTCTTAAATAATATTATTTATTGAGATAATGAATAATCTGACAATTGGAACAGCTCCAATTTATAATGAAAATACAGAAAACTTTATATTAAAGTCAAAATTAAAACATAGACACTTCTGAATCAAGTGTAGAGTTTGATCTCGGGTACGGCTGACAAATTTTGCTAGCCTCGTAGCTACGAACAGTATTACCTGGAGTAGAGGCCAACCTCAGATACAGCTTGGCAGGAAAATTGATAATTTGAAAGTCGATAAAAGACACTGTAATTCAAAACAAACGGAAAGTTTTTTCTGCTCTTGAATGCAAAGGAGCATCCGTTTTTGTTAATTTAATTGACTGTTTTTACTATTCTGGTTTCTTTTGTTTAAAAAATGACAAGCTTCTCCAACTGAGGTTCATTCTGCTCGCGACCCCTGGAAACTCTTCCGTCCCCTCGATACTGCACAGAAACTCGCAACGTTTTAAAGCAGAAACGCTTAATACGACAGACACCTAGAGAACTCGGACGCACTATGAATACTCTCTTAAAAAGTTCTTAAGAATAGACTGCTATTTAAAAAAAACAAATTTCTAACAGACTTCAGCGAGAAAAGAAAAATTGGTTCGATAAAAGTATAAACAAATACAGGCAAAAAAATATCACTCCAACAGGAATGGTCTTTAAATGTTTGTAACTTCTCATTCACAGTTTAGCCAACTAGGCCTTCGGTATCATTCCCACTAGCCTGATGACTTTGAAAATGGGGGATGCCGAAGCCAAATGCCAGTTACAGGCAAAATCCGTTCATGGTTCATTCAAGCTGCTGGGCTTGAGTATGATCACCCCTGAGCATGACTGTGCCAGGCAGGGTTACTTTACGACAAACAATAATTTATTTTCAAGTCTGGCTTTGTGGCAGGAGTGTGTTCGAAACCTTCTAAGCCTCCTTCTTTCAATAGGCATTTGGAACCTCTGCCTACATCTGCCACTCTGCGTCCATCAAAGACTGTTATCCACCTTGCACACATAGAACCACGTAACATAGAGTTTAGTTATCATCATCTGAGTCAATGCATATCACCTCGATATTATGTGGCCTTTCCATGCACTGGTTGGCAGATATAGAGTTATCTTCCTGATACTGGCTGTCAAGTTGGTTTTGTTCAGAAACAGGATGCTCGCTGCAATCACCTGATCTCACAATAGTTTCTGCTGCTGTCGTGACATTTTGGTTGCCAGGCAATATTGATAGTGGGTGTTGGTTGATATTAGAGTTCTGCAAACTGGAGGATGGAGGGAAATTGTGTGCACTGGCTACGGATGGGTTTTGGAAGATCGATAATTGTGCTTCGGGAGAAATGTTGGATACAGATAGGTTGTCTGGAAGAAAAATTTGTAATTTCAAAATATGCCTTTGCTTGTCTGGTAGCTAACTAGATGACAAAAATCGGAGAAGAGTTATTTTTCCAGACGTATGAATGGGTTCTGATGTTGCTTATTGAACACGCAATGACACCTTACACACTTCCAAGCAGGTGGCGACATTATTTGATCCATCTAAATCGTCTAGTATCCGAATGAAGGGGACTCGAGGGATTATAAACTTGCTCAAAGTTTGCTTAAATGCAAAAGAGATGGATCGGGGCTTAGTACCAATATAAACCAACTTTGCTCTCTGATTTCAAAAAGGCTACAAAATGACATGTTCCAGGAACATTAGATAAGGAATTTTTAGAATGTGAGCCAGGAATGAGCAACTAAAATGCAAGAAAGCCAAACCTCTGAATGCTGGAGCGTTGCTTGCAGAATTAAGTCGATGCTGTCGAAGAAGCTCTGCGCGTCTAAGAATACTTGCTAACGCGATATTTGTTTGTAAATTCATGGCGTTTACATGAGGTAGCAGGGGATGCTGCGATGCCATGTTGTTCCCAGCAAGCAGCGAGTAATTGTTAAACATAGACTGTGGGTTAGCAGCCATTTGCAACGGGCCTCCTTGTAAGTATGGAGGGAATCTACGGAGAAGGATAATCATCAAATATCCGTTGAGAAGAAGATCAGTACGTTTAAAAAATCAGTAGTAAAGAATCTGAAACTGTGCAGTATTGCAAAACACAAAAATTAGTTCGATTTATATAATTTCGATCATTTTAAAAGAGGCTCTGGTAATGGTTTTTTTAAAAATTTCGCTTCGTAGGCTTCACTTTCATATCTAAAAACAAAACCCTTGGTTGAAGAATTAGCATCTCGGAATAACAGTGAAAAATGTTCTTTCCTTTCTACACAATTCAGGCAGTACGGAATTATAATATCGATTGGGGTGATGGAAATGATTGGCAGATAAACCGACCGAAAGCCCTATTTTCCAAGCTGTAAAAATTAGCAGCATGAGTTGTCTCTGACGGTGTCTCTTTTCATAAGCAAAACGGACATCTCTAGATAATAGGCACTAATAAAGCCCTCCTCCTCCAAAGACACAAAATATACTTTATGTGCCAAAATAGCACAGTCTTGTAACCACTGAAAGACCTATCCGTGGCGTTTTCAAAACAACTTTATTTACCTGTTTACTAAAGGCCCATTCATCATACTGGAAACTTTGCGTTTTTCTTCCTCGTAACCTTTGGGGCAAAAAATAAAGTGAACCGTAAGTCAAATATTTATGTCAAACAGACTTGACTTTAACAGCTGTTTCAAAGCTCCTCAAGAAATATTTCATCTGGCAACAACAGTCTTGTTGTAGGTAGACAATGTTTAGAAAATATTCAAAATATTTTCTTGAATATAAAAATGAGGTGAATCTCATTAAGGTCCTAGGGTTTAGGGTTGTTTACGATGACCTCTATCGAGTAGTCTGCAAACATATACGACAGCAATCAGAAACGCAAATTACCATCCATTATCTAACGGTCTCAAACAATGTATGAGGAAATTTGTATCAAAACGTCTCTCCTTTGGTCAATGTCTTATACGAGTATCTACGAGACAAGAGCACCATCTCTAACAAACAGTGTAAGTCTGGTTTCACAGCTACCCGTTTTACTGAGATTTCACTGTGTTCTTATATCAACAGAAAGAAATAGCAGGATTGGTTTTCCTTTATCTGGTCAAGAAGGCTGAAACATCAAAGATGGAAATTTGTCTCGTTCATTTATTTGGCTTTACACGTTGGTAGCCGCGTAGAATCTTTAAGCTCCAGTCATATATCCAAATTACTATAGTAAAAACCTTTTTAAAAATCACATCTAAAATCACATAAAATGATATCAAAAAGTTGCCAATACCAATATAAAAAGCCATGCCTAGTTGTTGCCATGCCAAAAGGGCTGTGTTTACAAACTACAAGAAACACAAAGAATGAAAATTAACCTCTTTTGGCCTCTCTTTTTTCTTTACTTGATAACTTTGATGAAGTTTCATCTTGTAAAAGCGACTCGTGTTTAAATGGCAGCTAAAAGACAAAATTTCATCATAAATCTTCCAAGAAATGTGCGTAACAAAAGCAAGTCTCCATTAGATCAAGTCTCAGCAACAATAGCAATGCTGATAATACAACTACACTAGGTGAAAAACCTTCGTAAATAGCTACATCAGATCTTTAAACGTACCTGCGCAATCCATTGACCACATGACTGTAAGAGTCGTTTTAAGATAGGGTCGTTAATCAATTTAGAGTCTTCTGTGTAGTCTAATTGAGGCTCATTATCCTAAAACAAAAACAGTTATTTTACCTTTAGATGATAGAATACAAAAAAGTCTAAAAACAACAAATTAAGAAGGTGATTCTGGAAAAAAACACTGAAAGAGCTGTTCAAGAATAAAAGATGTGTGTTTTTCTTGAATAGCAGATAAATCGTGCTGATTCAAATGACTAGCAAATCTAAATACAAAACTTTTCGATACTTTTCAAAGAAAAACAGAAGTTTTTCGCCTTTTACAAAGTAATTACCCGAACAAAACCTGGCTTGTCTTTGGCAAGTAGCACAATCACTGAGACAAAAGCCTCAACACTTGGCAGGAATCATGCATAAATACCCGAACAAATAAAGTTCACCCATATAAAGTTTGTGCTTGTGCATGCAAATAGCAGGGATATCGAAATTAAACCGAGGAGATACAGGTTCAAGATCTCAAGAATATATCTGTCTGGATATATCCATATTTATTGCCGAAATCCTTACGTTAAACTCAATTTAAAAGTGAATATGTTACCCAAGAGGAAGACAACAATTTGTTGAGTTCATCTTTTGTGAAGTTTTCGACTGGATTCAACTCATCAATAACACGATCTGAAAAAGGCAAATTACAAATGAATATTTGTCAAAATTTTAACAAATTTTGTCATCTCAAGCTAGACTTGATGAATGACAATTTCTCTCAGACAGTTCGTATACTCATTCTGTTGAAAATGGCACTGCACAAGCAATTGTGTCGCAGAACACTGCTTCGATAAGGGGCAGCTTTACCACCCCCTCAAGCGATAAACATGCCTAACGTTAGGGTAGGGTAGTTAACGGGTACCATACCCTTACGTTATCTTGAATTCGCTAGCATAACTGAACGGTATATTTGATACCAACCGAATCAGATGGCTTACCGTTGAGCCTTCAACCTTATTCAAGCAAACAGTAAAAGCCAGCATTATCGGAACTAGAACTAGTGACGTAATCGAAACTATACCCAAAACCACTAAATTTGCAGGTCAATTTTAATCGACGTTGGGTAAGGGCTTATCAATTTTCATTACCATGAAAAAACTGTCTTTTTAGCTGGTAATATAACGTATCCATTTACAAACTAGTGCTTTCCGTGTCACTGTTTTGTCTTTACATCTGAAAAGGGATGTCCCACTCGATTAAACTAATACGTCACTTTCTATCTGATGAATCAGGCAATAATGGTTGAAAATGCGGGCAGCAGATGACCATTAGAAACAGAATAGCTACCTGAAACTCCTTGCTTTGAAATTTGCCGATAATACATTCTTTTTTCCATCGTGTTTGAAGCGATAAGTCTGTATATGTAACATGGCTTTTCCTGGCCATATCTGTAAACTCTAAAACATCAAAGAAAATACATTACTAGCAAAAACAAAACAAAACCCTTCACAAAGGAAAAGAACTGCAGGGAATTAGTTTTTCTGCTTCTGTTATATACAATTAATTCAATAAGTTATTTCATGAATGCGCTATTTCATGCATTCTTCTTTCAATTATCTTCAACTTCATGCAATTTTCCATCGTGTTCTTTCGGAACCTTATTCTGACGTTTTATGCTCTGAGGAGTGTCAGACGAAAAAGATTTTAGTATGTCGTAAAATGTTTGCTTTTTCAAAGCCATTTTTAAATTCTGTACCGCAAAAAAATTGTTCAAATCTTCAACTAGTTCAATAAATACTATCAAAAAAACTAAATAATATATTGAATACATGGAGGAATTAAGCAAAAAGCAAGTCAAAAAAGAAATGTGAAGAAACTAAATAAGGAATATCTATTTAGCAAATGGCGGGAGCACATTTTAATATTTACTCGATAGAAAATAGTCCTCTCTTAATATTAAGGCAACAATGAGCGTGAAACTTTAGAAGCATTCCATTTTCGGTCCTTAGGTAAATAAGCGCGACTTTAAAGTAACCGATTCATATTATTCAATATAACATTAAATTCCTTTCACATTCATATCATGACATATTTTAATTACATGGCCATGGTGAGATTTTCCTTAACTGACAGTAAAATACTGAGGTTTATATCCGTACAGGCAAACAAAGAACTTTAAGGGGATTTTCAACTTGAAAGTATTTGTGAAACAACCACAGAAAGCATTGAGAACACGCTTTGGTTGCAAATGAAAAAATTAGATGACGATTTTGGTGGCAAGCTAAGAAAGATCTTGTCATATTAAAGCTCTTTGATAGTATATCAGAATTGCGGCATTAGATAAGAAGAACTAACAGCAATAATGTTTGCTTCTGCTAAAGTTTGCGGCAAATGGTTTACATGTATGAACTTCATGAATGATCTAAATTCAACTTGCAAACAAAGAACTTCCTTTTTTAAAAGAACATACTTTATAGGAACACCGAGACACGGTTTTTCAAAAAAAGTGGAATAATGTATGAATATGCTTAGCCTCAGATTAGAAATAAGAAGAAATTTTTTTCTGTTATGCAAAACTATCATTTGCTGTTCTTGAAAACAACTTATCGCATGGAGTTGTAGAAAAACCACGTCGAAATAAGAACAAGATTGAAAGAAAGCCCCAGCCTAAAATTATCCCACTATAAAATTATCGAGCCTCAGCAACTTTATCCCACATAGACAAGCTGATTCACTTTGCCTTAAATCACACTTTCTTGACGAGCCACCTTGATAAAAATCTGTATTCATTAGTTTCATCAGGATGGTGAATTTCAAGCCCTTTAAATAGAGGTTATAACCTCTTAATAGGTATTTCAAAGTTCGCCAAAGCGATTCATGTTTCTTTTGATTTCGCTTTGAAAAAGGATAGAAGTTCGTGGCATGCTAGCTGTTATTGAGGGCATCTTGAATTACTTTCCTTAGCTTTTTTCAAAAAGCGTCAGCTCTAATTGGGTCATGACTCTCATCGCAAACTTAAAAAATTTCTCTTGTAATCTCTGACCAGTAACAACATGAGAAAATATTTTGACGCTATTACGTCATCATAAGCCGCATTTCTGTTTGACACCTGGAATGAAATACCACATCTATAACATATCGTATGGAAGAATCGACAAGCCTAAAAGGTGTAGGGGTGGTTCTGTGGTAAGGGTTGCGGACTACAGATCCAACGGGCTGGTGCTCAAGTTTCTGCCATCACCCAGAGTGCGGAGACTAACCAGCTATGTTAAATTCCAGGCATAGGTATCAGGAGGTATGGTCATATCGAAGCGAAGGGCACTGCTTCTCAGCATCCCAAAATCTATTTTTGGCAGATAGACAGAAACAAATACAGAGAAAAAAGGTGAACCAATAATTGTTCTTGAGTAGGTTCTAAGAAGGGAAACTTTAGAGAAAAGACGAGTCTTTATGTTGCTTCTCAAAACCATGGAACACTTCAGGGGGCTTTCATCGATAAACTGCAATTACATCACACAAAACTTCGAAATAGAATGATATATATGCATGGATTGTATTTTGGCATGGAAGCTTTCCAAAATAATTTGTGTTCCCTGGGCGAAAAAATACATCTGCCTCTGCTTGCAACGAAGAATGCATTCTAGTATTTGGTCATTTCAGCTGCTAATAAGATCAATGACATCAGGCTTTAATGACATACAGGCCTAGGGTATTAAGTACAAAGAAATCACAAGTGGATGTGCTTTACCTGCAAACTGCTTGAGCGTCATGACATGGATTCCAAGAAACATCAAACACAACTACACGATTGGCACCAACCAAATTGATGCCAAGACACCCGGCACTAGAGTAGCAAAAAAATGTTCCTATTAGTAAAAGTTCAATACCGACAGAGTTCCTAACTAAATTTAGAGAAAACAAGTTCATAAAAAGCGATCAGTACCGCTGTTGGTAATAGGTTTCATGTGATTTTTCATGTGATCAGTTGGGCTTGCTCGCAAACTTTCCAACGGAATCACGTGATTAGTTGCGTTTTAGCAAATTTACCACACTGTGCGTTTATTGAAACACAGTAAGTTTATTGAAACTCAGAGGTTTTCGGGCAAACATTTAAGCTTGTTGTTGTTGTTGTAGTTTTACAATCTGCCACTAGTATCAAACATGAAATAACACAACTGGTTTGAGCCAAAAACATGAAGCTATAAAATCATCCGTTCCTTCCGAAATAACCTAAAACCTCTTATTAGCAAGTTCTGACTGAGTTTTTACGTGTGTCCCAAGATTACTAGCTTTAAAGTCACCACATTTAGCTAAATGGAGACTTTGTAATTAAAAGCTTGAATGTCAAGATTGAATTGAACTAAACTGGGATTAAATGCGTCTCTACAGGCAAAGATTGTGTCTGATATTGAAACAGGGCCTTAACCTAAGGTAGGATAAAGAGTAAAGAATTCAGTATTTGAACACTTTTTGCGAAAATCCTATTGTTTTATCTGAAAATCCCCAGAAACCTTTTGGTTTAGGGAAAATCTCGTACGCTATTTTCAATTTGCGAAATCTCGAACGACTTGAATTTACCAAATCACCGATTGATTAAATTGATTTATTAAATGACCACTAAATAAATTTCACGGGGCTTAAACAAAAACCTTTGACTTGGGGTTGATTTGAAACAAAGTGAAAAATCTCTGATATGAAAAGATGTGGACTTGAAAGCAAAACAAAAACCAAAACAAAACAACAAATGAGATGTTGGTTTACCGTGTTGAAAGAAGAAACAATTTGGCGGTCGAGTTTTCTTTGTCGTTGAAATTGTCAATAAGTCGCTCCCTCTCAGAAGAGCTGGTGCTACCATCGATACCTGCAAAAAAGGTGGTTTAAGCGATCAGAAATATTAATACGGGAAAAATAATTCTTCATTCAATAATCTGTTCATTTTCAAAAATTACATCCAGCTTGTGCAGATGAAAGCTCAACATGTGGTCAAATTAAAAAACGGGGTTCTTGGCATGAGCAGAATAGGAATTTTATACTGCTAAATTGGATAGTGTGCTCACATAAGAAAATTGTTGTCCCCCTTACATATCGCTTGAATTAACAGAGACCCAGGTTGGCAGGTCAGTTTATCATCCCGGGTAAGTTCGGGATTAAGGCTAGGATTAACCAAGGATAAAGCAAGATCTCAGCTAAACAAACAGACCCTAGCAATGAGTTAATCGCTAAAAAGGATGACGTTAGAAAATGAAACACGTACTACTGCTTGGTAGCAAGTCTTCGGCGAGGAAAATCGTTTAAATGCAGGAGAGAGCTCTGCCAACACAAACATGGCTTATATGCACATTCTACTTAATGAAATTAATATAAACAAATGAAATTAATATAAACAAATGAAATTAAAAATAAAAATAAATAAATAAGTAAACATAACTAAATGCCAATAATAAAAATGATTTCCTTTTCGAAATAAGATGGAGGCCTACTACCAATTCAATTTGATATAATGCAGCCGGAAAATGCAACTAAATATGCATTATGTGTGAACCAAGAAAAGTAAAGCTAGAGGAGAATAGACAACAGGGTCTAGTGAATCAAGTCTGATTTCAATTCTCGTACAAAAACTTCCCTTTTAATTTTAGTATCGCTTCCTATATCTTAGATTGTTCCTTAAAAGAAAATTTCTAAAATGGCTCCTATATTCACCGAAGTTAACTAGCACAGTTCCTCAAAACTACAACTGCTTTCAGTCTTGGTCAAAATAGACTTTGGAAAGAACAACACTTTTTTGAAATTAATTTATACATTGCACCAGGTAAATTATATAACGAAAAAAGGTCGACCAAACAAACATCCGTTAAGTCTGGGCCGACACGTTCGGAATGATGATGGTCATGTTGAAGTATGAACAATAGAAACTTGACTAGACTATGTCACTTTGATCAAATTGTATGCATTTCATTGAGCGTGTTTGGATTCATTTGTTTAATCGATTATTTTGAAATTTGATTTTTAGCACACGTGGGTGTATCGATCGAATCCCACTGGATGGAGCAAGTTTTGAATTTCCTGCGCGCCCACGAAGGTCGGTCAATACACAATTAGACTCTCGCCGTAAAACGTGCAATCGTATCAACTCCGGATAGCGAAGGTATTCATACAATCATTAGAAACAAAAGAACACAAACTGAAGATTTTCCTCTCTCTTGCAGTTTTTATTCGGACCTGGTATCTTGCAAAGGTGCAGGCTTCAGTTTAGACAGTCACATACATATCATACAAGTCACATAAGTTAAAACCATTCTTTAACCTTTGATATTCTTTTCCGGTACACCAACATTGTTTACGAGGGAATTGTGATGCCTGTATCTACACTTACGTTCAAAAAGTATCGGGACACACATCGAAATTTCGAAGACATTCTATGCAACAAACTTGACAATACTTTAAGTCCCATTAAGTCTCTTCTCATTAAAAAAGTACGGCAGCTATTTCCATGAAATTTTCACAAGACATTGTTGATATTTTGAAGCCTTTTATGTACGCCATACAATTAAAAAAATATCGACCATAAAATTTCTATAGGCCCGAGACGAAAACAAGGAAGTTCCTAAAATTCAAGAACTGAGTTAAGAGAAACGCTTACAAATTGCTTTCTACTGAAATAAAGTAACGGAATTTGTGAAATTGCGTCAATTGTTGATTGCTCAATGAATGCAGCTTTTTAATGTGTAAAAAGTTTTTCCGTACAAGAACAGTAAAAATTTACAAAGGATTGGCAGACCGAAGAAGTTTACGACGCCGAGGGAAGAAAGGTCATTTCTGCGGAAACTGCGAAGTAATAGGTTTGAATACTTACCAGAAACTATGTTGTCATGTAAAAAGAAGCTAAATCTTTGAACATAAGCAAAATCATGGCTATAAAAACATAAGAAATAAAATTTTTCCAGCTTTATAAGAAGAAAATGCCCCCTCATAACAAAAATTAAACATCGCCGAAGAATACAATGGCTTCTCCTTGAATGTTACGCAATTTTAAAAGTAGCTTGAATAAATGCAATGATTTACTAATGAAATTGTAGCGTTTTCGTTTATGTAGTAAATTCTATTTGAAGTTTGAAAGTTTGATTTTGTAATTTGTTATATAAATATATTTGTTATGCAAACGTGAAATTAAAAAATTGTATTTGTTTGGAAAGCTCTAAAACTTTTAGAAGGTCATGTGACTTTGTCATTGTTAGGCCATACAACCCTTCTGCATATTTTGCTGTTATATAATCAGGAAAATCGAAAGAATCCTATGTTTTTATGGTTATGCTTCAAAAGTTGAGTATTTTTTTAACTTTTAATTCCATTTTGGGGATGCGTAGCCCTAGAATATTTGGAGAAAGACTGACCCAATCTGAAAAAAGTTTCCATTGCAAACCGAATCCAACGCAACGCCATAATTTGTTTATCGAATTTGTTCTAATACTTTTTGAACGTAAGTGTAATATCTAATATTCTTATCATTTTATATTAAAATTTCTGGTAGTGTAGATTATGAGGGCTTATGAGGCGGTCAAAAAAGGATCTTTGGAGTTTACCAAGAACTGTTTACCTGTGATTATGGATCCATCATAAAATGTTACACCCACTCAGGTGGACACCAAATATCACTAAATATAAAACCAATATCCGAATAGTGGCATATAATACAGGAGCAAACTCACGAAAGAAGTCTGTGTTTTTGGTCCACGTTCTTCCTCCATCATTGGAGAGATTCGCAACATCCCCGAATTGTTGAACGGGTATTCGACCAAGAAATTCTTCGATCAGATCCAATGTCAACAAGCTCTGACTGAAATGAGGTGAATTGATTACACGAGAATTTAATCCAAGACTTTCCTCAAGAATGACTTACAAGAGGTCCAAGATAAATGTCGATAAAAACTTTATAGCTTCAAGCTTCTTTTTGCTTAAAGGCTTCATCGAAAGTTTAGTTTTCATAAACCGCTAAAACATAAATAGACAAACTGCTTCCCTTTAAATTAAAATACCTTGGTTTGCAAGTTGCCTGCATGTCTTCGACTTAGAGAAGTCAGAAGATCAACAAAAAGACAACGATCAACTTTAAGGCACATGGAGTAAGTTACAAAATACCATAGCCTAACGAACAAGAAGCTTCACCATTGTAACACTGCATCGTTTATTGACAAATTGTACATACCTAAAAACTAGAAGTTTATCTCCTCTGGCTAACGACTCGTTGAGAATCTCCAGCAGAACAATCAGCTTTCCACTCATTTCCGCCACCCCTTCTTTGTATTCATGTAAATCAAAGATCTCCTTCGCCTTTTGAAAAGAAAGCAAACAAAAAAACATCATTCATCTTTCATGAACAACACCAGGCGTTGTTTGATTGGAGAAAAGAACTATTTTGATTGGAAGAAATAATATTTGTATGCAATGATATGCTATGATATTAAGTACTTCAATCAATATTGCTTTTAGTTTGGAGGTTGATATTTGCAGATTGGAAATTCCTTTAAAATTATCTTTTGCCAACTACAGACATCCAGGCTTTTTTAGCAGTAAATTGGTCAATAGGTAAGAAAAATTTTAAAGCTATGTACATCCTATTCACAATTCAAATTTCTGGATAGTTATTTTAGAATTTTGGGTAGCAGCATATTTTTTGTTTTGATTCCTGCAATTTGTAGATAACGGGACCGTCTTAAAAAGGACAGAGGTTAAATGTAGTGTAACTTAAGAAAAGAAAGCATCTTAGTCACATTAAAAACAGACGACTTATAAAATAATCCAACTAAACTCAAATCTAATGCCAAAAGTCTTAGAAAGTACAAACCCAATCGGTTATTTTCGACAACAAAGAGCGCGCATCCACCGAAAAAGTGCTTTGACCTTCTTCGCCGATTGTCAAAGGTGAATTTCGCGTCTCTTTAGAAGCAAATTTGGAGTTCCTTGACAATTTCGCACCATCTTCTGTCATAGAATCCTCGTCCGTTTCAAACAAGACCTGCAAGATACAAGCACAACCATAACCAACAGATAACAAATACATTTAAAATCTTATACTAGCGTGGAATATATTAGCTTTGTTTATATGACATCAGTATCGGCTTACTTGATAGGCCCTTCCCGGGTCTAAAAGTTGCTTTATCAAAACGTTCTTAGATTCAAATTTTGATTGTTATATGCTGCTGGAAGTGTTAACCATGCTTTCTCGGGGGGTGTTCATTGGATGTTCAACCTATTTTTGAATACGGTGCTAGATAACTTATTGCTAAACATATTGGACATAATTTTACAGATAATTGCAGAAATATCACGATTTAAAAAGATAAAAATAAAACAAAGTAAATTTCAGGTCTCCTACATCTTTTTTCGACTTGTCAGCTTTCATTGCTTTGAAAAGAATATCAGGGTGATTCCAAATCTGAAAATGAAGGATACAATTGGTTTGACGAATTTATCGGTCACTTGCAAAATCAAAATCAATTCTGAATTAAACAAGCCTTTTCGAAGGGGTGGCAACTTTAATCGACTTTTGCATATACGTAGCTCAACTGCTGGGGTCATATCCTGCTAAAATGTGGGGTGAAAATTCTAGCAGGATATGTGGGGTGTAAATGTCTTCATGAAATATGCAAACAATCTTTTGGTGGTACAAAACTT
This sequence comes from Rhopilema esculentum, assembly GCF_057945365.1. Classification (NCBI taxonomy): domain Eukaryota; kingdom Metazoa; phylum Cnidaria; class Scyphozoa; order Rhizostomeae; family Rhizostomatidae; genus Rhopilema; species Rhopilema esculentum. Next base: position 8,333,196 of record NC_142817.1, on the reverse strand, counting down.
GTAAATGGCTTTGAAAAAAGTAAACATTTAGTAAACTAAAGCTTTTCGTCTGACACTCTTCAGAGTTTAATACGTCAGAACATAGATCGCAAACTCTACGCTAGGAAATATATATACCCAGTTGTGGATCGAAATAGACCAATCAGAATGTCTTCAGCTAAAACATGTTTACTCTGTTTCTTCAGTTTAATAGTTTCTCGTTAGAGATGATTGCTTAAAAAGGGTTTTTAGGATTTTTTTGTGACTTTTGGTCGTTCGTTTTTATGGCGATTTCAACACGTAGAGAGACGTTACAATGGGAGAGATATAATGTGCAAAATGTTTCCCTTTGTCACTAGCTTTTGTCTGTTTTTCACCAAAACAGCTTACTTTTAGCACAACGGTGTACTTTTGGGTATTTGGAAAACTTTCCCAAAGAAGGTTTTAATTGCAGAAGCAACCGCAAGCAATGCTACAAAGGGGCCTAGGGCACGATTTTACCACAGACAAACAAAGTGAAAGCTAATATAAGAAAGCATAGGTTGGGAAAGAAGTCACATGCATTTTCTGTTTAACAAATTTTTTCTAGATTGTACTTGGTCTCGTGAAGGTTAATTAGCTTTCGCTAAAAGGCATACAAGTACTAAGGATGGTCAAAAAATAGGAATCTATGGAGAGAAAACTATTCTTTTCTATTCCCAATCTTTGTTCCCACTCTTTGTCGGGACTATAGCGATGCCCTTCTGAATGTATCAGCCTGACACGATGAATAAGGTTCAAATGGTAGATCAATCAGAGTCAGGAAAACATAACGGTCGCACGGCCACTGACCGGAGAAAGGTCCATGAAAAACAATAGAAGCTCCAATGACACGCCCAAGCCACGCCCACTCTCTATTGTTTTGTGAGGAAGGTTAAGGTTTCTGGGATGTTTTTGTCTGGGGGGAGGTTAACAACTTTTCTGGACTCTGAGATCAATAACAATCGAACGTATAATCAAGCAACAGTACCTTACTACACACTGCGAATATCTTGATTGGATTAAGCTGATCGCCATAACTTTCTTGCATTAGTGCAATAAATCGCCTGTAAACCCCCTGCTGGACTGGCGAAAGTCTAATCATTATAACGTGCTCTTGTTTTGGTGGCAGGGCGACTTTCAGTGCTGAGTAGTCACTCCTTAAATAAAATTGTTTAAAAGCATTAACAACAACGACTTAAGGCGAAAATGTGGAAAAATTTGTGAATACACTGATACAATGCGTGCGTCTAAAACAAAGCCTTTATAAAACTGAAATGACAGTAAAGGCAAAATCGTTTATTACTTATTCTCAACTATTAATTTTCATTCATGAATAGACAACGTTTAATTTTCTATCACTACGTTGTTCATTTCCAACATATATTGTCTTTTTTGAATAAACCATTAGTTATCTTCTCGCACCATCTAACGCTGTCACATTTACTTTCAATTCATGATTACTGATGTCACTTCCTGTTGTTTCTTTGCCCATTCAAAAAACTTTATAGACAAAAAACACAATTGAGAATAAAAACACTACAATGGTAGAAAAAAACGATGACAAAGCATTTTCTCAAGCTTGCTTGCTTTTTAAAAAATTAGTTTTCAAATCATGGCTTGTTTACAAGGACAATTGTGATAAAATGTTCCAGTCACTCCTTGTTGAATGACTTTTGCACGCAGGAACAAGAACACATTGGACATCAAACAAGATGGCAGGCTCCCTTCTACCATGAGTTTCAAGATAAAATCTCACTTAATTAGAGAATCAATTCCTCTTTAAAAATAATTGCTGTAAGGTTCTTTCGTGGTCAATGTTTACAACGACTGACTGTGTGAGAAATGCACTTACCTCTGTACAAACCCTTTAAGAAGTGAAGAAAGCACGTGCGCTCTGTATTTCATCAATCTTTTATCCTGAAAAAGAAACATGTCAGTAGGCCGTTTCATTTGAGACTGGTTAAGCCACGAACTTTTTCGAGCAATACCAACAAATCTTCATTGATGAAAAATTTAAAACACACAAGCTGTTGAATAAATGAGCAGACAAAGTAGGTAAGTGGCTAATAGTTTCTGTTGCGACGTGACCCGTTGAGAAAGCAATTTTGTGAAAGCGTGGCCTTCACTACTCACCGCTGCAGTACTATCTAGACACTGGCCATTCACGATTGGTCTTTCAAACATGTTTTGAAACTCCTGCCTAGAACCGAGATAGTTAGGCCGAACAAAATCTACCATACACCAGTATTCTGTAAGGTTATTCTGTAACGGGTAGCCAGTGAGCACAAGTCGTTTCCTGTGAAAGCAAGCACAATAAATCAGTGACAAGTATGATTAAGGAAACATTAAATGATATAGCTCATCAAATCAACGATGTTTAACCTTACTGAAAACATATCCATATTTTCCATAGCTATCGTTGCAAAATGTATTTGCAAATGGCCGCATGAACTTCGAGCCATGGTCTTTCTAAACGCTTAAGAAGACGCCATGTTTCTCCTTGACAGTGTAAAAGTATGACAAGAGGATTCGATAGGCCGTTGAATTTATAAATGCGTAGAGTAGAATTAGTTTCTTATTTCTTAGCGTCCAATACTGAACCGGATAGTGTCAAGCAAAAGATAAGTATCTGTTCTTTATTTACGGTTTTGATTATCTGAGGAGAGCCCTAGCTACAACAAGACATAAACTGGAAGAATCTTCAAAACAGTTCGTAACATATCGTGATATATTTGTACTGTACAAAACCTGGTCTGGATTTTATGTAGTGCATGATGTATATTTGACTGGTGGTTCTTTATTCTATGTCCTTCATCACAGACAACAAGATCTGGGCCTGGCTTGCACAAAGCACATTGCATTCCTCCAAAGAAAAGGCACGATATGTTAGTCGGCACACAGAATTTGAACAGCCAGATTACAAGGGAACTGAACATTAACTCAATCATGTAATCATGTAATCCGTTCTATGAATGTTTCCTAGCAGAACTAGCCTGGAACTGTTGTATCATGTTAACAAAGAAACTGGCTGTAGAGTAAACATTGCTGTTACAATAATGACGTCATCAGGTCTTGAGAAACATAGATCTAAATCTATAACAATAGATCCGTGTGCTATGTATGTTTCTTCATGCATATGGAAAAGAACATGCAGCTCCTTTGTATTAATACAGATAAACATTATCAGTGTCATATTAGGAACAGAAACAGAGAAAGAATTAGCATCTAACACAAAAGTAAAGGCTTTAAATGATCGTATTTGAAAAGAAGTAGACTTAACAGTAGACATGTTGCTAAAATGGGAACTTTGAGTAATGCATTATCAAGAAAATCCATGGAGCTCTAAGTTCATCATGTTTAAGACAGGTATTTTATTGAAATGTATGAAGGCCTGTTGAAAAATTACAGAAATGTTGTACTTGATAATGTTATACAAAATTGGAATTTTCAAATTTATAGGTATCTTTTACCAAGCAGAAGTTTCATCTCCTTTTCCTCTTCATCAATATCAATGACGGCTGCCGATTTTTTGGCCTGTTTCTTCTTCTTCCCCTTTGTATTTGTAACACTATTGCACAAAGATGGTGTGTACATTGCAATCATTCGAAACATTTCATAGCCCATGATCAACACACCTCCCTCATTGTTCCATTGATCTGCAAATAAACAGGAACAAGAATAACTTACATCCATAAATGTCGTATCACCATAACTTCAATATATGGTAATCAAAAGTGTCCTTATATTATACAGTATATTAGAGGTAAAACAATTTCAAATAGCCTCAAAATATTCTACTCTTTGCAAAAAAGTTAGGTTAAATAAATAGAAGAGCAATAATTTTATCAGGAAACACAGATTGGATTATTCGATTTAGATTTCCAGATTGTTCGCATCTTACGATGTTTGTATGAGGGCATAATTTCATCACAAGTACACATTATACAAGGTAAGTTGTGCAATGCTTTAAATCAAATATAAAATAAACTTAAACAAAAACCATTGTTAGATCATTCTGGTTCATAAATTCTAGGGCAGTGAAGTATACTAAAAAATTGTGGCACAGTGCACAAAAAACCTGAAAAATAATGTGATTAGAATGCTAATTCAACTGACCTATGGTCTTTGATCTTGCAGCTGTTGTCTTGTGACTGTCATTTATAATAAAAACTTTATATTTTCTATTTTCACCATTATCCTGTTGGCAAACACAATGTTCAGCTGCTTGACTTTTGCTACCTGGTTCTTTTGTTTCATATTTGTTTGTATGTTCATCAGAGGTTTTACTTTCTTCGTCAAAATTTGAGTTGCATTTTCCAACTTCAGTTTCAACATCACTTTTGCAACCATTTTCCAACAAACTCATGCTTTCCTCTACACTGACATCATTTTCTAGCTTACCGTCCTCCGTAGCAGATGTCATTTCAGAAGTAGCATCCCCAGATGTGGATGGCCCATTTTCAAACGCACAGTTTTCTGCATGAGCCTTAAATCCACTTGATTCAGAATCAGTTGCTTCTGGAACCCACATGTTAAACTCATTTAGCCAGTTCTGCAAAGTATTTATGGGCACCAAAATAAGCACCTTCCTTGCTTTTGTGAACCTGCCATTCAAGTGCAACAAAGTTTATAACAGTGAAAGAACTTAATCAAACTCAGATTTTGCCTGAAAACATATCATAAAGTTTTTAAATTTGTTTTTAGCTGAAAAATTTTGAAAGACGGCAACTTTATTGACATGAGAAATAAACTATTAATAAAACTGAAATGACAGAGTTTATTCATTTAAAAAGACAAAAGATAAGAATTGAAAAAACACTTTAAACAAAGATCAAACTCAACACTACAATACAGGTAAAGAAGTGTTAAGAATACATGTAGTTGAGAAGAGAGTAGGTAGAGGTAGGTAGTGGTAGTGGCCATCTTGCTTGTTCAAACTTAAGGCTTTTGTACATTAACAATTTATCCATGTTTTGGGCCTCTCTAAAGCATTTGGAGCCTAACTATGTTAATCTTTATTGGTACTTGTTGAGTAAATAAAATGGGCACCAAAATAAGCACCTTCTCTGCTTTTGTGAACCTGCCATTCAAGTACAATAAAGTTAGTTTAGCTTTTCAAAGATATACGTACGTTAGAAAGACATGTACAAGAGAAATTGTCTGAACTGTCTTTCCAAGACCCATTGCATGTGCCAATATGCATCCTAAACCATGCTTTCCCTTGAAATCTTTCACCGATTCAATGAGGTTGTCATAAAGAAATCTAACACCAAGGATCTAGTGAGGAAATGTTACAAACAGGGCATGAATCAAGTTGAATATAAAAACTGATTACGGCTTTAAAAAAAGCAAACATTTTACAATCATTCTAAAAGCTTTTTCGCCTGACACTCCTCAGAGTATAAAACACCAGATTAAGGGTGTGAAAGAACATGATGGATAATATATACCCAGTTGTGGATCGAAATAGGCCAATCAGAAAAACGCAAGCACATGACCAGCATAGTTGTTCAATCTGTGCTGCATGCCTATAGAAAATTAACACTGGAGACAAAGAGAATACAAACTCCTTCTGTCTACACAATAACAGCTTTTTTTGTAAGTAGATCAATTCCAAAACTGCTAGATGGAAAGACAGCTGGGCTCTGCCAATTATCTGAAACATGATGTCATTACAGAGTTTTGCACAATCTGGGTTAACTAAAAGATGTTGACCGATGGCAGAATCACTTGTTTTAACAGTGTTTCCAGACCTACAAGATAGAGGTACCTAAAAGACCCACAAGATAATAAATGACTAAAACCAGAATCCTACATAATGTTCTGGTTCTTAGAAAACAGCAGTTTGACCTATTGCTCAATCTGATATGCATGTCAATCTCGATTGTTTGCTAGAATTCTCAAGAAATTAATTCACTGAATGCTTCGTAAATTTGACCCATTTCAAAAACATAGAGTTGCAGACTAATTAGTATTGAGAATTTTCCAGCTAAATAAGTGATACAACATACTCTAGTGTCTCTAATAGACGGCCCCCCCTGTGTATTAATTTCAGAAGAACTGCCCCCCCCCCTAACGTTGCTTATTAGCACCCCCTTCTATTAAATTTTACAAATCAAGTAATTTGATTTTCATTATTCATTGTTTTTCAGAGTTTTTTGTAAAATCTCAACCGCATAAAGGAAACCAATGATTTTTGACTTGGAAGTTAAAAGCTGTAAATTTGATTTATCTTTGTATGATTGCAATTTTCTCTAAAACTATGCAAAAAATGAAACAAAATTTTGACAGTATATTTTAAAAGGTATTTCGATTTCAAAAAAGGATTGCCAACATGAACACCCCCTACTGTTAGCACCCCCTTCTATTGAAAACTTGTCGACATGAACAACCCCCTTCTATAAGCACCCCCCTTCTATTGAAAATTAGCCAGAATGAACACCCCCTTCTATTACCTCCCTCTTCTTTAGAGACACTAAAGTAAGCTCCTGTTCAACACACCCATTGAGTTTGTATTACCAAAGATATTGAGGACCCTAACCTTTTTCGCAGAAAACATTCAATGATACTTATATTGTGCCTGTTTCTGAATAAAACCTATTCATAATACAAAGTATTACTAAATAACATTTATTCTTAAGACATTTATATATTTCTAGCTTTACAGAAGCAATTTACTCCTTACTTTGAGCCAGTTTGAAAAATTATAACTTGTCACAAGAACAGCAACTGGAGGTATATAACACATTTACCTGATGTGGCTTTATAGCTTTTGATATCTGTTGTGGCAAAAAAATGTCTGGTTCACCATCAGCATGGCCAACATTGACTAAAATTTTGCCATTTTCATTCCGAAAACCTGTTGTTGATATCAAACTTCTACATTCATCTGCACTGTCCGATTCATCATCTATTTCATTTTGATTATATTCATCCTCTGATTCTGAGCTTGAAATTAATATAATGGAATCATCAAAGGATTGCCCTTCACCATTTTGAATACTGCTACTTTGTAAACTGTCTGTCATTTCAATATGATCGTCATCTATAATCATGATAGGACCTTTTTCGTCATCAACTTTACAAGTATCAATTTCTTCTTCATCAAATTTCTCTGATGTTTGCTCTGACCCACTCTTTTGTAACAAAAGTCTACGAAGTCTTTCTTGCTCTTCTTTTTGTGCCTCCACTGTCTTTTGATCTAGCTGGTCAAGTCTTAAGACTTTCCTAATGTTCCGTCTTCTGTTTGATGGTTTCCTCCTCTTCTTCCCTCTTACATCTTTCCCTACATTGTTAGAGTTTTTAGATTTTGGTTGAAATTTTGCATTACCGCCATTTTCGTCTAAAACAGAGCTGTTGTTTTCTTCTTCATCAACACCATCACTGGCTTCATTGTCAGTTGAGTAACTGTCCTCCTCACTTTTTGTTTCTTCAGCATTTTCTGCATCTTCAGCCAAAGTATCTGCTCCTACAAGCTCATCACCTTCGAAAATATCATTTCCATCCATTTTTGTATATTATTTTCTGAAAATCTTAAACTAATTCAAACTTCAATTTATAAAATTAACATCAAGCTTAATTAAAAACAAATGTGGTATTAGGCCATCTTCCCGATCTTTCAAAAATCTGTATAATGTCTTGCATTTGAAAAAGAAGCATATCCTTTCAAAAACATTCCGTGAAATAACAACGTAGCATATCCAACCATGTAGCTTTTCAGAAAAAACTCCTGGCAAGCCTCAAATCCGGCGCAGTAACGGCAGAAGGTATTCTACTAGGTCAATAGGCAACCGTAATGACACTGACTTTCAGAATCATTTACGCGCTTTGAAAGTTCCATATTGAGCAGATATCGGTCGCGCTGCCTCTCTGGTTGTAAATAAAAATAGCTCGCCAGTGAAACCATAAAGCTACTCTTCTTACATGTGCAGCGAATCAATTCTCTCGGTTTAGGACAACAGTGAGTGAGCGAAGCCTTTTGAAAATGCAGGGCCTCCGTTCCATTAAGAGACGAGAGAGAGACCTGCTTATATATTGTGTTAATGGCTTTGACAAAAGCAAACATTTTATATCATATTGGCTGGAAGCTTTTTCGTCTGACACTCCTGAGAGCATAAAACAACAGAATAAGGACCCGAAAGAACATGATGAAAAATATATACCCAGTTGTAGATTTATTATCCAAAAATATATTACCCACAATTGGGTATGTATTTTTCATAGTGTTCTTTCGGACCCTTATTCTGGCATTTTATGCTCTGAGCAGTGTCAGACGAAAAAGTTTCTAGCCAATATGATATAAAAATTTTGCTTCTTTCAAAGCCATTTTCAAGTTCTGTACCCCAATTTCCATTAATTTCCTCGAGGGCACTCGGTTTGTCTAGGCTCCCTCTCTGTATCGCCACTGAATAGTAAGCAAGGAGAACGGATCCTTTAAGAATGTACTTTATCATAATCATATCAAGACTCAAGAGGTATCATTCTATTTTGCACTGAGTTATAAAGTGTACTTTTCTTGAAAACTGGGCAATTTTTTGTCTCTCTAGGGCATGGTTTATCTTTTTGTGTCGTAAGAATCTAAAAAAGAGTAATATTTAAGAAAAGTATTACAAAAGACAGAGGTTTTAAAAAATAAGGACTGCACTTTTTTCATACAAATTTTTTATTTTCATCAGAGTGTTTACAAGATTTTAATACTCTAACATTATAAAGGCAATAATTTAGCGATTTGAGCACGTAACAGATGAAGGGAGATTTATCTTAATTTTTTACAGATAGCATTGCTTTGATTCAGGTATCTATCTTACAGGAGGTTTTCAGTTCACTATATGTACTCTGAGATTTGTGTTGGGTTTTAAGTCTACACAAAATATTTTAAGTTTTCTTGATAAATTCAGAAAATGAATCCACTATAAGCATCCTTTTTTGGTCGTGGAAGTTACATTGCTCCTTTTCCTTTCGAAGCACTGCTTATATCGGCTATATACAAGTTGTGTCAGTGATGGAAAGAGGTTTTACCACTATGATCCAACATTTAGTCGTCTGCTAAGGCTTGAAAAAGTGTGCAAAGGAATAACTCTATGAAATCTGAATAAACTGCAAATATAACGTAGAAATACCTATATTGAAAGTGATCGAGAGACAATATTTCAATCTTGAAGGAAAAGGTTTAAAATGTCGCTTTATACTCGCGTTTTTTATTTGGATAATGCCCTCTGTACAAAACTACAATAAGGAAAAAGTTTTACAGCCTTTTAAATTTTAGTGTTCTTTTCGCTTAACGTTATCTTCTACTTCATTCTGACATAGAGATTTCCATCGGGGCTTATTCTTAATATTTTTGAATACATTAAAAGGGCAAAAACAGAACTCGTCTTACGCGGTGTAAACACGTTACACGGAGATATACGATAAGGTCAAACAATTTGGAAGAGGCAGAATTTTAATGCACTCATGCTAGCTCAATGTAAAAATGATAACGTTAATATTTGGTTACTAAAAAGGCTTTTTAAGGGAGAGGCAGGGGTGTCGTCCTAAAAGGTTAGGAAGGGGGCTGTAATATATAAACTGCTCATTCATGAAAATCCTACCTTCTTAACTTACTACCTAAGACAAATCGCCAATTTTCGGGAACCTACTTAACATATGTAAAAAACGTAACTAGGAAATAGCTCTTACGTCTATTTCTTATGTGAAGACTAATAGCATCTTTCCCTTGAAACGTTATCAAACAAGAAACTAGCGATGATAGCTTAATAATTTATCAAACACCTACCATATATATTATCAAACTTTGTAATAAATTTTCAGCAACATTAACAAGAGCCATAATATTCAAAAACACAATTTTATGTACATACTAGAGTTACAATATTATTATGTATCTAAATTCTCTTCATTAGAAAATTTTGAATGTTGTCCTTGGTCTGAAAATACTCTTGTCTTTAGCTTAGCGATTTCAGCAACTGCTTCTGGTGTAGTAAGCTTGTATCCAAATAAAGAGCTAGTACTGCCACTAAGATAAACAATAAATTCAGCGGTCAAAACTTTGTAAAAACGTAACTGTTGTAAAAGTTCGTGTCCAGTCCCCACGTGTTGAGGTCACGTGGTGCGATAGCCAGGGGGTATGTATTTTTAAATTAGTATACGCACGAGAGTTGGAGAAGTTGCTTACAAACGCTAGACGTTGCATATAATCAAAGTTCGTTAACGAAGTTGTTTTTCTTTATGTTCCTGCCCTAACTATACAACAGTAACGTTATTTTAAAAAAGGTAGTCAAGATCGATATTGTGCAGCCTAGCAATCAGTCTAGAACCATTAACAATGCCAGTTTCGGGAGAGCGGTATCCTCAAATGACCCTATTAATTTTTAAAAAAGTTTGTCACTAGCGAATCGTGGATAGCTTGTAGTTATTCTAGCCTCAATTATCATTGTTTTAATTTCACTATACGCAACCCAAACTATACTAGCCACTGCTATCCTAGGTACGGTAAAGTAAAGTTTTGCATAAACTCAATCTAGAGGTTCGTTACATTGGTAATCAAGGCTGGTAGATGCAAAGGCTTAAAGATCGACATTCCAGGCCATCTACAATGCCGCACCGACGGCGATTAGATCTTGCAACCCTACAAAGTTAAATGTTAACATCTCTGTTGCAGGGTTCAGAAAATGCTGCAGCCCTCCTTATTACGAAATTTTGTTCTAATTGCCTTTTAGAACAGAAATTTTCTTGTACCTTTTCAATTAAAGTTTCATATAGATGGAATTTAAGCAAAATCACATTTTCTTTGGTCTTTACACTTTGCCAGAAAAAAAGAATAGGTCAACACACATTCAAGCACAACGGTAAATTGCTCTCGCATCATATACTTTTGTCAACTGATGCATAGGCCTTCATCAAAGCTAATGTTTCATAACCTTCCTCTGTCTTACAGCCGTGGAGCCGTGATGTTTTTTGGATTCAGCTCTGCTGTTAAAGTACATATGCATCAACTTTGGTTGGAGGGAAGGAAGAAGAGGATGGATTTTTCAATACATGCATGCTACAAAAACATGTTGAGGGGGTTGTCTCAACAGCTCTGTAAAAGTTGGCAGATAATTTGTTGTGTCTTACTTTTTAATGAAATCATCAATTGACGAGCGTGCATATTTCCTATCTTCTGTAGCTTGCCCGGACGCTGCCAGTGTCGCCATCCGTGACTTCAATGACTTCTCCCGATTCTTCATCATCAACGTAGGATCTTTTAAAAAAAAATTTTAAAACATTAGCATTAGCAGTCATGACAAATGTCGAACAGTTCTGTCGCTTAAGCCACGTATTATCATAAGAACGAATAAAAGATTTTCCCCATGATGCATTGACGCCGATAATTTGGTTTAGTAAATGGAAATGTAAGCGATTAGCAGTGGTATGGGTGGCCTAAAATGTTATGCTAAAATATAATTTTATGGCCTAAAATGAAGTCGAGAGCCTCCTTTAGTAGGAATCAATGCACCAGCATATTACACAGCCAGATTGTTGTCCGTAGTTAAAAGTTAATTGTTATTAAGAGGTGTCCCTCAACAAAACTTTCACATTAAAACATAATCAAACTCAGTGAACACGGAGCATATCATTGATATGAAAGGGGCTGAAAAGTTTAGGGGCACTAAACTTGCAAAAGGGTAAAAGCATGCTTGTATTTGCATTGTTTTAGAAACAGTTTTGAAATTATTTGGGGGCTTATCTGGGCAAACTGTCCATGGTCCCTGGGCAAACTTACAACTCTCTCTAATGTGTATTCCATTGACGAGATGAAAGAAAGAGGCATCGGTTTCCTTTCAGAACATTGTTGCCGTAGAGTAGCTTGCTGCGAGTTCTCTAAAAATATTTGATAATTCCAACTACTCTCTTTTCTGATTGCCCCACACTTTTTGCGCTCTTGTTGGCTTTACCCAGTAACAAAAAAACCTAACAACGCTGTTAACTGATAAGAATGCATGAACTCCTTACCTTCTTGAGGAAAGCATTCACTATATATCCTAAAACACCTCTTTGTTGTAGGAGATCCTGGCTCGGGACTTATTCCTTGAAGAGCAGCTATTTGATTGGCTACTTCCAGAGCAGAGCACGCAACCATAGTGCCATTCCGCACCTAAGAATTTAATAGTTACAAATCTCTGAAACTTAGTCTTTCAAGTTGCGAATTTGAAAAAAGAGGAACAAGCAGATCTGTATTGGTCACTTTTTTAACCCTAAGCGTTAAAAACAGTACATTTACTATTGCTGAATAATTTCTTTATAGAACTTGTAAAAAAGGAAAAAAAGGATCTGAATTGGTCACTCTTTTGGACCTTGAACGTTAATAAACTGTATATTTACTATTGCTGAATAATTTCTTTATAGAACTTGTTATAAACACTGCCATTCTGACTTAGCTAACTCAGACACAGATCTAAACTATAATGATAAATTAATCCTTACTATAACCATATGGTCCACGTAATCCTCCATTAACGATTTGCATTCAGGTTTGAGCTTATCAAGCGGTGACACAAATCCCCTGCTCTCCATCAAATTAGTAAGCTCTGAGTTCCTGCTCTGCCAACCACGCGCAGCGGCTAAGATGACCCTTGCGATGTCTTTTGCACGCTTCAGCCTGCATTTGCCTGTTTGGTGCTGAAGAACCACCACTCCCTTCTGCACAAAATCTTCTGCCATCGAGCATTTCAATGGATCTTTTAAATCTGCAATAATAATGCATTTACATCTTTTAGCATGTCAAAAAAATGACTGTAAAATTAGGTGCTGAAGAAAGTTAAATCTTTGGGAAAAGCTGGTAGAAAAACTGTGGTAGAAAAACAGATCTACGTCATAACAGCGATCCAGAAGGGAGAGATTGTGGTTTACATTGCACCCTGGTGGTACTAATGTCTGGTGCAAGGGTAGTTAACCGTATATGCTTATGCTATAAATCTGCCATTAGGCTTCCACCTTTGAACAAGCCCAACCCCTCCTGGAGGATTCACTTATTTCTAGCGAAATTTTCTACTCCAGAGGATATTATTTCGCTGCACCGTCCCAAAAACTAGTTGATGCAGATAATTCTGGTAATGACGAAATCGGTGGAAAAATTAATTACTAGATTTGGTTACCCGCTGATTATCTGATGAAAAATCTTGACAGCTTTAAAATCTAATATACAAATTGAGCCCCCCCGTCGATTAAGCCCCCATCCAAAAATTAATTTTTACAAATAAGCCCATAGTGCGCTTTTCAAAGATTTACTGCAAATCTGTAATAAATTGGTATAGCTAGATTCAAACAATCGAACAATCAAGCAATCAATTAACTTGAATTAGCCACATATTTATTTAGGAGTTTCATACAAATGGGATTTTTAGTTAATGTTAATGTTAGGAAGTAAATGTTAGTCTCTCTGATCTTATCCAAGAAGTTGAATGTGAATCTAATGTGATGCGAATCTCAAAAACTCGTTTAAACGAACCTTCTTTGACAATAGGAGGCCACTCGTTTTCAAGATCCTGCAGCGCCTTCTTGAGGTTGATTTTTCTTTCCGCCCGTTCGAAAAGCTCCGCAGCGGCCCATTTCTCGCAATCCTGGGGTCCATTGGGAGATTCGCTCAGCAATCCCGATTTCATATAAGCTTTAATGTCCTTTGGGAAATTTTCTTTAATGAAGGAAAATGTTCTGTTTGCCTCTTGAGTTGTCACGTGGCTACACGTTACTACTGAGCCAATACTGAAAGTAGGAAATGCAAACGTTATTAAACAAATGTAGGCTGAAACTGCGGATACATACATTATTGTACATAAAAAAGTAATTAGCTTTTTTCTGTGCTATTCTGTCATCCCACTCGGTCTAAATCTTATTCATCCACCCCCGTTAGAAAGCGAAGGAAAGCAGTGGCAGACTGCAACTGTCCCAAAAGAATATCAAAAAACTTTGGTCAGTTCAAGGTCACTGATTTAAAAAATTCGACGTTTTACATGAAATTTGCGGCCTCGAGTCTCTATTAATCTCCCAAAATATCGCCCGTCTGTCAAAAAATCTCCATGAAACATAGTTCTTGAAATCAATGGCGGTATCAGAGGGGCAACACGTCTTCCAAGTTCTCGGAAGGATCAATATTGTATTTCATCTAAATTCGACGAGAAAATGTCTGATGATACTATGGCAAAGCAGTCTTTGTCATGTGATTCTTTGACTTTGAAACCACCTTTACTTAACCAAATGTTAGTTGTGGGCGTCCCTTTTTGGTAAAAAAGATGTTTTCTTACAGTAAAACTGCGTGGCCTAAGACTTTTATCTGCCCCATCCCCTACAGCTTAGTAGCTAGCGTTGCCACTGTTTGAAGGTACATTATTCTTAGCAACTTGAGAGAAGGCATCGTCCTGCAATGCTGAGTTATTCATACCAATCACAACATTGAGTTCGGCAACACAACATTCACAAGTATATCTTAGCTCATATGGAGTGATGGCCAAACGACACTACGACACGACATGATAAAAATCTGCGAACAAACCTTTGGGACGGCATATTTTTGCAGCCTTTGCATCTTGAAGACTGTATCAAAATTTGGTTCAAAAGACATTTGTACCGTGCCTTGTACCTATGTTTCATAGAGATGAGCCAAAGTGCGGCGTCATCAGCGGTTTGTGACGAACATCTCCGATACGTTGCTGGGATAGAGACAAATGGCATGAACCTCGAGTCGACTACGCGCACATCTCTGCAAAAAATTGCGTTGGGTTATTTTCTACTGCAACTTGTGAGCTGGGTAAAATGTACTTCAGGTTTACCAAAATTGTTGCTTCATCACGATGGAACGTAAACTTGCACACATTAACTAACAAACAAAACAGATGGACTCTTTTAACATTTTCTCTCCCCCTCCAAACTTGCAAATATGGGTTATCGCTGGCAGAAGGTGCATGCCCTCAATTTCTTTTGCCACAAAACATAGCTCGCTTGGAATATCATCATAAGAACTAGAATTAAGGCCCAACAGTTACTCAACAGGGCAGGATCTGTTCTACACAACACAGCGTAGTTAATCTCAGAGTCCAGAAAGTAAACTGGCAGTAAACTTCTACGGATTAACCAAAATTGATTTCCGACTGTCTAAAAATGCACTATGGGGTGCTTGCGGAGCGCAATGGCTCATTGTTAGCAATGAGTCTTTAAAATTCTTTTTAACCAAAACCTTCCTCCAAAATTTCTATTGTTTGTCAAACATTCCTCCGGTCAATGACCGTGCGACCGTAATGTTTTCTGGACTCTGGTTTATCTTTAAATGTATCAAGGTCAAAAGGAAGAATGGGAATTTTATTTCTAAAGGGTTGGGTGAGAGGAAAAGTGCAATTTTATTTAACGAGCTAACGAGATCTCAGGGGACCCTTTCTTCTACAAGAATCTTCAATATCCCCCACCCCCCTCCTCCTCTTCTAAAGCAAAACCATCAATGCATCTTATATATACCTATATGTGCTTCTATTTCGCATCAAAGCATCGACAACCTCCGATTCTCGTTTGACCAAACTACATTCTTTTTCAGCTTCTCGTCTCATTTTCAGGTCTTTCTTCTCCTGTAAGCGCTGTTCCAAGCCATCTTTGCCTCCGTATTTTGTTCGAGCAAGGAATATCAGGTCTGTTATTAAATACTCATACCCATTGCTTACGATGAGGTGTAAATCTCTCTCCGTCAAACCGAATTGCTCCTGGTGATTGAAGAGTAGTGGAAGAGTTACCAATTGCATAAAAAAATACTAACTAAATATTAGAAATAGAATGAATAGGGGAGCCCTTGTTATCTTTTGGTGTTGATTTCTCAAGCTTTTTAGCAATATCTAATTCTATTTTTGAGTCTCAATATTCTTAATTTTTTTCATTTTGAACCCAAGACTATTCTCAAATTATCCTAAAGTGATACAAGGTGAGACCGAGTGTCATTATTGTTTTAATAACTCCAAAGTTGGATTTCAAGACATATAGCGTGAAAATCGCATTTTTCTGCTTTCCAAATAGATCAAATAAACAAAAGACTATAATCTTAGAAAAAAAGTATGGAGCAATTCCAAAACCTACTAAAGCTGATAGATTTTGATAAGTCTTTAAAACTAAAGCATCGTTTCACATACTTAAAGTATTGCTTTGTCATTAAGTATCCCAGGAATTATAACAAAACGGGGCTCTTAAAGAAAACCATTCAAATATTTCGCTTATTTGCTATCAAAGAAAATTAGCAAATTAACAAAGGAAGTAAGAAAACCCAACCTTCACTTAAGGTTTTCAAACAAAATCCGTTAAAAGTATAAAAAACCTGATAGAAAGGCGACAAAAATAATAGTAGCTAGAAATTTAGTGTCTACGCAACACATAAATCAAAATGAAAGGAACTTGACAAAAGACGAGAGCTCTTGCTGCTTTTTGAATTTCTGGAGGTGACAAGAGGGTCCAGTGCCCCCAATCTAAACGAAAAATGTCATCAAAGTATACCGACCTTGGCACAGCTCTTTCTTTTGTAAAACACAGGGTGACATGACTCACAGAGAAGAATGTCACGGTGTGGGTCTGAACGTCTGGCACAGCTTCTGAAGCAAACGACGCATTTCCAACGACAGCAAAGCCAGTAACGTATTGCTATTATTCGCCATTTACTACTGTCACTAGTGCACTTTCGCAACGCTTCGTCATAATAATATAGCGATGACGTAACAGAAGGTGACGCAACGCAGAGAGGTGTTGGTGTGTAGTCGAGGGTGAGTTTTCTGCACAGCGTTTTCCAAGCCTTCTGGGTTTGCTCGTGCAATTTTTTGCACGCACACGATATCGAGGAAAGAGATGGTGCGTCTAAGTGACTGAGAACGATTTCAACAATCTCCGTTGGAAGGTCTTTGAAGTAGCCCATGTTTTCTATCATTTGGCAATGAACGGCTGCCCTTTCCGAGTCACGTTTCCGCTTGCGAGTGATTGGAGCCATCTTTAAGATCTTCACGGCCTAAATGCAACAAGAAGGACAGTCGTAAAATATTTCGCGTGATTTTGTCCGAATGTCTTATTGACCTGCTATGGAAATTCTCGTAACGCGTTTGAAGAGGAAGGTTTCTAGGCACAGCGGTGTTCAAAGAAGTCTGAACCCATTAAAGTACAACAACAATTATTTTTATAAGATCAAACATCTTTTTTGTAGCACCCGAGGGACAGCATTAAGGAATTAAAACATTTAAGAATATTTTCGTGATCTCGGATGCCAACCTTCAGTTTTTGTCAAATTGAAGCTAAAATTATTGACATATGTAAATAAAATTATTGTGGAAATTTGATTGTGGTAAAAACATCAAACAAGGTCAAATGCATAATGCTTTATCAAAGCATAGCATTGATGCAATTAAACTATACAGCTTTAAATGGTCGCTGAACTATACCTCTTTCTTCGAAGGGTCATGAACGGTCATTGCAACTACAATGGCAAAATACTACACAAGCCAAAGTTTCTAATCTTTGTCAATCAACTTGGATATAAGGAAAGGTGACTATAGGGCCCAAGTCGGGCCTCAAAGTTTTACCCATGTGTACAGATCGGATCTCCCATTTTTTTGAGGAACATTAAGGGGTCTTCACGAGTCTTACTAGGTATTATGCATTCATGATCAGGTACTTCGATAAGTTCTGATCCGAAAAATAACTTCCAGCAAATATTATGGTTATGGTATCGAAGTAAATTCCGTTTGCAAACTGACAAGTCTTCGACGGGTCGATGACCACCCCCGATCACCCCCGAACAAATGCCATGTAAATCCCCGCATCTTTTAGCCTTATCCCATGTGGAAGCAGGGCCTAGCCATTCGAGGATACACTGGCAGTTGCCACTTGATATACTTACACAGCCAGAATATGTATGATGTTTGTAACATTGTTTATATACCTTTTTTCTCCTAAAGGCAGTTCTTAGACGGTGATGAGATGATAAATGCTTGTAGTCTCAAAAAAAAATTGAAAAACACCTTTACCCGGCCAGTCGTCTTTACAAGATGATGCACTGATGCACTGATGATCGACGAACTTCAATCCTTAAATGTTCCCTTGGCTGTGAAACAGTTTAATATGACTGCTTGATAATTATGCTGACACGCATTCTAAGGCCAAGGCAGTGTAGAGGAAGTAGGCCTGTCTGTCTCAGTGAAATCGAGCTCTCACAGCAGCAATGCGTATAATAGAACTACATTCACATTTCGCTCTTTAATCAGGCTATTTTCAATAGTTCTGTGTAAATAGGTTAGGCAGATGTAGAAGTACGTAGAAGAATAAAGGACGCGAGAGCAGATCGGGTCGCATATTATCTTCGAATGTGAATAGATGTAAGAACTTGGGCAGGTATCTCATCGTATTAGGACAAATGGGAAGCGTAAAGATCACTGGCTTTTCAAAGAACCTCTCCTTACTCATTCTTCAGTTCATAAGTTTTGTTTGAGAACCTGTTTATTGTTGACGCTCGTTTTACACGATGAGCGTAGCTACGGAAACTTTAATAATCAAACAATACAAAGCAGCAGTCCAGTGGAGGCCTTGAAAGTCGCGGGCGGGAACTGTTTTTGGTCACTTTGTCTCATGCCTCTGGCCTAAGCTAGGATACATATAAAAATAAACAAAAGCCAGACATTGCAACAACGTAATGGAAATTTGTCGACTAAAGTCATGGTAAAAGAAAACCATTTGATATGTTTGTTAGATATAAATATTCTCAAATAGATTAGTTTTATGTGAAAAATCTTCAGCTGCGAAATTATCGGCGCTTGTCCTGGAAGGTTTACTTAAAGTGACATTGCTGGCTACAGTCACATAAAATTTCATCCAAAATATCCAAAACTGGTTAATCTAACTTTGATCATAATCACATACTGCCTACAGTCACAACTTTATTTTCAAGTAACATTTGGTGTGACAATAAGCGTCCACTGTAGATTTACGGGTAGGGGTAACGAGGATAACATGGACGTAATGTTAATACAGCTTAGAATCACAATAATACATTTAAAAAATTGACAGACTCTGATATTGAGTTAAAGTTGAGCTAAGTTTCAAGTTTGGCCAAGGAAATATTTACAGAAAGACAAAAATCAGAAATACACTATAGTCAGCGAGGGCAGAAACATCTTTCAACTTTTTAAAACAAATTGTACCTAACGAGAAATATAAGAAGATCAAGAAATATATAAATTGTAGCGGAACTACACGAAGATCATGTAGCTGTATTTTGTATAATGGTGAGTTGAAGGAGTTTCAGAAAAATCTCAATTATCTTAAAGACAAAGCTGTATACGATAGGTCGATTAGATACATATCGATCCAAATTGAAATTAATGCCTATAAAATCAAACTAAAAGAAACTTACAAATTCTTGATTAGTTGAAGAACCGAGACTTCAACGCTGACTTTTCTTCAAGATTTCTGTAAATCAATGTATTGAAAGTGATGTAAAAAATCTGCAAAATATTTCCCCGTCGTGAGGTCAAAGACGAAAGCACAATTTCACGCCATGAGCACAAATCTTTGAAGTGATGTGGACGAACCTGCACGTCAGAACAATATCCAACCAGAAGCCCGAACGAACAGCGAACATTGAGCCTAATTACACACACAGTATGTTTAAGACAAGTTGGCATAATCGTTTTCCTAACTGCATGTTCATGGGTGGATCATTGTTCTGGTATCAAAGGAAAATAATAAAGAAAGGAAGCGTTGATGCCTTGGCCTTTATGTCCATTGACGAGGCGTGAACGCCTTGGTGTATAGCAAAGTATAGTGATAAAGACTATCAAAGGCAATTCAAAAGAATTATTCATCTTTCAAGTGTTCAAGTTTAGATAATAAACTGACGATTTCTTCGCACAGAGGATCTTTGACGTTTCCTGTCAAGGGGAGTGGCCATCAGTTCATTTTATGATGAAGTCTCACTGTCCTCGTCCCTTTATGATGATCTTTATTTCCTCATTGAATTTCAAAATGAAAATATATCGTTTTCAATTCATCATAAGGGATTCCCATTCATTCTCTCAATTAAAGAATAATACAGAAACCATTATGTTTATTTAATTATCATCTTAATAGAATCTAGAATATTTGCTTTCAAAATGTTGAACACTCGAATGAAATATCGAACACTGCCAGACAAAAGACGTGAAAATGCATAGAGCTTAGAAGAAAACGTAGAAATCGCAACGTCTTTAAAAGTTTCTTCACAAAGAGAAAATGGTTCCTCAATCTCCTTTCCGAAAGATATGCGGCTTTTGCAAGAAAAAGAAATAGTTATGCATTGTCAGATGCTCTAAAAATGCCACAGCTAGCAGCATCATGACACACTCCAATTCATGTCTCCAAATTAGCCAGTAACCATGTTTGCTTGATGATAAAAAGACCGACTTTTCAATTCGTTTCTATAGCGTAAATGATCAGCCACATCTTTCCCATGCCATGATTTTCCAACCGGTATCTTTGGAATGCTTGATGTATATTTAAGCTTGAAAAATAGCCTTTACTAATCCCAAATAGTATTTTCGACCCTGATCACCTTTCAGTCACTATTTCATTAACTATTTCCTGCAATTTCAATTACGTTGTAAGAACAATAAGGAAGACAGAGCCAGAAGCAGCAAAGACGTGATATCAAAAATGTGAAATGATGTCGTGGGAAATGGTGAAGCAGAATAACCTAATGTTTTTGTTACAGTGTCTGGTTACTAGTTGAGAAGTTCTCAAAAAAACAAACCAAATAATGAATTTCCAATTTTTCACGCAAATTTAAAATTTTTGACTAAAAGAGTATCATTAGGGGCTATGAACGTATATCCCTTTTTGTCAATGTAAACATTTTACATCACATTGCATTATCTAAGCCTTTGTCCTGATTGTGCATTCTGAAGCCAACAGTCATGGATAGAAGCACAAAAGCCAAAAGAATTTGTCCGTTAGGATGTTTATGTAAATGCATAACGTTTATATCATGTCAAAGAAGTAAACAAAGCTCAGGAGGTCACAGTAAGATACAATAGTAGGCTTTGAAACAGGTGACGGACTAGTTGCGAGGATGACAGAAACAGTAGCTTTTCTAATAGAACTGAAACTGATAAAGATGCTGTAAGTACACATTTGCATGTTTTGTTGATTGTGATGGTAACTCTTTGCTAGAAAGTCATCTTCTAAGGATTGCTTCAAGCAGCAAATTGATCAGCACGATTGCCTATCTTTAGAAACACATGTCAGAGAAAGCATTGCTGAAGGGCTTCACTGGAATACCAATGGAATAACACTCTTTACGATTGCTACAAATGAAGTTTTTGGCGGGATAAATCGTAGGAGAGGTGATGGTTTTAGATAAATTTTTATCCAAGTCTCTGCTCAAATTGCAGGATTTAGCACAACTTTTTTGCAAATTAGAGAAAATGATCACTTTTTCAAATTCGTTCTATTGTAGAACATGTTTTTCTTGCAGATTCTTAGCTACGACCGCTCCTCGTAAACGCTTTAGAGCAGGGAGAAAAATGTCATATGTGCAACACATTATAGCATTTATGTTCTGCATTTAGCTACTCACCAGTTTGCTTATGCATTACAACTTCGCTGCACTCTTCGATTCCTTGAAGACGATGACAATCAGCACTGTTTACTGAAGAACTTATAAAATGAATACAGCTAATGATGATGATACTTTGTGAGGTAAAGAAGATAGTTTGTGCTACATGTATCGTCGAATTTGCTGATATATAATTTCAAGATGCAAATCTATAAACTGTTTGTTATCGTCTTTATTTCGAAGAAGACTGACAGCAAATTAATCCTGTGGGCCTACTCTACAACTGTCTTGGATTGTAACATGAGAGGCCATGCTGTTGCCCTAAAATTTGCAATATATGAAAAATGTTTTTCTCTTCAATAAAAGTTGGAAATTACACCATTTGAGTGCTTATCAAATCACACAGGAAGCTCAATGGCTAGAGGCTTAAGCGACACGCTTCATTTACTCCTCAAGAACTTGTGCATGAACTCCATTGTTTGTTTCACACGTGAACAGAACCATTAACAAAGGTCTTGAACACCAGGAGGTTTTATCTCGGCACAGACTGGTTTCATCGCTGTCATCTATGTTTTGATATTTGACAGTTTAATATGACTTAACAACATTGAACGATTAGAAAAATCAAGAAACAATTAAGAAGATCTAGAATATAAGAGATAAGCTGGTACTTGAAAAACCTGCTTAAAGATAACCATACTGCATTGTTACAAACAGTCAAGTATATGAATCCTGATGTTAATGATTTAATAGATTTTGTCATCTGCAAATTCACATATGTTGCATTGTCATTTGTTGCATACATGTAATTGATGAGGCCTGAGTCTTCATTAGGAACATATATTGGTCCTCGACCCAACCACAAGTTTCTGGAGAACATTCGTATCTTCGTTGTGTCTTTTAAGTACAAAATTGAGTTCGAGCCTTGTGGGACAACACCTTTTATACAACGCAGATTGTGCAAAATTCTATAATGTTTGCGACATGTTTCAGATAATTGGCAGAGCCCGGTCGTCTTTTCATCTAGCAGTTTTGGAATCGATCGACGAACAAACGAAAAAGCCGCCATTGCATGCAACTTCTTGTGGTAAATTGACTTAGCCAACACAGCATGCTTTAAGTGAGCGAAAGAAATCAGTGGCCATCTGTGTGCATGATATGTCAAATTTTATACTTGCTTTGCAAATATATATACTTTCGAAAGAGCTTGTGTCATGTTAAATACGCAAAACAATTTCCTCAATCTTCAAAAGAAGCCATTTTGCAAGAAAAAAGATATAAAACTGCCTGAATCGGTTCTAGGTTTTCCTCAAGGAAAGCATCTACCAAGAAGCAAATTTGTCAACGCTTTGTTCATTAGGACAAAGACAATTGACTTTTTTTGGGAAAGGCTGGATACACACGGAGCTTTCTTAATGAAATCTGCATCAACTGTTCCCAAACCAAACAGTCTAAAAAAAGCAGTAAAATATGTTCAGTGATTTTCTTTTCCTTTTTTCCACTCGAGTAGAATAGCACGCACTAAGTATTGTATTTTTGTATATATGATTTGTATAAGTCATTTGTATAAGCCACTCGAGTATGATTTGTATAAGTCATTTTTAGTAGTTGCGGTACAACACATGCAAAATTCAACGCTAAGCTCAACGTGCGCTGTATGTATGGCATCTTTGTTCGCCAATATATGAATGATTGAAATTAAAAAAAGTTAAGCTTTGTACAATTTTTTGTGCGAAAAAGCGGCGAGTTCAAAACATCTCATTTTCTAATCCCCACAGCATCGCCACTGATTTCGAAGAACAGGTTTAAATGCAAAAGGCTGCTGGGAAAACGTAGTAATTAGTTCGCCACATTCAGCGAGCCTCATCTCGAAGAGCTGAACAAGTGTAATACGAGGCTTCGAAAAAGTGCATGATACCCCCGTCGCAAACCAGTCATATTCATTAAGACGCATGAAAATACAATGATGTGTAATTGAGCGTGGGGGAGCCTCAACAATGATGATCACCATACAGTTAAAATTTTTGGAACTATTTAAAACTCGTTTCTGCTTGATAACCGGTCATGTGTTTAAATGCGAATAAGCAGAGTAACAAAAAGCAAATGTGTTGTTCATCATGCACAGCAATTTTGACTGTTGGCTCATCGCAAAGAGATTTCTGGATTTTATACAATAAACCCGACCTACACCGGAATGCATATTACGCATATTACACCGGAACAAACAAAGCTGGAATTTGTTTAGTCTAGCAAACGGACTACGAACAAGTTTTTCCGCTTGGCACTGAGATAGAATTTTTGCTGAAATGTTTTACAAAACTGCCGTGATCCTAAACTTTTTCAATATAGGTTCGCTCACATCACTGGGCAACAAAGCACGGGGCAAGTGAAATACAACCTTTAAAGGGTTATACATCACCAGAGCAGGGATGCCGGAACACCCTTTGATGGGGGGGGGGGGTGGGGGGGAGGGGGGGATGGGGATGAGCTCTAGACCAATTGGCAAATTTTTTGTGGTCGTTTTCCCCCATTTTATTTGATACCGCTACCTAAATATCATAGTTCAGCAAAACGTGAAGGGGCTATAACCCCCCCACCCAGTCCCACCCTTTCACCTCCGGTGAGCCTTCAAAGATGCGGTGCTTTGAAAAGAACAAGGGACATTTGAAAAAATATGAAAAGCTTCATAGCAATATCCTCTTATCATGGTATTTTTTCGAGCAGCCCCCACTACCTGATCAAGCAACGCCGCGATATTTGGTAACCATCAATAAATCATATCCTACCATTTAACAAGAATATAAAAAAATTGCTTCGTACTTGCATTAAGCTCACAAAATCTCATATCATGTGACAAACTATCACCGCGAATATTTGTACAATATATTTTTAATAGAGAGTGCGGGAAAATAACCGACCCGAGCGAGGCCGTGAGTTCGTGCCTCGCTCGGGTCGATTATTTTCCCGCACTCTCTATTAATTATCTTCAAAAATCTTGTTGTCTGTAAACAATATATTTTCCAATAACAAGTATCAGCATCATCACTTTTTGCTTTTCTATTCGCGCAGGCCTCCAAGCATTCTCTTTTTATTCGTCTGCTATCGTTTTCTGTTCATTCTCTTAAGTTGAAAAGATCTAGAGGTTGAGATAGAAGAAGCAAAAACCAATGCAATTCTCACATAAATATGTGCATTCTACTTAAATCTAATGCGTTTACAAGAAAACAAGTCATGAATATATACAGATAAAGATTTTATGTACACGATTTAGGTAACATCTGCGTTTACATTAACCTAGTCGATACGTACCAACCTTAAGAAACCTCACATTGTCCTAATTTGTCTACAGTAACCACTAGTATTTCTTATGGAGTTGGGTTTTATGAAACGTTCTATATAGTTTTGGGTGATTTTTACATTTTATGAAAAGTTTTATACTGCATTTGTTCCTCATGAACGTGTTTAGGTACATAAAAACTCGTTGGCTTTGGTGTCAAAGCACCATGTTTTATGACATTACAAGTAAAAATGCGAAATCCAAAGTTTATTTTATTGTTGTTCCTCGTGATTTGATTTGTTGAAATACAAACTCCCATAATGCTGCCTTGTAACAGAACCTAAAGTAATATCAAAGCAAGATAACATCTGGTTTTCCCTTATACAAAGATGTTCAGCTGAAAACATTCTTACAAAACATTAATTCACGGCCAGATAATATTAAACTTAATTGATCTTGTTATTTCATCTAAATGGCATATATATCTAAGATAAAAATGTTTTTTAAAGACAATGCTGGTTAGCCATTGCTTAGTTTTTGGTCACTATTTTACAGGAGTTTTACAAAAGGAATGAGCAAATGGTGTTAACATTAACCTTGTTTTAAATCGTTTTTTTTTCAACTATCAACTTGAAAACGCTATCTGATGTAAAAAAAGACTGGCTATATCGCATTGAGTTGTGCTTGGTTGCACCACCCATTGCAGTGTCCACGATCCTGCATAGAAATTCTAGATATAGTTCAATATTGATCTAGTATACCAAATCCAGAGCTAGTTTAGCCCCCAACATTCCTGTCAAAGCTGGAGCATTCGTTACCAGCTGCATTGTATTCTGTTATGCTTGGTATGCAACAGAATTCAGCTGCATGTCACAGCAGACCTTGTCACATGCGCAGATACTGCAGGTGAGACGGGTTGCTGACGACTAAAAGTGCTATGTTGATGCCGCGCATGCTCTATTGGAAATGCAGAGTGGATGCTTGAAGCTGTGAAATGAGAACGAAAGCAGTTGTAGAGGAATGAACTAACAGCTTTATTACGATGGAAAAAACTAGGCCATTTTGGGCAATGAATAAATCATCCAACATGCAAATATTGCTTTAGTGCAAGAACAGGACGGTTCTAAGTTGCAACTCCGAGTTTTATTCTGATTGTGATCATAAGGCAACTTGTTGACTCAGAAATACAGCTAAAAACTGTCCTATTCTATATATCAAGCCTGACAGCCCTGCCTTACGGCATTGAGCACTTTATGACAGATTAAAACAGTTGAAACAGGTATCTCCACAACTCCAAAAAGGAAATATCTTCAACAATGAAATTCCATGACGGTGTTGCTCCTTTTAAATCTTCCTTCTGGAAGTACCTTTGTTGAAGGTCGAAGACTAAATTACAATCACATTATCAACAAAGACATGCAAAATTTGTTGGGCTGATAGAGGAGAAAGAGAATCAGAAAGTTATTGAAATAAAAAACAGCAAAAGCAAAAAAAAACAAAGAAATGTGGCAACGACCATGATCTTAACTAAAATGAAAATCAATATTCCGCCAGGGTATACAGGATATTGTCAGACTGACGGAGTAGGACCGCACCTCTGTGATTCAAGACGTGTGGTTCCCAAAGAGAAACCCTAGAGCAACGGTGGGAATGGAGAACTTTACTTTGTAAGAGCCACGATAAATCAATCTATTAAAAAACCAGAAAAAAAAAATGATTTCTTTAAAAAAAGGTAAAACAATTTACTACTCTAGCCTTCTTGTGGTTTAAGTAAACCTTCGCAAGAATGGTGCGCAGCATACTGGCTTTGAAATAGAGAGGTGGGACTTGTATTATCAGTTTTTATAAAAGGTCCAATGCTGGCTACATTACCGGAGCTGGGTACGTGTATATGGTGGATGACTGCTGATCACCTGCGACCATGCTTGGGTGTATGGCTGTTCCTAAATAAAAAAGAAGATTGGAAGTGATGTGACGTTCAAGAATAGGATCTCATAAAAATATCGTTGGTTCCAAACAGGGACTTTGGAAGTATTTCAATGTTGTAGGAGCGGAGACAGGGTTTTTGCAATTCTTCCTAGTACAATGCTTCAAAAAGGGGGCACTTCTCCAAAAATCTTCAACAGATAACTTTGATAAGGGCATTTTCTCAAAAGTTGCAGGGAATGTGCCCCTGTTGCCCCCCAGTTCCGACGTCCTTGGCACTTATCTAGCTAGTCAGCCTACAAATAGATCACTTAAGGTCAGTCAATGACCTCAATGTGACTGACTGCATGATATGATGGTTTCTACGTACTTTTTGCTGTATAATTTTGACTCATGTATTACTGTTAGTTTGCAATGGTTTTGCTATTGCTCATTTATCGATGCATACGGCCACACAGGCATGTTGCAGCTACTCGTCTCCCCGTCAGTTTCATACTATGCTATAGTGAATATTCCAAAATTGCTAAAGTCCTCTATGTTTTCATAAACACAGCAATCGTTAGCGGGAGTTTCCAGGCGATAATGTTTACCATATAACGTACAGTGAAGTGAATGGGCAGTCAGGAACCGAATCAACTTACAGATACCGCCCCGTTTTCCCCTTGTAATTTTATAACATAAACAAAATGTTGGACCTACCAGCAACTTGAAACTGGATTGATTGCGGATTGTTCTCGGCATTTTCATCCATGTCTTGATCAGTTTCAACCCTAATATTCTCTGAAGAGGAATTCATGGCACCTTTCTCGTTTTTTATCGACTACAAACAAGAGCAAAGAATGCTAGAGTTCATAAATCGGAAAAAAGAAGCAAAACACTATATAGATTCACTTTCAGTGCAAAATTTCATTTGCTAACTTTTATATTCAGACTTCACACTGAATAGCAGAAAAAAATGATGACTTGGGATTCAGGGTCCTCCTCACTGATGTACCGTGAATAGAAGCAGCATTAGTTGTGACATACTTGGCGGTGTAATAACGATCAAATTGAGCAGGCAGTTAAATGAACAAAATCAGATTTATACAGATATGGTTATAAAGCACAAAGGAAAACTTACATCACGGTACTTTGCCAGATATTGTTTTAGTGGGTCAACGTAGTTATCAAATCCAAGTGTTGACATTGCGAACAAAATATCTTCTCCGTTTATAGTCTTCCTTTTCTCTTGCTGACACCGCTCGCTCGCTCTTAGTTTTACTTAAGGAAATTAGCGATTCGTAGAAGTCGAGAGGCGGAAGTGTGTATTTCTTAGAAGTATTAACCATCAATAAGAGAGCAGAGCCCAAAAGACTTGGGGGGTATTGAAACTTTGATATTTGGGCACATAAAAATCACTATAGTCTTTCAGACAAAGTATAATACACATTAGACAGTAAAAGCAATCCCTCCCTTACTAGTTTAACTAATGTTGTGTAGAAGACATGAAAAGGATACTCGCTAGTTATAAAACTAATAAATTCAGACACACATTCCTGGACACATTCTTTTGCATCCTTTGCAATCTGAAACAAGCAAAGGAAAATACATATTTTTACCCTTATAAGGCAGCCTTACTAACTAGTGATTTCAGTAAACAATTAGTTTTCTTATCATACATTAACTGTCAGTGGCGGCTCGTGACTTTCACAGTTGGGAGGGCAGACCATCAATATTGCGATAATCGAAAGAAAGGTCGAGTTTGCAAATTATTCACTGTATTCATGGCTCGATGTTGATTGTCATGGAGCGCAGAAGAAGAAGCATATATAGATGTGGTTGTTGTTTAGCGATGATGTCATTTTATGGGCAAAATTTTTCTTGCCCCGAATTCCTCCAAATAAGCCAATCACAGGCCGCGTTTCGCATTGCTCGAGGTCGAAAATTGGCTTGTGCGCAAGTCGGCTAGGGGCAAAAAAAACTTTGCCCTTAAAATGACATCATCGCTCAAGGCACTAGCGGGCCAGAAGCGAGGCTAAGGACGAGACGGGATAGCAAGGAGCTTTTTCTAGAAGAGATACAAACTTATATAATTAACCACAGTAAGACTATCTTCAAAATTAAATATGAATATCATAGATTTCCTTTTCATCTTTTTGAGGGGGCATTGCCCCAGATGCCCATTAGCAAGAGCCGCCACTGCAAACTGTACCATTTTCCACATTGCAACCTTTTTGCATAGAAACAAATGTTGGGCTAAGGGTCTACAACTGTTACACCGATTCAGTTCTAAGAATCTAAAAACAATGCAAAAACATATGCAAGAATGGAAAGGGTTTGTGAAAGAGTAAAAGTGTGAATCTGCAAAAGCAAAAATTTTACACAATTCAAGTGTAGGCAGATAAGACTTAGACTTAAAAAAAGTATAAGACTTAAAATTCAATCTAATCTAAAAAAGTAAACAGCATAATTAAATCAGAATGGCTTCAATTAACTTACAGCAAATAAGATTTTATCTAACAGCATAGCATGTGACTCTTTGATACTTTAAAATGCTGATTTGAGTGCAATCCTAATGATGCATTGCTTTAGATTGCCTATCTTATCTTTGAACAAGCACTTTGTGGAAAATTGATGTTCTTTTTCCATATCATAACATTGTTTTGTGAATACTCTTGACAACCCTAGCTGGCTGATATCAAAGGAGCCTTTTGTGAATATAAACATGGATATCTCAGTCAAATGGAATACATCCTACAGAAAAGAACCCAGCTAAAACTTTGTGAGTACTTCTAAAAATTGCTAATGTCCAGATGGCTTTCATTTGAAAAACTTTGTGATGACGATAGAAGTGTCATTAATGTGTCAAAACATGTTTAAGTAATTAAAAAAGCAGTATTTACCTTGCCTTGCTTTGGAATCCCCTTTTTCATTATTCTTGCAACATTGGCAATTGGTAAAAAACGATCCTATAAAAAACAAATAAACAAATGAAATCAATAACCACTTAAACCACTTAAAAAATAAAAATCTGATTTTGATTAATTAATACATAATGTGATCAGGCTTCAAGCTTTATTTCACTAAAACAATTTCAACAGTTCTTCAGTAAAAACCATTTCAACATTTTAGCATTCTTTATCTGCATGATAGAAATAGTTTGGACTGTTTGGTGTGATTAAAGCACTGAAGCCACTCTCCATCACTTCTAGCGACAGCCTCCCTTTATGTTAAATTTAAGTGTCAGGCCATGCCACTATCTCCCAAATGGTAAAAAATCAAAAACATACCATTTAATGACCTTATTCATAAATTTCTGCTACTAGGCATTACCACTGCAAGGATGCCAATCAACAAAATTATTCCTAATTCACAAAAAATAAATAAAGTATTCTTTGGGTACAAATTATCTTTCCCACCTGCTCTCGAAGTTCATCTTTGTCTCCCCTACTATCTTCATCCATTTCTCGATATCCTGAGCCATCTAAAAAGAATTACAACAAATTTCACTAAAATAGTGCTTTTCAAAAAATTTTTTAATGAAAATAGTTGAGAAGCCAAGAATTTCCATGCAATGTTTTTAAATTGCTGGCATGATGGCCATTTTTATGAAACTTGGCTACTTATACAGCAAGGTATTTTAGAAATACTTTATGACAAAATAAATCAAAATATCAGTTTTTTTCAAAACATTGTCTTACATTTTAGAGCATCAAATAAGCAGGTGAAAGCAAACAGATTTATGGTGCAAAATGACAGAAAGTAGGCTTCATTAAAAAAATTTTTCAGTTGAATGTAGTTTTACTTTGGATATGGCTCGCATATACAACATGGCCATTGCCTTTTACTCTGTTTGTACCTTTGTTATATGATGTTGGACTGCTGTGCTCTGCCAGGACAAAAAGCCATTTTTTGTGTTTTTGAAGGATCTCTCTTTGGCAGTAACAGACAATCAACCAAAAGTCTCTTCAAAGTTATCTTATGGAGGAGAATTTTGGATTTATAGTTTTTATAGAAAATGGGCTTTGAAATAAAGAAGATTAGATTGGTTTTCAATTCTCTTCTTTAAGAGATTGACTTTCACTCAGTTTCGCAAAGTGGAGTGATTTAGATTGCTTGTGTAAATAAAATCCCTATTGGAATTGAAAACCATCCCCAAGTGCCCATACCCTTCTTCTTTAATTCAGGCTTTAAATTAAATGTCAAGTGACTCCTTTTGCTATGAAATTTATTGAATTTGCATCATAAAAACTGTCCACCAGTGCAAATATGTGTTTTTGAAAAGTGTCCACCACTGTCCACCAGTGTTTTTGAAAAGTATCTATATACTTCCACAAACTGATTTTAGCTGAAGTCTAAAGAAAGGTTATACGAAAAGCATAACATTGATAAAGGTGAGAGAGTGGCTGATTTCTATTACTACTGAATACCCTTTTGTAACATATGTAAAGTAGCCAGCAGTCATTCGAATAAAAACATTAATACCTTCACTTCCCCCTTCTTGTTGTGACATAACTGGCACATGAACATGGAAACCTTGTGTTCCAGATGAAATCATATTTGTTCCAGGTATGACATACTCTGGTGGTAACCCAGTTGCAGTTGTATATAATCCACCAATATGTGGGTGTTCTGAAGATGCCTGGGCTTGACCAGCTGAGACTACTTGGGAAGACGCGCCTGATGCTGGAACAAGACCAACTGCTGATGGGATACCAGGTTGAATTACCATAATTGATCCTGCACTACTAGAAACTTGCTGAATATTTTCCACTTGTGGATTGATTGGAATTGATGAAGACTGTGACTGTTTATTGCTCTGAACTGAGTTTTGCTGTGTGACAAAAGTTGGAAGCTGGTTTGCAGACAGTTGTGGAGAATTTGAAGTAGACACAGAAGAGTTGGAATTGTCCATCTTCTAACACACAGTGCACCGCCCTAAAAATTATTTTTCATGTAACAACAGGTACGCACATGACTTCATTGCTAAACAAATTAATTTGCTTTTACACCCATGGTAAATAAACAAAATCCAGATTGCGATCCCAGCTGCTATCACATTAATTTTTTAGTGTAACTATGATGGAGCACTCATGTCTTATTTTTAAGGGTCAAAGGCTTCATTTTGCCATAATTGTCACTTAAAAATAGCAGTTTTGATGATCAATAAAAAAACCAAAATGAACCAGCTGCTCTAGTGACTCTGGTGCAGAAGAGACTTCTAGAAAAATACTCAATCTGAGATTTGGTCAATTTTAAAATCTCTTTGTTATAAAAGATTTCTCTGCAATGGGAAATAATATAAATAAAGTTCAATAGCATTAAATTGGACTTTGAGGGGGACAAGGAAATGATCCAAATAAGGGAATGTCTGACTTATCTAGAGTAAAATTTTTGATTGGATAAAGGTAGGAAAATTGAATGAGAATTGAAAACAAGTCTTTGTTATCTATGGTACCATTTTAAAGAGCTTAAGTAAAATATAAACTAGTCTAGTAATAAAGATGAGAATCCATTTAAAAAAGTAACCATGTTTCATACCCAGTCACAAAACTGACAGTTTTAAATAGAGAAAAAAACAAGCATGCCCGTCTGAAAGAAAATATAGTTTTAAATGACATGGAAAATGGGATCCCTAAAACATTAATGAATTGCGAATAGCTCTACATGCATTCACGAAAACAAACAATCAATACAGAATTAAAACTAGGAAATTTTGTGATGTAAAATTCAAAAACTGAACTTATCCCCCTTTTACACCAACGTTATGCCAAGGGCCACAAGCAAAATGATTTACAGAATTTAACTTACCCTGGAAAACATGGACCAATGTTTTACATGGAAAACATTGACAAAACAATTTTTGATGCAGTATGAATTATATAGAGTGTAGAAAATTACCAAATAAATATACCCCACAAAAGGATAGTTAGATGATAACAAAGTAAAAAATCGTTTTTATGCTAGCTTTGTCATCTAGAATCCGATCCCTGTTCTTGCAGATGTAAACGAAGCGGGCGGCTCGAAAATCATCTTAGAGAAGCAGCTGCCATGTCAAAGTTTCCTGTAGATATTCCTCGAAACTCTACCGACAAATTAGCGTAAAGGGCATATGTGTAAAATTTAGCCTCGAAAACGATCAATTTCACGAGCTTTGTATATAATACAGTAATTGTACATGAACAGTAACTTTGACAGCACTAGAGAGGTTTTTCTGTGGAGATGGCAGTATATGATTCGGCCTATGGAGATTCGAATCGACAGAGCACACATGGCGGGTTCGGTTTCGATTCGCTCAATTCTCACAGTAGTTTAGATAACTCGTTAATAGAGGAAGCAAACGACTCAAAAAATTGTTCTAGTGCTGCTTCCAAGAAACATAAACAAATGACCATTTACATACCCCCTCATGCAATTGAAATGATGCAATAATCTCCAATAGCCAACGAAATTTCGAGTTGATTTTGGTCGATTTCGATTTGCTGCTTCTTCTCCACTCACGAACAAGAAAGGCCTCAAGAGCTTCTCTGCGCCCTACGAGAGGTCAAAATTTGAACCAATCAAAACGATAGAAAAAGTCACGTTGCAACAGCCCCCTCGCAGTGTCATCTGACAATGGTCCGCATCAATGATTGAAATTTTGGCGACACTTCAACATTTTCATTCTTTTTTAAATTAACAAATATAAAAAAATAAATTGACATTTAACGACATTTTCCCGTACAATGATAGTTTGAAATTGTAACTTGTCTTGTAAGAGGGATGGTTTTACAGGGGGCTGCCTAGGTGTGTGAAACCACCAAAGAGTCATAAATTTTGTGTTCCTTTGGCAAATTCGGCATTTGCTTATTCGATTACCTAACTAGTTGCTCCGTTGGCTAAATATGATATTGCTTTATATGAATTGAGGTAAAGAAACTAATGATTTGTAGATTTGAATACTTCCTGTTGGCAAAAAATCCAGGCCCTCTTTAGGTAAAATTATGCCTTGTGTTCATTTCCCCTAAAGCTTCTTGGTAGAAGCATCAACTGCAATTCACTATGAGCTCCAGATTTTTTAACATTCAAGAGGCATGCTAAGATCTAAATTGACATGCTTCAGAAGCATTGTTATCTAGCTTCAGAAGTAACTGACAACATGGTGTTTTTACGACCACGTCGAAATTGTACCAGTTGTTTTTATCTGCTGTACAATTTGTTTGCAAAAAATAAGTTTCAATTGGACTAAGAGGATTGCTTTACTGAAATGTGCTTAAAAGAGTGCATATTCCAGGGAACAAGAAACATCAAAATTCGAAAATTTCCTGCTACTTTGGCAGCAATCATGGTGCCGCCTCGAGTAGTAAATACATCCTTTGCCTGTCTGGATAAAAAGATTTGACAACACTATTAGGTAAGTCCGTTACTATCATATAAAATTGAAAAGTTGCGAATTATATACAGAGTTAGATTCACAAAATGTATTGCAGAGGTTTTTGACAGCAACTAAAGAATTTCAGGCAAAAAATTTTTAATCAGGCAAATTTGTAATCAACACACTCCCCCCCCCCGCCCCCCAACAAGGCTTGCCTCGCGACAGCCCTGCTAGGTTTAAACAAGTTTGTTTTTGATATCAAAGATCTAAATGGAAAAAATGAAGAACAAAACATACTAGATAGCTTCTAGATGCTGCATTTGATAAAATTTTGGAGATGTTTCATAGATTATGATAATTATTACTGTTATGCTTTTGTTTTTGAAATAATAATGCTCTAATGGTAAGCTTCATGTCTCTAATGGTAGTTGCTGCAATTTCACTTTTCCACTACTAAATTTTTTATTCTTTAGTTTTATCACTGCACAAATTCGAGTTTCCACTGCAAAAATTGGTTATCACTGCCCATTTCTTAGAATTTCGTGAATTTCAGTTGCCTGCGAGCGGGCCTCGGTCTCGCGTCACGAGGGCCTTGCAAGATGGCGGATACAATCATGTCCATCCCAGAAGATGAAAAAGCAAGTAATGTGGGCCCAGTCTCAAATGGCAGCGAAAGAGTAAAGAAATTATTTACCTCAAGGTGTTACATTTGTATTCAAGCATCTATGCGTCACTTTTTAATGAATCATTTTCTTTTTTTCTACACACCTTGTGACTAAAAATAATCTAATCTCAATATTTTCTTTTTCAAACACAAAGACATTTTTCTCAGTTCAGTTGATCTCAGCTCAATTTTTGTAGGGACATTTGAGGGTATTTTTACAGCCATTTTTGACATCAGCCCTAAGGTGCCTGACTCTTTTGCAATTGCCCTCGTTACCCCCCTTCTCCCATGCTCTTCTCAATTGGCCTGTGATACATTGCATAAGTTTTTCCTTAGTGATTCAGAGTTATATCAGAATGCATCTCTGGCTACTGGAGTAGCAAGTCTGCTTGGTTTCACTATTGGTGGAAAGTTGGGGGGAAATTCCTCAGGTACAGATCACATTCTGGCCAACCAGCTCACTCCTTATCGTGGCAAGATGGTTGCACATGTAGGTTTACTTAAAACCTTATTCATTACAATTAACGTCTTCTTTGCCTCATTTTCTACTGCAGTTGGTATTTTTCATGATATATAAATTTGGCTCAAGCTTATATCAAGATAATTTTTTTCACTTTTAGAGAAAGCTTCCAACAATGTCCCCATTTTCTTTTAACTATTGTTCCTATAACTTGTATCGGCCAACTTTTTATGTAGCAATTACTTCTGTCCATCCATTCACAGAGGGCATATCATTCAGCAGTATTGAAAGGCTTCATCAGAAATGGAAGTAGATGGGGGTGGAGAGCTGGATTATTTGCAGGTCTTTATAGGTAAAGTGCTGTTGTCTTTTTACCAGGTTATGTGTCAGTTAAATTTTATTGTGCAGAGACATTGAATTGCAAATTGATGACATCATTTATGTATTGATCTGCATAACACTTTAATGAAAATTGCTGTTTATCTGTCAGTCATGAATTGTTTGATGCCATATAGGCAGATCTGTACATGGCTACAGATGATTGCATTGAGAGTAAAAATTGGGATAGGAACTTAAACTGTCTTGTTTTATATCGAATGCATTAGGGCAAGGCTAGCAAGGCAAGGCAAGGTAAGGGGCCAAGGCTTTTCCCCTTTTACTGCAGCTTTCAAACTACTTTTTACTGCACCCTAGTGACGTGGGCCCTGCTACATTTGTTTCTTACTGTAACTTGTTTATGCCATGTTATGGTGATAATTTCTATGAAAATTTTAGTTATGGTTTCTGGTTTGTATTATATAATTTACATTGTACGATTATTTACATTGAAGAATATCTGGTTTGTTTTCAGTGCTGTGATGACAATTGTGGCAGAATACAGAAATAAACAAGATGGAATTAATGTTATTGTTGCTGGAGGTAATAGCAAAATGTCATTCAATATCTGAAATCCTGGATTCTCTCTATTCATGTGTGACTGAAGACAATATTTGAAAATATATTTTTGTTATAATATGAAACAATATTATTTCTTATTTTTCTTTAAAAGACACAAGAAGGAAAAGTTTTGATTTACAAAAAAAATGGAATCTTGACATTGTTTCATATAATGGTCTCTTTTAGCTGCCACTGGTGCAACCTATAAAATGCTATCTGGTTTTAGAGGTATAATAGTTGGTACAGTGTTGGGCTCTCTTTTCAGGTATGGAAGAAAATTTTTTGATTTGCTTGTGTATTTGATCTATTTGGAAAATTGTTCGAATATATGTCCCTTTTCTGTTCTGAAGCTGAAGTTATTATTTTGTATGTTTCTCCAGCATAAGTCAAGAAGCTATACTTTTCACTTTCATTTCTTGTTCCAAATGTTTGAGAAATCTGCTATGTGCTTTGTAATGATTTTTGTTGCCTTCTTCAGTTTCTGATATGGAACTAAGCAAATTTGTTTACTTTGCCAAGTCTACCAATAGCCGCAGGAGCAGAAGCATTATTTTGGATTGTCCCAGAAGATTTTAAAGAAAGTATAAGGCAGCTAGAGAATGAAAAGAAGGAAAAGAAGAAAAACAAAGCCGAACCTTGGTAAGATGTCACATTTTTTTAAGGGTTTTCTATCTCTGACCCCCATAATACTACCATTGTAAATTTTGAAAAATAATATATGCGAAATAGAGAACAAGGGATGATATTAAACCCCAACAGATGTAAATGCCATAAATAATATCTAAATAAAACATCCCTTCTGGTCATCCATGAAATGGAAAAGGTTTTCTGACACAATGATTCAAAGAAAATTTTGATAAATATATGTCTAAGGGGCTGCGGAGTGAAATTCATTTAATGAAGGGAACTCAACAATTTACCTTTAAAGTTTTACTTTTTGGCTTTCTCTATTTTCGATAGGAAAACAAATTTGGAAGTTACAAAAAATATGATAGAACAGATGGAAACTGAATTAGAATCAACTTTTGGAGACAAAGAAGATGCCAAAAAATGATAATTAATGCTGTCTGGAAGCCTGGTATTTTGATTCAATTTCATGCATCTACTTAGAGGTGTGGTATGCCCCAGTAAATCAAATGCCGAATTGCACAATAGGAACATTGTTTGTGCACTTGCTTATAGCAGAAACAATAAGTGAGTGAATCTTCCAAATGACATGGCTGAATTGTAATGGATTGCAATGGAGCAGGTCACAAACCTTTGGAGGCCCAACAAATGGTACTGCAGGAAAAGTATGTTTCATGATTGCATGGAGTGTTGTTGTGTTCATAGACAGAAAATTCAGCAATGATAATAAAACGGCCAAGGGATACCAAAATTAAAAAGACATGACTCAGTTGGCAAATTTGAAGCAGCCAAACTAGCATATGCTTTAATGCCCTCTGTTGTTGCGGCAGTATGTAATAAGATAATAATTATGCAAGTGAAAATTACATAAAAAAGTTCCCAAAGGATCAATACACTTCTCATTGCTAATAAATTTCTGAAACCGAACAAAAATCCTCAGAAACTGAAAAGGCAAAATTTAGAGGAACAGGAAAGAGTGGATTGATATCGTGATCTGAGGTATTGTAAAGCACTTTTCTGCTAGCAGAATAATTAGAATAAGTCAAATATTTGATTTTATTCAGTTTGTTTTTAATTAAAACCAAGAATGTGCTTTAACTGAAATTTTGATATACTTCTGTGTGGCATGTGATCTTTCTATATCTTAATATCCTTTTTCTATAATGTTTCAATTTTAGAGTGAATAGAGTACTTTTAAAGAGATAACAATGAGAAACCATAGTTTCTAGTTTTGACAACCCTTAATTAATATGATTTTTTTATTTAGAAGAAGAAGCACTATTTAGGTATATTGCTGATTTTTGAACAGGAGATGGAAATTTTAAAGTCTTTAAGACAAGTCATTATCATGCATCAAATCACGTGTTCAAGAACCAAAAAATAATTAACGGCATAACAGAACCCTGATATATTTTCAGGCTGCTTTGACCAATTAGTACTTAAACCTCAGGTAATTGAGTAGACAAAGGCGAGAAAGAATAGTAAAGTTTGAAAATCACTATTAATTATTTGTATCTAAAAATTTCTGAAGAAAATCAAAAATCAAAAAAATTACGAAAAAGTTAAGAAAGAATCCAAACAAAGAATTCTCTAAAAAACGACTTAATTCAAGAAAAATTTCCAGAATAAATCACAACCATATTTTGAGCTTGAAGGAAAATTTTCAAGTAGCAAATCTAAACCCTTTCAAACCGATTTCAACCCATATTTTTTGGCTACTTTTGAAATGTTTTCTTTCTCAACTTTTCTTGATTCTTCTGTATCCATTATGTTTTTAAAGAGTTCGGCAATAACTAAAAAAGAATGTGTACATAAATTATTCGAAACCGTTAACTACCTTTTGAAGTTCTAAGTTTCAAAACGCCAATAACTAAACATTCAACCCATTTCAAAACCCCAAAAACATGATATCACCAATCACCAATCAACAATATCATTCAATCAAAATCATGCCAACACTAAATGGCGGAATAGGTTGTTATGAAGGATCTGCAATTTAAAATTTTCTTCCCTTTGCTAGATTTGACAAACCTAGTGTCCAGTAGCATAGCCGTTGTGGTAAGATTGGTGGAGGCAAGTTGAGTGAGGAAAAATTGGAATCCACACCCTTTAGGACACCAAAAAAACACCCTTTTTTAAAGAGATTTTTTACCGTCGGGGCCCCCTCTTGCCCCCCTTACTACGCTACTGCTATTGTATAATACAGAGTCACAATATTCGAATTAAGTTTGAAATACATGAAGCAAGAAATACTCAATGCATACCATTTTTCGAATCCTTGTTGAGAAACATAAGTGCCATTTCAAAGCGAGGTACTTCAGTTAAAGAAGACAACTGTTCCCAATATTCCTTGTTGTCTCTAAAAAAAGGAATTATGCATCAATGCTCCAAACAAGGGACAAATACCACAAAGCAGACTTGGCCAATGACGGATACTGATCAAATGCCTGTGTGCTTTAGGGGACAGAAGATTAGCATTCTGAATATTATTATGGAGCGTTCTCTTAAAAAATACTTCATCGACTACGGTGTTGTTTCCAACCTGAGTACTCAAAACATGACTTTATTTTTTAATTTCATGACTAGCTAAATCACTGATGGTTGCATAATTATATTTTGCCTGATGATAGCATTAAGCATGAGACTTCGAGTAGCAACTTGGAACTGTCTTTTCTTAGCACCAAAAGTGTATATGTGATATTAAGGCAATGATATTGAATATTTATGAGAGTTTTCTTGTCATGGAAAACGGTGACAAGAAATATGAATCTAGCATAACTCAGATGAATGCGACTGAAAACACTAGAATGGTGAATGCCGTATGGTATGTGTAATTAAGTTATAAATTGTCTATGACGTGTTTTGAATGAGAACAATAAACAAATTTTGAAAGTAAAAATTTGTCCATTACGGCCATTGTTATGAAGGGTTTGAAGCAGGAGCAAAATCCTTTTTTAAAAGATCGAAAGTTCTCTTACCTTAGGTAGTGTTTGTGAAGACAATTCAAGGCCAGAGGCAACACCTCATCCATTGAATGGTGAAATAAGCTTTTATATGATTTTGGAGGTATTGCCTAGAACATTAAAGGAGATGGCATTAAGGTGTCAAAGTGTCGGGTCAGGGAAATTAACATCGACAAAGAAATCGCATCAAAGGCCTAATAAGTTGTTAACTCTGAATCTATATATATGGTACAAATAAAACTCGTTCCTATGAAGATTTCCCTAAAAACCAAAGAGGACATAGTCACAGGATACTGCTCACAAGATATTGTAATATTGTAATATACGAGATATGGCATTAAAGTTATGTTTCCCGTAATACAATTTTAGGTGGGTCCTACATCCTAGGCCCAGTCTTTTGAGCGCTCAAACCTACAGAGATACAGAGGGTAGCCAGCAAAAATCTTTCACGGTGTTCGTTTCGGTGACAAGTTTGCTTATTCCTTATTTGGGCCAGGTGTAGATTGATCCAAAATACAAGAAAGAGATTTAAGCAACTAGGAATCACTTGATTTATAGATGAAAAAGAGGACTGTCATCCAATGCAGGAGCTTTATACATACAATGGAATCCCGCTATAAGGAATTTTCTAGAGACCAAGAAAAAGTTCTTAGTAGCGGGAGTTAGTTTTACCAAGAGTTTGCTTATACAAGAAGCACTCAAAGGGATTGGGGTTGAATTTCGTAACTGTGAGAAGTTTCAAAACATTTTAAGTGGGCTCCGTAATAACAGCTGTCATAACATACCACTGTACTGTATGGTTAATACAGCCAAAGTTCCTCAATGGAAGGTAGGTATGGGGTGGAGGGGGGTGTTGGAGACTATGTAGAAAATCAAAGTGAGATCCAATATGAATAAAAGATGATTTCAATATCAAAAGTTTACACAGTTTCTTACCTGGAAATATCTATTAAACTGTTCAGGGTTCTTTTTCAACTTTTTAAAGTCAGTTTCAAACTGGACAGGTGATTTTGGGACAGCGAATTCTTCGGCAAGGTCTTTAGCATGTTCTTCACATTTCCCTCTGCAAAAGATATTGCCTCAAGTAGAATAATTCAACTAATAGGTATTGTAATATACAGAAAATAGGTAAAACCGGGAGAACTGGTACATTTCAAGTTCTCCAGAAGAGTGGAAATGTTTTCAGTGCAAACTAAAATCAGATTCGTTCGAATACCAATATGCAGCTGGAGCTCAGCCAATAGAAAACCAAGCATGCTTATACCTCGGCTAGACCAACCAGTGTTCTCCACGATTTAAAGTAACCAAAAGAAATTCAAGGAGAAAACAATCTCTGAGAGCTTATGAAGGCCCATAAGACAACTTCACAATATTAAAATTGAAAAATTTTAACTTAAAAATTCAAACAGAATCAAGGTTTGCACTTCTCTAAACATAAACACACAAAATCCAGCAAAAATTAGTATTCTAAGCATAATTACCTTATTTATTGTGACAAATGAAAGGTATGAAAAATATCTTTAGCTCCACTAAATGTGAAACAATATTTTCGAATAATCTTGATACTTACACTAATTGCTGGGGTTCAGCTTGAGATTTCTTCTTCTCTAACGTTTTTAGTTTATTATTTTCTTCTTTGTCTGATACTTTTTCTTTCAAAGGTTGCTTTTTACCACCACTGTCCTCCTCATCACTCCCAATTTCTTCGATAACGATTCTTTTTAAATTTTTCTTTGAATGCAACATAATTTGGGTCATTAGCTTCCAAATTCAATAATAATCCAAAGATTATCAATTGAAATAAGTTGCTGAAAAGATTTCTGACAAATGTTGGATTGATTAAAAAAATGGTTGCGTTAACAAAGACATATTTAGTGACAAAAGCGGAAAAATGGGTAGAGTTCGGTAGAACTAAATGCAAAGTTATATGCGTTGATGGATCCCACACGAAATAGAATTTGATGTAATGCAAGATGTTTCTGAACTCCAGGGCTATAATCAAAAGTAAAGAAAGTTATGCCTACTTAATAGCGCTAGTACCACAGACTATGCAAACAAATACCAGAGACTGTTAATTTGTATAATACAGTAAATTCTCGATAACTCGAACCTCTAAAGGAGGATAAATAAGGATAAATTATGATAAATTAGGATAAATTAGGACAAATTAGGACAAATTAGGATAAATAAGGATAAATAAGGATAAATAAGGATAAATAAGTGGTAAAACTCACTCGAATTCTTTTTGATTCAGTTGCATTTGACTTCTTTAACTTTTCTAATTCCTTTGGGTTTTAAATCAGAAATAATCACATAAATGCTTTGCAAAATAAGTTTAAGCTATTCACATCTAAGCATAAATTCTTTCATAGTATCATTCTATAAATATATTGGCGCTTTCCTTTACCACTGTCCAGAAATAAAAAGTTACCTTTGATCTTGTGTTGTTATTGCATACAGTGCTCTCGGGTTTTCAGTCAATCATTAATTGCTTTATCCATATAATTATGACAATTGTAAAAGCTTAAATTGATTGAATCTTTCTAATTTCATTCAAATAGGAATTGTAGAGCATTTCATATAAAGAACCAAACTTGCAAGCAAATATAACATTTTCTATTAGATATCCAAATATTGATAATATAATGTCTGAAAAATTAAGTACCAAAATGAAATAAATTTAGTTTCTAATGGTGAAACGTGATGTTTTGAGGATGCAATAGTTATCAAAACCATGATAACTTATTACTTGATAATGAGAACATGGTCATGTTTTCAACAATAAAATATTAATTTATTTCATTTTATAATTTATTTGTACATAACAAAATTTCTTACTTTCTCTAACTTTTCGATTTCCGTCTTTGCCTGCCGATTATTTGGCTGCAATTCCAATAAGTATTCCTGGTCTTCTTTGGCTTCTTTATATTTCTTCAGCTTGGTTCTTGCAATTGCTCTCCTAGCTACTGCTTTTGCATATGTTGGGTCCAGTTCCATAGCTTTACTGCAATCTGCTTCTGCTGCAGCAAACCTAATGATTATTAAACAAAAGTTAAGTATTAAGTATATCTAGGAACCAATGAATTACTTTCTGAAAAATGTGTACTTTGTTAGTAATACTGTGTACTTTTCATATCAAACAACTAGATTTAGAAAATTTCTTGGAATGATTAAAAGCTTAATAGACATAAATGTCAGGTTATAAAAAGTTCTTAAAGGTTTCAATAAACTTCAAAAATCTGAATCACTAATATCAGATTGAAAGCTTGTTTTAAAGAATAATTTTGTTTGATTTAGTTGCCTAACTGAAGCACATTCTCTGAAAATGTTCACCTCTCAACCTTGATCAATGCTATTGCTCTGTTTGCATATATTATTGAATTGAGTGGATCCAGATTACAGGCAATTGTGTATCTATTAATAGCTGCTTCATATTTGCCTTCCTTGAATAGCATGTTTCCCTAAAATAAAATAATTCAAGTGAAATGAGCAAGTATTTCTAATAAATGCAAACTAGAAAGGTCTATATTATTGACTAGATGCTTGAGCATACATGAGATAAATAATAATTGGAAAAGTACAGTTGATGATTCTAGGACCTTCTGGTGACTCCTAATATCTCTGCCTTACCTTTCTGCAAAATGAGAATTTTTGGTAAAAGGTAGAAATACTTATACCTACTTTGTAACTTTATCACAAAAGTCATAAAAGGGCAGATACAGGCCTCTCCGTGAGCAATTTAGCGGCCGCGTGCTCAAACGCGCGCCTCGCCTTGCTAAGGCGCGCGTTCTACCAAAAAGTATATTTACGTTAAAGTAGACAAAAACGGCATGTTTTTGCATGTAAATACTTTGTATCTAGAAATATAATAAAGGATTAAAAGAAAAAAAACACATTATAGTTGCAGTTCGTCAATGTCTAGCTCAAATTCCGATGAAGAATCGGAGTCAGAAGAAGTGGAAGAATCAAAATTCGTTCCATTGACGTAATATTCAATTGCTTTCCTGGCACTTCCTTTACAAAGAGGATTTGATAAAATAACGCTTTTGTGTTTTGAGCTGGACTTGCTACAAGTCTCTCTCTTTAAAGAAAGGGAATTTTTCTTTTTTCCCTTTCTTTAAAGAGAGAGATTTGTAGCAAGTCCAGTTTTGAGCAAACTTTACACCAAATCGAAACCACAATTGTCTCCCCATTCCTATCTTCGGTCTTTGATCCGCTAACTTCGTCCTTGCCAAACTTGCGAAAGCAGATAGCTCTATGGCTTGACCCTTTGAATTACTGGCCATTTAAAAAACTTATAACAATCAGGAATCACAATGACAGTTTATTGGTTATTGACCGGAAATATATTCAAGTGGTGTTTGATTTAACTTGGCAATAACAATTTCCTCGAAAGAGGGATTAAAAGAAGCAACCGTTTATTTAGATATCAATCGATTTCGAATCCGCAAGGCTCTTGGTATAATAATTGTTCAAAACTAAAACACAAGGAGCGCGATTTAAAGGGTCCTTATAAACCAGGCGCGTGATTTATTGCGCATCTCGGCAACGATAGGAGCGTGCCAAGGCGCGCGCCTTAAACGGAGAGGCCTGCAGATACACAATATTTTCCCAATGAACAGTAAAAGAACAATTATCTGCTCTTTCTTGACAAACAGGCTTAGTAGTCTAACACATAATCATTAACTGTATCATTTGCATTATCTGATGTCTAACACATTTTGTGTATAATTCTGATACTGAAAAATACAATTGTGATTTGAAAATGGTTCCTTCACTGTTTTGCCTTTAGTTGTTCATTAACAAAGTCAGTACTTGGTTTCTAAAAACTTACGATGCAATTTAGATTGAGGGATACGATAAATGTTTATCAACTGGGCAGTAAAAGTTGGTTTCCTAACACAAGGTAAGAGCACTGATGTGTATTTTTGCACCTGATTACTCATTTTTTTTGTGATACACCTGAAGTAAATATCACATTGACTGGCTAAATTTGGCATAAATACATTAGATGTACCTTTTTAAAATTGTTTAAAAAATGATTTACCATTAAAGGGATTGAAATATCAAAAATTCTGAGGTATACA
This sequence comes from Rhopilema esculentum, assembly GCF_057945365.1. NCBI lineage: Eukaryota > Metazoa > Cnidaria > Scyphozoa > Rhizostomeae > Rhizostomatidae > Rhopilema > Rhopilema esculentum. The sequence continues at coordinate 8,288,346 of NC_142817.1, read as the reverse complement.
AATCTGTGCTCCTTGGAGCTGCTTGACAGAAGCAAGATATCCTTAATATGGTACAACTTGCAAGGTATGTCACCTTTTCTTTTTCAAACTCAGATTTTTGTTTCCTCCTTCGCTCTTCAGCTTCAAAAAGGGCTTCAGAATCAACTTCCTCTTCTTCTTCTTCTTCTTCTTCTGAACTACTGCTATCTCCACCATTCTGACCTTCATTCTCATCAACATTTTTACAAGCAGTATCCTATTAATTCATTGAAAGAAATGAAATTCAATTGTTGCATTTAGAAGAAAAGTAACCACCTCAGAAAAAACATTCCTTGATTGCATAAGAAAATAATTGGTCATAGTTTATTTTGTAAATAAAATAAACTGAGGCAAATGTGATAAGGTTTATGCTAAAATGTCAAAACTGGTGTTGATCATTTCTCAGTACAGGGGGAAAGTTCATAAGCTACCTTCTACCAGCTCTTGGCAACCTCTGGGGTTGAAATTGCAATATAGGTACAACCCCTTTTCAGTTCCTTGCATCAGAGCCCTTTTTTCTAGAATATCGACAAGACTAACAGGCCAGTATACATTACAGTTCATAACCTGCACATCACATTAATTTTCTATTTTTTCAAATCAAGCAATTTGTTTGTCATAAAAGACACTATTCCCAAAAAGCCCTCAATAGGTGTTGTTTA